>NC_051195.1:5251204-5912454 GCF_015220075.1 Falco rusticolus
TCACTTTGCAATTTCAGATCATTCTCCAAACGGCTTCATTTCTTGTACCCCTGGTTGAAAAGCCAGTTACTGCTGTTCAGCTTTTCCAGACTTCTAAAAGAGATTAATGACTGATGCACTGGATAGGCCCTTTCCTGCAGGAAGAGTTTTGCCTGAGTGAGAACTAAAGGCTGGAGCATGTCATACATTCACGGGGTTGTTCGTGAAACTCCTTTAAAGGAAACATCTGTGAATTTTTTCTTTCACCCAAGAGTGCTCAATTACCGGAGTGACTGACAGTCAGCAGCAAATAGTTACCAAGTGCAATTAGCCGTCGTCCTCAGATGGACCCAGGGAGAGGAAGGCAGCAAGGAGGCTGCAGGAGCTGACTGCAGAGGATCAGAATTATTCAGATAATAGGATGGAAGTGCTACTAGGACATGCAGTCCTAGTCCCATTTTAGGAGGAAGACCCAGCTCACACCACCACCAATCTCACGCCTAAGAGGTCACAGCCACAGCTTTTGTCTTGAATCCCACCTGGGTACAAGACCTTGAGATTAAGTGACAAAGTATGAAGGCAAACACTGAAGAAAGGGCATTTTCCAGGGCTTTGCACAGCAATATAATGTTCCTGACATGCGAAACCTTGGTTATTGTGCTAACTTTCAAAAAGAAACAAAACCCACCGAAGGCCCGTGGCTGTGCCCTTCCGGCTGCTCAGTTCTACTCACCTGTTCTGTTCTAGGCTCACCAAGGCAGTGGCAGCACCCAGAAAATCTTCTGAAAGTCCTCAGGCACAGTCAAAGTTTTGGAGGAGTCTTCCTAAAATATTCCAGAGGTCTTAAAGGGAACCAAAGACATGCTGCAAGAGAGAGTCTCAAAAGTATCCTTTTTTTTTTTTTCTCTTCCCATTATAATTCCTTGACTCCAGCTTTGCTGAACATAATCCCATCATCAAAACAACGCAACCTCCTGTTTATAAAAGTGTTTTACAACCCCAGGGGTGGTTAAATTGCATCTTGAGTAGTTCTCTGCTGCCAGGAAGGGAGCTCACCCTCCTCTAGCTGGCAGCAGATTTGAAGGCTTGCTGCCTGCGGAGACATTCCAGCCCCTGGTTTGGTGGCTGGGACCCTGGGCTGCCTTCTGCTCTAGGTGACCTGGTGAGCCCCTAGGGTACAGAGCCATCCTGCCAGGATCCCGTGTCACAGCTTAGTCCAGGGCTGGATGGCGATGGCTGGCAGAAGGATCTCTGCCTTCTCTCCAATCTGCCATTCAAATCTACTCGACAACTGGCTGAAAGCCATTATTCCCCTAACTGTTGCTTATTTTAAGTAATACGGCTGCTCTGCACAATCCTAACCACCTTTTTGATTGTTCATTAGGGACCTGCAATACTCTTGGTTTATTCAGTTTAAACCTGGATTTAACTAACACTAGTTATGTGCCCCATCACCTCTTCATTATTAGACTGAATTGCTTCCTAAGGACCAAGTCATGCAGAGTCTCGTCGCTTCTGCAAGGCGCCCGGCACCCTCTCTTCTCATCCATTTCACTTAGGCAGCTGCTTTCAATGGAAATTGATGGCACGCCAGGGCTGGACGAGTCCTGAGCCGACATTCAGATTCGGCATTCAAAATCTTCATTTGCCGCAAACAATGATGCACGTGATTCCACCTAATGCAGGTTAGTGTCTGCGTGACCATTAAGGAACCAAGGCATAATAAAGGATCAATAATCACAATGATCTAAGTAACGGTTTTGAAATATTTAATCAGAGGCAACAATTAAGTTTCTTTTAGATGTTGCAACCTTGAAGCCTGTGTTCTTGAATTGGAGTCAAGTCTTTAGGCTTAATGATTGTACAAGCTTCCCTGAAATGATGCCTCCTCCTGCTCAAGCTCACCTACCTACAGAGCCAGCACAGAAGCAAACCCTTCAAAAATCATGTGAAATTACAATGAACTTTTCTCCTTTTCCAGCTTCTCATCACCTTTAAACAATACTAAAGATAAAATTTATAGTTTAACTCACATGATAGCAAGCCATTAAATGATTCACAAGGAAGTTTTAGATTGAGTGGACTTGTGTTTTATAAAGGCCTGCCAGCATTCCTTAGCTGATGGGGACTGAAATGTTATTGGGCTTTTTGGCTTTATTTTTCTGAATGATATTCCTATTTTGAAAGTGAAGAAGAATATTTGCTTGCTGGTTGCCTGAATTCCACCGAGATACTGATCTTTGTCTCTTTGAGAATGATGAAAGAAGTCAGGCAGGGCATTGTATACCATCTCACATTAAGAAAAACTCAGAGGTTTAAGGCCATCTGTATTTAAATCCAAGGACAGATGAGACATTTAAATTTTAGTAGCACTCGGTTATATACCTGACATAGAGAAATGGCTGCAATCCTTTTTATCAGGCTGGAGAATAGGCATTAAATGACAAAATATTAGTCAGGCCATAGATCCACGAAACCTATAAGTTCTGCAGCAGCTTCATTAAATCTGTTTTTTATCAGAGGGGAGAGAAGGGTCTGGTATAACATTGCCAGCATTTGAGGCATTGGGCTTTTAGAGGATAGCTGCTAGATACTTCATCCATCTGTCTATTTTCATATTTATTGTTTTACCAATCACTTTATTCATCCATCTGTTCATCTGTGTAAACCCATTTTTTTAAATTTTAATTTTTATTTATAGACTGACCTTAATAAACTCTCCTCAAGTACCGCGTGTTTATCACTGTCATGGATGAAAACGTTATTAATGACAGGAGGGCTGAGCAGGGAAGACGAGTGCCCTTTAAATTCCTTTTCAGCTGACTGGACCGCAGCAACTCAGCTGGGTGGAGGTGGCTGGATCGATAAGGTCGGAGTTCAGTCACTGGTCCCATCTCCTCGATCATCCCCATCACTGCCAGCTAACGATGCCTGCAGGTGGAGCGGGGGCACTTGGCTACGTTTATGAATTGCCTCGCTCTGTAGCGAAGGCTTTTACGCCCCGTAGGAAAAGCTGTGGGTAGCTCGGGATATTCATTTTGAAATGTATACAAGGGAAGACTCGGACGTCAATACAAGAAACGCAGCCCGGTGTGTTTAGAGTAAATATTGCTGTGGGTTTCAGCTCTTCCAGGGAAATTCTGATCAGACGTAAGGAAGGTATAAGGTGGTTGTTAAATGCTCTCCACATCACGTGAAGGAATGAGAGATGAGTTAGTTTTCAGCACACAGTCACTAGCACTCTAATTTCAATCCAACTACTTAAACTGCCTTAATTGCCGGGAGTCCAGGGCTGATAACCACGACATTGCAAATGCCTCTGTATTTGCCTGCAACAACCAGGGCTTCGTTACCTACACCTCGTTTGGGCAGCAAGACATGCATTTCTTTCTGCAGGTGCATAACTCATAATTCAGAAAATGCCATTTATTACTACTAATTGTGCCCTTATTTAATTGCCAACAGCAATACTGATGATGGTTACATTGAAAATAGAAGGTGGCACAAGTATCTTGAAGTACCTCAAAATGATACACCTATGGATTAAGAGTGTTTCAAATTTATGATAGGTAATAGTCACGAGGTGGCTATAAATGCTGTATGGGTTCACTTAGTTGACATAAGGTCTAACATTGCCGCAAAAATACGTTTTTATTCTGCTGACTTAAAGCAGGTTTGACAAATACTCTCCAGGATAACTCAGCCCTCACGTTTTATCGTTGGTTGGCCTAGGTGCCGTTTGCGACAGAGTTTTGCCGTGAAAGATGTAGCTGTGAGGCTGGGGACGTTCCCCTCATGGCTTCATCTCACCTCCCAGCTCATTAGAAGCCTTGGAATCCTGCCTGGGATTTTATTTTGACATCAGAGGTGTAAATCAAGTCATAAACATATTTAAACTAATGTTGTTGAAAATCTGTAATTTTGACAGCGAAATGAGCAACAAAAAGTGCATATAATACTTGGTGACATGTAATTTTAACTTCATCCAGTCTCTTTGCTTTTGAGACATTGTTACCTGCAGGATAAGGCAATAAAATAAGGATGTACAAGAATGTGTCAAATGTAGGGCTTCCCTAAATTACACTCTGAGGCACAGATTAATACATTTAATACATTCCAGTCATGAGTGAAGTACTTATAGCAGAACAACTGCTCCTTCAGTGATATCATTCACTGGAATGAACTACAGCTAACAGTGACAAGCTGGAAAAATGCCCCCACTTTTCAAACTGTACAAATGGCATTTGGACACAGTAACTCAAAACTGGACACTTCATTTCAAGTTTAAAGCTAGTGGTCCAGTCAAAAGCTATTACTCCATCTTCTTTATTTGTAGTCCATGCTTTTGTGCTCTTTAAGAATCAAATAAATACTGGTGTAATGGTTAGCAACTGCCAGTTCAACGAAAAATACTGCTAAATTCACCAATAAGTCTTTTTTCTACACACACAAATTTATGACATAAGAACTGAACCCATTCTTGTTACAATGTCTGGATAGTTTTTTAATGTAGAGGGAGACTTACTTTAGTGATAAGAGTTTAAACCTCAACTACTTTTTCCTTCTTTCTGGATCATACATCTACACAGAGAAGAGCGTGAAATAAACGACTGGTGCGGTTACGCCAGTGTGCACCGAGCTGGCTCGTTCTCAGCTCCATCAATCCGGCAGGGGCAAGTGATCTCTGCACCTCTGCAGCCCCTTGCACCGGCTACTCTTTCCCTTTTGCATTTGCACTGGGCTTAGGTAAAAGCAAAGAGATTATTTGCACCGAGAGTATTTAAACACAGGTGCAAGATCTGCTCCCTTCTCTGCATGATTTTAAGAACCTGATGGAGGAAGGAAGTGGGCTGAGCTGGATACACGCTCACTAGATGCCTCCTCCTCCTCGCCACTTCTGAACGATCCTCTTTGGTCCACTATTAGCAAGACCCTCTCCCTTGAAGGGCCATCCCAGGCCTCCCACCCTGCCCCACCGCTGGCCAGGTAATAGTTAGATCCCGGTTTGTGATCACCACAGACATCCTGCTACCCCGTGTGCCCGTGCAAAAGGAGAGGGCAGCGCTACCCCTTGACCAGGGAGGACTTTGTACAGAAACAAGACGTCGTCCAGGGAATGGGGCTGGTTGCTTTCCATTCATTGTAGCACCACACGCAAGCTTCAGGGCTTGAGTTTGCAGTTTCTGCTTTGATCTGCCCATAGAAAAGAACCGACCCTGAGCCCCTCCGTAGCAATCAGCACGTGCGCCGTACCCCCTGGGAGATCCCTCCTGCAGCCCCACACAACCGCTGCACTAGGGGCTATGAGGGCCTTTGTGAATTAATGCTTATTCCAGATGTCTGTGCTAAAAAAATTACGCATTAGTAGGTGCCATATCACACCTGGAAGAACACTTATGGATCTGGGAGCTACACCAGTAAGCGTGCTAAACTCCTAAAACTGGGTGATGCGAGACCTAAGCGGGGATGGGGTGACAAAGGGATAAATATTCATGCTGTCCAAGTGCCACGTCTTCTCTCCAGCCAGCCTTTTTACAGTGTGCTGCATTAAATGCTACAGTAAACCAAGACCCTAACATCCACCGCAGGGAACAACAGGTTAGTTTCTAAAAGGTGAAAACCTCTCAGCCTGACATTTCTTCAGAAAGGTACAGAAATCTGTGTCCCCAAACTCAAAACAATACTTTCAACTTGTTTTGGGGAAGACAAGGAACTAAACCACAAGTAATTCTGCATTTTCTAAATATATCGGGTTTGTTCTCCAGCTTCCCCAGGTAGTGATTATAATCCTTTCCCTTTTCGTCACTGATATTTGCAGCTAGAAGCCTTAAAACTATGGGGCTGTTCTCAGGTTTCTTTTCCCCAGTGCAGGTGCTGCACTGGTCCCATCATCGGAAGACCCATGATACCTGAAACACGAAAAGATGTCTAGGAACAGAAATGTTGATGTCCACAGAAAGGACTTACATTTTCTTTTACTCAGTTTCTTAAAGATACTGACGCTGAGATGAATGAGGATTTTATGATGTTCTAAGTAATTTCATTTGGTGTCATAATGACATCTTGATTAATTCTATCCACATGGAAAATGATGAGGGTTGGTTGTTTTTTTTTTTTTTTCCCCTTATCTGCAGGGTACATTTTAAAGATTTTGTATTAACTGCAAGTAATGCGAGTTGGGAAGAATGGTGATAGTCTGCAAACAAAGCACCTTTAGTGACTGAGAAGGGATAAATGACAGGTGTAACGGGCAGGATTGTCCCCCTGATCTCTGCATTGACATTATGAGAATACAAAGACCCTGGAAGCTATTGTGCAGAAAGAAGTAGGCTGCTAACACACATACCTCTGCCACCTGACTTCTTTCACTGCTGGCACCGAGCACATGCCTGTTACTATTTTTCCTTCTCAGAGGGAAGCTCCTTACGGTTTGCTGCATGTTGAATGAGAAAGCAGAGCTCAGCAGCCCCAGCCCTGCAGCGACCCGTGGGACACGCACCCCATCTCCCGTACCTCGCTTTTGAAACAGCAGGCTGCAAGACTGGGACTCTTGTAGGTTCTTCTAAAATAATTTAAGATTATTTTAATCCTTTGACCTTGGCCAGCTGACACCGCTTTTTGACGTTTAGCTGGTATTCTAAAACAGCAAAATTTTAATTTCCTAAGCAGACAGACTTGTAAGGTGTTCTGAGTTCTGCCTTAGCCCCAAGGAGAAGTACGAGAAACCATGCAGGCTGCAGGAGGCACTTGCCCATGCAAGCGTGCTGCAACGCAGCTCCGGCAGCGCTGAGATCCCCAGCACTGGCAAAGCCTGCCCTTGCTGAAAGCACTCGCAACTTGCTCCTGCAAGTTTCCACATGGCCTTCATTCCCTTATGATTTGTGTAAGAACAAGAGACGGCAGGACCTTGTGCAGCACGAGTCCCAAGGAAGAGGAAGGGCTGTGGATACTCAGAAAAATCCTCGCCATTCATACTAATTTGAAAAATAAAATTGGCATCTTTTTTCCTTCCCCTCCTTGCCATTTTCTCTTGCAAAATGGCTTCACAGTGAGGAACCTATTATTGGCCATTGCACATCATTAATTTTAGAATCGTTTCTCTTCTGCTGCATCTGATGGTGCTGCATTACGCTGCATAATATCGCCCTCTCAGCACTGGGAGCATTGCCTGTCTCAAGCACAACGTCACAGACCAGAGTTACTCGGTCCGAGAGACTTAAACTAGACATCCCAGGAGTGCAGGGGCGGAGCTGACGGAGGGGTACGCTGTCATGAAAAGACATCTCGGATGAAGAGCTACAGCTTTATGTAAAGCACTGGGAGTGCTGGCGGTAGCTATGAAGCTTGGGAGGTTTCTCAGCAGCATCTTGCTTTGAAATGCAAGTTTCAAGGGTGTAAACCAACCCACTGAAGATATAGCTCAAAGGATTTTAAAACTATACAGAGGCCTCAGCACCTCCTCTCTTTGATGGGCTTTTGACAGCGAATACAGCTGGTGTTACCTGGGTCAGCACCGGCCCGTCCACGAGCAGACGTCACTGTTCACTGCCCCCCGGCTTTGGCCACTGGAAGGGTTCACAGCCCAGCCAGGCAGTGCCTGCGGTGGCAGAGGGGACACCGCTCGGAACACCTTCCCCCAAACCCCAGAAGCCCAGACTAACAGATCCGAGGCCTGCAGAGTGTATTACAGGCACAGGGGCATTGGGCTCAGCCCGGCAGAGAGCAGTGCCAAGCAGACACCGCGTTCACCACAGCTGCGGGACCAACACTTCTGCCACTGGACTGACTTGACTTGCAGGAACAAAGCATCTTCACCAGGGCAAGCGAGAGGGTGCAGGGCTAGGGACACGTTTGTACCAGTACACTGTTTCTGCTCACCAATTTTTCTTACAAATAATCTAGACACTGGTTGACATTAGTCCACATATAATCCTAACGCAGTTTGCAAACACTTTGAAGCAGAACTTTTTTTTTTTCTCTTCTTTTACCCGGATAACCGGGGTTTATATGCATCTTGTACAATGGGCCACAGCTAGGGATCCTAGATCAATACAAATAAGAATGAAAAATAACATTATGTTCTAAATTGCTATGACTAATTTCTTGTATTAGTAATACAAAAAAGAATTCAATCCATTTCGCAGGATTTTATCATGCCAGCTACTAATTCAAGATTTTACCAATGTCTGCCTGCTTTTCCGTGGAATAGCAGCAAAATGTATTTCCACATCTGATTTTGACTCATTAAATCCTGTTAACAAAATAATTTAAGAATTAAGTTAAAACCTTTCCAGGAGAACTCTCCTCAAGGCGCACACATGGGAAGCAGCCCTCACGCATGTCATTCTTGGAAAACCCACCATGACTTTGGGAGACCTGACACTCCTGCTGCAACGCCCACGCAGAATAAGGAGCGCAGAGTAAACTGACAAAATAATTGGATTATATGTGCACAATTCAGACCTTCAGTTACTGGGTGCTTTCTTGCTCCTGGTTTCCACAGAAAAGTCAGTTTTTTGTTCCTTAAGTCCTTGTACTGCTTATTTACATATGAAAAGGCAAGTTTATAAAAGAGCTTTCCTATTTTACTACATCTAATAGTTAATAATTTAAATCTGTAGCCATTATCATCATATAGATTGACACAAATGGCATATGGATCATTCTGGAGATGAGGGCGAGTTTCTTTTAAGAGAGAATTGTTTTAGTTTTTGCAGGAAATTAATCAGGGGAATGGGCTTTGTGGAGCATGGAGCAAATCTAATCTGTTCTTTGTTCAAATTTGCCTTGCTCCAATTCCTAGCAATTGTAGACAACATGCTCTTTTGTTCGGGAGCCACTTGTTACATGCATAATTAGAGACTGCAGTAGCTGTGTTTAAAGAAAAACTGTTTTCCAATGTAATGTGTGATCTTGATAATAGTATTTTCATCAAAGGTAGCAATTACATTCATTAAGCTGGGACTGGCAAGGCAGCAAGGAAATTAAGTGGAAGGTGAATAAAAAGCTCCCTGTTTCTTTTTAAAATCTCTGTCTCTTTATAAGTTGAAATGCACCATGTTGAGCTGCAAACTGGAAAATACATACTGAATATAAAAAAAAGAAAGAGAGAAAAAAATAAAGTCCTCCTTAACCTTTCTAAATAATGATCCAGAAGATATCCTAGGGACACCTACTATAGATGCACTTTTCAAATTAAAGGGCTTTATTCTACATTAATTTCTTATGCAAGTTTTAAACGAGCTCAACATATGATTCAGGTCTTTAAAGGCTCCAGGGCTCTCTAGGATTAATTCACTCTTCTTTTCACACATAAATTAATTGTTTTGTGTTCTCAAAAACAGCAAACAGCACATAAATCAACCAGTTTAGAAAAGACGCAAGGCTGGTACCTTTTGCAGATCACTGAAGTCTGCTATTTACACTTCATTATTATAATATGTAACTTTTAAAGGAAAAACTGGAAAAGCAGAACCTATGTTGTTAACTCTAAGCCGATTTCTTGAGTGCATAACTCATTTTAGCAATCTGATTCTTTGAAAGACAAAAGTTGTGGAGCACTGAAAAGCCACTCTTCCAGCACTGTAATTATATTTTCCCCACTTAATAATTCAATAACACATCACTAACATCTTTGCAAACACCCCCACATAAAAATAGCTAGTTGTGGGGTTTCCCCCCTACCTCTTTTTGCCTGAAGGCTTTTAAGAGTGAGATCTGCAGATGGAAAAATGTGAAAATTTAAAGATGTGAGCCTCAGAGCCTGGGGGGGCTGTGCCGAGCCTGTGGGCTCCCCCAGGCACTCCTGCTGAGCGCACACACGGGAATCTGATTTTTTAATTCCAAAACGTAATCCCACTTTTTTTCCCAGGCACTGTATCGCAGGCTAGGCGGGTCCATCCCCTTGTACCTTTGCCCCACGGACAGCCGGGGCAGCGCATCACTGCAGAGAAGCTACTTCAGAGAATGGCCAAGCCCTACTACTGCACACAGGCAAAACGCCCCACTTCATGGATCTCGGGAAGTGTCAGCCGCAGCAGGCAACACTTGCAGCGAGCGGGGCAAGTTGAATTTACAAGCCCTGAACAGCAGGACAGCTACTGAGAAGCGGGCGATGCCAGGTGCCGTGCCTCCTCCTGAGCAGGGATGTCCCAGCACACTTGTCTCAAGGCAAGAGACAAAATCTGGCTATCCGTAACTCCAAAAATAACCGTTCCTCCCTCTGTCATTCCCAGAAATAGAATATGAAACCACAGCATCTTGGCCAAATTGGAATTTGCATAGTTCTGCGAAGCATTTCCTTCAGTTAGGAATGATTTAATTATTCTTCGCTTCCTCTTCTAGAAATCATTCCTGGATAATGAGGTTAGCATAGAGCAGATATGTTTCAGTCAAAAAATAGATGTAATTCAGTGCCAGAAGGCTTTTAAAGTTCAAAAAAAAAAATAATTTTTTTTGGACACTTCTGAAGAGAAGCAGCAGTATAGAGAAGGTTGGCTATTAAATTACAACACTCTGAGCCACCAGCTCATCGGGTGCTTTAGCCATGTGCTGTGTCAGCCCCCCAAAGCATTACAGGACAACCACAACCTTCTCGTGGCCCAGATTCTTACACAAGGGTAACAGGGCACATTTTAAATAATTATTAAATAATAACAAGCTGTATTACCGCCAGACAACTGTTTATCTCTGCAAATTGAAACACTGAAGTCAAAGTACAGTAGAGCTACAATAGTTCTAGCACAAAATGGAAAGCCTGCTGCTGCACCTTGCTTCGGATCTTGGGAACTACGAAACCTGCATGGCAGTCAAATATATTTTGTGACAAATAGCTTGCCGAGTCTAGCTTTTATTATTCAAGCAACTATCAAAATAACCTGCCATATCAATCATATGCAGGCATTGCTGCAATTAAACCGAGAAAATATTTTTTTTTTTAAAGCTTGACTGGACAGACATTGAGAGGACTGAAGTACTTTAGCATTTAAGAAGGGAGCATAACAGTTTGTGTTAGGTAAAAATCACACGGTAGAACATAAGGAAATTTTCTCTGAACATAGGGAAAGCAAGACCGTGGACCTAAATACAGCCTTCATATCGTATAACCATCTTCTAGTACATAAAAGGGAGTCACAAAACATTTTCAAAGTTGAAAAAGTACCTAAGCTGAAAAAAGTGCTTCACGTCAATTCTTACGGGAACAATTGGAGCAAATGCTGCATTTGGTGTGTAAACATCCTCAGTCTCGAGAACAGAATGTCTAACGTTTTCTTTCCTACAACAAACAGCATCAGCTTTTGCACTAAACCAGATTTGCTGCATACCAACAGCTCCATTAACAAAACAAGTTCTATGGAGCTTTTCAGTATTTAACTACATTTCCAGAATCTTAACTTTAATTTCCGAGTTATTCCTTGATTATTTTTAAGTCGGTTTAGCAGAGTTGACGCAAAGCTGTTCTCTATGGGATAAAATGATAAAAAATTTAAAACATTGCACCTATGACTTTGTATCATTTCAAAGTTGGCTTTTTCACTTCAGCTGGTCCTTCAGCTGACGTTGGGTGCATGGTAACAGTGACTCCATAAACAAAGTTTTATCAGCTAATACTACTTAGCATAAATAACGTTTGCAGCTTCTGGGACTCTTCACACATTCTACTTTTTGTATCCCTACAGAAAACCAAAAAAACATCCAGAAAAGCTAGCATCTTTCTAAAATGTAATTATCATGTCTTTAGGTACCATCTAAACAAAGGCAGAAAAACTCAGCAACACAGTATCTGATTAAAACTGGGTGACTGCTTTGGTTATATTGAAAAATTTGCATTTAATTCGCATCTTTAGGATGCAAATTAGTGAAAAGTCTTGCAGCATGTCCTAGAAAACAGTTTGGACCAAAAATATCCAAGACACTTGCAGCAAACAGCGTGACGAAAAGGATGATCAGAAAATTATTCTGCTCCTCTGATGGGTGGGTCATCGCTTAAAAGTCTTGGCTGACTGTTCCTAAGAGAAGGCAGGAAACAACCCCTCAAGCAGCAGAACATCAGCTCTGGATGTGTGTATCAGAGCTTCTGTGCCCTCTGAAGCTGCGACCCAACCAGAGTCCTTCTGCAGGCTCCAAAATGGAAATTTCCCAAAACCAAATCAAACAGGACCCAGAGAGGCAGGGGATACAAACTCACCATGAACCCATCGTGCTGCAGCTCCGC
Source organism: Falco rusticolus (assembly GCF_015220075.1). Lineage (NCBI taxonomy): Eukaryota > Metazoa > Chordata > Aves > Falconiformes > Falconidae > Falco > Falco rusticolus. The sequence continues at coordinate 5,263,398 of NC_051195.1, forward strand.
TCTCCCCTTTGTTCTCTCTACACTGGGAAAGAAAGTTGTCTCATAGCTGGGAAACATCAAGACATTTCTTGATCTGCCAACTTACACCTGGCTTTAAACCAAACAAGCAGCAATGCTTTGATTCAGCTCTTCCCACCGACGAGCACTGCCCCGACATGACCCCCAGCCATCGTCACAGATGAACCAAAGCCCGTTTTGAGTCCCGCCCAGCTCTGCCTTATCGGATGGCTTACAACAGATGTTCTAAAACCATCACAAATTGTGACAATGGTTTGTGCAACACTTCAAGCCGTAAGACCTCCAGGTGTGGCTGATTAGAGAGAAGAATTTAATTTCAGTCAACATATGCTCATTTACTGGTTAAGTGACCCTCAAATGCACAAACTAGCAACGTGGAAGTTAGGGGTCTGTTGCTGTATTTTAGGTTTTCCTGTTGCTATTTGGTTTGGGGTGGTGGGGTTTTTTTGTTGTTTTAATATAAGAGGAGTGGTTACAGTTTGTAATAGCTTTCCTTTTTCCAGAGAACCCCGCAAAATGTTTGATGAGCATATTTTTCTGCATGTTCAGAAGTCCTCATTGTGTATATGAAAGGAACTCAGTTCTGAAAGTGCTGGCTACTTGCCTATTGAGAGACCGTTTTCTGTCAGGTGGGGAGTGCGTTTTCCTTAGGATCCTTAGTGAAGTCACCTTGAGATATTTTATCTGTATAGTCCTCCAGTATTAGTAGCTCTACAGCTACTAAGACAAACAGAGAAAGAGTAGTTTCAGAAAGACATAAATCCAAATGATCTCGAAAGACAGAAGAATATATAAAAATGCTATTACTGCCTATTGAGACTGTACATATTTTTGATTTATATTTGAAAATATTTTATCAGAAGAAATGTTACACTGTACATTGCATGTTCTTTTGAACGTTAATATACCAACACAAATCAACATTTGAATGCTCTGATCTATGAAACAAGCTATTAGGAAACACTGGTTGGTTCTAGTTACCCAATGTATTAGTTATTGCACATAAACCAAATGTTTTTAGAGGATAATAAATGCCAAGATTTCAAAGCAGCTTAATAATGTCTCTAATATCAGATAATGAGAAATTCCCTCAATGCTGCTAAGCTGGATTTTGTTAATTATAGCAACCGATCTCACAACTGGCATATTTAACCAAAATAATGATTGTAAATCCTATTTGTTAGCCTGGCACTCCGGATTCACTATACGTTGAGGTCTCACTGTCTCTGGCGTGGGCTTGGAAAGAACTCTTGCTTCCTCTCACCTGTGCGTACTATCAACCACGCTACGTAACTCTAGACAGGCAGATCCAGAAGAGTAAGACTTCTGGCCACGTCCCCTCACCTGGACCTAGACCAAGGAGTTGCACTTCAGAGAAGACAACTCCTTGCAAAATGCGCGGCAACAACTGCCTTTCAGTACACCATAAAATGACAAATTGTGTGAAAATTCTTCGGGAATCGTACAATATATATTCATCTGCCCGTCAGCTCTCACTTGATTTGTGCCTCCACCAACAGTTTGCACAGTGACAGCGTAACAGGTAAATATTTATGAAGTATTTGTGGTAGCTGTTAACCACTTTCACGTAATTCTCTCTGGAGAAGATCTATCACATTGGTACACTGAATACATTCTGGGGTTAAGGAAGAACATTTATTCAGCTTTTGTGTATCCAGTAAGCAAGCTCAGTAAAGTCAGACAGCTGCTTTCAAAGTAACTGTGTTTCAAATCAAGCTTAGCTTGGTAGGAAGAACTTGAAATGTGTCTCTTACCAAAAGATTTCCAAATGGAAATGCAATAACATGTTAATTAGGAAATTCTTTACATAGCAAAAGGCTCCCAATGAACAATTACTTCGTATTTCACATAAGCCTTTTATAACACAATCTTTATATGGGGAAAAGAAAATATGGAAGAAAGAACAACAGCATAGAAAACGTCATATAAAATGTTGTATTTGAGTATTTCCCAAGTAGTGATTAAACCTTTCCATGGAAATCTGCCTCAGACCGTTATCACAAACAGAATAAAACTAAAGAAACCTGACAAACGATACAGTCATTCTCTCCCAGCACAAAAACTGCAAGATCTGGGAAAAAATTTAGATGACACATTAGAGAGTCATCACCCGATACAAGAGATGAGCATTGTATCAAGTCAAATATAAAATTCAGGCACTTTTTAATACATTCTCAATACAGGCTTTTCTTCTAACGGGGAAGCCCAGATGCAACGTTTGATACTGACGATGCTGTTGCAGGACGACAGACTAGACTGACTGGGCTGACTAAGGGCGTGTAAAGGGGAAACTCAGTAATATAAACACATATCGAGTATAAAGCAGCTTTAAGTCCCATCACCAGCACAGAAAGCCTCCCGGCACTCCCCACGCCACCTCTGCAGCCCTGCACCTACTGCTACAGCCAGCCACCATCAACAGCCCTGTGCCCACGATGCCAAATGTAGAAACGCAATTTATGACAATCCATAAATGCCTGTCCCAAACTCAACAGGAGGTGGGGAGTGCAGGCAGCTCTTAACAGCTCCTGGACAACGGCACAGCGCATCTCATCACTAAACCAACATCTGCGTTTAGTGCAGCAATGGAGTCCGGCTTAAGGAGATGAAATAACTCTTCCCAAAATCAGCGACCAGAATAGCTAATGCTCTCCACAGTGGCACGTGCCCTTTTAAAACATGATGAAAGAAACTCAGTGGTTGTAATTAATTTGTGCACATATTCCTCCACAGAATTCTGTGGACAAAATCCAATTACAATACACACATTTCTTTCAAAAGTTATTGCATACAGAATATAGCATATAGAACTGAGAGATGTGAAATATTTACAGCTGTAACATTAATTAAAGGCTTGACCTCGCTTTTCTGAGAACTGTTGAGTAGCTGATAAGGCTGTTCAGGTTGTTTTCTGGGCTAGGCCTCCAAGTTCAGACCGTAGGAAATAACACTATTTTGATTTTTTTCCTGATTAGGTTTTCAAATGGATACCTGACACAATTCTACACAGAGACAGTTCTTTTACATAATCCTGGATATCCAGCCCTTAACAGTCGTTTGAAAGCTCTGCACTTTCCTCCATAAAGGGTTTGCTTTTAGCTCTATATTAAGTCATTTAAGTATTGCCATACACTTCCTAGCCTCACGTAAAACTGCAGTAGACAAGCTAAGATAGCATCTCCAACTAGGAGACCTATTAAAACGTATGAATCAAAACCTGATCTCTGCTAACACTCATGTTAGCAAAGCAGGCTAAACTGCAGCAGCTAAGGACTGCCCCACATTAGCCCAACTCATCACGTTAATCAACGCTAACTCAACCATTTTGTAGTACGGTTATGACTATTTTAGACTTGCAGATAGACTGCATTGAGCAGAATAGCTGTAGTTAACTGCTGCGGTGTCTGTAGTCTTAATTCTAGTCTAACCATCTCCCTAGCCACTTCAGCTGAAAGAAAGCCTCAACCCACTTGAAATGCATTAATAATGATAACAACAATAATACTACTAAAGCAAACTTCAGAAATTATCTAGGCTACCCTCCTACTCTTGAATTTTTGAAAAATCTCAGAGCTGTTAAACTGATACGGGAGGGTTTTTTTTTATTGGCATTAGGAGAATTATCACATTAATTCTTTACCTGTCAACAGGCAAAGCATATATGTAGGGGGATTAATTCACTAAAGTAGTTACCTCCCTTTGAAAGGAGAAAACTTTCTAATAGTGCTTTTCCTCTTTGCTTGTTTCTTTGTATAAGGCACCGCAGTCTGCCTTAACAATCGTATTTGTTAAGTGTCACTTACCCTAGTTTTGCTAGAAAATCCTTTGGGAGCCTCAGCCTGTAACATTCTAAGCTCCACTCTAAGTGAATCATCAGTCACTAGCAAGCTTTAAAAACGTGATTCTTTTAAGTCAGTCAAAACCAGCAAACCAATCTGTCCCTCCCAAAAACACTTGAAACAAATTGCCAATTACAGCAATTATAATGATTTTTCACATATTAAGCCTTCCATCTCTTGATTCTTAGTTAATTAGTTCTCCAGTACTGAAGAGGTTTCTGCCATAAATAAAATGTGTAATTTTAAAGTAAACAGAGGGGTAAAAATGCAAATACTTCTCAACCTCCCCTCCCCCCGGAGAAAAACTTTGCTAGAGAACCACTAACTTCCGTGAGTGAGTTTTCTATGCTGCAAATTAACAGGCCCTCCCTAACTCCCAGGAAGGCTCTGAAGGATTAAAATTTGTAAAATGCACTGAACACAGAAAGGCCACCGTGAGGTAGTGTCACAGCATTTCTATTATCTAGCTTACATCTCTGTCTTTTTGCAGAACTACTAGAGCTTTTTTAACCCCATTTCACAAAGATTTCAACTCAACCTTTTATGAAAGGAGAACTATAAATAGCCTTGTAGATTAAAACCGTTAAAAGCTGAGAAGGCTGGAAAGGAAGGTAGATATTATCCAGCTTTCAGTACTACAAATTGGGGCTGGAAGGGCTTAATTACCAAGATATACTTAAGAACACACTAAGGGCTGCTATAAAAATTACTCCAATTACAGCAGCTCTACAGACATTACTCCACCTGGAAGAGAAGAAACCATCACTTCTCTTTCCACATACCTCTTCTGTACCCCATGCTAATAGAGGGCATCACGAACAAACAGAAGCTTTGTGCCATACAACAGTTCTGCTGCACACTGAGTCCTTTCTCTCAGGTGGCCTAACACCATTCACACCAGGTAGGCCAAGGATTTTGCTTCTTTTGTTTTCATTTTGAAATCTCAACGTGGAGATACGCTGCATGTATAACATAAGGCAACAAAATAATTTCAGCCAATGTGTTAGCTTAGAAGTCTCTAAGGCAGAAACCCAAAATTTGAATTTGAAGGTGGAATTCATGATTTTGCATGAATTACACACACACTGTCCCGAAATGGGGAATTCATAGTTTTGCTTATGATTTCATCTGTGATGATATATTCTTATTTATGATGTAATTATAAAAGCATTAACAACAAATGTGTAATTAACAATGAATGTTCAGGAAAATAATTTCCATTAACAGTCAATAAGTCCTTATGGTTTCAGTACTCCTGTGCTAAGCTTTTTGCAATGGTGCTCAACTGGATATTTGAAGTTCCTTCATATATTGTACCTGAAATCAGAAGAAAATAGGTCAGAATAAAACCACAGTGAGTACATGAGAGACCAAGATATTGTTTTAACAGTTCAGTTAAAATGCTCACAAATTATGAAGTGAAGCTTTACTAAGCAAGTTCTAGAAACAGAATTACAATAACATAGATAATATTATAATACAAAAATGTTCAGATTTAACAATCTGCAACAGTTAGACTTCTGCTGGTACAATATAATGATGTTTTCCTGAAAAGCAATTCCTAAATAACCAACAAACCCTAAGTATTTACAAATGCTATCAGCAATAGAAGTCAAAGAAAGGATAATATTGTTAGAGATGTCAGACTGTAAGGTCCAAGGATTATACTAGGAAACAACCAAGTCTTGAGAATAAAACTCAACATAGATTCAGATCTTAATGCCAAAGAGGGGATTTTCAGGTTTTTTGAGCTGGAATCTTGTTAATAGAATGGGACACAATGTCTGTATCTGTATTTTAAATGGTATTTAAGTAAACATTTTAGTTAGCCTTACATACAGATGTTTATACCTAAAGTTTAACCTTTTTACATCTGAGCCTTTGAATCAGTGTTGGTAAGTCTCAGGGAAAAAATATCTTAAATAAAAATAGCCACTCATTCATCCTCAAACTTTAATACCACTAATGCTATAAGAAATACTTGTTTAGAAACTGTCACTCACCTATCTTGCAGTCACGATAATACTTTTCTATTGGATAATTTTTTGTGAATCCAACACCACCCATCCATTCAATGCATTTACTAGTTGTCAGTGTTGCAACCTATGAAAATAGTTTCAGAGTTACAATTTCAGGACTCCACTTCCTGCAGATGGTAGTAAATTTTATTCTTTGTAGCTATTTAAAGAAAACCAAAACAGCAATAAAAGCAGTAAACTAGGACAAGTGGGAAGAAGATGACTGGTAATCTTGTATTCATCTTATGCAAGCCATTTTAGAATAAAAAGGACATTTTTCTAAATCAGAGAACATCAAGAATCCACTAAATACTGCAATAGTTCATATGCTGCCCTTTGAAAAAGACTAGCAGCGGTATACAAGACAGCAGTTACAAAGGGGCAGAAGCAATCCAGTTTTGAAACTTTTTAAGAGTCACAGTTGTGACCAGCAGAGTTGAAAGAGTCACAAATGAAGTCTCACCATGCCATTTCTGCAGCCACAAAAACAGAATTCTGAGAAAATGAAATCTCTCGAGATGAGTGAAAATATTAATTCGCTTTCTCCTTGGATGTTGTTGCTTGTTTTTCAAAATTTTATTTAAGGACATGAGCAGTTTATTCTTTGGTAGCCTACTTTACGTTCCATACATAGACTGAGAAGCAAGATAAAAGTACATCCACATATTTCACATCAAAATATGAATTAAAAGTAATATGTTCAGTAACAGAAGAACTTTCTACACAGCAGTGAAATAAATCCACTGAATAAAGGAACTGCAAGTTACCTCAGCAGCGTAGTACTTGGCCATGCTCGCCTCCTTTATGAATGGCCTTCCTGTTTCAGCAAGACGGGCTGCGTTGTAGGTCAGCAACCTTGCTGCCTCCAGCTGCGTGGCCACCTGAGCTATCTGATGTTGCATCCCCTGTAACGAGTACACCACAAGTCACCCAGAACCAGTATCTCGTACAGTATCTGTACTGTACAACGTACAGTTGTACGTGTAAAGTACAACTGGCATTTCTAGCAAGAACCATGCTCTTCACCAAGCAACATACCTACACTCTAAAGTAAAAATACAAAAATCCAGATGGACTAGTAATTCCACATTTCTCTGCGTCTATTGACACTGAAGCTGGGAAAACTTCTGGGCCCCCAAAGTCCTTTTAGGAACTGCACTCTCATCTTCTCCTTCCCTCTTCTTGGATTCAGGAGTACAGGGGAGCTTCTTGCCTGACTGGCTGGACAGAAGGGTTACTTATTGGCACCCACGAATATCAAGGAAAATTTCAGCCAAATCTTAACATTCTCCTCAGCACTGCAGGGACAAGGCTAGGTCAAAGCTGTATTTTTATTTTGCAGCTGTCTACTGAGAACATTCATACGTTAACAAGTCTAGGTCCCTGACGAGCTCAACAGAGAAAGACTTGAAAACAAGTACCTCCTAAAGTGGACAACTAGCAAGGTGACAACTATTTCTTCCCAGGTCCCATAGCTATGAGACAAGAGTTAGGAGCAGTATGGAAGTACGGACATGAGTGATGAACAGATTCAAGGGGAAGGAAAAAGGTGATGGAGCTTACACCTAAATGGTAGATATTACAGAAGAATGGGTTTATTTAAGGAGACCCAAACATTATGATGACTGAAAAATGAACATTTAGTAGTCTAACTTGCTCCTAAACCACAATGAAATCATTCATCCTACTTGAACATTAACTCTTCTTCCTAAAATTTGCAAAAAATGATGCAGGTTGAAATAACAAAATGATTTGGCAATTACAAATTCCATTTTCCATTCAAAAGATGCAGTTCCAATCACTTCCTAGATATCTGTGGGTGCATCCTAAAATTTGTATAAATTACGAGTAGTACTAATGTTCCTTCTCTTCAGCCAAGATGTAGGTTTCTTTTAACAAGAAAATTACTATAGTAATTACAATTATGTATCTTCCTTATTAAACTATACATCATTTTTGCAACAAAGAGTCTTTTTTGGTTTAAGATACAGATATTATCCTGAAAACGAAATGTCTTTGTATAGCACAGGAAATCCAATAACTCAATCAGTTTTCCTCATCTTCTTATAATTTCTAGTGTCTCCAGAAAAAGGCCTTCCCCTATGCCTCATGAAAGGGTATAAAAACTGGAATACATTCAACACAGTGATATCAAAATCAGAAAAGAAAGGAGTTCCATGTGCATTATTTTCAAAGGCTGTCAATATGCTATCAAGCAAAAGGAGTTATGTCAGTAATGTTTTGAAGTTTTCAATTATTTATATGGTACTTGCAAAGGCATATAGCACTGAACTCATGTATTTGATGTGGCAGATGAATGCTCATCCGAAATGCTTCTGAAAAATTCTCAGATATTGAGGAGGAGAGACATGGCACAAGGTGCAGTACAAATTATGCAAATCAGATTATTCGTTTTACTGACTTCATCTACAGTCATAAGTGCTACTTTCATGGAGGAAATTTCCTATGTGTACATTAACAAGTACCTGGAAATCGAATACGCTTTTCCCGAACTGGACTCTCTCCTTTGTATAGGGAACTGTATGGTCAAAACATCCCTGTGCCAGTCCTAACATCTGTAAGAAATAAGAAATATGTAACTAAAAATTAGTTAATTGAATGCACTTAATGGAGACCGTAACAGTTGATCTTCTGATTAGGCAGTTCACCCTTTGTAAAAAGCTTGTTATCAGGAGGAAAGTTAAGTTTTCTTACCTAGGGATTGCTAAAACTTACACAAAGCTAAAATATAATAAAGGTTCTATATAGAATCTCAAAAGCCAGAATTTTACAGTTACTAGATGTACCGAGGTGAGTTATGACAAAACAAAACAGAAGACGTTGAGGAATAAGCCTATTCCATTCATGAAAGAAACTTTATTAGTACAGGCAAATATTTGTGAAAACACCATCACTAATTTTTGAACAAAACTTAAGGGCCAACAGTGGTTGCATGAATATTAAGTGTTTCTTGGAAAATTCTTAATTACATGAGAAAATTACCGTAAGCTACAGATCTACATTACACTGTTAAAGGAAAAATAATTTGAATGATTATTCAAAGCTATTTCCATAATCAAAATAATTTTTCATTTTATAGAAGACACTGGACTGTCAGAATTAGGAATTTATTTCAGAAGTTAGAAAACTAGCGTAGTGGGAGGAGAGAGAACATTTCTTCCAGAATTTTCTAGAAAAAGCAACTCTGCAGAACAAGTTTAGAAGACCCACTGCTTTTTCACACACTCTCTTCACTCAGCAGTGAAGAGAGCAAAACATAATTTTTATCTTGGAGGATAACACACGGGAAAACTACACATGAACATTTATAAAGAAGTAACTCGCATCTATCCTAGTGTCTGATTTGTTAGCCTAAAGAAACATTATGAAATCTGGAAAGTAAGTTAATTTTACATTTTTTTAACTACTAAATTTTGAGGAGTGTATTGCATTCCAAACAAGACAGCAAAGAAAGGACCTTGACTTTCATATACCTTGGCATATATAGCTATTAGGAAATAAGATCAGTTGGTTTCATTATATAACTACCATCCATCTGAATGCATTGTTTCTACCTAATTTCTTTCCTACAAAAAACAAAGATAGGAAATTAAGATTAGGGAAAGCATCAGATAAGTAAAAGAAAAAAACAAGGGGGGGGGAAATGAATGGCGTGAAGAACTATCAAGAAGCAAGGCAGCAGTATATGGTAAAATTGGAATCTTGTAAAGTCAGGAAGGGATTCCACAATGTGGCGGTCAGCGGCCACATCAAGTGGCTTAGTCAAACTACTTGTAACGATGTACAAGAGATAGGTATTTTTTGATTGACCTGCATATTAAGCTGAAAGCCAAGGGCCCCAGGAAGACAAAAACATGATTCTGACTGGGTTCAGATATCTACTCCATCATTTAAGGTTTTAGAAAAAAACCACACAATACATAAATAACATGAGAAAATAACACAGTCTGCTGCTAATCAGCTGTATTACCAGATTTGTTGCCTTCTTATATAAACTCATATAGATGAACCACGTATATCAACTACAGCACCCAGAACAATATACGCAGCTACCTTGCACTAAAACTATCTGAGACTGTTCTCACAGCCACAATTCCATTTTATGAAATGTTCGTTATCTTTTAAAACTAAATTCAGTATTACAGGGCTTTAGAACTGCTGTTCTTGTCCATTCGAGTACATTTCTCTTAATCTGGAGATGCCAACAAAGTAGTAACTAAGATATAACAACTACCTGATATTAACTTCAGGTTATAAGTGTAACTTGGAGTAATTAAGAGTAAAATCCAGACCATATATTTTACTGCCAGTGCCTCTACTTTATCCATATCTCTGGGAACAATGGGGCCCACAGGCCCAGTTTTTTAAATGCCGTATCAGACAAAGTTCAGCCACAGGTAATCTTGAGTAATGATACAAAAGCCAATCCATTTATCAGCATAGTGTTTTTCATGAGGACAATTACTTCTGGTCTGCCTGCAAACTAGGGCAAAAGGTAAGGCAGACTGGTAGTACAGACATATTACATCATATACAGCACAACTACACCCACAACAAAGTAGAATCAAAGAAAAGATTACTTTCAGAAGTAAATTAAAAATATAAAAACTTGCCATAAGTAATTTTATTTTAGGGCTGACCCTGATTTCCACTGAAATCAACAGCAATCTGAGATCCAAATTGAGTTTACAACAAAATACAACATTTTGAAATAACTCCAAGGCCAATAAATGTTTTCCCCCAAGATGCCATAAAGTTCAATTTTCAAACGCAACAACAAACTAGGACACTTCTGCTATAAAAATATCACATTTATTTTAAAAGTAAGTTGACTTTTAAAAATAAGTTGTTGGGAAAGCATCAGTTAATGTAAGGTCGCATTTGGCAATCCCATACAATCACAATTGGAAACATTAGTATTATACATTTCAGTGTGTTATATTTTCCAAAGCTAGTTTTCTTTGTAAAATAAATTTGCATAATGGAAGATAAAATTGTTGATATATTTCATCAGCAATAAGTTAACCACCAAAGACAAACTAATTGCTATTTAATATTTTCTAAATCTACTGCTTATGTCACCAAAGGAGAATTCTACCATTTACAGTTGGTTTAGTATTTTGCTGTAACTTAGCTACAGGAATAGTGACATCTAGTGGCAATTCAGTTTTTAATAAAGTATTTTCTAAAGTTTATTCTTACTAACTTTAAATATTCTGTAAATTTCAATTCAAATTCAAAGTGACGTACTGGTTATATTCAGTATTAAACAAAATCACCCACCTGTGCAGCAATACCTATCCTGCCAGTATTTAGCATTCCAATTGCATACTTATAGCCTTGTCCAACCTGTCCCAGGATATTGGTCTCAGGAACCTAAAGAATGAAACAACTCAATTATTCCTGTTCTTTTCTGGTTTGCAACTGCTAGTAGGGTTCACAGGTGAAACAGTGTACGTGTTTTATTTAATGTTCCTCATAAACTTTATGACATAATGTTATGCCTCATAAAGGTATAAAATATAAGCCAGACATTTGATTCCTAGAATATCTGATCAGAACATTTCCTGATACATGTCATTACAAACTGATGACTGAGAAAAAAACGTATCAAAATTTAAGAAATCCAACCCTCCTCAAGACATCCGTGAAAGAACAGGGAGGAAAAAGTTAAAATAGGTCAAAAAATCAATACTGTACACAAATTATGCTTCAATAGCCAAACAACTTACAATACCTTAACATTTTCAAATGTCACTGGGCAGGTAGAAGATGCTCTGATTCCAAGCTTGTCCTCCTTCTTCCCTACATGTAGGCCCTCTGTGTTGCGATCTACTATGAAGCATGTAATTCCCCTGTATCCCTAGGATGAATTACAAAATATTCAAGGACTGTTTTTTATACTAACGACACCAAATGCTGGTCTAAATATCTCATTCCAATACTGAAATTTTACACTTGTTTAATACTGTATTACGAAATAAAACACTGGCACCACCACCTGTTCCCGATATCCCTGCTAATTTTGGTTTAACAGAGGCCAGAGATACCTTTCTATTAAAATATTCCGTGTGGAAAACATAATCAGAAAAACCTTAAAAGTTCTCTTGGTAAGACAAGAGGGCTGGTATTACGTACATGAAACAGGACTGTGGTGCCTCTCTATACTGGAAATCACTGGGAAAGCAGGTTATTGCTGTGAAGTTACTGCTTGCTGTTGGAACATATGTCAACAGCCAAACAACAGACTGCAAGAAGATATTGGGTATCTTCAGACTATAGTGGTCAAATGAATAATGGCTCTAAACCCATCTGTCAGATGATTCTATAGGATGCAAGACTTCACTTAAGCCTAATTTTTTCTGCTACTCTTCTCATATAAGCCTGCATATATACTCTTCCTTTTAAAGGTGTCCAAAGTAAGAGCCCTGGCTGATGAGGCTGGCGTCTCTGGGAACTATGTGTGAATATTGGAAGAGCTGCACAATTGTAAGCATTGTAACAGACCTAATTTAACACCCAGAATCGGTGCACACATTCTCCTTGTGATTCCAGGTTGCAGAATGTTGGTATGTATTTCCTCACTTTAGAGGTAGTGGAAATATAACCAATAAAGTAGTCTGAAATCATTATGACGCTATCAAAAAGTTATCAAAAAGCCCAGAGTTGATTTGGTATTCAGATAACAATCTGGACAGGACACTAATGCATGTGACGACACATAGATTGTACAGCTAATCTAAATATTAGCTTCTCTTATATACAGGCTTACGATCTTCACGTTTGATACCTTAAACTAGATTCTTGAAGAACAGAATAGTGATTCCTGATAGCTGTCACTTTTTCCTTTGTGTAATTCCTATTCCCAGTTCTCTCTCCATCACTCATTCTTGCTTCCTCAGCGTTTCCCCCAGCCAGAACCACAGCAGTGTCTCTTAAGCAACATACTACAAGGTCCATGAGACAGAAATGTGAGATGTTCCTGGCCATGTTTCCATCTCTTTCTGTCCCTAACATCCACAGCACCTCCTCTCACTTAAGAGAGTGACACTGAGAGGTAGAAAGAGTCTTGTGGCTCTTCTGGAAGAGTTGCCTCTTATGAAAGAGCAGGCTGCTGTGTCAACCTCACCTTAATGACAGCCCACCTCAATAAATGGGAGCCACTGGTGCAAAGGGTCCATTTCAGTACACAGTTCTACACTGGTCTGTTTTCTTATTTATACTGATGCCAACTGTTATTTAATCTTTGAGCAACACTGACTTTTAATCTTCTCGAATATTTAAAAGCAAACTTCTAACTTTAAGCAGACAATAAATTAAATATTTTTAAAATGTTACATTAAACCAGAAACAACTCCAGATTATATGGCGATGTACAGCAGTTAACAAATATAGAAACCAGCTTACTGAATATATTTTCAATGTATATAGTACTCTCAAAACCACCCACCAGCTTGTGAAGAAATTAATAAAAATTAAGAAAGTGACATGATGTTCAACTGCTCAATACAATTGCAGAAACCTCCCTTTTCTTATTTAGTCAAAACATGAAAATTCAATTTTTAAAATAAGTACCTTCAAGTTAATTTTTTAAGAAGGAGATACTGGAAGATGTTTAAAAAATAAGTACATTTTTTTAAACAATGTAGTTTTGTATTTGATTATTACTCTACCATACTGGTACAGTACATTTTAAAGTCTGCAGCTGACTTTTATCAATCTACATCCAAATTGGTGACAAAACTTGAAAAAAGGATATTCAGCTATGTATTTTTTTACCTGAACACACTTTCCTACAGTATACTTGTTAGGTTTTTCAGCGCATGTAGCCCAGGCTCTATTTTGCATTTTAACACCAACTTGTCCATTAAGCCAGAAGGGTTGGAAAGGCTTAGACTTGCGTGTTCTTGCGCTACTGAGAATAATATCAATGCATGCTGTGCTCTTCACCTAAGCAATTATCATTCTGACATTTTTATTTTCCCTGGTGGAAGAAATTTATTCAATCGCTCAGCAAGTTCTCAATTTTTCTTGGGAAATATTTTTGAAGGTTTGCTGTCAGCTAGGAAAAGGTGCAAAGAATATTAACCTTTAACATCAGATTATTAATACAAAATCCATAGTTTCATGTACCATCAGCTGTCACTGAAATGCAACTAACTTTAGCAACTTACTAAGGATGGATCTGTATTTGCCATCACAAAGAAAACTCCTGCATGTTCTGCTAAGCTAATCCACATCTTTGAGCCGTTGATAATATAGTAGTCTCCTTTCTTTTCAGCGCGAGTCTTCAAAGAAAAAGCATCACTGCCAGACCCAGCCTCCGAAAGACAGAAACTGCCTATCTGTCAATTGAAGGGAAAAATTAATTTTTACTGAACACATAGGCCCAACATATAACAAATTCTGCAATGAAAATAGCTATAAACAAGCACTCAGTTTAACCTATTGCATCCAAGTAGCTAAGTTTCAGATAAGGAGATTAAGAATAGAACTATGTAATTACGTGTCTCTCAAAGTCAACTGCTTTAAAGTTCTGTTCCACAGTAAATTAAATTTTAATGAAGCTAATAAACGCCTTTCCACTTTTACCTCTCAGCTACTGATGACAGGACGCATCTATATCACCACAGATCTCAGCTCTAACCAGTGTTTCAAAGTTCACATGTAAAGATACTTTCCAGTGCTGTAGTCACAAAAAAACACACCCCAGTAACGTTACTTTGGTAGTAAAAACTACATTATAGTTTAGTAAAGTAAGACTTTCACTCACTGTATCTTTAGCCACTCTGGGCAAGTAAGTTCTCTTTTGTTCTTCTGTTCCGTATGTGGTAAACAACTTATTTGTTAGTGTATTTTGGAGTTCACATAGAAGAGCTACAGCTGGATCAACTTTGGCCAATTCTTCCACCACCAATATGACTGAAAAAAATGAAGCTCCAGTTCCTCCATATTCTTCCCCAAGCTCAATACTCATCAGCTGAAATGTAAAAGATGGAAATATATAGACCTGTTAGTTCCTGTCAACAACTTGTTAGTCCAAGCTGACACTTAAGAGATTAAAATAAAAACCACAGAATATAAGTATTTCCAGATCCTTTCCCAGACCTGTTTTCTTTCAATACCCTGAAAAAAAATGACAATTCTTCACAGAATCGTAGAATCATTTAGGTTGGAGATCATAAGGTTTAAAATCATTGAGTCCAACCACCAACCCAGCACTGCCCAGCCCACCGCTAACCCGTGTCCCTAACTGCCACACCTACACCCCTTTTAGACACCTCCAGGGCTGGTGACCCCACCAGCTCCCTGGGCAGCCTGTGCCAGGGCTTGCCCACCCTTTTGGTGAAGAAGAACTTTCCCTGCCACCCAACCTAACCCTCCCCTGGCGCAACTCGAGGCCGTTCCCTCTTGTCCTGTGGCTGGTTCCCTGGGAGCAGAGACCGACCCCCCCTGCCCACAGCCCCTGCCAGGGAGCTGAGAGCCATCAGGGCCCCCCGAGCCCCCTTTTCTGCAGGCTGAGCCCCCCCAGCTCCCCCAGCCGCTGCCCACCAGCCCTGTGCCCCAGCCCCCTGCCCAGCCCCCTGCCCGGCTCTGGACACGCTGCGGCCCCTCAGGGTCTGTCTGGGAGTGAGGGGCCCAGAGCTGAGCCCGGCTTCGAGGGGCGGCCTGGCCAGTGCCCAGCGCAGGGGGACGGGCGCTGCCCTGGCCCTGCTGGCCACGCTGCTTCGGCTACCAGCCAGGGTGCTGCTGGCCTTCTCGGCCCCCTGGGCACACGGGGGGCTCATGCCCAGCCGCTGCTGCCCAGCCCCCCAGCCCCAGCCCGCGGCTGCCGGGGGCGGCTGTGCCCCACGGGCAGGGCCCGGCACGGACCCGGGGTGACCCTCACACCGGTGGCCTCGGCCCCTCGGCCCGGCCTGCCCAGGTCCCTCTGCAGCCCCCTGCCCCCTGGCAGGTCAGCGCTCCCCCCGGCTGCGTGTGGGCCGGAACCTGACTGAGGGGGCACTCGATCCCCTCACCCGGGTCATCGATCAGGAGATTAAACAGAGCCGGCCCCAGCGCCGAGCCCTGGGGAGCACCACGTGTGACGGCCGCCGGCGGGGGGTGACTCCTGTCACCACCACGCTCTGGGCCTGGCCACCCACCAGGCTTGTACCCAGTGAGGGGGACACCTGCCCCCGCCAGGAGCAGCCAGCTCCTCCAGGAGATGCGGTGGGGAATGGTCAATGGCTTGGCTCACGCCTCGGCAGACAACATGCACATTAACGCAAGAAATAACTAACATTCATTATACGCGCCAATCATCACCCTAATGTAATTAAATTTTCCAGAACAACTGCAATCTCAACAGAAGTCTATTATTTGCTGTTGACATTATATGAAATGACATTCTAAACACAGACAAGCTTTAGGTTTGATAGCAGGAAAGGCTAAAATCGAATCCAGGAACGAACACCACAATAGCTGTTACACAAGTCCTCGTGAGACTGCCCACCAAGGACACAGGACTCCCGATACCTTTTTCCAGCAACACTTATCTGAGTCATGGTGGTTCTAACATTCTATGCAATTATGCTTATCCAGTTAAAAAAATCCAAATAGTGAGGTGAGGGGGAGTCAAGGAACTCAAAGGTAAGATGAAGAATGTGGTATGTAAGAAGGAGAGATGGAAGCAGTATTACAGTAAAAGATGGAGAGTGATAATGCAGTGGAAAAGAAGAGAAAGTTACCTTGCTGTTGATAAATCAGAAGTTTTTAATGATTCACTAGTTCACATGAATTATATCTCTCAATCTTTTAAGCTAAAAATCTGAAAAGTGCACAGCTAGAGACTAACAAAATTGTATCACTTTCTGAATAAAAAAATAAGTAAAAGTGTGCAGACCCCTTGTTCAAACAATCCTCGTATTACAGAGTCTTCCATTTTTGAATTCTCATCCATTTTTTGCACCAGAGGTGCAACTTGCTCCTGAGCAAATTTTGCCACTGTAAAGAGGACAAGAAAGAAAGCATGTAAGTATTGTAACACTTTCTTTGAAGATCAATATAACAGTAATGTGGTACTTTTGACAGGTTATGTATGTATTCCCTGACTCTCCCAGACAAGTTAATAAAAAGAAAGTTGCCCAATTGAAACAAGATGACCTACCTGCCACAAGACTCAATTATAATTACATTCTGAACTTAGCTATAACTCTCTACATCAAAGCAAATACTTCCTATAAATTCAGAAACTTTGAAAGCATCTCAGCAACACTTATGTAACATTGGTTGACCAAAAAAATTATGCAAATTATTTCAAATACATCCCTTATTTGGTTAGCTGTATTGTATTTCTGTAAATTAAACCTGCATTTTGGTAAGATGGTCTCAGGCTTTAATGCATGTTATTTTGAGTGAACAAAATCCTGAGACTGCTTTGTTTAATCAGGGCCTTTTGTAAGCTCTCTCCCAGATGTGCAGGTCCTCACTCTTTCACCTTTGCTCTGAGGATCCCTTCTGAAACACTGTCTTCTTTGCGCAGGCCTGGCTGCATTGCAGACACTCACACCACATCTGTCACCATTCTGGGTATACTTGAAATCTCTCACAACCAGCTGGAGCAGTTAACTGGAGCTGAACTAAACACTTCAGAAAGGGCACGAGTCAATGCCAGGCAACTTCTGTGACAGCAACAGTTTTAAACAGTTAACATTTATTTATGCAGAGTACACTCCACTGTGGTACGTGGAACTGTGCTATGGTAACATGAAAAAAGAACATTACATTTTTCTCTTGTGAATTAAAGCAGTTTTAAAATTAAGCACAATCCCACAAAATAATCTCAACATTTAACTAGAAATAAGTAAAGAAACTTCTAAGCCAAACTTTCCCTTCTAGTTAAGTATTTCTGAATTTTAACTACACAGAAAATAGGTACCCATATTTTTCAGCATTGTTTCCTCTTCGGTGAATGTCTGAAGCGGAGCACAGACAACTCCATCACTGGCTAGATTTGGCATCAGTTCCGATTTGGAGGATCTAAAGACATGTGGATAAGCCCGCCAAGGAGCCAAGTACGCTGGCATATTTCTTTTCAGCTGCTGATAATAAATACAGAACATGCAAACAGTTAATAGAATTTGTATTTGTATACAGACAGCAGTACAAAATTTTACGTAGTGTTTTTATTCAGTAAATGATCAGGAAATGTAACTTACATTCAATTTCTAGTTTGAAAGGTTTTGAGAAGATTTACATCCCCCACCCCTCCCGCAGTGTCCTAAAACATAATATCCTTTAATTACACTTTTAACCCCACGCAATTTTCTTTCTAAGTTTGCTAACACAATGCTGCTCTACAAAGTATTCAAACATTAATTTTAGTCAATTTTGGCATTTACACCAAATAAATCCTGCTGATAGTGTTTATTTTTATAGATGATTTTGCAAGTCCATTGCAATGCTCATGTAGTAAGCATCTATTTTGACAGAATACCTTAATTAACAAATACAAGAGTAAATGTGAAATAGACATACAGATGTTTTTCATAGAAGACCTGTCAACTTTATCTTAAGGTTTCTACCTGGCTTTCTAGAGACCAGCAACTCTTGTTTCTAAAGCTATCTGACAGCACTTTATCTGGATTATTGGTAATGTTGTGAAAGGGCAGAACTTCTAACAGCACTGTGGATTTTTGTGTTCAAACTCCACTACTTAATGATTTTCAGAAGGAGCAGACATTTGATAGACGAAGCCCTGGTATTTGCATGCCTCTGTATAGTTAATTTCTACACAGTTAAGTTTAAATCCTATAGTTAGTATGTTAATAATACCATGTAACTAATACCTAATGTGTTTTATTTGGCTGACTTATTTAAAAAGTACAGGAAGGAACTAAAATTAACCCCTTCCCATTTATCCATGGTATACAACAATTTCAAATGAGATCAAGAAGCACTGGTTATCCAACCAAGAGAGCAGAGGTATTAGAGTGTTTTACTATAGGGGGAATGGTGTTAAGCTCATGTGGCAAAAGTCACAAAAATGAACAGGACAGTGGCTTTGGCAGCAAGCTACATATAGTTGATTGTCAGAATGGTAGACATAGATAATGTGACAGGTAATTAGTTTTGTACCTTGGAGACCTATGAACTACTTTGTGTTCAAAGACTTAATGAAGTAGGTAACAGCAGGCTTCAGAAAGGAACGTTTGGTTTGAAAGTTAATACACTTTCCAATGACACACTAATTTCTTAGGATTTAAAAAAAAGTTAGCATAATAAATATGATCTGGCTTAAAAAGCAACAGGCTAACACAGTAGCTCAACTGCTGCAAAATGTATTCCTGAAAAGCAGTATTCAAAAAAGAAGCAAGTTCAACTCAACTGACTGATCTCCAAAGAGACAAGACAGAAAATGGCTTTGCTCTCATGGCTCCCTAAACCCAGCTTACTCTGTGGCTAACATCTACAGATCAGATCTTTGCTGCAGATTTCTGTCACTTCTGCTATGTTAGTCTAAATTGTGGAGATATTAATGTCTCACCAAGACAACTGCTGACAGAAACCTCCAGCAGACACACAGCTGTGCCATAAAAATAACGTATACATGAGCATATGCCTGCCAACATCCATTTTTGCCAACATGCATTCTTAACCCCAAAGCGAGGAGACCGACTGACTATGCCGTAACCAGACTGCTATTTGGCTCACAGAACGCAGGACAATTTTGCAATGCACACTGTGATAGCAGCATTCCTCAAAAAATGGCAGAAACTTCAGGGTCAGGAAGTAAAAATTCCTTTGATCCTTCTAATAATTCACTCTCTTTCATGTTGGCTTTCAACACTTGTCATCTGCCTGGCTGAAGAACTGATGTAAAACAGATCTACGGACTCTTTTTTTGTCTTAGAGACAAGATGCATAAGTCTATTATGGGAAGGAAAACTCCAACTTTAGCACAACCAGTCATGCATGACAACAAAAAACACAGTAAGAAGTGGTAATACAGAAAATATTGCTGTGAACATTCAATGTTCATTCACATTCGACACCCCTGGTCACATAAACCAAACACTGACTAGTGGGGCTGATTCATGAATACAAAGATTGGATGACCAGCAATAGCTGCAACACTTTCAAATGAAGACGAAGTTACTGGCATGACCATAGGCTTCACAGAAAAACAGAGCAAGCTACTCTATTATAGATAAAAACCAAGGCAACCATGTTCTGGAAGCTGTCAAGTCAGGAAAAGATTATTTGCAGAACATCCAACTATGGTAGGGTCACTCAACACCCAGGTGCGCAAACATCCACCTGTGTAAGTCTATATCCTTAGCAAGGTCCGATAAGGAAAAACCTAAGTATGCACACACACATATATTTAACATGGTATGCTTCCTGAGTAGTTATAGGATTAGAAATCACACATATTTCCTGCTTCTTCCACTACTTTATTTCCAAGTACAAAGAAAAAAGCATTCTTCTGTTATGGTAGCTTAACCGAAGATGAATCACTGAGAATATTTTACTGGTACTGACCAAGAGCCATCGGGAAAAAATGCACAGTGCCTTCTTAGGAATACAAATCTTTTTGAAAATCTGCAGGTAGGTACAGTCAGTAGGCAATAAGCCAGTACTGCTGAAACAACTAGTATTACTCTGGGATTACCTCTACTTTTGTTTGATGGCACCTGATGCTTGGGTGTAGAATTATCAACCCCACAGGTGAACATATCACGAAACTCATGCAGAGCACTCTGCTTCACGCAAAGCAAGAAGTACAGATCTTGTAGACCACAAAAAATACACTGATTTTTCTCAGATGCTTTCATGAAAACGGGAAGCCAGACAAACTTGATTAAAAGCAGCCCAGCAAGGTCAAACACAAGCGCATGGGGCTGTATCGGCAGAGGTGACCTGCCAAATGCCTGGCTAGCAAGTAGAAGCTTTGAAACACAGTAAACAACTTAGTGTTTGTTACAGGTTACGGCCACTACAGCAGGCCTGTTCTTGGCAACATGCCAAAGGTTCTGAGAAAGTTACCACTCACGGGAACCATCCCTTAGTAGAAACCACCCCAAGCCTTCCCCTCTCCCCACAGCTTTCACGTGGAGGCTCTTCCACTGAAATCAACTCACTTGAGAGCAGCAGGGAAAGGCATCCTACTGCAGCAAGAGAAACAAAGGCAGCCCTCAGTGTACATACAGAACAAAAGCAGTATTTATCACAAGGTTACCTTGAAAAGTCTTACAACCAGTAGGATGGTCCCAAGGGATGAGAGCTGTACTGGCAACACCCACGGACACAGCAGCAACCCACAGGTATGCCAGACTAATAGCATGGTGTAGAAATTATGTTTTATTTCAACACCTACATTTTTAAAAAATCAACTCACTACATTATTGTTTACATTTTTATTCTTAGAAGTCATACATATTACTAACTTACAGATAGCTTTTTAAAGTATGTGTATTACTCAAATCTTTTGATACTGCTTCCCTTCCCTTATTTTCTGTAGGTAAGGTAAAGATGTCCACTGCTACAAGATTCATACTACTTACCCTACTGAACACAAGTATTTGAAAATTGGTTTCTGGGTTGCTGATAACATTGATTTTTCTGCTTATCTCAATTCTTACCTCTACCTCAGCTCTTTAAAGATCAGTTATTTCAGCTTCCTTGTTTGTTTTATACAATCTGAAACAAGACTTTAAATGCTGGTAGACCTGGCAGCAGCATTAAGATAAAGCCCAAAGCAATATATTTTCCAAAGCTCACTCTGCCTTCCTTGATGACTTCCACTCCTGTATCTGTTCTAGCTGGTTTCCAGCCAGCTCCTGTTTCTAAGCTGAGAAGCTTCATCACAGGAAGCTTGCTTGCTCTCATTTATGGGGTTGATTTTCTTTATTTGCTGTCACCACACACACACAAGCTGCCATGAGAAGGTCCCAGACAGTTTGTTTTCTCAGTCTACACAGTAGAAGCTCATGCATGGCACGAACCCTGGTATCCTGCTTCTTTCCTTCGCCTTTTGATTATCCCTGTGGCGCCACAAGCTTGCTTAGGTAAGTAAAGCAGACGTGAAAGCACCACAGCTGCTGGAGCCGTGCTGTCTCCTCACAGGCGTGTCAGCTGCTCCAACTACAAGCCGCTTCACAAGACTAGCAAGAGCTTCTCTTAGCAAGGCGTTACCTGACAGCACCCCTCCATGCAAAGAACCGGCAAGGCAAAGGAGCCGAGCGCCTGCAAACCCACCCTCAGGCCCCTGCAGAGCTGCACCTGAACCGGCCGCCTGCGCCCCGCCAGCTCCGAGCCCCCGCGCTCAGCTCCCGCCGGGAGCCGCCCCCGGCCGGCCGCGGCAGCCCTTCCCCACCGGTGGCACCGGGGAGCCGCGTACCGGGCCGGCGGGGCCCCCTCAGCAGCCTGCGGCGAGGGGCAGGGAGAGGCCAGGCGCGGGCCCGCCGCGCACGGCACATCCCCCGCTCACCCCTCCCTCAGGCACCCGCGGAAGCGTCAGAGGAGGCCGGCACCCCGGTTAGGAGAGGAGGGCCCACCCCTCTCCCGCGCTCAGGCGCCCCGCTTCACCTTCGCGCAGCTCCTCAACCAGCCGCCCGCCGCCGCCATGTTAGCGCCCGCCGCGGGCCGGCCCCGCCCTGATGCGCGCGCCGCGCCGCTGAGCGGCGGGCCACGCCCCCGGCGTGGTCTCGCGAGACTGCGGTGGGCCGGGCCGAGCCGCGGGAGGCATAACAAACATGGCGGCGGCGGCGGAGGCGGGCGGCGGTCGCGGCGCGGGGCGGCGGTGGTGAGTAACGTCCTCTCCTTCACGCCCTCCCCCCCCTTCCCCGCGCTGTGAGGGGGCTCGGTAGCGTGGCCGGCCACCCTCTAGGTAGCTGTAGCAGTGGTGGCTGGTGCCGTGACACGCCTGCCTGGCGGCCGCGGGGCCCCCGGTGAGGCCTCCCTTTGACGTGAGGGGGGCCGCGGCTTCCCTGCGGGCAGCCGGTGGGCAGCGGCGGGGGAAGGACGGGCGGGGATGGCCGCGCTGCCCCGCTGGGGGCGGCGGGCTGGGCCAGCCGGCGCAGCCCCTCGGCTTCTCCCTTGTGGGAAGCGGGGGGACGGGGCAGGCAGGCTGGCGCGGGGGTCCCCGCGGCCCTGTGGCTTCCCGCGGTCCTGTCGGTTCCCGCCCAGGCGTGCGGGCGCGGCGGGCAGCGGGCAGCGCGGGGTGTCGCACCGCTGGCCGAGGTTGCCGTGGCAGGTGACAGGTCGCGGGGCTCGTCCCGGCGGCCGCCGGCGCTGCGATTCCCCTTCCCACGGGCACAACTGCCTGAGAAGGAGCAGGAGGGCCTTGGTTGAGAGTTTGGGATCGTTCCTCCTTCGTTATTTTAGTTTTAAGTCATTTGCACCAGGAAAAAAAATGAGACTAGTGCAGAGAGATTCCCCCTTTTCTTCCTTAATTCCCTAAAAGAAAACGTGATGCATATATGTGCTTGTAGTCATGTTATTTTATTCTCTTATAATTACTACAGTGTGAGTTCTTGCTGGCTGTGTTGAAGTACTGGTTGTTCTGCGTCTGAATTATTTTGTTTGGTAGAATTCTTGAGGCAAAATATTTATAACGCCTTTCATCCTAGCGCATCCTGTGGCGCTTCTCAGGCAATAAACTCGGTACACATCAACACTATAACTAGTGTTAAATCCAGCAGTTGTGCCTGTGTAGAAAATGAATAACCAGTATTCTACCCGTCGGCATATAAAGCTGGAGAAGATGTAGTTGCCTATGCAGAAAACGTTCTGTGTAAATAGAACTTGAGGACCATTCAGTGTGATCAGTCCATTCGAGTGCCTGAAACATGAGCCAGTCTGCTCAGGTTTCTAGTAATTACAATTGCACTTACTGGTTTGCGGCAGCGACGACATAGCGAGCCCTGAAAAGGAGAATTGCTGGTTGTATATCTATAAAAAAACCCCTAACACAAAATCACAAAAGGTCCTTTTGTGCATAAAAATGTAGAGGTTTGAGGTGGTGCTTAAATTATGACAACTTACCTACATTGACATGAAAAAAAAGAGAATGTTTTGAAATTAAATTGATGAGGTACAGTTTTATTCAGTTGTTTACCAAAATTATGTATTTTCCCCAATCATTTTGGTTTAAATTTGCGTAATTTCTTTAAAAATTAAATGTAATTACAGAAATACAGTCAGGTAAGTTTTTCTACCTTGCAGAAAAGGGTACACAGATTCTTCAGTGAAAATATGGACCTTTAACATTGTTTCACGCTGAACCATTCAAGATTCAGAATGTTATTTAGAATTCAGAATTTATTCAATATTTAAAAACCAGAATGAATTTTAAATGGTTATTTTTTATAATTTGGTGAAAGTTGGCCTGATCAGAACTCTACCTTACATTGTCCTGTTTTTCTCTTCCATATCTTTATTTTTTATCCTGATATCTTTATTTTATTGCAGGAGACACCAACAAATGGAACATAAATTAACTTAAGTCTACATGAGGCTGGTGACACCTGAAAGAGGGTAGGCAAAATTGATTTGTAAAGATGTGTTCAAAACTGACTTGATGATGATGATAATAGTAGTAGCTGAGCATGCATCAGTATGATGTAAAAGAATATACTCATCTGGATGCCAAAAATTAACTAATGCTTGTAAATAACTTTGGAAATACGGGAGAATGTGTTTTAAGTGTGGGCTTGAACTCAGGACTTGAGTGTTTGTACGTCACCTAATGTTTTGTTTAGTAGCTATTGGAAAACAAAAGGGTATTGTTAGTTAAAATGTAGCATTATATATTATTTCTGATTACAATCTGCAGGAATAGTAATGTGACTAACTCATTGCTTTCTTTCTAACTGAATCTAAGTTCTGTCTTCACAGACTCATTGCAAGTTGAGACTGTAGATGTTTGTTACTTACAGTCCCAAAAAAGGGGATGACCAGTTACTTCTAGTGAATATTTTTATTATTTCCATGTGAAATAATGAAGTGGTGTGTTAATGGTTTAACCCCAGCTGGTAACTAAGTACCATGCAGCCACTCTCTCGCTCCCCCCTCACACAGAGGGATGGCGAGGAGAATAGGAAAGGAATGTGAAACTCAAGGGTTGAGATAAGAGCAGTAAAGTAAATCAAAAGCTGCGCATGCAAGAAAAGCAAAACAAGTAAAATCATTGACTACTTCCCATGGGCAGGCAGGTGTTCAGCCATCCCCAGGAAAGCAGTGCTCCATCGCACGTAATGATTACTTGGGAAGGCAAACACCGTAATGCCAGGTGTTTCCCCCTTCCTCCTCCTTCCCCCAGTTTATATACTCAGTGTGACATCATACGGTATGGAATAGCCCTTTGGCTAGTTCGGGTGAGCTGTCCTGGCTGTGTCCCTTCCCAGTTTCCTGTGCCTCTCCAGCTTTCTTGCTTGTTGGGCCCAAGAAACTGAAAAGCCCTTGACTTAGTATAAACATTACCTGGCAACAACTAAAACCATCAGCATCCTGTCAGCATTGTTCTCACACCAAATCCAAACCACAGCACTGCACCAGCTACTGAAAAGAAAAGTAACTCCATCCCAGCTGAGACCAGGACAAGTGGATTAAGACTTTCATGCAGGATAGGAAACTAAAATTTGGGGAGAACTATGAAATGCGGCTTTCTGTAAGGCTTCTTTCCATCTTTGCTAATCAGTGATATTCAGTTGGTTTCCCAACACTACAGTTACCGTAACTGACTTGTCCAACTCTTGGATTTTTTGGTGCCACATGCTCACCAGAGAAACTATTCAAATCATCAGTATGTGATGAATATGTGAAAGAGTGTATGCAGTCTTTTGAAAAGTTTTTGCTGGAAGTGTTTGTTGTTTTTTTTTTAAATTAAACTTAGAGCAGTAGAGTGTTAGAACCTGTCTTTCAAAATAATGTATTTTTTTCAAGTTTTTTCCTTACAGCTCATGGGGCTTGGGAAAAATAATGGACTTAGATTTCCTTTCTTTCTTTCCAGGGAAAGTGGAGAAGCTGTACTCTGTGTTTTCTATCTGACCTATTGGGAGTACATTTTGGAGCATGTTTGCTACTTAGATAGGTACTAAAATTCAGGTATGAACCATTAAAAAAAAAGGGGGGGGGGAGGGGCAAGTTGATTTTGATTATTACATCATTTTATCCAATTTGATATTGTCCTTACGTTGCTGAAATTTATTTCATCAGTAATATGTTTGGTGATTTCTGAGTTAAAAGCTAAAAATAATTTATTAGGGCTGTCAGTTTGTGCATTGAGTCATATGGTATGATGAAAGTAACCCTTCACTTAAGTTTGTTGTGGGTTTTTTTGTTTGTTTTTATGAATACATTCAAATTCAATGACATACGTGTTTTGAAAATATTTTTCCTTCTAGGTACAAGAGGCTGTAAACATAAAGAGTGAATATGGGTGAAAAGAAGCCAGAACCTTTGGACTTTGTAAAAGATTTTCAGGAATATCTCACACAGCAGACTCACCATGTAAATATGATTTCTGGAGCAGTTAGTGGAGACAAGGAAGCAGAGACTCTTCAGGGAGGTAAGCTAATTTCAGCGCTATCAATTTTTTTTTTTTTTGAGAATGACTGGATGATTTACATTTCAGATATAATTATGTAGACCACTACAATTGTATGGATGCATTTCTGATAGTGATTTTCACATCACAAAAGATGTGTATGTACCTTTCTTTTAATCAGGGTGTGTTTTTATAGTTCTGTATATTTAAAGACCAAGGGCGTGCGGAAGCAGAAGATATTTGGCATATTCGCACGGCAGGGTAGGTAGTATCCCACTGATTCTTGATTGAAATGTGTTACGTTATTCACAGCTGGGACAGAAGGTGATCAGAATGGTCTGGATCATCCTTCTGTTGAAGTTTCACTGGATGAAAACTCAGGAATGTTAGTGGATGGGTTTGAAAGGACATTTGATGGAAAGTTAAAGTGTCGATACTGCAACTATGCCAGCAAAGGAACAGCACGGCTTATAGAACATATCAGAATTCATACAGGTATGGAATATTCTGCAGTATTTTGCTGTGAGGCGTTGTGGTATTAACTCAGTGTTATGATTTGCATGTGAGGAGTAAATACCTTCAAGCAGTGTGATAGTTCTTGGAGCTACCCAACAATTGGAACTCCTTTTTTGTTGTTTTTTTTTTTTTTAAATAGATTATTTTATTAAAGGTGTACCTTGTACCTTTTCAAATTATGCAGATTCCTACTTGCATTTGTTATTGCAGACTACTGAATTTGAAGTAACTATGTATGGAAGTAAAGTTTAGAATGGAAACATCAGTGTAAATTGAAGGGCCCTAAATGTAACTTCTAGTTTTTCCTTGCTAATCAGAAAAGTGAAAAACATACATCCTGCCCCATGGAGACTTATAAGGGCTTTTCTTCCTCTGTTGTTCAGCTATGAAAATATTCCTGTTTTGTAGAACTTTCTAGATGTGGCAGTATAAAACTAATAAGAAAACTATTCATACAGGTAAAATATTCACATCAGGGTGTATCATCAAATAAGTGATTAGTAACAGTAATGAAAAGGAAAAGCATTTACTATGGCTTGTTTCAGAGCATTTGCCACTGTTGGATTTCTAAAGTTGAAAAGCAGAACTCTCAGTAAAGGTTAGAATATCCTCAACTGTTCATGAAGTCAGCTCTGACATCTTGGCAAATGAGAGAAAACAAATGAAAGGTCCTTGTGATGTCTGTCTTTGGTCCCTGTCAAGTATATTATACTGATACAGAAGACTTTATGGTTGTTAATTAGAATAATAAGAAAAAAAATTGTATTCTGCAAAGAATGGAAGTTTTGACAGGTTTCTGATCTGTTATGAACTGTCCCGGAACTTTTAAGTGTATGGTGTTGATTGTCTTGGGTAGGTGGCATTCTGGGACTCACTTTGAAGGAAACACATTGTTGTAACTTGGATGTAATTAGGTGCAGTTATTAGTCAGATTCTCATGTTGCTGTGACCCATTGCTGTGAACCGTTGCTTCTACACAGTAACTCCCAGGGTGTATTTTGGGGGAGTCAGTGCTCTTTGCACTGGTCCTGCAGTGTTGGCTTGTTTCAACAAGGTGTAACAGGATAGAAAGTGGCAGCCAACTAGAAATCCAAGAGTTCTGAGGTTCAGATTCTGAAGATCTTGGAAATTCTCGTCTTGTGCTACTGTGAGCTACCTCTGTGTGTAGCTGTGGTTGTTTTCAGATTCCCAGTGAAAGTTTTGTGTAGTTTCAGTAGTGTACAAAGTGCTGTGGCTTGTGCATTTGACACAGCATTAATGCCATGGCTTGCTGCAGATCTGCAAAGCAGCACTGTGTTTTGGAGCACTTTTTTTGGTCTAGTTTTTCATAAAGCACTTATAGCTTTGCCTACTGTTTGCCTTATATGGTATGTGGACAATAAGAAATTTTTTTATTTTAACAGCTTTGCTCGTGCAGTGCTATTTCTGAGCTTGTGGAATGAGGGCCATGTAGTAGGAGAAAAGGTATTGCAGACTTACACAGTTAATTTTTAAATGGTACTTAAAGATGCAGAAGTAACATCAACTTTAAAATTTCATGTCTTTTTAGTAGCATATAGCTAGTGCCATCTAAAATCTTGCATCCCAAGCCCACAGTTACTAATGGCCAGTTGTCAACATGGGCAGATGGACTGCTAGAAGTGTGACGGGAAACATAAATTGCTACTAGATGTTGGTGTTGTGTGTTTGCTGATTCTTGAGGTGTCTTTGATGGCTTCGGTGTGCAGGGGGGTTTTCAGAAAGAATGACTGAAATAATGTATTGTTACTTAATATCAAATGTCATACATTTTAGGTATACTAAGAAGCAAAAAATTAAATCTTCTTTAAATGTCGAAGTGTGGGTATTGGTATAGTGTCAGCATTTCTTCTCTTACTCTAGGAAGCTGCCTACCTTTTTTATATTCTCAGATCTTAGGTTAACAGTTCTTTTGTGTTTTCAGAATGCTTTCTTATCCTGCTGCTGCTTTAGGGAGCAGAGGTCCCGAAGTGGCTAGAGGGAGCGGAACAATAACTGCTGCAGGTTATGACCATTTCAGCACAGTTGCAGCATAATATATACAAAAGCAAGAAGGGTTCCAACCAAGAATTGAGATGCTGAGAAGTGTCCTCAAAAATCTCTGACCCAGTGGTTGTTGTTCAGAAGCCACACAAACTTAAGTTTTTTAGGACAAGGCATAATATTTGGGGTTTCAGCCTTGACTAACATTTTGAGTTGTTTCTCAAGGTTGTGTTATATGATATTGTTAGCATTATACCAGAAGAATGGAGCTTTACATGTGGGCTGACTATTGTCTCAGCGCTGCTGCAGGTATTCCTGTTAACAGGGTATATGCATGACACATTTGATCAAAGAAGCTTTCACAAATATCATAGGAAAAGGTAGCCAAATTGAAGGCACGCATCACTCTACTGCAAAATCATGCAGTCTGAATTATCTGTTTCAGAAAGCTAGCTAGCATTGAGAGAGGGATACAGGACATGTCAGCCTACTGTCGATTGAAGAGCTTCAGCAATTTGGACACACCTTCACATAGTGAGTGCTTTATAGCGAGGTTACTGGTTCAAACATGTCTCATGCCCAATAAAATACCAGTAACTGTACAAATGATAACAGTTCATTTCCCTACACCAATCTGTTCAGTTTTATAGCATAGACAAGAATCTCAGGCTCCCAGAGGCCTTTTATTTCTCTGTGTAGTTTCCCCTTTGCCTTATTACGATACATCTCACAATCTTAATAGAGTGCTGCATGGTGTAGTGACAACAATGCCATTTTGCCATTACCTTAATGGCTCTTCAGGAAAGCCTGGCTTTGTTTCTTTGGATAGAGACAGGGGACTCCAGAATAAGGGAAGTTTGTTTGGTTTGGTTTTCTTGTGTTTTTTCACTCAAGGGCAAGGGGATCCAAGACCTGAGTGTTGTTTGGCTCAGAAAAGTGGCAAAGGGCCAAGAGATTGATGCTGATTCAGTCACTCTGAGCCTTCATAGTCCATACAATCAAAGTAGGGACGTGATAGCCTCAGAGTAATCTAAGTAAACTGCTAGTGCATCCTGGTTAACACACAAAAATGCAGCAAGGTATCTGCCAAAGTAATTATGAACCAGGCATGATCGCGCAACAATTAAGTGCAACTTACTGCAGAATTAACATCATGTTGAGTCTGACAGCAGTGTAATTAGTAGTTCAGCAGTATTAAGGGCATACAACATGAGATGCAAATTTATATCTCTGTAACCAGTTTAGAATGAAATAAGACCATTCAGATTGACAAGTCCTTTGTGAATACGGGGAGTTTGTCAGTTGTCTTACATCATTGTTTGTACCAAATCTCCAGATCTTTACAGATGTATGTATATATATATGAATACATATGTATGCTATGGAGAAGTCAAGGTTTCAGCTGGTGCAAATAAGGTACTTGGAAGTAGCACAAAAATTACTTTCTTTCCTATTGAAGAGCCAGTAATGTAAAGAAAAAACCTATTTGGTATCCCAGGTTGTGACTCCAAATTGTGTGATGTTCCACAAGGGCTTCCTGAATCAGTCACATGCTGTCTTACGGGGCCTCTACAGTGCTTGCAGTGTAATAGTGGCCCTCACTGCATTCAGATTTCTGGCTTTTATAGTTCTAGGTGGATTTTGAAAGCCAGGAAACAGATGTATTGGCCTGTATTTAAAATAGTAGACAATGTTTCAAAAAAAATGTGAAAGCTGAAGAGAAAGGAGTCCACTCACATCTTTCTGGAGTTTGTTGTGCTGTGTGGCAAGAGAATCATTTGCACAATAGTGATTTAGGAACTGACCTGGCATTCTATGTAGGAATATGAGATGGTGCTTCATTTCAGCACCGGAACATGTGTCAAATCCTTCAGGCATTTCTACTAACATTGCACACCTGGATCTAAAAACTCCTGGAAGATCAGTCTATGAAAGGAAAATCAAAAGTCCCAAAGTACTATGTTATAAATAGGTTGGCCTCTAATCATGTCTGAAATTTTTTTAAGTACTTTTAAAAGTGTTAATGTGAGTATCTCTAAATATCATTTAATAGAAGAGCAAAGTTCCACCTATCCAAAAGGAGAATACCTGACTATCATGTGAGAGAGAGCACACAGCTGCCCAGGGATTAGCTGGCTTTTGTTTTCTTTAACTCTTTAGCCACAGGGTCCTTTTTTTCAAAATTCAGTTCTGGAGTAGATGCATGTGTGCATGTGTTATTTAGATAATAGTTCCAGGATGTTTAAAAGTAGGAGTGTTTGGAAGATGCTGAAAGGATACCCTCCCTCAATGTTGAAGCGCAGTTATCATTTAGAATGATTACATTTTGGTGGTACAGATAGTCCTGTAGCCAATGGTGTAGAAGAATGGCTGCAGAAGCATGGCCTTAGAATCTCTGAGGATCTGCACAATGCAGGCCTGGTATCAGAATAGGCCTGTAATCAGAATTGTACTGAAGTTGCTGTGCTGAAGTTAACAAGAAAGGTAGCCTTGAGCTATTCTTGAATCCTGAGACCAAGTAATTCTGTTGTGCCAACAGGCCGTGGCTGTAACAAGCTACAGCTGCTGGGAAAGCAGGTGCAGGGCCAACAAAGATAGGGACCAGTATGGGAAGATAGGGAGTAACAAACTACAAGGCTGAAGCACAGCAACACAATTAGCTACATGGATAGAATGCTTATTTTAGTCATGATAATTAGGGGTGTGAGAACTGCGCGCGTTTAGAGACTACTAACCAATTATATTTCTGCTTTACAAATATGCAGCTCCCAGTTAGCTACTTTTTGTTCCATGCAAAGCCTTTTTCAAGCACTCTATGAGATGCTATGGGCTAACCTCCTTTAATTTTCCAGGTGAGAAGCCACACAGATGCCATTTGTGTCCTTTTGCATCAGCTTATGAACGTCATCTGGAAGCTCACATGCGATCGCATACTGGTGAAAAACCATACAAATGTGAATTGTGCTCCTTTCGCTGCAGTGACAGAAGCAACTTATCTCATCACCGCAGACGCAAACATAAAATGGTGCCTATCAAGGGTACAAGGTCTTCCCTAAGCAGCAAGAAAATGTGGGGGGTTTTGCAGAAGAAGACCAGCAATTTGGGGTACAGCAGAAGAGCATTAATTAATTTGAGTCCACCTTCCATGGTGGTTCAGAAACCAGACTACCTTAATGATTTCACTCATGAGATCCCAAATATCCAGACTGAAGCATATGAGAGCATGACAAAAACAACCCAGAGCAGTGGGTTGCCAAGAGAGCCGCAAGACCTTATGGTAGATAATCCTTTAAACCAGCTCTCTACATTAGCCGGACAGTTATCTAGCTTGCCACCTGAAAACCAAAATCCAGCCTCTCCAGATGTTGTTTCCTGTCAAGATGAAAAGCCTTTCATGATACAGCAGCCTGCTGCACCTGCAGTAGTTTCAGCTGTGTCAGCAAATATTCCTCAAAGTTCATCTCCAACCAGCCCAGACCCTCGGCCTACACACAATCAAAGGAACTATAGTCCCGTGGCAGGTCCCAGCAGTGATCGCAGTGCCCACACCAGTACTCCCAGCATAAGTAACAGTCAACCAAGTACTCCAGCTCCAACCCTTCCGGTTCAGGACCCGCAGCTTCTGCATCACTGCCAACACTGTGACATGTACTTTGCGGACAATATCCTTTATACTATTCACATGGGATGTCATGGATTTGAAAATCCTTTTCAGTGCAACATATGTGGGTGTAAGTGTAAAAATAAGTATGACTTTGCTTGCCATTTTGCAAGAGGCCAACATAGTCAACATTGACTGAGAACATGCTTTCATTTAGTTTTTTAACATATTACAGTATATTTTTCATACTTCCTGAAGGAAAGCTTGCACATTCCCGTATGAATCTTCACATTAATCATTTTGACAAGGGAGGCAAATTTGTTTCTATGTTGTCATAAAACTTGCCAGGGAAATTTTGTATAAGATGTGGTTGTTATTTCATACGTAGCCTTTCAAAAAAAGCTGAGATAGTGCTATAAGAATTGGAATGCATTCACATGCTTTTGTTGCTGAATTTAAGTTGCTTGCACTTAATCCCAGTAAACATTCTACAAATGTAGAAGCAGAGTGTGTCCTGAGATACAGGATGCAATTATCAG
Organism: Falco rusticolus; assembly: GCF_015220075.1. NCBI lineage: Eukaryota > Metazoa > Chordata > Aves > Falconiformes > Falconidae > Falco > Falco rusticolus. The sequence goes on from NC_051195.1 coordinate 5,296,505, forward strand.
ACTATTAACTAGGCAAGACAAAATATATTAACCATAAGATATGAAAGGTTAATGCAGTGACACATATGACTACTTTGGAGATGTACTTACCCATAAAAAATTAGCTACTCCAAACTGGAAAAACAAACAGAAGCAACTTTCACATACAAATTCAATTTGGTGTAAAACTTGCTTTAATGTGATGGAGGTTAATAATAAGTTTTTCCTTAATATAGTCTAAACTCTTCACACCTAGGGCTCAAATACTAATTTAACTATTATTTTAAAAACTCCTCACAAAACTAGAAGATAGCAGATTATTGTGAATGAAACTCTGGCAGAAAAAAAGGAAGTTAAAATCTTGTCATTCACTAGTTATACAAAAGAAAAATAAAGTGAGACACCTTACTTTAAACTACACTTCGCAAAATTTTACATCATTCTTTATAAAAGAAGGTAATTGTAAAACAGTCATAATAAAGAACTTGTAGAACTAATATATATTCCATGAGATTTTTAACTGCCTTAAACTAATTTGTACAGATACTTAAAATTTGCACAATTAGACTTCTGTCTTGCAGATAGAAGTTCTAATAGAAACAAACAAGAAGTTTACAAATTAAAAGTCATTTGTTCAGTTTCATCCTGGGCCAAGCTACAACTGATAGGTTGCCTGTATGTTTGGAAGTTTTATAAGCAGGTCTATTGTAAACTTCAGCTAACTTGGAAGTCAGTTTGTCTTGTTCCCTCCCCCAGATCTGCTGTTCTTCTAGTGTGCTAGAAATAAGGGGAGGGGCTTCTGGGTTTTCTGAACTGGTCGTGTAGTAGGTAAAGAAATGCCAGCTAACGACATTGGAAGTCATTGTGATTAATAATTGTAGGTGGCAAATGGTAACTGAAGATGTACGTGAAGTCCATTGCACATGTTTATTTTTTTTATACTGTACATCTTACTTTAGAAGCACCTAGGCTAACAGACAGGCACTTTAAACCTAGCAAAACTAATAAAAGCTCTTAATGTGCTACACAGGAATTTGTAATGTTTCAAAAAAGTGAAGAACTGTTACATTTCCCATTATTTAGACATGCACTTTTATCTTAGTTTGTCTTATTTGAGACAAATTAAAGCTTCCCTTATATGTTCCCCTTTTACTGTCAACAAAGTATGGCAGCAAATATATTTTGTTAAAAGCAGGAAGATTTTACTAACGTTCTGCAAGTCAGTGGTTGGAATCTGAATAGCAAATGTTTGGCTTATTCAAATTGATATTGTTACGGGAGCTAAAGCTTCCTGAAGCCAATGGAAAAACTTACAATGACTTCGGTGTAAGGTCAACGCAGGAAAAACCACCCTTCTGAGAATTCTAGCTTTAGAATTAATTTTCAGTTTAATGAATTAGAAATTTGAGAACCAAATATCTTTCACTGTACCTAACCTACTTACTGTTGAATTTTCCATGCTTAAGTAACCAGCTGAAGGAACTGGATTCTTGGCTGCACATAGTCTTGTAGCGGTGAGATCAAAAATACACGGTTGAAGTATTTCTTATGTAGTAAAGATGGATGATAACATACTCTCACTCCTAAAAAGATTTTTGGTTTCAGGCCTGGTTCAAAATCCTTTTCAGTGCATTTGTGAAACAATCTGATTTTCATTTTTAATAATGATACTCTTTATAATTCCAAAATATCCCTTAGTTGCTTTATACTTTTTAAATTTATTTTATAGGCAAAACCGCAACTCTGTGTGCGTAAACATACAGAGAGAGCCCTTTATGTTAATGACTAAAAGTTGACTGAACTGGAATCCAGTAGGAAGTTACTGCTCCTGTACAGGTTTTGTAACTTGACTTTTCTAGTCAAAGAATGTAGAAATTACAGCTCTCTTTTGATCACATATTGATACATTCTACAATCTGGATTTAGGTAGAACACAACAACAGACGTTACTGGTGAAGACTATTACAATTAGCAATTTATAGAGATAATTTTCCTTGCCTTTTGGTAGATGGTGCAAACGTCTATTCCTAGGCTCTGGCAACTCCAAGATTCTGAAATGGTGGATCATAGCAGCCAAGTACTCGTTGGTTTGCAGCTCCAGCCTTTCTCCCTCTTGGTATCGGTAGGGAGATGAACTCCAGTGAGTGCAAATGTTTGAGATTTCATCCTTCTGATCTATTAGGACTTTCACTGGCAGTGCCTGCAAACATTATAGACTTTTCGTTTTGCATCAGCTAATGATTTGGCAATTTAGAAGAATGACTTCTGAACCATGATGCCCGTGAATGAAATTTGAGATAGGAGAACAGGTAGGTCACTACTAGAGGTAGCTGGTAGCAAGAGGAAGCCTGCAAGATCTTACTGAAAACGGGCCCTCATTTAGGAGGGGATCCTCTGTTGCTGGAGAACACATGTTCTTAATAGTAGAACTCAGTATGAAAAAGAAAATCTAACCCCAAACCTTGCAAATTGTTGTTTACAAGTGTTCTAATACTGCTGACTTCATACCGTTGTTTCTCCTTCAAAGTACCTAAGAAAATCAGCTTGGACATCTATGAACTGTTGACCAATGATAAAAATAATTATTTTTCCTTCTTTCCTTGTGCAAGCTCCTATTTGCAGGGTGGATTCATAGGCAGCAGCAGGCTTTGGTATCTGGACTGGGATTCTTAATTTTCTGATGTAATACCGTATGCTCAGTTGTGCCAAACAGTACACTGACTGATCTGTTTCCTTGTCTACTGAGTAGGTTTGTAAGGTGTATTTTCCTATTAGTTTTTCTTAATTTTGTACATGCTATTTACTGTAATTTAAAGACCAGAATGAGTACTGGAAAATTGTTTTAGAGTATGATTCTGACTATTTCCTTGCACAGGCAGGCCTTACTCTGAATCAGTGAGAGATATTTGTCAGGAATTGTGGACTTGAGTCCTTGGTTAGTAAGACTTTTCATATTGAGTTCTCCATGTGCTACGCTGCACTAACTTTTTTCTTTTTTTTTTTTTAAAAACAACAAATCCTTATAAGGTGGTGATTAGCATTGTAACTTGTATTAACAGGCAAGTTTGGGAATGAGCTGAAATTTTTCCATAGCTTGACTCTGTTGTAGTTGCAAAACATTAACTTTGTGGATTTTTTTGTTTTTATTGTAATAGATTATTCTATAGATTTGTTGAAATTTTTAACATGCACTATTGACAGTACTCAATACAGACTTACTATTATGAGGCTGAACATCTTAGTAGATTATCTCAGTTAATACTTAAACCAACTGGGAAGCAGCTAATAGGGAAAAATAATTGTTTTTTCAGATATATGTTCAGATGCAGAGGATTTTGACATAAAATGCTGGTTGGCATTTTAACACAAAACTCTGTGCTGGAATACATGTTCCAACAGTGTTTCCTAGCAAAACGATCTGTTGTTACTTATTTTGTTCCAGAATGTTTGGGGAGTTTGCTCGTTTGGTTTTTGTTTCTTTTTGACAAAGGGAATGTAATTTAGAAGTCTTCACTGGCAAGTTTTCTGTTAATTTTAATCTATGGCAAATGGATGTTCTGCTGCAGGAAATCTATCCCCTGCTGAAACATTTTTCATTGAGCAATCTTTGTGTATGTGCTTCTAAGTACCTGCTTTGTTAATAATATGTATTTCAGTGTAAAGAGCATATTTTGTATGCAAAAATGAAACCTGTTAGAGTTGTAAAATAAATTTAATTGTGTAGTGAATGTTTTCAGATGACAGTTAAATCTGAAGTAACTCTGCTATATCTGGTGTAGTTCATGTTGTGAAGCTTTGCTTTTGTAAGATAGGAATAAAATAACACTTTCTAATTAAGTTGCATGTTAATTCTTAGTTGCCTATGCTTCAACAGGTGGAACTGGTGAACTGCTCATGACTAGGTGTGGTCTAGATATGGTAAGGAAGGTAAGCTTACCTGCTGGGTAAGCAAGGAACAGTGCCTTTGTTTTGTCTACTCTAATTGAAAAGGCTTCATTTTATTGCTGACATAGGACGTGCTTCTTTTCCTTTCTGCTGTTAATCTTGCACATTTGGTCATCTTCCAAATTTTTTGTTTCCTCATACTCGGATCCCCTTTTTATCAAGAGCGTTTGTATGTCTGAAATCAGTTTTTATCGTGGTGAGGTGGTTGTCGCTGCCTATGGAACTTCTGTGTATGTTGTTATGAGCAACTCTGAAGGCACCACGTTTTAAGTTGACATCGGAGTTAATCCTACATGCGTGCATACATGCATGCAGTTCTCAAGTTTCTGGTTCTTTGCAGTTTGTCAGGGAAATAAGCAGAGAAGCCTAGAGCCATCCCATCTCGCTTCTTGGTTTTATACCTTCCCAGGCATGTATTCTCTGGAGGTGCTCAGGTAGCCGATTGACAGAGCACAGCAGGTCACCATCCAACGTGCTCTTCTAAACCTAAGCTGAAGGAGGCTCTGGGAAAGCTGATCCAGACCGGGGTTAGTCTCGCTGTAAGCAGGAAACAGGACTAGGGGACTTCTATGTGTTCCCCCCAGGCTAACTTTTTCTGTGATTCTGTGAAATTTCAATAAAATCTAAGGATGGTTTGGTTTTGGCTTGATATTCAAAGTACGCTAGACTGTTTCTCTTCCATAATAAGGGAGGAAGAGTTAGACAAGGCACAAGCCTCCAAAGGAGAAGGCTTTATCTCTTAGATGCTTTCAGTGGTACTGCTCAAGGAATAAACACTCTGGGCTCTTAGAAAACACCACCATTCTCTATGTCATTATTTTAAAATATATTTATTAACTACATTGCTTGCTCCATGTTGGAATGCAGAGATGAAACTTGCAGCAGGGTCTGAATATTGATTTTGTATGCAAATTTGTTTTTTCAAGTTATTTCCTTGCCGCAAGTCTTCCAGAAGTTCTGCTTTGAGTTTGTTGAGCTCTTCTGCCAGGCTCTTCATCTCACTTGGGAGTATGTTTTTATCTAAAAGAAAATTAAAGCTGAAATTTTAACGTGATCCTTAAAGATAAAATTTACAGATTCTTGACTCGCACTACAAGTAACTTTGACCAGACTTTGGAAGAAGGTGATTGCTTTGGTCACACCCGCAGGGTTGGGATTCCTTAACAGTTTACCCCAAGGGAATTTCATAGGCTTAGTCTTACGTTGCCAGCTAGCACCTAGAACATGCTGCACATACCTTTTGCATCCTTCATTGCCTGAGAGATGATTCGTCTGCACGTCTGATCAGCCTGATGGACAGCACTAGCTGCACAGATTGCTCGATCTGCTTCCTAGCCAGGGTGACCAACAGAGAGGAAGAATACGTGCAAACGCATTAAACTTGATTTAGGCTGCCATCAACATTTGAAGGACTCTTTGAAAACAAGTAAAACATTAGCAGCAACTTGATGACCAGTGCAGTGCGCACCTGCTCTGTTGAATTCAGAGGTGGGTATGTGCGATGTTAAGAAGTGAACATTATTTTCCTTAGTGTGATGTGACAGCTCCAAAACCTTTTTACTACTCTAGAACATATAACAGTATTCTTAAAGGTAGTTTAGTCGCTTAACTTAATAAGGTGATAGAAGTACCCATTTGAAATAGGATTAACTCTTTGTGTATGCTTTTGCAATCAAGAAGTGCAATCGCTTTTCTCAGTTTCTGTCATTGTGGTGTTCTGAATACAATTTAGGATTAACTAACTTGCTCATTCACCATTATCCGAAAGAGCTGCAACAGTGAAGAGAAGCCTTGCTACCTTTTGCTCAGTGTCTTCCTCATTTTGCTTCACTGGATTTTCCAAAGCAGTGGCCAGCAAACTAATTATCTGCTCACTAAGAAAAAAAATAACAGAGTAAACCACATTAATCAAACAGTTTCGCTGAAGATTTTTCTTTCATTTTGTGATGACACCTCATCACAGAAAAAAAAGCAAGTCCAGTTAAATTTATGAGGCAATCAATGAAATAATCTTTATACAGCAAGTTAGATGAAAAACAATTACAGCTAAAACTACAGCCAATTATTTCCAGTCTTAAAAGTTTCAGACAATTCACATAGATTTTCAGCAGCAGTTTAGTAACACAGTTTGGAGGTTAACTCTGCAAAGAATGATGGCCATGAGTTCCTGACAACTGGCGTGTATTCTGTGTAGCTGACAGGCTTCCAAAAATCGCCATATGGAATGTTTTTTACATACTGTTCAGGCACAGTGAAAAGCTTCTACCCCCCCTGTTCATGAAAATGGTACTTAGTGAAAACCCCAGCATCAACCCGGTAGCATACTCATCCTCTGGAGCGCCATCCAAACTTTTCAGAATGAGGCTGTTCTGTTCCCAAGCGTTCTTCTTGGGATCTGGCATTTCTATTTTTCTTGCCATTAGATATATTGTCTGGTCAGGTACTGGACGGCTTCTTAGACAATTTCTCTGCAAGCAGCATTCAAGTGGACACTCTAAAAATAACTGGCAGAAGCTCAAGGAATCTAAAAGAACATAAACAGCCGAGTTTACCTTTAAGCTATTAAAGCAAAGCATTCTAAGTGCAACATGCAGGAGAAAGGCTTTACATAAATGAAGAATTTCTACACTAGTTCTGAGCCTGAAATGAATATGAACAATTTTACCTTCCAGGCTGCTCAAGTAGTAATTTCTGAGATCAACACATATAAGAATGGTTTGGAGTGACCTAGCATTTCTAATGACGCAGTAATAAAGGTGATGCTTACTGTACTGCAGGAATCTAACAATTAAGAGTTACAAATGTTCCACATGAGCATGTAAAGAATGGGAGTTAAAGCACGCTGAATTTCCAACAAAGCTGAAAAGGTTCTTGTGTGTAGGAACAAAGAGTAATTACATTTTCGAGCCAGCTGGTACACCTCATATCTCATGCTCTGGTAATAAAAATTGTCATCCAAGATGAGGTAGAGCGGCCTAGACGTGCCTGGAGGTGCCCAGCAAGGGCCAGGTCCGGCCTGTCCCTCCGGCGGGCAGAGCAGGCCCTGCCGCTGGCAGCAGGCCAGCAAGCGGTGCCAGGCGGCCGGCGGGGCGGGGGCGGCCTGGGGGTCCTCACCGAGCAGCGCCCGCAGGACGCGCTCCAGGCACTGCAGCAGCTCGCGTCGGCTCCGCTTCCAGCAGGGCGGCTGCGGGGGAAGGCAGCGAGGGGTGAGGGCCCGCGCCGCTCCGCTCCAGCACCCCTGCCAGGCCCCGACCCCCCCCGCTACTCCCCAGGCCCCGGCCCTCCGGCAGGCTCCGGCCCCCCGGCCCCCAGCCGCCCGCCCGGCCCTCCGCCGCTCTCCAGGCCCCGACCCCCGGCCCCGGCCCTGGCCCTCCGCCGCCCCCCAGGCCTCGGCCCCGGCCTCGGCCCCGGGACGCGCCGCGCTGCCTGGCAACGGCCGTCGCGCAGCCAGTGACGCTGCTGAGCGGCGCCTCGGGTGGCCAATGAGAGCAGAGGGCGCGCCGCGGGAAGGCGGAGAGCCGCACTGACCAGCGGCCCCGCCCCCGGCTCGCGCGGGCGGAAGGCCTCCGGCGGGATCAGCTCGTCGTAGGCCAGCAGCGCGCAGGCCCAGCCCCGGCGCTGCGGCAGGCGGCGGCGCAGGGCGCGGCCCAGCGTGGACTTGCCGGCGGCCGGCAGCCCCCCAGCACGCACAGCCCCACCCGCGCGCGCCCGCCGCCGCCCCGCCGCTCCGCCGCCGCCGCCAGCGCCGCCACCGGCCCGGTAGCCGTCCGGGACTGCCGCCGCTCTGCGCATGCGCGGGGCCGCCGGGCGGGGCGGGGCGGGGCGGGAACCGCCGGCCTCACTCGCCGGTTAATTGGATAATGAGCTAAATATTGCATCTGAGTCGGGCGGCTGCGCGAGCCCGGCCGTGGGGTCTGTTACGAACATAAAATCGAGATGCTACTACCTGTGCGGACCCTGATGATTTATTTTAAATTGCGGTAATTCATACTGCGCTTGTTGGTGAGGCCTAAGCGATAGGGATACGTGATAACAGCAATTAAAGATCCCGAGGAATTAAGGACGGTGACGCTCCCTCGGCAGAGCCCGGCCCTGCCTGCACGCGCTGGGTCCCGCGGCCAGCCCCCGGTGAGGCGGCCAGCACAGGGGGCAGAGGCCCGTTCTGCAGAGGCGGCTCTGTACCGGGCTCCGTGCCCTGCCCCACGCGCTAGCTCGTACCCCAAAGTTTGCACGGTGCGATTTACCCCGCGACGTACGGGCTGGTCAGCAGCCTTGGTCTTGCCCATGAGTTTGTCTCTGCGTAGCAGCTTCTTTTCCGTTAGGTGCCGTTTTGACAAACTGTCGCTACATGTATTTTCTTTTACATCAGTACAGGATTCCAATTGTCCCATTTAGCATGATGAAAGTTACCTGTTGGCTTTGTAGTTGAATCAGTTTTTAGCAAAAATCGCAATTTGTGGTAACCAGTAACCATTAAACCATCGTTACATTGTATAATTTGTTTCCTGATACCCCACCTTTTCTGTAGCAACAGAGATGGGCTGGTTTCATTTAGACTCAGATACATTACCTACTGAGTTTGTTTCCACGGCTAGTGTTACGAGGTTACTTTCATACACTACCTGAACTGGCAGGTAGCGTGGCCAGTGGGTCGTGAGGGGTGGCATCTGGGTCCCAGCTTTGATTGGGCTGCGCCGAGGACAAGGCTCAGAGCAACGCGTGGGAACTGTCGGCGAGCCTGGCATGTGGGGTGCAGCTGCGGTGCGTGTGCTGCTGAGACAGCGCTCCGGGAATTGGGCAGACTGCGGGCTTCCCAAGAGGTCAATCTACATTCTAATTTTCACAGCGGCGTATGACTAGAGGAGAATAAACTCTGTAAATAACTGCATTCACTTCTCTTTGGCCTGCAAGTAAAGCTGCACTTCAGAAGAGTCCTGTTCTCAGATGCTGTTACAGATTTCATCTACCAAGAGTTGAACTTCAGGCTTTTGGTTTAAAAATAATCAAGAGGTGAGGCAGAAGAGGCACAAATATAGCCAGCAGCAATTAGCAAAACAATGGGGTGTTACAAAATCTGTGTTTGGTGCCTCTTGGCATCAGGTCTTTTTCCAGAGGTACGTGCTTTCCGAAGGCGTTTTGGCTACACGAGGAGAGGAGAGGACTGGAGGATTGCAATCTTTAAGTTTTTTTCAGACCAGTTACTTGTCAGAATTGGGTGAGGGTTCCCAAGAAACTTTTCAGACGGTTGGTGTAGGTGGGAGTGGGGGTTGTTGAGGTCCTGAAGGAGCTGCAGGAATCTGGGTCTGTGCTAGCTGCCTGAAGTGTGGAAAACACATTTTGTGAAGTATTTCATGGCTTGAGACAACTGACTGGTATTTCTAAACTAGTTCTTTATAATTTTAATACAGTTGCTAGCATTTATGCATATATTTAACTCTCTCTACCCCTCCCTCTCCCTTGTAGCATTTACATGTGCTGTTATGTTTTCTATACAAGCAGTAAATCAACATTTCTCCTTCAAGCATTTAATCTATTACATCTCATACGCAGCTGCATGAAAAATCCTCCTAAGTGGGACATGAGACATTAGGAACTTCACTTGATACAGCAATGTAAACATAGCAAATATGAAGTAAAGGTGGTTTTAAATACTACAAACCTTGGACCAGGAAAATGCAACGTTGTCAAAAAATCAGGACTTGATGTGGCAGGCTGGAAAAGATGTTGCAGAAGATCAGGTTAACAGAAAACACAGATTTCAAAGTGTAGCTAATTATTCAGTATTAAGCTAATGGCATTTTAGAATTTGGAAAATTTAGAAAACTTTTATTTCCTGATACATTCTCCATATTCTCCACAACATTTTGTTTTGATAATTTTTATTTTGTTTTATGAGAGCTAGATATACAGCCTGGCTAAGCAGCTTCTCTGGTACGTGGCCACAGAACCCAGAGCTCAATTTCTGGCTGCTCTGCTAAGTTGCAGCCTGTTCCATCCCATACCACTCACAGCCTGTGTTGACAGGGCAGGCAATAAAGCTCATACGTACCCAAACAGAAATCCTGTCTAACACATTATAAATTATTTTAAATAATATATATTCAGATGGTTTCAATGTATCAGAAAGCCACAAAGTCATCAGTAACTATGTTAGAGAAAAGGCACTGTATAATTCAGATTACTCAACGTAAAATAATGCAAGTATGCATCTATCTTACCTGTTTATTTCTTGCGTTATGACTTGGGCCGTTACTTTGCTTTGGTTGCTGCACATTGTTGTCCCTGAAATAAAAACCACATCATCAGGAAAATCCCCGTTTGGTTTAACTGCCATCAGGGATGCAGCATTTTTCAAGGGACAAGTCTATAGCTCAGAGATCTGGATTCTGTTTCTGACTCCACCCCTTTCTGGCCTTGACAGATAATTTCAGTGTGCTACGCCCCTGTGTCCATGCAATACAATTATCAGTAACAGTTAGAAAGGTGCAATATATTTTGGGAAAAAATGCTCAAGAAGTGACAACTGGAGCATCTGGCCTAAACTACCTAATAGCAGGGCACTGGCTATTAAACTACCTACTACTACTATTAGCAGCAAAGTCTATTTCTTTTTGGAGGTATGGAATTCATTGTCTAGCTAAAGCATCTACCAGGCTTGCTGAATTAATCTGGAGGATGCTCCAAAGTGTTGAAATACGCATTTGTAATAAGTAAAATACCTGTGTTGTCTTCTGCTTTTCCTGCAAAACCTTCTTCTTATTGCATCATGCTTCATTACTGCTAATACAGTAATGATTACAACTGGCAACACAAGGAGGAAAAAAATAAGCAGACCGTCCCGAAGTGATGTATCTAGAGAAAAATAATCGAAATAATTTAAAATAATAATCTTGTTTAACCTCATATTAAAGCATTTTTTCTGCTAAACCACCTTTTGTTATAAAAACTACAATCTTCAAATTATTATGGATTAAAACTAGTAATTTCACTGAAATTTATAAAATGCTGTGATCAGAAAAGTAGGATTTGGCCTTATGTTATTACCAATTCTTTCTGCCTTACTCATCCCATGTTGTATGATGTACAAACATTACCCTTTTCCGTGTATTTTTTCAAGAATTCTAAAGCAGACAAATTTATTTTGTATTTGCTTACCCACAACTGGTCTGCATGTCTTCTTTGCCTTCCTAAGCCTTTAATACAAACCATGTTTTCCCTTTCTCATAATATGGATTGGTTTTTGCCTCACAAAGCTACAGATGATGAACTTTGCTTGTGAACAAAGAGAGGGAAAAGGTTTTGCATGGTCTCTCAGTGTAAAGGCCAGCAAAATCTACTCCATTTTCCCTCTGCAGAATTTCAGGGCTCTTACATGAGCCAATGCACCTTGTTAACCCCTCTCATTCCTGTGAGGACCCTTTCCATATAAAAAGGCTGCTGGTTTCATTCTCAAGTGATGGTCTTCCTCTATTACATCCATCTTATCAGAACTCTGTTTTAAATACCTAAGTAAATATCTAACTATTTTAAAAATGTAACAGTAATTCTAGGGAACTAATGTATTGCTTTTTATCTTAGAGTAAATAGAGGTCAAATTCTCCCTTGGACCAGCTTCCTTGATGTCTACTAACAAGCACATCAGATAATAATGTTTGTTTTTCAAGTCAGCCCATGATTAAGTGTCCCACACAGTAAAAAAAACCAGTTGAAAAGAGACTCACACACACATGCACGCACCCATTAGTTATTAGTAGTTATTTTACCAGACAGTGCGGACAGAATGAAGGCCAGTTTCACTAGCCTACCTATGTGAGCTGGACCACTATTAACACTGCCGCCGTAGCCTGACTCGTTGCAGAACGGAGGCGCCCATCCGGAATTGCAGTGACAGTTCCCGTTGTTGTTACACACCTACAGTCCATATGACAGGGATTAGTCAAATGAACAATGCCTTTCTGCAAGCTGCCACTTCAACCTCCAGTATTATATTTGGAGTTCCACATTAAGAATTGCATGTGGAAACAAGAAATACTGCACAGTATTGCATAGAAATACATGAAGTATTAACTGGGAATAAGCTCTCCCCCTCCATAACATCCCAAAACACTGAGGGATACTGACAGCGCAAGTTAATTCTCTATAGAAATTAACCTTCTGTTTTGTTATTCGCCTGCCATAGATTACAGTCCAGAGAAGACACTTTTATAACCTTTGGACTCCATTTTGATTTTTCATGGAGACATACATCAGGAATCACTAGCGTGTCCTCCTCAAAGGAACATTTTCCCTTTACAGTTCAACAGCTCAGTAGTATTAGAAAAATCCCTAGGGCAATTCAGAAGAAATGTCTTTCAGTGTTAGTGCTAAGAGGTTTACAGTATACTGGCAACATGAATTACAGATTAAAAAGCGGACTTAACTTTTCATACAGATGAGAAAAAAAACAAATCCATCTGGCTGGTTATTGCTTTTATTCAGGGATTTTGCACCTATCTCTGTCTTCTAGAAACAGGGCATGAAAACGCCATCTACTCACCCCATTATCGTTACACTTCTCCTTTACATCACAGTTGTAGCCCAGACGACTTGCATCAACGCATTCAAAACCTACACAGGCCTGGAAAAAGTAGTTAGTGTCTTTCAAACACAAAAGTTCAAAAAATCCCATCCTTTTATAAATATACAATATAAATGTATATGTTTACAAGTCTAAAGCTTTTACTTAAATGTCAAGAAAAAGGGCTGCTAGAACATTCAGTACTTCACAGTTCTATAGCTGTGTTTGTCTCAGATTTTCTTAAGTCTGTGGATGCATTTTGGTGAGTAATTTGAATAACTAATAATGTACTTCACTGATTTGTAGCATACCAGTTTTTGAAGAGCTAATTCATTGCATATGTTCATCTCAAAAAGCAGATTTTTTTATTATATTATGGCATAAAAATAAGAGAGCTATGTAATGCTTTTGAAAGTTAAGAACTTTCCAGTTGGTGGAATATATCCTGTAATGCTGCTGTGATTCATCTTACCTTCTTTTCTCCACAGGCAGTTCCATCACGGACTTGAGCAGGATCAGGGACATCTGATCCTAAGTCAAAGTCAGAAGACCAGCATAAAACACCAGATGCGTTATTGACAACACTCCAAGCAGGAAGATTTTGAAGAGTAACAGAGGTGCACTGGACCTTGCCGCACAGACTATGCCTGTATTGAATGAATGACACTCAGACACAAGGTGAACAGAAAAAAACCCTGAATCAGTGCAATACACCATCCAGTCAAAGTTTTTAGCTTGCACGTCAAGGAAATAATCTTTTAAATCTCATGCTTTTAAGAGTTTGTAACAGAATGTATATTTCACATTGAACATCTCAAGGTTAGCTTTTATTTGCTGGTGACTTACTGAACAGGACATTTCTTGTACATTCCACCACTCATTCCACAGTTTCCAAATCTATCTCCTTTAATATTTGCTTTTTCAAAGCATACATCAGGTGCTTTTCGTGCTCCTATACAAAAAAAAGTGAAACTTAGTAAGCCAGTACACTGTCTTAAAAATATGAGAAAGAAAAATCAGAACTGTCTATTAGGAGACTACAAGTCTCTTTACATTAAATTATAAACATACCTTTTCCATATATAGCTTCACATTGTGAATCAAAACTCTGGCATACTCCATAGTAGCAATATGACTTCATGTTGTTGCATGGGTAACCATTCATGATATAAACGTCGTCTGGGCAGTAGGCATTGCTTCCGTTGCAGTATTCAGGTAGATCACAGAAATCCATTTTCGATCTGCACTCGGCTCCTGCCACTTTAAACTAGAACCAGAGAGGAATGCCACCCGACTTTTATTTTGGAACAACAGAAGTTCTAATGTGAAACAAGGACAGCTGGGAACCTTTTGTGATTTTAAAGAAGATAAAATATTTTTTCAGATTGATAGCTAATGAATATCTAAAACTTCAGTGTCATGTGGTGTGGCCACAAGTTTATGAGTTGAGTCTGCAGAGGACTTGGGTAAATAGTGCAAATGCGTACACAAGTACAAATTAACAAGCAGCCAACTATCACAGCCTTGGTGTTGCACAATGGAGATCACTTCTACTGATTGCTCCTGCGTCCTACGAGGGATGACACAGATTACATTTTATTTCTTCGCTGCTAGTCAAGAGTTGTTAGGCATGTGTTCTCTGTTTACATACTCTGCTGGTGAATGTAGTTTGATAATGTGATAATATGTCAAGAGTACTGTGATACCTCTTTTAAAACATTAAAAAACACTAGGAAATAGCATCAATTTAGCTAAATAAAACAGCCTACCTTACAATTCTTGCAGCACAGTCCTTGAGCGCACTGCGATCCAGGCGTGAGTTTGCAGGTTGCAGCATCACAGCAAGGGTTAGTACATTCCTGAAGAACAAGCACAGAGAAGGGGACACAATGTTTTTACCTCACTGTATAGCTAGGAAAGTACATCATCAATCCAAGTGCACGGAGAAAGGAAACTTTAAACACGCCATCTCTCTGGCATGCCCAGAGGCTGACAGCGTTCTGCTCTAACAGAAACCAATAGACAGTTTGTCTGTATTTCTTTACTACAAGTCATCAGAAAAACATCTGTTCTGACGTGTTGTGGCACAGGGGTTATAGGGTAGGTTTAAACTTTAAGCGGACACTAAAAGAAGCGGAATAGACCGGTTTTTAAATAACATTTCTTATCACCCCTTCGCCCATCTCGTTTTTCTGCTACACTAGCAGTTTGATGTAGGGAAATGTTGGTACCTTTTAGTAACTTTGAAGATAGCAGTGTTTGCTGACAGCCTTTCGATTTATTGGTGTCTTTTTTGAGACACTTATTTTCTAAAGAACGAGTCAATGTATCCCGTTCTTTGAGGGACATTTTCCTCTGTAGATGAGTTGTCTCTTTTATGTAACAGAAATATCCATGTTACTAAAACCAGCACAAAAATGGTGTTTCCACATACTCTTCGCTGAAAGGTACCTCTTTCTCAGCATTGCCTCAAAGTTCTGTGAAGGCCAGTAGCCCTCGACTGAGTTTATAGCAAAATCAAAGTATGATTTTAGGCTTTTACTAAGATTTAACTTCATATTGCTTGCAAAAATGTAAAATTAAGTCCTCTATTAAGGCAAATCAGGGATACCAAAAGGCCAGTATTATACAACAAATATAACATAAACCATAACAACATAAAACAAGTATACAGTTGAATTTCATTCATTACCTGTGGTTTGCCACAGTCACATTCTTCATCGTTATCTACCACATTATTACCACAGACAGGTTCTTTGTAAATATTACTTGGTTTGGGAGGATTTCTAAGGCAGTGTCCTCCTCCATTTAGAATAAGGTTCTCAAAATCATCAGCACTGCAGGTGCTGAAATTCCTGGATCCACTGGAAAGCATAACATTATTTTTTTATTATAAATATTTTGCTTACAGGAAAAAAATACAACTCAAACCCTTAAAATATTGTCAGTCTATAATAAACATGTTTCATAATGCTAAGAGATCATGAGATACTTCATTTTTACTTTATTTTGCATTACAGTACAGTACTAGAAGTTAAATATACTACGTATAACATAACTGCAAGGACTTTTATAAGCCAGAGAGACCATCAGATTATCCATTCTGCCATCCTTTATAAAACAGGCCTTAGAAATTCCTTGTCTGTACTGAGTCTAAAAATGCGTAATTAAAAAACACTTTCCAGACAGACATTCACCTTGACATGGAGTCCCTAAGAACTCAGGAATACATCTTCTAACAGTAGTTTTGGCCAGTATTCAATTACCCTGATTTATTAATACAAATGTGGACAGGCAAAATAATATGATCCTTTTCTCTTAAGGGGAAACCAAAAAAACAAACTGAAAGAAACGTAAGCCGAGAGGTTTTGTTTAAATTAACTGTTAAGAGATTCTGTGTGAATGATGCACGTTTGCACAAACCCAGTGAATATATGTAAAGCACTCTCAGCAGCGTAAAAAACCCAGCAACACACTATCATTAAAAATAAAATAAAATTAAGAAAATCCAAGGTTTTAGGAATGCTACAAATAAAGAATGACTGGATTGGAAAACAGATATCATTTCAAATAAATTAAAATTATGTCAAGTCCCGAGTCAGTGAATTCACTTCTGTGATTAAACTTTTCAAACAACTCCCCATTCACAAAAGTTCTTCAAGATTCATGGGAGTTTCACAGCTGATAAGGCATAGTCACTGCAGATAACTAACAAATGTTAAAATAAAATAACTGGAAGTCTTACTTATCTGTGCTGTGCATAATATAGGATGCAGGACACCTTTTATCGTCATGTTTCATTCCGAGATTATGCCCCAATTCATGTGCAACTACTGTAGCGTGACGTAACATATTGTTATGATTCAACTAATAAAGAGAATCAGTGTTAAAAAACCAATGTGCTACTAAAGAAAATACTGCGTTTCTACCTACCGGTTTATTCAAGCCACAAATCTCAGAGTCTACGAAGACAGAATACTAAATGATATTGTAGAGCAAAAGCAGTGGGAACACACAATTTGTCACCGTTTATTTTCAGGTAGGGCCCAATTCTGCCACTCTTTCTATTCCTTCCATTAGGATCATATGCTGAATAATAACAGTTGGCAGTTGGACTAGATGATTGCTGTAGGTCCCTTCCAACTGAAATTATTCTTTTCTATTCTATTCTGTTCTACTCTAACACAGTTAATTAGTCATGACACTGATTTCAATGGAGCCTTCAATGACAGACATACAGTTAAAGAACAGAATCTACTTCTTAGATTGTCCACAGTGTTGTGGCATCCATATTGTAAGGACAGGAACTGCTGGAGATACCGGTTCTGCCCCAGGGGTGAAGGAGAAAAAAATTAGATTCTTACTGATTTTGCTGTGTTTAAAATTTTTGCCTGTTTAGCATTACTGTGGGGAATTCCAGACACTGAAGTGCACTATGTTCACTTTCCATCCATGTAAAGAGTAAAAAAATACACATTATTTTGTAACTGTATTCCCATTCCAAAACCACTGTGCTTATGAACTTTAATGATACGAGGATGGGCTTTTCTTGTGCAATCTTGAGATAGATGAATTACAAAAGGTGATCAAAAAATTATTTCAGGACTACGTGGGCTAAGTGGACTGGAATGTGAAGAGGAGAGAAGAGAGAAACTGGGAAATACTTTAAAAGAAAAAAAAAAAAGGTAAAATATGCACAAGTCTTCATGTAAGAAACCCAGTTAAAAGAAACCGTACAACTCCAAGCCTAGTCTGCAAGGCCAGAGTGAATTGACAAAACAGGTCAGCAAAGTGCACGTTATTTATTAGCATGATCTGGAAGGTACCTCTGTGGAAGCAATGTCTGGCCACAGCAGTAACTACAACTCTAGGTTTTGTAAATACACAGGGGAAAGCCTACAGTTGTCCAGGTACCTCTTTGTCTCACTAGCAGCATATCTATGACAGTTTGGCAGCTCCTGTGCTAGTTTCTTCCTTAACCACAACATTATGTACTTACAGTGCTGATTGACCCTCCCTGGACTTGTGAGCAGACAGTACCCACAAAAGCCATTCCAATGGATCCAGCGTAAGAACTTCTCCCTCTGCAACAAAAGCAGTTTGAAGGTGTTGTTGAAGGAGGGGATGAATGGGGATTTCTACTAAAAAGACACTGATGAGTTTGAAACAAATATTGCAAGACAAAATATGGTCGTCTTGAAGTCAAGAAGAAATTTATCACCATATCAGGATTTCACTGTAATTAATAATGAATATCCAAATAACATAACTTGAAATTAATGATCAGTCACCTAAGTCTGCTGTGTCAGTGCTTCTGAGTTCACAAAATCACAGGATGGTTGAGGTTGGAAGGGACCTCTGGAGGTCGTCTGCTCCAGTCCCCTTACCCAAGCAGAGCTACCTAGAGTTGATTAACTATAAAGACTTGATTATATTTCCTTGCCATTTTTCCAGGTTAAAACAGCTTGGAAAGTGAGTGAATTTTACTCCAGTTATATTTTCATTCATATGTAAACCCCAAATCATATACGTTAACAACACTTGCAGCATGGCTAGCTTTTCCACTGAATGAAAACTTACATTATGAGATGGCTAACATCATTTCTTGATCGTTTAAGAAGATCTTTCTGTCTCCAAGAAACGAATCTACTCAGTACATCTCCAGCTGAACCATTCATTACAGATATATGGTTTGTATCTGTCCAGATCTCTAATCCAACCAAAACAATCTGGATGTTTAATGCTCTATACATCTGGAAAAAAAAATAATGATAATTACTGTCCATCAGCCTGTTTCAACTGACTTACGAAAGCTTACATCACTACTACTGAGTAAACAATATGCTGAACATAATGATTGAGACATAACTTTATTTTCTTTGAAACTAAATGTATTTGTATTTATAAACTAAAATACATTTATACATTACAAACGAAATAAAAATATGTATAATATAAGACTAAATAAGGAAAGAATATATGACTGAAGGAAATCTTCTTCGTGAAGGTACCTAAGTATATCTTTCAGTTTGAGAAGTTGAAAAGACCATGTTCATTCATCTCCTTAGCTAATTATCTAGAAGAGAAGCTGGGAACAGAGGATCAGAGAGCTTATGGAATTGTTCACAGTGCTGACAGCTCGCTTGATAAAAAACTACATACATGAGAAATACTCTTCCTAGAAATGTAAAACATAGCAAAGACCTCATGTTCCTGGAGCAGTCAAAAGTCTGGGAGCACATGGAAGTTGTTTTAAAACATCTTGCATCTCTCCCCCTGCTTGTACTGCTACAAGACTTGTGCATAAATTCATGATGTGCCTTAAACGTGTTACAAATTGTTGTATAAATTCCAACACAGCTTCAGAACTGCATTAGCTGTTCTTTTGAAAAAAACTATGATAAAGGAGAAACTACTGTATCTGACCTACCCCATCAACATAATTAATCAGTTCAACTGTTTCCCTTTGCACCGCAGCAGGATCAGATTTCTTCATCAAAAACTGTAAAATAGCAGATGAGAATGTCAGAGAAAAAATTTAATGAAGTAATAAAATGTATTTAGCATTGGATGTTATCATTACCCTGTTGTTATCCACAACGACAAATAATTCCACATAGCTTTTCTGTGGCAGGACAGCTCGCTTCTTCTGCAAATTAAAAAGCACAATAAGTTAACATAATAAATAATGAGTTCCAGGTTTTTACTTATCTCTCTCACGATTTTCATTTCATGTGTTTACAAAGCAATGATGAATTTGTTTTAATATGGCCTTAAAAGTCAATTTGCCTTAGATTTCCACATAAACATCTGAATGTCAGTAATTCACATGTGGTCAGACATGGGGAGGCATGAGCTGAATGGCAGCTCCGTGCCTTTCGTGTCATACCCATGACTGTCTTGGGCACTCTGCTCTTCTGCTAAAGGATTGCTTCAAGCTATCTTAAATTCCCATTGTGCTGTTCTCCTATTTCAGGATTTCCTTAGCAGTACTCTCACCGGTTTGGGGTCCACGAAAATGAAGGCCACGAGGCAGTGGCCTGCCAGGCCAAACCCACCAGCAGCAATACCATGCCAAAGCTCTGGACACCTTGGCTGCTGGAAAAGATTGACAAGATGGCTTAGACTGCAGCTTTCAAGAGAGAAACAGAAATGTATTTACCCTGAAAAGCTTTTCCCTGCTAGAGGTACTGTTTGATAAGAACACGTATTTCACAGAGTGCTTCACAAACATCTTCTCATGATGAAGGCTGACGTTCAGCACACCACATTGGAAGGGGATATCCTGCATATCTTCCAATGGGTAAAACATGTGTTCAAATGTGCTGGATGTGTTGAGCGGCTCCATTCCATACCATTTGCCACCAATGTAGAGAATTCCTCTAATAATCATAAAAGAATGAAAAATTATTCCACAGTTTTTTCCCTTGTGGTTATGACTAGGTGAGTGAATGACAGCTGGATACTTAAAAACTAGAACTGTTCATACCGCTATGTTGAAATATGTCATTATCTTAAATTATCTTAATATAGGATATAAGTTCAAATGCCCAACAGGTTCTCAAAAGACAAAACAGAACTTGTTTAAAATACTCAGTCATACACAAGTGTGGGCTCCTTGAATCAGAAAAGAAAAAAAAAAAAAGCCAAATTGTTACTGAGTCTGGATTGTGGGTAAAGAGCTGATGCAAAGGTTCTCTTTTAGTCCTGATCTTTAGTCTCACTTCTAGCCCCAAGCAGCTAACTAATTCAGCATTTTAGAAAACGGTATCTTTTAAGACAGAGAGGCTACAAGCAATCACTGGGGTGTTTATGAGGGCAACAGCAGTATTGCACTGCTGAATGCCCCTAAGTATAAAAGATTTTGCATTTGTCCATGGCTCAGGAACACCTGATACATGCCCATTTGCTGTGCCAAAATCTTTGAGAAGCTATTATCTTGTTCTCCAGAATCTCAAAACTATATTTAGGACAAGAATTCTCTAGTTACAGTCTTGTGAAGGAAGATCCTCCAAAATGTGAATACAAAGTAAATGAAGGATTTGAGTCTGCGTAAGTTTGCAGAACGGCCAAAATGAAGTATCTGTTCTGTTTAGTGAGATCCAGCACTACCTGGAGTACCAGTACGTTGACCATTTTATTCCTCATTTAAAAGAATGCCAGGAAATATCATTTATTGTGAGTGGCATCTCACTGTGTTACTGTACGTGAGAGATGGGTGAACTTTGCCCCATTTGCCTCTTCCTGCTTGTCAAAAAGCCATCAAACTGAACAAGGCTACTACAACCGACAAGTACGTTCAAACTCCTGCTAAAAAGCCAGGCTCAGTGAACACAGTGGAACATGGACACGCTCTAAGAACATCCTGAATATCTGCACAATTTGCCGTGCATGCCATCTCCTTTGCCAACTCATACGGACTGATTCTGCAGGGAGAACACAACCATCTTTGATGCATTAATCTGGCCCCTTTATGTTTCTCAAATAAATGTAATTTTATTGTATTTGAAACACAAAAATCTGCTTCAAATTTGGTCAAAACTTTTTCAGGGAAATGGTTTGTCTTTTGAAACGTGCCTAATTCATAAGACAGAATTGTTTGCAGGAGTGTTTTAAGTTCAGTGAAAGCATCATCAGACAGCATTTCTACTACAAACGTATCTCTGGTCAAGACACTTGCATCAAGTAACGAAGGCCTCAATTCATGCCCATGTTCTGCCTGTATTTAGATGATGCTCCCTCTGGCATTATCTTCTTTCTGTGAAGGAATTTTGGAAAAGGGGGGGAAAGTGGTAGCTGAGGTAAACTATAAACCCTGTAAAGAGTTTCAGCTTTACAAAAAGGTGAAATACTTGTAAAAAATTTTTGCAAGATAGGATGGTGTTTTCTCTGCAGCAGTACGATGAATAGCAACTGTTTTTTACTGTTTTACTTTGGTACTGCACTATGAATTATCCTGAAGTAAAAAGCAAGAGGTAATACCTAAGGCCATCACATGTGCTAAGAGCAAGCATTGAGTCAGAAATTCCTTCAACAGTGCCATGATAATAACAGTGTGTCTGAAATGCAACAAAACCACATAATTAATGACAAAATAAGACTGTTGGCTTCAAATGCAAACTTACATTCTAACTAACCGTTCTATTTGCATGACATCAAGGCTGGCTGTTACAAATTTACAGAGTTCCCTATTCTAAAAGTAATCCCAGCCTTCTTGGAGTAAAATATTACTTGACGTGAGTACCTACAATAGTGTTTGGTCCCTTCGTTTAGAAAACAACAGCTTTTTAGTTTAACCCATCACCATCATTTAGCAAAATATTTTCATCTACGTTGCTCATCCTGTTCTTAAACAGACTCCTCTCAAAGGCTTGATCTGAGAAGATCTCCCATGCACAAAGCACCCAATTAAGTCTCACTAAGCTCACATGCAGTTTAAAGTTGAAATTAAGTTCAACATCATTTATAAGGTTTGTTTGATACAGGACCTAAAACCGACAGAGCTTTGGTGCTGCCATTGTACCTTTAATTGCAGAAATGCGACCTAATCAGGTAGCTCAAATTCAGTCTTGGCATAATCTCCTGGCATCTCCTTTCACACCCTGGAAAACAGTGGTGCTGTATCCCCATAAACAGCCCACTCCCCCGTAAGACATAGAACCTTACGTTTTGTATCGGTTAAACAGAAATGCTACGAATGTGAAAACGCACAAAAGCCTCTTTCCCAGCAAATATATTTTTCTTCTGTAGTTACATTACATGCATCACTCGCATTTTCCCTCCTACTGCCAAAAATGTCACCAGTTTTCACTGTCCTATTATAGAGATACGAAGACACTCAGAATTAATGGTTGTGCATTTGCTATTGCTTTGAAAATACATTTAGATGCACACACGTCCTTGTCATCTTCAGTTTTATCAAATGGTTCATGTGGCCTTCAATTCATAAAGCTTGGCTTCCCTGGTCTGAGGAAACTGATGCAATATTTTGTTATGTACAATACCTCGTTTTGTGACTGTGTTGCCTCCAGTTTCCCATTTCCCCCATATGTATACAGCATAAAGTCTTCACTAAGAAGCTTTCTGGAAACAAAAATAAACTACAGCTCTTTTAACAGTCTAGAAAGCAAGAAAAGTCAAGAATCTTGGTAAGTACTACATTCTGTTAGCAGCACACTCATGCTAAATCATTATGAAAATCCACAGATGTGAAACAAAATACCTTAAAATGAGCTGCATTATTTGGAACATAAGTTATTTTGAAATATTTTAACTAAAATACCTCTAGAGTAGGATCTGAACAGACCACGTTGCATCAGGGCCTGGACTATTACAGGCTCAGGAAAGAGAAACAACAATAACAGACAAATTTCCTCAAATACAACATGTTTAACAACCCTCGCCCCCCACTAAATAAAAAGCTAACACTGAACTGAATTTGAATTGTCCATAAGGATTTTCTGAAATGTACTATATTGTGCTGCTAATAAAAAATTAATTGAAATAAATTTCTTCATAACAAGAAAAAATATTACTCCCTTCTATTTGTATCATAACAGAGACAATGTTTAAGAGTAATTTTGTAATTACTACAATCTGCCATTTAAATGTTTTCCTCTGGATTTTTTCAGTACAAAAATACTCCTCTGTATGCAATTAACTCCCAAGACGGTATGATTCCTTAGAACACTCCATCACATACTTATTTTTCTTCAGTTTTAGAAGATATGTTCCATTTCTGGTTTTAATTGAGTAAGAAAGATTGTCATCTGAATGCTCCTGGAAACAGAACAAAAGATACCACTTAATCAGGTGATTTTTCTACTTGTTTGTGTCCCTTCCATGTTTTGTTGGAGAAGAGCAGTCCAGCTACTACGTATGATTTAAGTGTCTACCAAACACAGATTCCTAACCCTCATGCCTTCTATATTTTGGCCTCAGCAGCACACTTTACGTTCTTCCCTGTGGAAAGTTTAAATTCTATTACCGTATAAATTTTCACTTGGAAGGCAGAAGGGCACGGCCCATGTATGCACTCCTCGTCCAATGACCACACCATGTTTCCTGACACTCCTTATGTTAATCATTGGCAGCCGGATGAACAACTCACAGATTCTACCTTAATTGGTTTGCACAAAGATGACTAATGTTATTTCATTAACAGTCACTTCAGTAATGGACTCATTATCTAGCACAAAAGAGAGTTATCTCAGAACTGAAGAATTAAGGCTCAGATCTTTCTCTTTTAACTCATTTGTTTAACTTGTGCGACTCTGTGGGACCGTTTCTACAAAGCAAGCACCAGCCCTTTAGGTGCTACATGGCTGAAATCCTCCGGTTATCCAAAGGCCAGGTTCCATGAGTAAAATAACACATACAGCATGGTTCAAGTTCAACATCTAATCCAGCTCAGAGGAAATGGAAATAGTCTTTATGTTCCTTCTCCCTCCTGTTTTATAAGGCTGTTAACAGGACTAGAAGCTTGAAAGGTGCTAGCTTGGACCGAAATCCCAGACATTTGGGGGAACAAATATACTCAACACTAGTTGAAAACACTAAGAATCTAAAGAATGAGTGCAGGGCACATTTCTTCACAAAAATATGTATACTATATATTGCATGTGTGTGTGTAATACAGGGCAGTATCAGGAAGAACAGCTACATCAGAAGAAAAAATCAGGTAGAATGACAAACCTCATGAAAAAATGGGTGATGTTTCTCTCTGCCTGTCAGACTTCGAGGAATAATTATTTCTAATGTAGAAAGTCTGGATGTCTGTTCAGAAGATACACCTAAAAAAAAAGTTTGAAATGTCTAAAGAATCAGAAAGGGTAAGCAAGCTGTTATGTTGGCAGCTGCACAGTGGTGATTGCCGAAAGACCATTCTAATCTGGCTGTAAATGGAGAAAGAGTAATTTCACCAGTACAGGACCTGACTGCCCATGCTTCAGTTTGGGCTGCTCTGTGCCAGAGCTCTTGGATTATGCTTGGAATGTCTCAGAAATCAACATTTTGATTCATGGCCATGTTACTCTTAATTTCTGAGTGTTTAAAATGTGGCCTCATGCCGTTTTGACTGTACTCAAGGTTACACCACTCCAAACAACTGATGTAAAGTGCTAAAACCTGCAAATTCAAGCAAAACTTTTCTTTAACAGGGTGTTCAAAACTGGCTGGCAATCTTGGCTTTGACTCTTGGTCTTAGTTACATTATAAGCTTGGATAATAGGTCAAACTCTTCTCATTCCTTCATATAGACAGTATCAAACCAAATTGATTAGTCTTTTAAAAAATAAACCCCTCAATGAATATGACACTAACATAATAGAGAACTCCAAGAACAAGAAAAATTAAAATAAAATAAATAGATGCCTTCCTGTATTCAGTGTATGTTTTGATAGTGACGAAGAAAGTTTAGGAATTGATTAAAAAAATTAACTTCAGATTAAAGCTGGGTTCTTCTGAAGCACATAAAGAAACACTATCACATGATTTAAACAATCTTAATTCTCACTTATTCTGGATTATTAATTTTGTCTATAATTTTTGAAACATTTTTTTTCTCCCATGATTTATGCTTTTAACCTGATGTACGACAAAAAAATTATACACTACCATCTCTGTCCACCTATCTGTGCCATCACAGTAATTTTTTAAGTAGCTGGCCAGTTAAAATTAACTGCAAGAGATGCAAACATCTCAAATGGAATTCAGTTCCTTCAAGCTTTGTGAAATCACCTTGTTGGTGCCAGGAATACTGTGCTGATCCGTAAATCTACAGCAGGGCTCTCTAGGCGTGGCTGACACAATGGTCCTAGTGTAATTTGTATGGTACAATTGTTTTCAATAGCGGGCCCAACTTTGCCAGGATATTTCAGAACTTGTTAGACAGATAATTGGAGAATATTGTATCTCCAGGAGAATAATTTCAGTCCCTAAATACACTGGGGGATGTTTCTTACTTTCTTCAACTACTAGTTGCTGTTAGGTCCTGCACTTGCTCTTCTCCCTCTTGCTCATACTTCTACTTCTTTCGGCCCTTTCCTTGATTAAATCAACGCTCCCTTCAGCCCTCTCGTTCCACATAAATGCCTTTACTTGTATTCCTTCCCCCCTTGCCCTGAATGAGGAATACTTGCAGTTGTCCTCTGGCTATAATTCTGCCGCCCACTGCATGTATAGTCTTGGCTCACCATGCTGCCTCCTGCCATCACCTAACGCTGCATTTTGTTTGTTCAAGCGACAGTCAAACCTTTGCAAAAGGTTTGTAGCCATTTAAATTATATCACAATTATCTCCAGAACATCATGCCAATGCAGGAAGCTAAAGATGAGAAGTCTTCCACATATCTGGTTTCAGGTAAGTGGTTTTATAAAGTCAAAACCAACGTCCAGTGACTTTAAAAAAAATTGTGTGAACTTGAATTCATCTTTCTTTTTCTTGTCAGCTCATCAGTCTGGTTTGAGTGTTGACTTTAATCAGCAGAGACACAACTGTTGCTATTAAACAGGCTACAGAATCAACAACATGGGTTTTAACAACAAAAGTGGTTTCTTCCCTCTTAAATTGTTCTTTCATAAGGAAACAAAGAGACTTCTTCTCATTTATGGCAGTACAAACTCACCCTCAGCCTCCCACGTTTCTGTGAAAGGAATTCACAATTGCAAAGAAGCCACATAATCACCCATTCAAAGTGGGGAGGAGGATTCTCCAGTGTAATGATGATCTCTACCTATCAGGTAACATCAGGACTTTTATAAGCTAGCTGCAGGCTGCACATGTTTAACATTAAAGACTGCCATTGCAATCAAAATGTGGAAGTTGCTGTTAGTGAACAGGTCTGCAAAGAATATTGGCACTCAGTATTTACTTCTGAATTTGCCCTTAATCTTCAATAATTTCACTACCTAAATAACACAATCCATTCTGCTTCATGAGTTAAATGTGTGTTGAGCTAGCAGTGGCAACGCGGTTCTAACAATTTAAATTTTGACACCTGAAAGCAGGTCTTTAATGCACATCATAAAAATATCACTTTCTAAGAAATATTTCGGTTCTTACAGCTAAATCTAAAATCTGAAGACAAATCATAAATGGAAATGAGTTAATGAGGCACTAAAACAGAACTGTAGGCATTTCCTTCACAATCCTGAAGAAGAAATCTTTTTCTACAGTCTGTACTATTGATGAAAGTGACAGTAACTGCAGTTGTCACCACCCGTGTCCTGTATGGAAGATGACGTATTTACCTACCTACTACATCCTGGAGAAAAAAACCCCCACAACAAACACAAAGAGCTCAACTGTGAAAACGTTCAACACGTAATCTTTTCCAGACACCTTTTTCCCGAACAAGATTTTCTCAATTAGCAGGTCAGCTAATAGCCTAACAGCTGGGAAGAGCCATGACTCGATTTGAAAGGTGTGCATCGTTATGATCAGGACTGGAGCGTACAAGAAGACTTGGAGAAACTTTCTGAGTATGTAACAAAAACTGAAAACTTACCTTTTATCCAAAAAGGTTTTCCAGTTAAAGTTAGTCCAAAAGTGAACAAAAAGAGGCTGTGTTTTAACATGATTAGGTTTGCTGGAGAAACTAGTACAGCATCTGAGCAGACTGTGTACCTGGCTCTTAGCTGCTCTGCACCAGGGAACTAGAGGAATGAGAACCGTCTGCTCCGATGGTAAACAACAGAAAAAGTACTCCGATACTTCATCTCTGCTAAGGAAATGGGAAGTAAAATTTAATCCATTAGGCTTGCAAAATAACCTGGTTAGGCAGCTTAAGGCAAATAACAAGCAGCGTGTCCTTAAACGCTGATTGGAGAGAGGACCAACCCATGCTGGGATCAAACTGGTTTGTCCTAAAGGACTTTGATACCACAGTGAGATCATATGAGATTAGAAACATAAAATAGTGCTACCAACGTATACAATGTTTAGGATGTTTATACTGGCTATTATCAGCTCAGTTAACAAACCTCTAGTATAAAACAATCTACTGTTTGAAATTTCAGCTTGTTGTTCTCCATTTTTTCATCTTTACTTTAAAAATATCAAAAATACAATGTGTATGAAAGCATGGAAATCCCATAAACATGTGGAAGTCCCCAAACCAGGGATCTTACCCAGCCCCTTCTATGTTAAAGATAATTCTCCTCACCAAAGTAATTTTGTGCAGCTCATTGCTCTTCCAGGATCAGAACAGTCCTCCGAGGCATCCTGCAACCACATTGCCACCAAACGCAGAAGAGAAATGCTTCTAAAACAGGATGAATTTGCTACGTGTTTCAGAGGTGTCAAGCGCATTTAGAAACTCAAAAAGGAGACTGAGACAGCAGTTTTCGTGCTAAAACATTTACATTAATGAATTTTAATTCATTCATTCATTAAAACAGAGCAAATCCGTTTTTTCCATTGCCAGTAAGTTACATCAAACAACGGCTTAAGTGAAAAAAAGGAGAGAACCGACTGCATCAGTAAATATTAGCTTGTACAAAGCCTGCTCAGATCCACCGCCCCGTTTGCACGGCCTAATTACGGCCCCTCAGCCGGGCACCCACCGAGGAAGGCGGCACCCGCGTCCCCGGGCGTTCGGCCGCCTCGCAGCGCTCCCTGCCCGGCAGCCGGGATCCTACTGGAAATGCGATGAATCCCATCTTTTATTTATCGCCTGTCTCCTATGCGGTGCACCGTCGGCGGGCGGCTCGGCGGGCCGGGCGGTCCCCGGGGCAGGCCCGGCGCTGGCACCTGCCGCACGCCGGGTGTGAGCTCGGACGCCTGGCGGACAGCGCCAGCACCGCCGCTCCCCCCGCCCCAGCCTTCGCTCCCCGCGGGAGGGCGACGGGACCCCGCAAGGCCGATCCCGGGACGCGAGCCCCGGGCGGGGGTCACCGCCCCGCCCCAGCCGCGCTCCCGCCGCCCGCGCATGCGCAGCCCCGCCGCCCGCCGCCCCTGTGCAGGCGCCTTCCGCCCGCCCTGCCCCCGCCCCGCTCGGTTCCGGCCGCGGCGCAGCGATGGCGAGTGGCTCCGCGGCGGGGCTGGCGGCCGAGCCGTGCTGTGTGGCGGCGGGGTGCTCCTGGCCCTGCGCGCCGCCGGGCGGCCTGGCCCGGGCGCTCTGCCTGCGGCGGGAGGCGGGCGGCGGCGAGGCCAGGTGAGGGTGGCGGCGGCCGGGACCCTCCGCCGGCCGGGGAGGGCCGCGCTGTCCCCCTGGGTCCCCTCGGGCGGCTGCGGCCAAGCGGGCGGCGTGAGGGGGCGCCGGGCTGGGCCGGGGTGGGCGAGCGGGCGGGCGGCGGGAGCGAACCTGGGCCTGGCGGGGCAACGCGGCCGTGGCGCTTCTTCCCCGCAGCACCGAGGCCGTCGTCGTGGAGAGGCGGGCGGGCGGCGAGGCGCCCTGCGTGCTGCACCTGGAGTGCCGGCCCGGCGGCGCCGCCGAGATGGTCTCCGTCGGGATCCTGAGCGAGGCCCGCAACATGGAGGTGTACGTGGGCGAGGAGTACTGCGGCACCGGCCGCGGGCAGAGCCTGGGCGCCGCCCGCACCGCGGGGTGAGTGGGGCCCGGGGCGGGCGGCGGGCGGCGGGTCGCTGCTGGGTGCCCAGCCAACGCGTCTGGCCCTTCTCTTACTGGCAGCCTCCTTGTCTGTGTGTCCGGGAGGTGCCGCGGCCGGTAAAGCCCCGGTGTCCGCCCGCGCCAGCCACCCGGTTGGGGCTTTCTCGGAGGTCTGAGCAAAAGTGGTTCACTGGGAGCGGGCACCGCCGGGGCTGGGGCCCCCGCTGCGCCCCCCGTGCCTGCGCCGGTGCCGCCGCCTCGGTAGAGCCGGAGGGCTGCAGGCGTGCTGCCGCCGTCTGGGTTCTGTTACTAGTGAAACGTTTGATGAAGTTACAAAGTGCCACTTTGAAATTGCGTTGCGTGAGACCACAGCAGGAGTTTAGGACAGGTGCAACCTTCCTGTGCTGTTTGCTCTTTCTGGATGACGGATGTGCTTGTCTCTTCAGCAGATCTCTTCTAGCTTATCTTTATCAAAAGATCTCTTGTCTCTTTGGTAAGTAGGCATTACCCACTTTTAAGGAGAAGAGAGAAAACAAAAAAAGGATTTGTTTTCCCCTTTAATACTTCCATGCTTTCTTAGGGGAATTAAGGCGGTGTGTTCTCTTCTGTTTTTAAGTCATTACATGGCACATCTGCTTAATTAGCTGAATAAAAACAGCTGATGCAGCCTCAGGGAAGATGCATGAATAATGTACTGAACCTCTAAAGCTTCACTAGCAGATAATGTAAGTAACACACAAAGCCATTTTTATACACTATCCACTAAGATTCAATATGAGTTGCATATAAGCGTTAAAACTGCTATACCACATTAGAAATATGTTCCAGTCACTCATGTTTCTTATCAAAATATTTACTGATACAGAGTATTTCTAAAGAAAAAAGTACTTTATGTAGTGATGTCACAGCTCATTTATTTTATTTTTCTAGCGAAACTGACAAGGTTACTTTATACAAAAAGTACCTGAAGTTCGAATGCCCTGCAGCCTCCTGTAGAATTAAGGTAGGGACCTGAACAGAATTTTTCTATTTTTCTTCATCTTTTTAATCACTTAGTCGACTAAATTGCATTGCTCTTAGTCAAATTATTGGTTTTACACACTTTGCTTTGTATAGTCACTTAAAAATCAGTTAGATGGCGCTTCGTCTTGAAAGCAGAGTTCTCCTTTTAAATTTGTATTACAGATTTCTTTTTATGAAGACAATATTTATATGAGACAGAGAATGCAGTCTTACAGGAAAAAGCTTCATAAACCAGATAAACTGCAGATACTCAATAGTTGCTGTGTAATTGGAACTGTGAACTCTGATGCAGTTAAATAACCTTATGAAAAACTGTCTGGCCACTACTCTTAAGTGCTTAAAGATCAAGGCCTGATTCATCTTTAGGTCATGCAGGCACCGCTGTTCCCGTCAAGAGCTTTCTGAAAAGTAATAGCAAGGAGAAATCTGCTTAATTTCCCTGGAAAAGAGTTCAATATTGTTTTTCCCAAAACTCAAGAGTAATGCATTGTCCCATTCATATAAAGAAAACATGAAACTAATTTTCCTAACCAAAGTATTTTTTTTCCTTCTTGCAATAGCTGCTCTCCATTGGTGAGAAACAAAGAGTACTCATCAGTAAAATAATTGTACAAGTGAAAACAGTGTCTGCAAAACTAGCAACTGATTTTCCTTCACTAGGCTCAAGTATAGATCTAGACAGAGTGCAAACTATAATGGAATCTATGGGATCTAAGTTGTCTCCGGGTGCTCAGCAGCTCATGGACATGGTTCGATGTCAGCAGAAAGTAAGTTGCTGTGCTTTTCCATAAACATAAGTAGTACAGATCTGTGACCTTACCTTCTGTAACTTTTAAGCATGTTCTAAACTGATTTGGTGAGAAAGATTGTTGATGATTTTTTTTTTTTTTAACACACACCCTCTGCCATTTTAATCCTGGTTTAGCTGTTGCCACTCTTAAATTAGTGCAATGAATAAAGATTGTGTACTCAAGGAATTGCTGTGCATACACAAAATCCAGAGTTAAGAACTCGGTTTCATCATATCACTGCCACCCTACTCCTCTTCGGTGTGTTTCCATTGTCACTACTTGTCAAGGATGGTGGGCATGTTCCCTGTAATGGTTGGGGTGTAGGTTGATGGGTTGGCTTGTCTCCTTTATGGCTGTTAAAAGGATGTCCCCTTCAACTAGAGAGAAGATGCTCATACAGGGCACTTATTTGATTTAGATCCTAATCCTGCAAAGTGGGCTGTTTCCACAGAATCCTGAATCCATCCGATGTTAATAAACTTGGGGATATAGCGTAGTAAAAATGAAGTCGTAAAGCTGTTTTGCTACTTCGAGACTCACAAGATAATTAACGCATAGTAGGTACAGGGAAAATATTTTCCTGTGCTCTTCCTTAATAATATAATTCAGAACTACTTCCCAAATCTCTGCATCACAATGGTAGAATGCTGACTTACAAAGTCTCTCTTATTATTGTATAATTTTCAGTATATTTTGATACTTAAATGTTAATAATTTTTTTTCTTCCTATCAGAACAGTTTATCTCTCGAAGACAAATTTAACTGGATCTTTGGGAAAAATTCAGACCTTGGAGGTGATCATGCAATAGATGGATTGCGCAGTGCAGCTATTCAGACATCACGAGACCAATCAGCTGCTGAACCTGTGCCTGTTAAAAATCATTTAACAAGTGAAACAGTGTATGAACACTTAAAAATAAGTCATGATCTGAACTCACAGGTACCTGAAAGAGGGAATACTCTTGATTCTGAAAGACTTGCTGCTCAGCAAAATACAGTTGACCTCAGAAATGATTTTAAAGTCATGGGATCTTTGCATATGCAGGAACAAGCGAGTAAACCCCCAAATGTAGCTGTTCCACAGGTGCTTCTTCCTTTTCTTCAAAACTTATGTAGTCAGGTGAATCATCTTCGGTTAAAAGATGGCGATAGGCATTTTGGTAAAAATGCAGTGACTAAAGAGGAAGGCATTCAGTGTGTTGGGTAAGTTAAATTTGGTACACTTATTATAGTTGTTTGGCTATTTAATTGACAAGTTTAAAAAATAAACAAAATACATCATGTGGGTGTTTTATTCCCATTAACAATAATAGTGACTCTTAAAATACGTGGTTTTGAAGGCTGTGTGGCGATGAACATGATTACAGTTAATTTTCCAGGTGAGCTGCTTGAATATATAGGAATTTTTTCAGAAGAAATCACCTCATTTGGTGTTACTAAACTTCTTTTGTTACATTTTTGTTACAAAAATGGTGTTTTGCCTCCATTTCACCTATTGTGATTTTTAAAAAAGTACAATCTTTCTGCAGTTTAATGTAAATTTAGTTTGCCTTATCTGTTACTATATTTTCATTTTGATTATTTCTACCTCCTAAATTCTTATGTCTTCTTTTTTCACACAATGTGCTGTGACCTTTCTGCTGTACTTGGTGTATCTCATCCCACTGATCTTTCCTGTCCTCGCTCATTTTTTGGCATTTACAGTGCAAACTTCATAGTAGTAGTGTACCCAGTTTGATACCTAAGGAACATTAGTGGAAATACTGAGCTGTAGGAATGTTGTGTAGGAATCAGAGTTTTAATAGAGCCTGGCTCCTGGGAAAGTAGAGTCTTTTTAAAGAATGCAGATGCAAAAATAAAGAATTGCAGGGTATGTATAACTCTTGAAACACTTCAGCTGTGAAGAATATAGTCTGGCATACTGACAGAATTTGAACTGTATATATTGTTGAATTATGTGAGTTTTGTTGTACATAATTGAGCTGTCTAATGCATAATGGAGCCTTTGAAAAAAAAAAAAAGGTTGAAAGAAGATGATTACATACCCTAGCATGTTCTTAAAAAATTTGAGGTTTAAAACAAAACATGTCAGGCAGGCAAGGTATTTTGCTTGTGATAAAAGCTAATACCTTCCAAAGTTTATTGTCTAATAAATGAGATGTTACATTTAAAAGAAGTTCAAGCGCCCAGATCTCTGTCATGGCCCTTGTCATTAAGAAATAGGTTATACTTACTCTTATATTTGCTCTTTTCACAGAGTAGAACAACAGCCTATTTGCTCCTATTTGGAAAAGATCATCTCAAAAAATATGGAGCTGATGGAGAAAAAGCTAATGGACTACATTGATCGCCAAATCCAGACTCTTCAGACACACATAGATAACAAAATGGTTCTCTTAATGGACTTGGTTCAGAACTCCACGCCAAACAAAATTGCACAAGCACACTATGATTCTAACGAAGGGTTCTCTAATGGAGAGAGGTAGATGTATATAGATATAGGACTTCAATGTAAGTACTTTAAGGGCAATTATACTTTACAAAGCTTAGTATTTATGGAGCTCTATATGGAGTAAAGAACCTCAGTGTTGAGCTTCATTTTCTTACTGTAATTATATTCACTATTGTACACAGTTGTTCTATGAGAGATTTAAGAATGTGTGTGTTTTCCTAAATATTAAGAATTTTCTATGCCCTTTATGGCTTATTTATTTAAAGAGCACTGCTAAGAGCTGTATGAAGCACAGTTTCCCAGTTTCAGTTTGAACAATGGAGTACTGTAAATAAACTGAGTTACAGCTTGTCTTTTTACCTGCATGTAATCAGTTAAATTTTTTTGTTGTCTTGATTTTTAATATGTAATGTGTTACCAGTAGAATAGAATGTAGTTTCTTGGTGCTTTTGGTTTATTTTAACAGCACTTCTAGTGAAGACTTTTATTACTCCATCTGTAAGAAGACAGGTGTTACTGGCATTGCCGAACTTAAACTGTGTAAGGAGTCAGGTTTAGAGAGGCAGGCTAAATTGAACCCCCCCCCAGCCTGGGTTCTTTGAAAGCCTTGCTGGCTGTGTGGGCACCTAAGTTAGGAGTCTAGGCTCCTTAAGTGATACCTAAAACAAGACTGTCATTATACTTTTTCCCTCCTAAACTAATTGAGCCATGCAGGAACAACTGAAATGAACATATACTTAGTAATCTTGTATTTGTCCGTGTTTTGTTATCCTGAGAAATGTACGTACTTCATTTGTGGCTCCTCTCAAGGGGACTTCGTTGCCAGATAGAACGTGCTGGGGGTGGGCAGGATCTGCTGCGTGTCACCAGCCTTAGGCCAGATAAATGGCTTTATTGCATCATGCTTACTTGAACCTGCTGGGATGAGTTCTGTGGTCATTTGTGGAGGCAGAAGTGTGACTCGAGGTTCCTCTTTTGTGGAAGGTCAGGTGTCATACTTGATTCTGTTGATTACTCATTGAGTTCTGGGGTGCCCCCATTTAACTTGGCCTGTATAGGGAATTGATGGTAAATTCCGAAGTCATGTGCACAGGTGTTGGTTGTATTCTGTGTCTTAAAATGCACTGAGCAAAAGCTGTTAATGGGAAGCAAGTGTTGACTCAACAAAGCAGCATAGGCATGTACAATCCAGTATCTTTATCTAGCCTGCCTAATAGTTTCTTCTTGAGGAAAACCGGTGTCTTTTCAAGATGGTCAGGTCTCGATGGTAGCCACCCACATCAGTAGATTTTGAAGAGGGGATAATTTGCTTTGGACAGACATCTTGCAGTTGTCCCTTAGCTTAACTCATGTCAGGTGCAGTTTCAAAGTGAGTAAAAAAAAACAAGAGAGGTTTTTTGGGTTGTTTGTTGGTTTTTTGTTTTTTTTTTTAAAAGGACCTAAATTATCTTTTACTATGCAAGTCACTTTACACAAGTAAAGTTAGTTTTTAGATGCTTTCTAAGAAACACCCTGAGGTAGACACTCTTTTTGAACTTGGTGATTTAGATAGAGTACTTGGTTGATAGTGTGGGGTTTTTTCTCATTACAAAAGAAGTTGAAATACGTTTCCAAGCATTGCTGTTTTCCAAGGCTGTTAGTTTATTGATTATTTTTTTTTTTTTTTTGGTTGGTTGGTTGGTTGGTTTGGGTTTTTTCCATCTCCCCTCTTTGGGTGACAAATCAGAACAGAAGTTGACACAAATTTGAAATCCTGAAGTAGTTAATATGAGCTCTGGATTTTTTGGTAGCCATATCCTGCTTGTTGTTTGTCATATTTTAGTATCACAGCTATCACAACAATAATAGTTGAAATTAAAACCACAAATGAAAGTGTAGAAGCTGTATTGTGGCAGGTTCAGGGTTTCTTCGGCGTTTACTCTCGTGGGGGATTCTGTGTAGAGAAAAAAATAAAGTGGGATGTGTAAAGTTTTAAATACTGTGTAATTTCAATGGAAATAAGTGTTTTTTCAGATACTTTGCTTCTGAGAAGTTGACCCACACAGACTGCAAATTCTGAATCTGTAGTACTGAAGAGTTGTAAAAATTTGTAATAAAGCAATCAAAAGAAGAGCATTATGATTAAAAGATTCTCTGGTATTGCTGCAGCCAAGTTTCTGCCCAGCAATGCTGTCATCTTTAGAACTGGACAGATGGGAGACATTGCTGAAGCAAAGCTGGGTGAAAAAGAAACTTGAGGTTCTGACACTGTGCCTTCTAATGGTGTAGTAGCAGGGCCTCAGTAAAACTCATTATTTTTCTGGAAATCATGAAAGATACTATGAGAATTAATCTATGCTTTATAATACTTTGAGTGTAATCTGTTTGTACTTGCATCCTTTTCACACTATAGATGTGTCCAGTTTCTAGCACATGGGTGCAGAATCTTTCACTATTGAAATAAATGGAAATATGTTTAAAATGCTGCTAGAGTTCAGAGATGTTGGTTCACTTTTTTAAATTGCTCATTAAGAGCATGATTATTTCTGAGTATTTCTTACATCTGACACCTGAAAGCACGTGGCACAATGTGCTTTTCTCAGGTGAAGCTTTGGACTCGATAAAAGTTAGAGCATGAGCATACTGGGAGTAACAACACAAGCTTTTTAAAGCCATCTTTTCCGTATTTTGTAGTCTACATTGGAGTTGGCTCTGCGGTAATCTTGATGAGTATTGAAAGCCAGATTGTGCTGAAGAGTATGTCAGATTGGGGCACTAAGGCTTAATTGTCTTATAAACAGCTTTGCAGCTGTAATTTAAAAGCCTGGTGCTGTTGCTTTCTGCTCCAGAGGCTGTCCTTTTAATAATTTTTGTTTTACTAGGCAATACATACAGTGTGAGGATTTAACCTAGCCTGGAGAGTAAGTCTTCTGTGTTTATCTTTTCTGTAGTACCAACAAAGAAAACTGAGCGGACTGTTAGAAGACACGCAGGTTATAACAAAGCTTGACAATGATTTGGAGTGTGCTTTGCAAGTAGCCTGGCTTGAGAAATGAGCCCTGGTCCCTATGTGCCTCATCCAAAAATGTCATGTTTGAAAATCTGTAATCTTTTGCGATTCATAACTTTTTCTGAATACGTAGTCAGATCCTGCATACGCTACCTTTATAACCAGGAGTGAGCGCTGCTTTTTGTACTTCAAAAAGCACATTTTAATCCAGAAGGCAGTCAGCTTGTCAGTTTGAAAAGTACTCTTGTGGTCTCACAAGGCATGAACCTCATTGAACCCATTGCTGTGCTGTCATGTTAGATTTGTACTAGTGTATTTCACTTATTTTGTTAGTG
Source organism: Falco rusticolus (assembly GCF_015220075.1). Taxonomy (NCBI): domain Eukaryota; kingdom Metazoa; phylum Chordata; class Aves; order Falconiformes; family Falconidae; genus Falco; species Falco rusticolus. The sequence continues at coordinate 5,333,125 of NC_051195.1, forward strand.
GAACAAAGGTAATGGTTTTGCACCAAGGAAGAGCTTAATCTGATTCTTAATTTATATATTATTTTTAACTGAGTGATCAGCAGACCTGAGATCTCTTTTCAGATCGATAGGACCTGCTACAATATTAGTTTTCCACGGGTATGAAGAAACAGTGTTTTTGTTTGGGTTGGTTCCCCCCCCCCCCCCCCCCCCCCCCCCCCCGGAGATACAGTCTTCGGTACAGTGAGAGTTTGAGTTGCTGCTGTTGCAAATTAAAATACAACACTGGAGATAAACTGATGGAAAGCTCCCCAGGGACCTGAAGGTGTTGAACACTATGGAAGATTCAAATTTAAGTGGTGGGTAGGTTACCACAGCGTCATCTTCATTTCAGCTGCAATGGAATTTATAGATCTGTTAAAGCAGTCCATGTACAATAATCATTCTTGCTAAGTACTGTTAGGTTATATTTCCTCACATATTAGGAGATGGTAATAAAATTAATTTTAGTCTTGCCACTCTGATTAAGTCATATGTCAGTGATCCAAAATTGGGGTGGTGGAGATGCTATACAGGTGTCAACAAACATCAAAAGATTTGAGTTAGCAGAATGAAAACTTGAGCAAAGAGTTTTGATTCAGGTCTGCGGAATACGAGTACTGATGTACAGGCTTGGAGAATGGATCTGAATCACCCACAGTGGTTGTGTTCTGAATGATATTATTGTTTGTTATGTAAACAACTTCTAAGGTTGAATTGTTTTCCATTTTGTTTTACAATAATCTGTATGCTCTTTTGACAGTCGATAATGTTGCCAGTTACCAGGAGAGAGAGAGAGAGATGATGTTGATGTAAGTGATGCTCTGACCTTCATCCTGTAAAAGGAATCCTATGAAGTGCTCAGTTGTGGTTATATGAGCAGTGCAGTTGAAAGCAATTGCACTGAAAGTTACAAAGCCACCCAGCTATGCTTATGAGAGGATCAAGATGCCTTTGCAGTGTGAACCAGGTTGCAATGGAAAAGCTGTTATCAACCCTTTTGCTTTTTCAAAACGCTGACCCAACCCATGCAGCAAAAAGGTTAAGGAATACTGCGTGGAGTGTGGAAGGTACCAAAGCTGTGCTTCAGTCACCTTTATCAAAACAGTGCTATGAACGAGCCCTTGGGAACCTTCACATCTTAGCATCTTAGAGTTTTTCCCTTTTCTTGTGACTCCAGGGTAAGCACCAGCCATATCACTTGCAGAGAAGATTTTAAGTTACATACATAACATTGTGCTATTTCGGATAACCTGAGCTGGAGAGGGAATGAGATATTTGGGGTTAATTTGTGTGGATTCTACTGGACTTTGAAATGCCCATTGATCGTCAGGCTCTTAAAGAGGAAAAATATTCTTTCTGCTTCAAGGCTGGAAATGTGCAATAGGATGGGCTAAGTGAAAGTGAATCAGCTTATTCAGATGTTATTCACAAACTGTTTTTACAAGCTCTTACCGTGCGAATAAGCTAATAATAGCTTATGAATAATTTTTTTCCCTATTTACCTTTATTGTTCCACAGCTGAGTGATGGCAAGGAAAAGATTGAATCTGTTACAGCCGGACTGCCAGACGGATCAGTCAGCTGTGGGTGAGTCTCGTTACAACCGAGGGAAGCTGGGTAAGACTCGCTCAGAACAATTTTCACGCTCTCTGAAGAGCGTGTAAGGAATGCTGCCATTGAAAGAGAAATTGAACCAAAATGAAGCATGTTACCGTAAACTGCTGTGCTCATTTCTCACTTGGTCCAGATCCTTGAACCCGTTGATGGTTTTTGATTTGTCAGTCTGAAACGACTAGTGTGCCATTTGCGGTCATGAATTTCATGCTCAACAAAGAGGTTAGATAAGCAAAACTCTGTAAACCTCATGCTGAAAGTTTAATTCTAAACCCAGTAATACAGAATGAATTGCAGACTTTAAAAGGGAAAAGGAGTCCCGGCAGCCCAGGGAGGGACCCTGCTGGGGAAGGAGAGTGGCAGTGGCAGCTGGTCATGAGCTGAGCGCGGCCCCATTCACCACCCCGGAGAGAAATCCGGAGTGAAACTGAGCTGGGGGGAAAGGTGTTTTAAGATTCAGTTTTTATCTCTGTTTAAGATTTTAGTTTTTATCCCCTGCCCAGCTGAGGTGGGCAGTGACGGAGCAGCTTTGATGGGCACCCAGGCTCCAGCCAGGGTCAACCCACCGCATCACGCTACAAATCTGGGTGCTCAAACTGTTTTCCAATCGAGTGTGCTAAGCCCGTGTTCAGAGAGTGTGATGTGTTCAGCTGTCGGGTGATAACAAAATACTAACAGCGGGCTTTGAATTTCCTTTCCTCCCTCAAAAGAAAATGGTTAGTCTTCGTGATACTTCTTTAAGATGAGTGAGAATGACTGTAGGGAAGGTGTTTTACAGTAGCAGAACCGCAGAACAAATCAGAGTGTATTTTGATACAAAGGAGTAAGGATTCTGCTCTTGTGACACTTATTTACAGGCGCTTTCTCCCACTGCCTGCACCTGGGAGCACAACAGCAGGGAAAATGTGATTTCAGGCACTTTAAATCATCACCTGTGAGAAGCAGAGCAGCAGGGTTTTATGAGTGTAATGGAGTTTTGTAGGGACTAATTATGATGAGGTGATACTATGCCTGAGGATGGGCGTTGTGGTCCTGCGGGATGAGGGCTTTGGCAGTGAGCTTGCTCAGCTAGCGCCCAGGCTTAACCGTCAGATGAGGGATTACAGCTGGGGCCTTCGTGAGAGAGCTGCGTGATTTGGGTGTTTGGGAGCTGGCTGAGTTATTCACGGAGAAACTGAATTCTGGAATGACTCTAGTTCCTTTTTGAAGGGATGAAGCATAAAAGGAAAAGCTGCTGAAAAAGTGGATCTTTTTTGTCTTGTGTGGCACAGCCTCTAGACACAGGGCATCCTTATTCAGTACAGGGCATCTCATCGTGCGTTTGAGTAGTCTGCATGTACTTGCCCTATGGAAACTGAGCGTTGGCCTTTGACTGTGAAAAGCATCTTTAAGTTCATCAGATTATCAAAATTTCATCCGTCTCTTTCCCTGAGATGACTGCTGTACTGCTGTACAATTCTGCAATCGACAAGGTATTTTTCTCTATTATGAAGTGAAAATTATTAATTTCCTTTTTTTTTCCCCCCACTAAGTCATTCCAAGTAGGACAATTTAACATTAAAGCGCAGAAACACTTTCTTGGCTCATAGTGATACTGTTTGAACAGATATTGAAAGAAAAAGGATGAAGCAAGTGCTTATAATGAAGTAAATTTAGATCTGCAATTTTTTATAGCTCTGATCTCCACTAATAAAACCTGACATATGGAAAGATTATAATAGTTTATAGGTATTGCAGAGCTTATATCTCAGCATGTGTACAATATTTTTTCCAAATTTGAGTTCCTGTTTAAGGTAATTGCTCAGACGTTACTGGTTACAAGGGATGATATCCTTTGATTTGTATCTCTTTGTGAGCTCAGAAAGCAGCGCTGACGTGTGCAGGTTCATCATCCTTAAATGCTCAGGATTTGAGCTATTTGGTACAATGAGGAGAACTGGAAGAACTGAGAGAGGGAAACAAAGTCTTGATGAGAAAAATCAGCCAGCTTTTCTGATGACTTTTTATCACTGAGAGTATTTACTGAAGTCTAAGGTTTTACAGATCTGGAATATAGATCCAAATGATCTGAAATTAAGGAACACAAGTACAGTTAAGATTAAAATACCTTCAGATTTATACCCCCTCTAGTATAATGTATTTTTAGAAATTAGTAGCAGATGTGCAATACACAGATCATGTATATAAGTGATCAATGTAATGTTATGGTTAGAAGCATTATTGGGACAGTTATTTGGGGATGATAACAATGACGGTGTCACTTGCACTTCTTTTGCCTCTTGCCAGATAGCCCTGGTAGTGTTGGAAAGGATAACTGTATCTGTTGCACGCTAATACTTTGCACCGTAGGCAAACTCTTGGGTACATGGGAGCTCTGTACTTGAACTGGACAATCCTTGTGCCTGGTGCGTAGTAGTAGTAGTTCCTACAGGTTGGGTCCCTTACACACCTGAGAAAAGAAAAAGGAAAAAAAAAAAAAAATCACTTAATTTTCATACAAAAATTGTGACATGGTCACTAAGCCCATTTGTTTCTGAAGGAAAGTTTCTTGTAACCAATGAAATTTCTAACTGTGATGTTAATCACTGTTCACAGCACAGAACTGAACACAGATGCAACTGTGGAATTTAGGTATGTATGTTGGTATAATATGTAACACAACATACATAAATATCACACATGTATGTAAATGTATAAAAGTAAAGCACCTGATGAAATTTTAAATATGTCAGAAAAACTTACTTTGTAGGCCTGTTATCATTCCAAAGTTATTTTTTTGTTTCAACCTTAGAATTTCTGAAGAGCTGTGAAGAAACAATTCCCTATTCCAAACCAACCAAAACCCCTTTAATCATATGCTTCATTCTTCTCTAAATTTTTTATATAATTTATGAAATGCCTTCTGAGAATTTATACAGATTTTTCTCCCCTAGCAGAATATTATGGTGAATTAATTACATCTAAAAAGCCAACTAACAGAACTGGTGTCCTTATCCTAATAGCTAGTTCATTTCACATCCTGCTGCTTCTTGCAAGCAGGTAAATCAAACGTGTTTCAAGACCGTGTATCTTTGGTGTATGTATTTATTGTTGTCCATAGGAGGTCAGTTGCATGTGAAGAATTATTTTGAAATGGTTGTTGATATATTTTCCTTACTGTCTTCTGACTAAATCAGGTGCCGCAGTTGTAAAGTTGTGAGGATTTTGAGAGACCACACAGGTGGCTCTAAATAGATTTAGCTCTGTGCTGTAGAAGGTAGCAAAACACATCCTGGGTTGGCTGAACATAGTGTGAAGCCCTCACTGAATTTGAAAAAGGTTGTGAATTGTAAAAGGCAAACTTGACAGTAAATCACGTAGACGGAGTTTCCCTGGTATGGAGAGACTAACGCTGGGTATTGTTTGGACACCAGCGTTCCTGTGTGATTTGCAGTCGAGGATTGGCAAGAGGATTTGTATTTCTGCCCTAGAAGGTGCCAGATATGGATCCTTCCACTACATTGGAGGAGGTCATGGCTTGATGGGCTATGAGAGCTGCAAAGTATGGCTGAAACCTTGTCCTGAATGTCTCTGGACTAAAGTCAGGTGAGCTAAGGGGTAACAGGGCTCAGCTGTCTGTGCTGGGAGGATCCTGGGCCACCCAAAGTGGCCCAATTGCCTGTCCCAGCTGAGGACATTGTCAAATTGTGAGCAAGTCTGCAGAACCATGCGAAATAAGAGGTGAAATTACTGATGGATCAATTACTGTTGGTGTGTGTTCAGTTAGTAGCTCAAGGACTCAAGAGGGAAAACACCAACATGGAGAGGAAAAGTCTTAAAGGGAAAAACCCCCATGAAGAATGGCAGCCGAGCACATGGAGGACTTCAAGGAGCCATGGAGGAAGACTGACCCTTCCTCGCCTGACTGACCTGACCAGCAAAGGCTCATTGGGAGTGTCCTCGGTGTGCTGAGCACACTATAGTGCACAGCTTGTTGAATCCTGCTCTCTGTTGTAGGTTGGAGTGAGTACACCACCATTGCTTTATACATTGCAGCTGTACATAATCCACTCGCAGAGTCTCTTTGTTTTGGGCCCATTTAGCTGCACACAATGTGACCAGACGAGGGAGGGTTATGAAAGAGAGGTGGGGTAGTGTGTGAAGTGGGAAAGGTTGATAATATCATATAATTTAGAATAATTAACTTTTAGGAACATAGTTTTGTTGTGGTGTTAATACCACCTTTGTCTATGCTGTGGATGTTCCATGTCAACTTCCCACATCTTGGCATTCACAAAGCCATGGGGTGGCATCATCTGCTAACACTCTTTAAAAATACTTTGGACTTACTTTTTTTTCATAAATGATTTTGGTAACATCCTGGCACATGATAATTTCAAACCTGTATGTTTCTACCAGCCTTCTTGTGCCACAGCCTTTGTACAGCATGTGAAACACGGTACAGGAGTCAGTGTCAGGGGTTGCTCAGGTATCTGTTCCCTGCACGGTAGCCTCTGGCATTGGTCTACAGTCTTCTGGTCACTGTTAAGAAAATTCCCTTCCCTAACTCATATATCAATCAATCGAGGATGCAAGTGTATTAACTTTTTTAATATATATTAATTCACATTATAAACAGAGGTAGTGGAATTTTACTGGAGACTCTGGTATTGTTTGTGCTTAACTAAAATGAAGGACAGCCAGCAAAGAAAGCAGGACTTTGTTTTGTGGAAGCTTTGAGCTGTCCATGAAGGATTCTCTTGGACAGCCAAGATAACACTAGCATCCCAGCCCCTCTGATGCGTCTTTGAAACCCTCCCAGCACCATCTGGTGTCATAGACCAGTAACTCCAGCAAGACTGACTCCAGGGATGTCTGCATCAATAGACAGGCACTAAGAATGCTGCAGGAACAGAGTTTTGCAAAGTTTTGCCATGGTTAGCAGTTGGTAGTGTGGGTGTGAGTGATTAGTCAAATCATGTTGTACGTGAGCGTTTGAAGGCTGTAAGAGCCCAATGTAAAACTGTGTTTGGGTTGCCCCAGTTTGGGTGTGATACTACACGTACATGAATAAATATTTACCCTTGTAATTTTATACTTTGCATCCCAGGCCTCCTCGGTTGGCACAGGCCAATTAAGTATCTTAGTAACATCACCCGCACGTATTTAGGCAGATAAGTAAGGTCTTCTGTAAAATAAGAAATGTAATGTTAATAACCCATATGTAAGCATAGAGTAAAATGCAGTATGTATTAAAAGCTAATAGGCTTTGCAAATGCAAACGTGGGCCTTGCTGCTGTACCTGGAAATAGCAGATAAGTGGAGAGAGAATGAATTTCTCTTTCTTTGATGATGGACCATTAAAATCGCATTAACTCCCTCTCCTACAGCTAACCCCAAGGTTACACACGTTAGCACTGTCAGTCCAGAGCACGCAGGTACTGACTGGCCGGCAGCCTGGCAGGCTATGGGGGGATGTTTTAAATGTATTTTCTCCGTAAGTGGTGCAGATGTAGGCCAGCTCATCCCCTTGATGCTTACTACTGAGGGTGGTTCAGCTGCCAGCTCCTGTAGCAGTGGCATGTGGTCCCTGGGTAACCTGTGGCATCCCCAAGTTATCTGCCTGCTCCCGGCTTCTCCTGCCTGCTTCCCCCTTTCTTCTGCACTCAGATACCCTCTGCCAGCCCTGGGGAAGGGAAGGCATTAAAAAGAAAGAAGGCGAATACCTTACCTGGGCTTATAGGTGCTGGGTCTGGTTTTTGATGGACTTTTAATGCAAAAAAAAAAAAAAAAAAGCCCCAAACCAAAATAAAAAAAACCAAACAAAATGAACACACAAAGAGAAAGAAAGACTGAATGAGGAAAATGTGTGCTTTTATGTAATCAATTAGTATACATTGTAATCAGCTGAATCCATTAAGACTAGGAAATGTTAGCAGCAACAGTTTTGAGGAATAGAGTTGACATGGACAAAGGGCTCTTACTAAGAAAAATGTAAGGGCTTGGATACTAAAGATGACACGTTATTAATATTCATGGGAACAAGATTTAATTCTGTTTATTCCTTTGTGTAGGCAGATAGCCTACATGCTTTGCCTATGAAGTTCAGTTTCGCTATATGTTGTCAACACAAGTATGTATGTTTTAATGAGGCAGCTGAGTGCCCTTTACCAGTGTGCAGCTGGTGGGGCCAGACACTAAAAGGAAACCTTAGCCTGCTGTCATAGCATGTGAGGAGGGATATTTTCAGTAATTAAAACCTGCAACAAATGCAGAACTTGCAATTCAGATTTCCAAAACAGAAATCCCTTTGTAGAAAAACTAAGGTTCAAACCAAATACTACTGAATATGTCAGAAGGATTCCCACTCAACTTCCAGGGAGGGAGCTGATCTAGAGCAACTCTGAATTTATACTGGTGTACTGTGTCTGCCCCAGTCGTTTCCCCTTCCCTAGTGCTTTTATCAGTGCAGGTATTGCTCCCATATGGATACCCAGAACATTTCCTATCCCTTGACTATGGAAGCCAAAGGAATTATCCCCAAAGCTGAAAACCAGACCCGTGAGGTTACACACACAGTGGAGGCAGGGAGCCATGCCAACACATCCTCTGATCACAACTTGATAGAGAACCGAGCATGTAAACCAGAGTAAATGCTGTGTTACTTACAAGTGGTAGTGGCTGCTGCTTCAGGAGTTGGAGAAACTGGTAGAGCAGGTGAGTCTGTTACTATGAGAAAATATGACATTAATACTGTCTGTGTTTTAAATACACTGATGACTCACGTGCAGTAAACTGCTCGGGACCACTCAAGAAACAACCAGAAATGAATACCTGCGTTTTCAGCTGTTGTGGACTCAGCTGGCACTGTCAAAGAGAAAGCAAAAGCCCGGCTTCAGTAAGTGCCCATTACCGTGTGGGCAGAGCAAGGAGTGGTAACGGGGAGGGAATCGGTTTACACCCTAAGGAGGTGCGGGAGGGCTGGCTTCATTGGAATGGGATGATTGAGCCCAAACCTAAATTTGTGTTGATGTACTGTGTCTGCCCCGGCGGTTTCCACTTCACTAGTGCTTTCGTCAGCACAGGTCTTTCTCCCATATGGATACCCAGAACATTTCCTATCCCTTGACTATGGAAGCCAAAGGGATTATTCCCAAAGCTGAAAACCAGACCGGTGAGGTTACACACACAGTGGAGGCAGGGAGCCATGCCAACACATCCTCTGATCACAACTTTGATAGAGAACCGAGCATGTAAACCAGAGTAAATGCTGCGTTACTTACAAGTGGTAGTGGCTGCTGCTTCAGGAGTTGGAGAAAATGGTGGAATGCATGAGTCTGTTACTGTGAAAAGAGGAAACTTGAAATTACACATTGTCAATGTTTTAACTACATCTATGACTCGCATGAAAAACTGTAAACTGCTCGGGACCATTCAAGAAACAACCAGAAATGAATACCTGCGTTTTCAGCTGTCGTGGACTCAGTTGGCACTGTCAAAGAGAAAGGAAAAGCCCGGCTTCAGTAAGTGCCCGATACCGTGTGGGCAGAGCAAGGAGTAGTAACAGGGAGGGAATCGGTTTACTCCCAGGACCAAGCATTAGACCGGTTCTACCAAAGCTGAAGTCATGCATTCCTGCTGCCTCAGGTGCCGTGTGTTCTGCAGGGGCTGGTGCGAGGCAGGAGAGCAGCCAAAGCTGCAGGTCAGCTGCCGTCCCACCCGTGTGGAGGTGCGTGGTGCCCGGCCCAGAGGAGCCCTGCAGGCGTCCCCCGAGCAGGGACCAGCCACAGCAGCCGAGGGATGCTGCATGCTGGGGCAGGAGTGTGCCAAGCCTGCCGGAGCATGAGCAGCCTCCGTGGGAGGGAACCATCCCCGTGTGGTGCCTCTGCCCTGGTGCCAACAGGCTTTGAGCTGCCGCGTGACGGGCTCTGGAAACCTGCGGGGTGTTCGCTGACGTCGGCTTGGGTGTGGGGGGATAACGGGATAAAAGTTTTGTTTCTGACATGTGGTGCCCACCGTGGTGCTGCGCGCTGCACCGGTGTGTGCTGCTGCCCCGGTGGGTGCTGAGCGTGGCTGTTCCCGTGGGAAGCACACTGTGCAACGATGGGGAAGTGCAGGAAGGCTGGCTTCCTCCAAGTGGAATGATGGAGTGCAAATCTGAATTTATACTGGTGCAGTGTGTCAGCCCCAGTGGTTTTCCCTTCCGCAGTGCTTTCATCAGTTGAAGTATTTCTCCTGTACCGATACCAAGTCCCTTTCCCTCCTTTATGGAAGCCAAGGGAGAGGTGATTGGGATTATCCCTGAGGCTAGTGGTTAAATCTATGAGATTATACACACAGGTACCTGATCAGAACTTGGGCAGACAACTAAGCATGTAAGCCAGAGTAACGCTATTACTTACAAGTGGTAACGTCTGTTGGTTCAGGAGTGGGAGAGGTTGTCACTGTGAGAAAGAACAGATGAAATTAAATATTGTCTACATTTTAAATATATTTTTGCCCCGAGAACCATAGCAGAAGCCTTGGCCACTTGCAGTAGTGCATGAAGCCACGTGAGTAACTAGGAAACATGTGGTTGCACAGCTGAGCTGTCGCTGCATATGGCTGTGAGCACGCACGTTGCAGTGCGTTGGTGTGCATCACCTCTGGAGAACCTACAGCGAGACCCTGAGCTTTGGGGGGGGAAAAAAAAGTAATGCAGCTGGGGAGGGCCTGGCTCTGGCAGCCAGATTGCCTTGCCAGGAAGGCGGGTAGCCTGCTAAATCCTGAATTAAGATGGAAAATGTGAGTGCCTGGCAGTTAGTTCCTTGACTGATTGCAGGAGTGCTGTGTGAGCTGGGGGTCCCGCTGTCCTTCAGGGTCTGACAGCAGCTCTGCTCACCACGGTTCAGTGAGTGACCAGACATAAATACCTGGTGCTCCAGCTGTCGTGGACTTCAGGACTGTCAAAGAGAGAATAAAAACCACGCTTTAGGAATTTTTCCAATACTGAGTGAGCAAAGCATAGGTTGACAAAGCAAAGCAGTGTTATCATTTAGGTGTAATTAGACCTGATGTAACAAGATCCCCAATCCAACTACACTACAGCAGTCCACACCATAGTTTGGTGTTTGTGCAAAGCAGCTTGCGGTATCGCCACCACCTCTGAGGGTGGATGGGAGCCGTGTGTGGCTGGCTGCATCTCTGCAAAAGAGCTCAGTGCGGCAGGACAGCTTGGTCCACCCATCCCACCAGGAACCATAGAATCATTTAGGCTGGAAAAGACCTCTAAGATCAGTTTGTGTTCACCCGAGTGCCTTGAATTCTCTGGGGCTAATGATGGGGTGAGGGATCTCTCACCTCCAAGAGAACATGGATTTTGGCTCAGAGCTGCTGAAGTCCAGGGGAATCAGCACTCTGCTGCGGGATAAACTGTGTTTGACTAAACCTGAGATAAACGAGCACCGAAGTACTCCAGACCTGTTACTTCAGGTGTGGTAGGTTCCTCAGAGGCTGTCAGAAGAGAAAACAGAAACCATCAGAAGAAAGAAAACCCGACCAATGCTCTCAGTTCTAAGGTGACACAAGCAGCAGCACAGTCAGGGCTCTCCCCAAAACCAGGACTGAGGTGACGATTTCTGAAACCTCAGAGAAGCTGCAGGTGCTTCTGCCCAGACATTGGTATTGCTGCCGGTTATTATATTTTTTAATATGGTATTTATTATAATAAATTACATGCAGCTTGGGAAGGTTGGGAAACAAACATTTTGTTCTGCAAATCAACGAAATGTTTAAGCTGGTATGGCTCGTTCTGCAATACAGCCTTTTGATACAGTGGAAGAGAAATGGTTTGTGGTGTGCGGACTGTGGTGGGCTGAGGATGGAGGGAATGAGGGATGCAGGCTGGTAGTCTGAACATGATTTCTTTTTAAATGCTTCTCCTGGGGCTTGCAGCTGATATGCAGCTCATCAAAGATTTGTTGCAAAGATTGGAAACAAAGATTGTTTCTCAAATTGTCGTAATTATTTGTAACCATCAACTAAAACCAGTGCATGATACCAGAAAAAAGGGGAGAAGAAAAAAGAACAAAAAATCAAAGTGAAAATATGGACCTCTTCAGAGGAGTGGTAGAAACCTCAATCACTTCTTCAGGAATATGTAAGTCTCTCAGCTATTGTTACTCATTTTATCATTATAATACAACATGACAGCACAGCATAAGTATCACTTCCCTACAGGATCTCACTTCCTCCTGGGCAGAAGCAAAATTGTGGACCTCCTGGGTCCACAAAGATGCAGTGCCCTGCCAGTCTACACTGATGTCTAGGATCAGATACACCATGTTCATCTAGTGCCAGAACCTCAATCAAAACCATTTCCTCAGCTGACAGGGATTTTCTTCATTTTCCTCAATAAATGGCACATAAATACGATGCAGATCTTCGAGTACATAAAAAGAATAAAGTACATTTATAAAGCTGCAAGTTTGACATGAGTACTTTGAGGCTTTTAGCCAAACAGCCTTTGTCCCAAAGGCAGATTCCAGGTTGGTCTGCCAAAACCTACTGGTGGTCCTCTCTGGAAGAGGATGCCTGTAGCTCTGCGCTGCCCTCTCTGCTCCCTGGTAGAGGAATCCCCTGCTGGAAGGATGGGATGGCCCTGGGGTGTATGGAGCCCACGGGGGCTGGTCCCTCCTGGGACCAGGGTGCCCCTGGCCATCCTTCCTGCCTCTTACCGGCCTCCCCTCCTGCATGGCCACTGCCAAGGGTCCCCATTCCCACAGTGGCTCCAGGCTTGCGCCAGGCTCCTCCGTTCACACATACCAGCTTGCATCCATGGCTTAGGCAACTTAGTTCACGTGAAATAAAATGGAAAAGGTGCCTACCTTCACAGATAACACCCACGTCTTCCTTGTGGCAGCAGTTGTGAGTGCCCAGCCCCCTGTGAGAGCACTGCTCCAGGGAGGACTCGTCCCCTCTGCACATCACCTCATCCAGGATAATATCTCCTGTGCCTTCCCCAAAAAAGGCATCGGTTTTGGCTGAGACAGCATCTCCGCATCCGAGCTGCCTGCACACAACCGCGGCGTCCTTCATGTCCCAGCCATCATCGCAGACAGTTGCCCAGCTCCCGTTGTGAAAGACTTCGAGGCGTCCCGAGCACGTGTCCCCTCCGTTCACCAGTCGGAGGGACATGTCTTGGAAAAGCAGAGGGAAATGCGTGGGCACTCGGCAGCCTCAGAAATGGACTTTCCAGGTGCGTTTATCAAACAGCAAAAGCCAACTTTGTTGTGTTGCACAGAAAGTGGCAAAAATCTTATTGTAACAAGCCACATTGTGTCAGCTCATCAGCTATCATAAATGCCTGCTCTCATAGTGTGCCATATACACCTGGGAGTAAATGTAAAGATTTTTTTTCTCTTTCAGGCTCTGATATGTGTGTCCATAGCTAACATTACCATTCCTATTGATAGCAGTATTTAACAGCAAAACTCAGATAAACCTCAAGTATCTCGGAAACTCATCTTGCATGCATTTACTTGCTTTTAAATTTTTACCTTCCTACCAGTGCTTAAGTTACTGCATAAAATATATCAGCTGTGAAAGCTTTGCAAGACCCATCTAGGAAGAGCTCAACAGCTGGAACAGGCTCTGTTATAGTCAGGGTAGTAACTGGCTCTAGGAAAGAAAACAGAAAAGTTTTACTGCAAAGGATGCTTAATAATGTTCTTCAGTTACCATGTGGGGAAAAAAAAAAAAGCAGTAGTGATACAGAGCAACCCGTTTGAGAAGAATCGAATCATCGCCAAAAGGGAGAAGGCTGCAAACTCTTTTTTACATGTCAGGTGTTAATGGTTGCGGTTACCTTGCAGATGTGATCTGTAATTGTTATAGGTAGGGACATACACAACAAAGAGACACGTGTCTGCTTGGGTCATGTTTTGACTCCACTCGAGGTCTTTACTAAAAATCTAACCCTATTAAAAATTTGCTTTGATTTTTCCCCCAGGGAAAGATATTCCCAGGATAAGCTGTAAATCAGCGTTCTTTGTGCCAGGTCTGATCCACAAGCCCTTTCACCCAGTTACGTTTCATGCTTGTAGCGTGCCCACCACGTGGGCGAGCTTTGTCCGTGGGCCACCACTCGCCATGCCATGGCACCAGCTGCACGGATGCTGCAGTGACTCAGGGCTCTCCAACTGTACATGTGTTTCCAGCCAGAATATAGAATTGCTGGAAATCTGGGACTTTATTTGGAAAAATCCTAAAGGAAGTTACTAATTTCCTACTAAATATAAGAAAAGGGAGTCTGATTTACTAGTCATAGTTGATAATTTATGGGAAGTCAGGACTAGGAGGACTGAGATCGAACAGGGATGATGTAAAATGATGATTTAAATAGTGATGCATAAAGCAGGTTTTCTACCTTTTCTTTACCATCATTTTCATCTATACCGTAGTGCTAAAGGATGAATACAAATACCCAGAGCCAACCTTTCCCTGGGATACCTTGCAATCTAAGGGATACGGTTTGGTGTTTGGTTTTTTCCCTTCCTTTAAATAATGCCTGGTCCAGCTCCTTTTCCCATCCTTGCTCACCCTCTGGAGTAACAGATGGTTGGCACAGCATCATTTCCCCAGAATAGTAGCAGAGCTATTTCTACAGACCAGGCTCATTTCTGAGAGCTGGGTACTTACAGAATACTCCACACATTTATCTCACTTTCAGAGGGAAAGGCTTTTAGAGATCTGAAGTTCCGAATTAGTTTTATGGGCCTGGAGTGTGTTTTTCTTTCAGAGAAAGAAATCAGAGACACCGCCAACAACATAATTGAGTTCCTCCTAGTTTGTGGCCATCATAAACTGTACCAAGTATACACACCTGTCTTACTCCTTGGTGGGTCAGTAATTACGAGGTTTTCATTTCAAGACATTTTACTGTCACCTGGCAGCCATTTGTAATCAACTAATGCACATCCATTCAGAATGAGGGCCGTGTTTCCTAGGACTCTCTTTCTTCTTAATTACTTTTCTCTGACCATGATCAAAGCTCCTTCTATATCCAAGTACCACGCTTGTCATTTACTTCTGCAAAAGTTGGCTGTAAAGAAATGCCAGCAGCAACGTGCTTGGCTCACTTCCCAAGATCTAGGTCTAAACTTCTACAAGACTGCCAAATATGATTTCAAGGAGGGAAAAAAAATATCATTGAGACACAAGGTAATTAGTCTGTTGATCCAGGCATTGAGTATTCACCAGCGATAGTGAAAGGTGTTAAATAAAAAAGTTTAGGAACTGGACTACGCCAGCTATCTAAATCCAGGTAGGAATAGTGAGAAAGACGCAGACTGAAAATCCTAGATCCAGATCTTGACCTAAATTAGTCAGAAATAAATCAGTTGTGATTCATCTGATATAAAAGTGTTTTTACTGGGAGGGAGGCATCTCTCCTACGAAAGCTTCTAAGTAAATTAAGTATTTAATTAATCTGAAATATGAGCATCAATTTGAAGTTTTTGGGGCACTTTTTCAGAAAATAAAAGATTGATTAAGTAACAGTCCCAAGAATCTTTAATATGCTCTTGTGGGGATGTCTGAAAGCTGAAAGGTAACTTTTTACTTTAGCAAGTTATTAAAAGAAAAGAATCGATATTTATCTCTTCAAAGTCAATGCTTTCTGCTTAGTGAAGTGTAGAATATAATCAAAGGAGTCAGTGAGCACTTAGTTTTCCTGAGACTTTAACACAAACAACAGTTTACCTGCCGTATGTAGAAATGAAAGTAATGAGACGATTAGTTAGAGCTATAGAGGAGCCTTTTTCCCCTTTAACTGCTGAACAACATCCCTGTTACACACAGTATACGTAAATAAGATGAAATTGTTTGCTCAGAAGCTTAGTTGAGCAGGCATAGGCAAAGCACTTAATAGTTGCAAGCACATATTTCCATAGTAATTCTTAGGAAACCGTATCTACACCATGTATTAGGTTATTTAAGCCTGCAGAGTAGTCAGCTCATCCATCACTCGTTTGAGGAATTCACAGTCAACTTCTGAATGTCAAGCAAATAAAAGTGAATCTTGAGGGACCACATTAATTTCTTAGTTTCATGGGTGCGTGCAAAGAAGTGCAAACTCCTTTCATTCAGCTGGAGTAGAGCCCAGTCTGAACCAGTAAGGCAAGCAGCAAAACCTGATCAAAGCTCTGCCAAATATTCTTCCAAGTAGGGAAAGTTTTCATTTCTGTCCTTTTGGAAGTGAAATGACTGGCAGGAAAAAGGTAGAGAAACAGTGACTAAAATGTTTTTGCTGTGCTGAAGATTAGTCTGTTCATTTCCAAGACATTTGTAGAAATTAGGGTGGATAGATCCTAGATCTGAACATGAAAATATTGTTTGCAATAGTGGGCGGAGCTGCTAGCAAGTCTGTACTACACTTTGTAGTGCTGCTACCACTGGTACAGAGTCACAGCTCGGAACTTCTGACAGCATAGATAAGGCTGTAGAAGACAAGCAGTGTTAAAAAAAGGTGGTAAAGAGAGGAATTATTGGTTGCCTTGGTAATTGCTTATCATTTTGTGCAGCATCTTGGACTAACAGATGGTATGGGTGTAAAACAGCAGCACTGCCACCACCCGTAATGAGAACCTCAGCCCTTGCCACCAAAACTGGCACAGTACAGACAGAGTGGCAGGAGGAAAGGCAAGTTCTGTGCACTGTCTGGAGGGCACGATCAGAATTCAAAATGATCTACATAAACTGAATAAACGTCAGAAATCAGCAAGCTGGAATTCAATAAAGACAGGTGGAATGGGCTGCTCATTGGAAAGAGAAAAAACAATGCACAAAGGCAAAATCATCCTTTCAGCTGGCACAGGACCATGGAAAAAACATGTCCAGCCAGTCCAGTGTTGGGCTCGCTCTTGGGGTGGAATGTGGGAGCTACTTTCTTGCCCTGGCTAAGGAGACCTCAGCTGCTCGGTCAATGATTGCACATTTGGGGAAGATAGAGGTAATGGGAGAGTTTGGGTGAATGAATCAAGAATATAATAGGCTTGAAAATCACGAGCTCCGAGGAAAGCTTTAAAGAATTGCATTTGTTTTATGTGGGAAGTGTCTTTCACTGTTCTGAAGAAGGCTTTGGAAGAGGATGGTCAGCAGTGACCCTGCTCACCAGAGTCCACAGAGAGCTAGAAGAGCAACTGTAGGCACTACAGAAAACGTCTGTCGATGAAAGAACTTTGAATATAGCGTCCAATGCTTTTTTTTTTGGGTGTGTCTTGAAAGCACCTGTCAAGTTCAGAGGCAAAGTACAACAGTCATCTCCCCTGGTGGAGCTTTGCATAGGAGTTTAAAGCTCACCGATGCTATCAATTTTTGCTTCATTAGAAGAGGAGGTAGGACAGCATGTGGTGGGTAGGAAGGTCCCAGCTCAGCTGATGGCTGATGCAAAATGGCCCTGTCTGGTGAAATTCTGGTTTTAAGATTTTTCAGTATGTAAGGAATTTAATAGATTCACTACAACTGCTCATTCATTAAAAACTTGCAAAATGTATTATAAAATAGATGCAAGAATAAAAGCTGCCTCAACAAAGAGAATGGGGAAAGGGTGGGACATACACACGCACGCTGCGGCACCATCAGCGCTGGTGAAGGGCTGGACCCGGAGCTCTGTTGAGGTTCCTTTCCCTTCCCCAATGGGAACACTAAGAGGTGCCGAGGGGGGGTATATGGATGGAACAAGCATACAAGGTACGCCCAGGATTGCCTCCTAGTTTGCAGTTCAGGGGCTTTCTGAGCCCCGAACGGTGCCTTGCATGGTGGTACAGGACAGAGGCGGGTTTCCTCCTAAGGATGCAAAGTGCAGGGGTTGTGTCTGGCTGTTCCTTACCTTCGCTTGGCGTGGACGGCGGTGCTGGAGCTGCTGATGGCTCAGTACTCTCTGTGACCGGGGCAGATGTGGTCAGGTTGCCTGTTTCTGTTGAAGGTTTGAGGGAAAAAAAAACCACATCAGGAACAATGACCAATAATGACCAAACATGAATATCAACCAGAATTAAGTTTTTCATTAAAACCATTGGGATTTGTCATTTTGCCAGAAAAATGTGAAAATACAGGAAACTTTGTTTCGGAGAATGAACGTGGACTTATCACTTGTACCTCTACCTAAGTCTAAATATGAAATAAATATTTAAAATTTGGATTTTTAAGTTTCTCAGCCGCCGAACATGAAGCAATGAGTTCTTAGCCCTCTATTAAAACTTCATTGCGTACGTTTTCCATGTAGTATGGCTTTCCCTGAGATTACTTAGACTCAAAACTGATTTTGTAACTATAGCCTCATCTTTGTAAGCTGTGCTTAGGATTCCTAGTGTAGATACTGCCTCAGCCTCTTCATTTCCTGACGTGGATGGAATACAGGTATGTTAAAGGGACTGTGAAAGACTTGAGGAAATACATTATTGGAGAAAAACATCCATCACTGATAGCAACTGGAGCTGACGATTGCTGATAGGATTTTGATCATGTTCTTGAAGGAAAAGTGAATTGGATTTTAGCCTGTAAAATCTGGTAATTTGAGTCACGACTTCAAGTAGCTAATTACTCGGGCAATGTGATATTTTGTTAATATTGACAATAAGGATCTGGGCAGCAGGTGTGGGGGCTTAGGCAGTGGGCAGTCAAGTGAACTTTCTGCTGGTAGGCAGCTCTACAGAACAGCTGCTGCGTGCTGTGCTTTACACTCTCCCATCGTTAATTCCTTGATGAAAAAGTCCAACAGGAATGAATGGGAAAGTATATAGAACCAGCTTCTGTACTGTGTCAGGTGGTAGCATCTCCTTCTTTAAAACTGGGAAAGAATTATCAAAGATTAATCGAGTCTTTGAAGTGAAGATGTCCCCGTCTGATTTAATCACTGATGCTCTCCACTTCCCAGCCAAAAGCACTGGTATTTGGGCACTTTTGCTGATACCTGAGTTCTTACAAATAGCACAAGCAGCTTAAAGCTCCAAATTGCTCACAATTACATATCTCCCAAGCTCTGACCACCCAATATTTTTAGAAAGGAAGGGTTTAGAAGCTGGATTCTTTCTTCACTGAGATGATTTATTAGCTCTTGATTATCTTATACTTTATACAGTTATTGTAATCCTACCAATGTAGTCTATTTTAAACAAAACTAAACACCAGTATTATTAAATTTTATGTCATAGTATCGGTTCTTACGTTCAGCAGCTGTGGAAGAGATTTCTGGAGCTGAGGTACCACCATCTCCTGCAAATGGAGCGGGTGAAATGGATGATCCTGCAGTACTTTCAGGGGCTGTGAGAAGAGGGAAGAAACATGGAAATGGGAGGAAAAGAGCATTTGGGTAAGGCTGAATGACTAAAATCAGTCATATCCATATATTCCTGATATGTCTTGACAGCCTGATATTTTTCAAGTTAAGGTGTTGTAAGGGGGTTGTTCTTTCACAGAGATGTTTAATTTGTAGTTGTCTTCCATGAATATTTTACAGATTTACATGGTCACATCTTAATTCTTCCAAAACCCCCAAATCAACAGACTATTTGTTTTAAATAGCACTTGCAAAATGGCTGTTCTTACCTTTATAAGCTGCGGTTGGGATTTCGGGAGCTGATGGGACAGTTTTCTCCGTGGCAGCAATGGATGCAGAAGGTGTAACTGAGGCTAAGAGAAAGTTGAGGAAATACAAAGAAGAGGAAAGATCAGCAGCAATTAGGAGTGAACATGTGAATTGCAGCCTTGATGAAAGTAAGTAATTTGGGTTTTGTGGGACAGTGAGTCAATGCACAGACTTATTTTTGCTGAAAACCAAGGGCTTCACCTTCATTTAATGTTCAATAATAAATATAGTCAATACCTGTGTTATTTCTGACTGCATTCTTTTACTACTAGAGATGCAATAGCCGTTTGGAAAGAGGCAGAGTGGCTGTTGTTAGGGGAAATAAAGAACCTGATTAGTCTTGTGCTTTGGAAGTGAATTCCAACACGTGAGTATTCCTTGCCATCCTCAAGGATTGTCAAGATCCCTGGAGCAGACGGTATCTCAGCCCCTGCCCAGCTTGAGCTGGGTGCCCAGGAGGAACCTGCAGAGGTGGCCAGGGGGTGGGGAAATCCGTTACTAAACGGAATAGCTGCCATTTCAAAGATCCATGAAACCATTAATACTTCAGACTTCATGGAAAAGACGGTCGGTTCCCTGAACCCTAACTTTTGGTAATGTTGCTCAGAAGAACATCTTCCAAGTAGTAATTGTAAGTGAACTTGGGAGACCGATGCAACTGGTGCACCTCTCAGCAGGGTATAAAACACCTGATTTCCATTCTACCTTTACACTAACTCAAGAACCAGGAAAAACGAAGCAAGATTGTTAAAAGAATTCAAGTTGAAGAAGATAGCCAGGTAAAAGTGTTGCAATTTGAGCTATGGCAGTCAGCAAATAATACAACACAAACAAAATAGCAAGCAGCAGAAAGCATCACCATTGGTCAAATTCTACTGTCCAAATGTTTCTCCATCCTCCAGAGGCCAGATCACACTGTTCCTCATCTCTGCTTCATCCAAAGCCTCCTTCTCCAGACTCTTCCTCCACCCCCACACTCCTCAGAGCTATTTAACTGCTTTGCTGTTGGATCACAGCTGCACATCATCCAAGCAAGGCCACAGCTGCATATTATCAATGTCGATCAACCCACTGTCTTCATTCCCCTACATAAAAGTGCCTTAGATGAACTGATTGTTAAGATCTCACCATACATACGTGCAGTCAATAATTGTGTATGCAGTTGGCTTAATCACATGCCCATTTTCCCTC
Organism: Falco rusticolus; assembly: GCF_015220075.1. Taxonomy (NCBI): domain Eukaryota; kingdom Metazoa; phylum Chordata; class Aves; order Falconiformes; family Falconidae; genus Falco; species Falco rusticolus. The sequence goes on from NC_051195.1 coordinate 5,353,555, forward strand.
CAACCACATTTTCCTATGAAAATGAAGATGGTGTTGGCCATTGGCTCTTCCAAGGCTAATTACATGCAGAGTTATTAAATATTTTTACTGAATTCCCGGTGTTCCTCCTGTCTGCTCTAAACAAATTGCATAATCACCCCAAATTTCCGCACATGACATTTTCAGTTTGTCTTTTTTCCCTTGCCTTTGCCAGTTGAAATCAGGGATGCTGTGGTAGATGTCACAACAGTGCTGTCTGTGGAAAATGTTGACGCAGAAGTGGAAGTTTGGGGCGTCTGTGAGGATGCTGGAAGTTAGAGGAAATAAATCGTTAGAGAATTGTAAGAACGGTAATGCAAACTGAGACATTGGTGCAATAATTTAAACATCAGGTTTTGCTCAGCACTGGGTTAATGCACCAGACCTTAACTTCTGGTAGTGTGGGTGAGATTTCTGTCAATTAATGGCAGTTCTAAATGAACTTCAGAGGTATTTGCCAGGGATGCCGTCAGTGCAGAGGTAGACGTGCAGAATATGCAGTTCAGGGCTACTGCGACGTGGTATGGTGGGTTCAGGTCTTGAGGAGAAGGTATTTTGGGAACCAATCTTTCATTTCTGTGCTACGTATGGTAGAAAACTGCATTTTAGCACCCACTTCTCTGTGGCTGTGGATTATGAAGAGCATAATTAACTCAACACTTAAAAACCCCAGGAAACATGAGTAAAGCCTGTACCTTAATGTTTACAGGGTGCTGTGATTATTTCGGGAACTGTGAAAAAAACAGGGGTCAGAAACTCAGACCTGGAGTGCTAAGACTAGCCTTATATTTTCCCTAATTATTATTAGTAGATGAATGGCAAATACAGTTCCTATAAGTAATCCAAAACCCAGAAATTATGTTACAGATGGTGAATAAATAGTAATTTGGAACAATAAGTAGTAATTCAGAGCGTGACCTTTCTAGAATACTGTCTGCCAAGAAGCTGCAATCGCATGATTTTTGAGTTAAAAATCAGTCTCTGAGCATTCGGGGAGACCGTGAAGAGCTAATGGGCTGATGTCTCCGAAGCCCTGCCTTACTGACGGTGGAGCCGGGGAGTATGCCACATCTATGAACATTGAAAAGAAGCAGAAAGTTGCTTTTATCGTGCAGTTATTTATATTGCTTCAAAATAGGCTGCTTCTAGCTACGCGATCTTTGGTTCCTATTATGTTTATGACAAAGGGATTAATTTTTCTTTTCAGTTCAGACATGCCTGGTTCACATCTGGATGTGCTTGTATCTCCTCTTAAGTGGTCACCTTTTTGATCTTGGGAGCCGCCTGTAGTCAGAAGTTGACTAAAGTGGTCCTGAACTACCTTCTTTTCACCACCGTGATACTCTGTGCTTGCTGCTACCAGTCTTGGTGTTTTGTCCAGGACATCCTTGTGTTCCTCAATCTCGCCTGAATACAGGGAATTCTCCACATGCACACGTTTTAGCTCTAGTCTTGTTTCCAGGCTCTGCTCTGACGTTTCTTGCATTTACGGTCAACAGGAAAATCCAAAGAGGTTTCAACAGGAAAATCCAAAGAGGTTTTAAAGATTGCATAAAACTTTTTTTTTTTTTTTTTTTACCTGAACAGATGACGCTGACATCCTCATTGTGTTCACAGTTATGCCTGTTCCAGCCGCCGTGCCGACAGTCCCAAAGGTAAGATTCAGTTCCTCTACACACCACGTCATCCAGGTGGATGTCTCCTTTGCCAGGGCCGAAGTAAGACTGTCCCAAGACAGAGACAACTTGACCACAATCAAGTTGTTTGCATACAACGCTGCCACTGTTCACATCAAAGTTATCATCACAGACTGTCCCCCATTTGCCTTCATAGTAAACTTCAACCCTCCCGGCACATCGGTCCCCTCCAGATACCAGTCGCAGTTGTGGAACCTCTGAAATTAAAGCAAATATTGACAGGTAAACATCTCAATTTGTTAATTCCCAGGATATCTAAGCTTCTTATGCCTAAGCTTGCATCTGCACCTGTGCCGGGGTGGGCTGCCCAGTGTTACTGGGTCTCCAGTGCCCAGGACTTTCTGGGGAGCACCTGCAGCGCGCGAGGCGGCACAGGGCAGGGAGCTGAACAGCAGAGCCCGAATCAGTGCAGCTAATGCAGCCCTGTTAATTCACCCCTGTTAATTCAGCCTTGTTAATTCAGCCCTGTTAAGGTTAATCCTGCTGCGTACAGGACCCGATCAATCACGATAGGTCGCTGTTGGGATAACCAGCTCACCCAGAGCTGGCTCATGTAACCTTACAGGTGTGCCCGGTATGTTCGCACTCAGGACCATGTCTCACCTTCTTACCTTTGGATTTAAATTTGCTTTTTATCCAGTCTGAAAATTTCTTCCATAGTGATTTTTGATCTTTATCTTCTGAGCCCTCTGGGGAGTTCGACCACGCACCACTTGCTGTGTCAGATAAAACACAATAGTATTGGTGTCACTTGTCACAATTCTAGGCATGTTTTATGTTTTGCTGTGAGATGGTACCCGCTATGAGCTGATACAGAGATACAGTAAGTGTTGGTATGTGGTGTGTTTTCAAAGCAGTCCCGTGGTTCCCCCCTTGGTCTGGAAGGACATGCTCATTTCCTCATGGTTCAGTGGAAGTTCTCTTTGGAGGACCTGATTTCATGGCAGCACAAAGAGCAAAGGGATCCTATCCCAGAAAACCTCGTGTGAGTCATTCACCTCCAGTGAAGACACGAGCTTCTGGGAGCCGAGCTCTGCTGGATTCCACCGAGGCAGCAGAAGGGGTTACTCACCTTCACCCCTGGGATTTCCACAGCTCAGGACCATTCCTCTGGGCAAACCATGGCAGTTGTTTTGGCTGACAGCCCAGCGTGTTCGCTTAAATCTTTGCAAATACCTGCCCAGGTCTGCATGGGAAGCTCAACTTTAACTCTGCAGTGAAGAATATACTATACACTGCTTAAGGTATTTAAAAATCTATGTTTGATTAAAACCGGACCATGGTATCGTGGTTCAGACACCAGAGGATGAAGTGGTCTTCCAAAACAGGACACAAACCTGTGGTCTGATCGTGCGGTTTTGATAATCTGTACTTTTAGTCACATAAATACCACCGAAAATCTACTGGTGTTCACTGGAAGGAAAAGGATTTAGGCTTCCAGGGGTAAAAGCAATGTTTTCAAATGGCAGCTTTAAAAACCAATACCCTTGGTGTTTCAAAATTAGCGTGCTCTGAAGAGCTGTCCCTGATTCAGTCACTAAAATCAGAAGAAATTTCATTTGGGGATTTTTTTTTCTGTTTTTCAATTTGGCATTTGATCTTCAGACACTCACTTTCACAGACTTTGACTTCAGTGATACTATAATTCTTGGGTTTGTAAGACATCACCCTAAGTGATTTTTCCAGTCAAGGTTAATCCAGCCTACATCAGGTCATGTCAAAGACAAAAGTTAACCTGTGGAATAAGGACAAAGTTTTGCTCTGGGGTTTGACCACCTTCTGGAAATGCAGCTTAGCCCTCTTTGATGCTGAAATTCCCTCTGGGCTGTCTTTACTCTGGTCTTATAAATAATTCAATATAGCCAACCCCTTAATCTAGACTTTATGAAATTATCTCTTCTTGTAAGAGATTGACAAGACTTTCTTCATGGTGCCCACTCTGATAATTAAAGATCAAAGTATCGCATTCAAGCCAGCAAGATGATAAGGAAGGTTTGGGGTTACTGTCGTTTGAAGTTTGAAGGAACATGACACTGCAGTAAAGTGTATTTCCACCTGAGTCTGGCAGGCTGCTTTATGTTTCTTTTTCTCTCTTTACACTTTTAAAGGTACTGTATAGAAGAATTTAAATTAAAAACTAGAATATTAGAAGAATGTTTAGAGTACACCTTTCCCAAACTATTCCCCTCACGGAAGAGAAACAAAATATTTTTCAGCCTTCTTCAGCCTGTAAGGTTATATTTGGAAAGTTACAGGTTATAGTTTGAAATGCAACCATTGGATTTGATCTGAATCTTTGAATTAGAAGATAAATTAAACCATCAACGCTACGGTACAAAGCTTGTCAGCAATATTCTAAGAGCCTCTCTGCCACCACTTCTCAGCAAGCTGGTCTGTATTAGTAATTAATTCTGTCTGTAACACTTCCCTGCAAGCGTGAAAGAATTGTAGACACAGTACCTGGCTCAGACAGAAGAGCTGCACTCAGCAGGAGCACCCAAGTGAGACTGGCTTGCAGGTCCATTTTCATTGAGGCTGGCTTTTCCGACCCAAAGCACTTCCAGAATTTATACGGAATGAGTCCTGCTCTATACCAAAGGCGTGTGCTGTGCAATTTGATCTTTCTTCCTGAGCTTCCAGATCAATGCCAAGAAAGTGATTTACTGAGTTATTTTCATTTCACAGGGTACATCCAGACATCCGGATAGGTAGATCCAGATCACGGTGCTGTTCCGGACTGGCTGCCGAGATCTTCCCAAACACTCCCCAGGCACCTTTGTGGCTAGGTGTGTTGATGATGTGGTTGTTCCAGGAAGCAGCGGTTTACTTTTGGAGATTAGGCTGTTTAGTAATGTTTCTCATGCCACCAGTTAAGTCGGTTTCCAACTTAGAACCGTACTAAACCAGATTAAATCGGTGTGAGAATTGTGCCAAAAGAAGATTAGCATCCAAAAACCATCAGGAAAGTCTCAACCAAATTCTCTCTGTCCACCACAGATTGCTCCTGTAAGAGGCAGTTTCTATGCTTTTTCATATTTCTCTGACTCCTTTTTAAGCCGGGACTAGATCCCTCCAGCGTGTTTCAGATCTGCAGTTATTTGTGTCTGACTTGTAGCCTCCAGAGCAATGAAACAGGACTAAGAGATACTGGCCAAGGCACGGCTGAGTAAGATCTGCTTTGGGGGTAGAAAAGCAGGGCAACTGCTGAACTGCAGCACCCGAGGAAATGGAGCAAGATAGGACCAGGCAGTGCTAAATTAAGCTAAACCTGTGCAATTCAAGGAATCTGTAGTTTGAAACAGAGGGGCATGACCACCTGCCATGCCCTGTTCTGAGGAAGAAGACCAGTATAGACTGAAGTCACGGGGTCCTGTGCAGTGATCTACACCGATCTGGTGTGATGCCCAAGAAAATGGTGAGCACTGATGGAGCACAGTAGGGAAAACCCAAACGATCCTCATGAATTGTGAGGTTGCCAAAGGGAATCAGTCCCCTTAATGACAGTGCTGTAAATGCTGGGCAAGACAAAGGCTCTGCTGACCATTTACGCCTTGCACTCCATCCAGCAGTTTCACAGCAAGTCCAAACTAGGCTGAGAGTTTCCCCTTACCTTCAAAGGACAAGGACATGTGCTATCTGCCGGTCCTTTGTGTTCCATCCCTCACCAACATGGACTGCACAGGGCCTAAGGAAGTGGAGCCTTTGCGTGTTAGAACCTATGAGACAAGTTTGTGGATCTGTGAGATACTACACAAAAATCCTACTGGCAAGAGATATGCGATTGTAGGATGCGAGGCAGAAGGTATTGCTGTGCCAGTATAAACGTAAATTAGTAAAGGACTAGGAGAAAGCATGAAAAAAAGTCGTTGTGGAGAGGAAATATACAACAGGTCATCACGGTATCACTTCGGATTAGGTGACTTGCATTAGAAAAGGGAATCCCACCTAGAAAGACCATCCTAAACAGCTGGAAAAGATTGGCCTCTAGCATGGCCGTGGACCCTGCAGCCACACAGTCTTCTCCCTGGTATCAGGTGGGTGGTGTCACCACCGCTGTGGCCTCTGACACCCCAAGGGGTGCCTCCAGCTCTGCCTCACTTGGTACTGTCAGGGAGAGGATGGGTCTCAGCTAGAGAGAGAAGGAAAAAAAAGTAAGTTTTCTTAGCTGATTTAAAACTTAACATCAATTCTTTCTTTCTGCAAACGCTTTTCTTATTTTCTTAGCACAGTATGGTATGTGATACCCATCTTATCAATATTTACAAGTATCTTAAGGGCGAGTGCCAAGAGGATGGGGCCAGGCTCCTTTCAGTGGTTCCCAGCGACAGGACAAGGGGCAACGGGCAAAACTGCAACAATGGGGAGTTCCAGCTGAATATGAGGAAGAACTTCTTTACCTTGAGGGTGAGGGAACACTGGCACAGGCCACCCAGAGAGGCTGTGGGGTCTTCTCTGGAGACATACCAAACCCACCTGGACGTGGTTCTGTGCAGCCTGCCCTAGCTGAACCCACTTTAACAGGGAGCTGGACTACCTGATCTCCAGAGGTCCCTTCCAACCCCAACCATTCTGTGATTCTGTGATATCTGCTAAGATATCCATGTTCTTACCTTCACAGTACCTTCTTGAGCAAAACCAGTCGTGCCAGGTACCGAAACTCCTAGTTCTGTGCGTGTGTATTGAATTCAGTGTCATTCCCTGAAGTGACTAAGTGGGTTTATAGTAGATCCTTACCGATATATTTCTATCCACATAGCTCTAAGCTGGGGCTGAACAGTACGGTACGTACCGGGTTTCTTTCCTGACAGCAATTAAGCTATTTTATACAAACATTTTTCACTTTTGAATGAGAAAGAAATTTTGGAAATAGTCAAAAACTTCAATTGAAACCTCATTAAGATTTCATTCTCAAAGCAATGACAAACAAATGAATTATAACCTGTGACATGACCCAAATCTAAGCACTCTGGATTTAAAGATTTGGATCTGAACTACGTCACACAGAAGGCACAGAAGTCTGATGTGCACGTGCCATTTCAGTACAGCTTCGTCTCCACCTTATAATGAAAGCATTTCTTTGGCTGCTACTGGACTTCCAGCACAATTCTCTCTAGGAAGTGTGGAGTCCTGTAGAAACAGCGAACGTGTCGGTCTGGTGACTCAGCCGAACAGTGTGCCCAGCAGGAACAAGTAACAAGGAAATCCCATGCAGCAGGAGCGTGGGTGTTGATGGAAAGTGGGGATGCAACTAGATAATTCACATTATCTAGTTATACTAGTTATATCTATATATACATCTCTATATATCTAGTTAACTAGATAATTCACATTATCTAGTTGTGGGCATCTGATCTGTTTATGAACTAAGCCCTTAATCAGTGGCATTTCAGTGCACCTCTGTTTGGGAGTCTCAATGCAGGGATAGGAAAATAAGGGGAACATGGCCAAATACAAGTTATCTTGAATATGAAGAAGCTTTTTCAGCATTCCTCAGCCTTTTTGATAAAACAGGTCCCAAAGAAGGCATTAGTCCCAGGGAACATGCGGCAGGCTGAGGACTCCACTGCCCAGCTCTTGCCTGGTGAGGCCGGATCTCACCTTAGGCTGTTTTACACATCTAAGGAGGAATGGTGGTAGGCACAAATGCTTGCAGGGACAAAAGATTTGTGCAGCTAATCTGTAGTGATAGGTAACAAAGAGTAACCAGCCTCCACATTAAACATTGCTGCTCCCGTCACGGACATTGAAGGCGCCATTGGAAAGGAGGTGGCAAGACTTCAGCCCGGAGCTGAGCAAGCAGATTAATCCTCTGTGGCCGGAACCAGCAGTGATGACAGCAGGGCTGACCTTTGTGGTCTCGGAATAGCAAAGCTGTTTCCCAGAACATGTTAAAGAAATCTATCAAATTTCACTCTCAGAAAACAAATGGCATTTGTCTGTAGCGAAATAGTTTTGTGCTGGAGCTTGGGTGATAATCTTTCTTCACAGAGTGAAGTTTTGCTGAATTAGCAAATCTACCCCTCCCTGGAAATAGCTTTTTTCCAGCTTTTTCTAATCACATGTGAATTTCAGTGTGTATTTGGTGTTGTGAAATCTGGCATCTGAACATTGGGGAAGTAGCATGCATGAAGTGTGGGATCCTTAAGCTTTAAGTGGAAAGAGGGGAGATGCAGATGAGCTGTGAGGCAGAAATTGTTCCCCGTGAGGGCGGCGAGGCGCTGGCCCAGGCTGCCCAGAGCAGCTGTGGGTGCCCCATCCCTGGCAGTGCTCAAGGCCAGGCTGGATGGGGCTGGGAGCAGCCTGGGCTGGGGGGAGGGGGCCCTGCCCGGGGCACGGGGTGGGACTGGGTGGGCTTTAAGGTCCCTTCTAACCCAACCCGTTCTCTGATTCTATGATTCTATGTGTGTGCATACGGAGACAGGTACATTGATTTGTAGATGTGAACATTCCCCAGAGGACACCTTCTGCTGAGGTGCAGGTTCTCCATGCAGTCACACTGCTCTGCAGTTCTGACTGCGCAACGCCTCCAGCACTTGCAAACAAAAGCGAGCTCACCAAAGGCGTTTAAACATCTGGTTTTCACGGAAAATTAGCGTTGTAATTCCTATAAGGATCTGGGTCTAACGTACCAGGGGAAATGCCAGGCTGTTCTGGAGGCTCCTGCCACTGGAGGGCAGCCAGGCACTGTCCTTGGGGAGCGAGCACGGTCCTGGGGGAGGGGGTCTGGCAGCAAAGGGGGTCTGGCAGCACAGTGCTTTTACAGGGTCCGTGAGGAGGCCTCCACTTCAGCAAGTACTTGTTACAAGTAAGCAGGATGAAAACAAACGTGTGCAACAGAGACAGCTACAAACGGCAGGACGGTTGTTTCCATTCCTCATCTGTCTCCTGCCAAGGTTGGAGGATCTCCCAAACGGAGATTGGGAGAAACTCTCCGGTCTGCTTTAGGATTCCATCTATTTCATCTTCCCTTGCAGCTCTTCCCTAGTTATCACTTACAAAGGTTATAAACCACAATGCCTGATAGCTCTCCTACCTAATATTTGCAAAGAATTTCACTGAAGTTATCTTTGAAGGAATAAACCAGAGCTGACTGCCTTTCTCTTATACATGTATTTCTTGTACAAATACTTATTTGTATTTCTTCTTCCCTGAAAAAAAAGACTACTAATGTGTGCGAACTCACAAAACAGTGCACTTTTTCCCGTGCTACGGTGATGTATTTGTTACTTCCTTAAACACACTTACGGCACTTTCAAGATTTCTTATGCAACAAATCCTGGGTTTTGCAGAACGCGTCATGGTCGCGGCAGCCTGGTAATGGCTGTGCCCAGTGCCCTGCCATGTGGAGGTGTTTGCAGGGCCATACAGAAACAGCCCCAGCAGCCTGTGTGGCTGAGGAGCCAGCGTGCCAAAATCTGGATCCCCACACCAGTGACCCCATCTGCCCCATAAGGGCTGTCCTGGGGGCACAAGGGAAATGTTTCTCTCGGGTCATGCAATACCTTTGGTAAGGACCTGCTTAGCTGTTTAAAAATTAGTGTCTTTTGAAGCGAAAATGATTGTGAAAAATGATGTAGTTAATTATAATGAAGAGAAGTCAAAACATTGATTTCAGAAGACATGCCATGCATTTTTTCATCAGTTTTATCCTTTGTTTCTAAAAGCAGGGAAGAAGGACGAGCTTCAAAGGAAATTCTGAGGCTTTCCAGATGTACGTCTAAATGAAGGTTCCATGAAGGTTCCTTATTTTTTCTACTTTGAAAAACACCTGGAAACAAACATGGGAATGAAATAATGTGTTGCCAAAGAGCAGCAAGTTGGGAAAGATGCACGAGGAAGAGTGAGCAAGCAGAGAAGCCAAAGACTGCTTTTTTCCTACTTTTCCCAGCCCTAATCCCTGCCACCTCAGGGGCAGCAGAATTCCTGGATAACAGCAGTCCTGGTCCTGTGTGCACACACATCTCTGCACGCCTGAGGTTAGCAGGCGGCTGGGTGCAATGTGTGTGCATTAAAGGATGATGAATAGCTGTTGTGCAGCTTTGCGCTATGCTTTGCATTTGGAAGTGCAATATTCTGTTGAGGTTTGGCTGCGCGGGGTGTGTGCCTGGTTGCTTGCTCCTGTAAGGCCCCTGATGCTGTGTATTCACTGCTGCTGCTACCCATGCCAGCTATACACAGCTGTGTAATGCCCTAATACTTGTTCCTTAGCTGTCCAGACGTATTCTTAATTATGCTTTAAATGCGTATTCTTTCAATGAATTCTTTTTTCGTGTTTTCTCTCTGCCAGCCATTCCATTAAATTCAATCCTGCTAAGTTCTGAAGTGAAAGGTGTTTTTGCACACTGAAGAATGTGTAGAGGAAAGGGCAAAGCCCAGGTGAAGTGAGTCACATCCCCGATAACAGGCTGCAAACAGCCTCCCCACATTTGTGGTGAATTTCTTGGTGAAACAAAGTGGAAACTTCCCATGTGAAGCTATCTTCTGTGGGCAAAACTGAGTACTGAGTGTTGGCTCCGGCTTCCCGGTCCCAGCGGAGAATTGCCTGGGGATAAGGATGTCACTGTCCAGCCTCTGGAAGCCGCAGTCCACCCTGGTGAATCCTACGAGGGAAAACATTTGTCAGGGATGAGGCTGTGCCAATGTAAATGGGTGCTGGTGACCTTGGCTCTGCAGGCAGTAGGACAGCTCTGTCCATCCTGTCACCCAGGCTTTGTGTCAACACAGGCTGCTTACCTTGGCGGGTGCTGCACTCTTGCAGCTTTTCCTGCTCGTCACGTTCCCCTGGACAATGGTATGGTCTTAATAAAGAGGTTTTCTCAGCTTCTAGCAAATCTGTTTCATCCTAGCAGGTACCATGGGTAGGGGTCACACAGAGTACCACTGGTGCCGGTGCCTGTCTCCAGCACCTTTAAGCGTTTGTTATTACCAACATGGAAGTGGTCTTCTAAGTGCATCGGGGGTGCCAGGGAGTGAGGTGTGACTTGTGCTGCCTTTAAATGTCTTTTAAGGACATTTTGATAGTGAAATCGATGCAATAAGAAACGGGGGTTGAAGTGCGCAGTCTAACCAAATGCTAACTCTTGTCAAAGTCTGACTCCTTCAAGAAAGAAGATCCATATTTGAAGGCGACATTTCTATTTGGAGCGTTATCTCCTGAGAGTTCGGGGAGCCCACAACAATTCCTCAGGATTTTGATTCAGAGGCTTCCCTAACAGAAGAATAATCATTATGTTACTGATTAAAAAGTGCACAGAGACAAGACAAAACCCAGCACATAAGTGGCCCAACCCCAACAAGATCAACTCCCAAATTAAAGTCAACAAAGCTGAAATCACAGAAGAGGAGGGAGGAGTGCCCTGAGCCAGCGGTTCCTCTGATACTGATTAATTGACTCCTTCTGATACTCCTTCGTATGAGTAGTGTTCAATTAAGGACAAAAAATTGTTTAGGGAAATTCACAAATGCTTCTGTGGAGAAAATACCAGTATTTGTGCCTGCATAAAACTCAAGGATCTTTTATGGTGTATTAGAGCCCTAACAGAGAACTTCAGCAGAGTCCCTGCATGGTTCCTGCTGCCCATCAGCCTCTGCGGCACCTTGGAGCGAGCGAAGAGAATGGATCTGGCACTTTGGTTTCCCTCAGGAATTTAGTAACAATACCCTGGGTCTTGATTCATGAGGTAGTTGAGTATACTAGATGTACGTGCAAAAGCTGCATCAAATTTGTATACATATTTACTGGCAATAATAATGATAAATAGAAGCCCTAGCTTTGTCTTATTAGTTACTAATGAAAGCTGATGAAAAGAGTAATTAACAAAATAGGGAAGATGAATTAGTAAAGAAAATAAACAACAATAAACAATCAGGCTAACTACATCAATTAATTAAGAAAACTTTCTTCCCTTTGTAAGTCCTCAGCGGCTGGGATGTAAGAGGAAAAATGTGCCCCTAAAGAGACGTGTAGAAATTTTTTGTCTCTGCAATGATGTTTTTCCCAGCTTGCACACGTAAGGTTGTGCAAACACACGTGCAATAGGTATGGACGCTATGAAGTGACCAGCTTCTGTGGGACATGTCACAGCGGCACCTTCTCCTGCTCCACGTGCCCGTCTGCCCCGGGGAACAGCAGTGGGTGGTGGTGACAGAACTATGTGAAAAAGCAGATAGACTATTTAACTGTGACATTTTGGGCAACTAATGCAGTGAGACAGTTGGTATGGAAAAAAAAAGGGTAAGTAGCAAGCTATGTTATGCAATGGTAGCATTTATTAGCTATTAATGGTATCTAATAACCACATCAATCAATACCTGCACCTTAGGTCATATGGAAAACATTTCTGACTATCCTACCTCCATGTACTAGTGTGAATTGTGCTGAATCTCTAGTCATGAAAATGTTTCTGCTGGATGAATCTGCTGGTAATCAGGCTTATTTTCAGTTTATTTGAGTACTGGACTGTTTCCAACCATGAGGAGAGAATTAAAGCACAAGACGGCTAGATTTCCAACACGTTGCATACAAAGTAAGATAACTGCAGGAAAGACTTACTGTTAGAAGGATTATAGAAATATGTTATTTTCTAAAGAGCGTTTTGATGTGAACAAAAAGCACTGTTAGCTAAGGTAAAAAGGCATGGTGTGATGGGAGAATGACACAAACACTACTCCTCTGAGGCGCCATGCTCTTCAAGAGAGGAGACTGTCAGGGATGTAGTGTGGGCCAAGTGTATCTCTGCAACGGACACCTGGCTTCCCTTTTCTGATTCCAGATTGTGGAATCCTGTGTCAATCAAGTTAACAAAGTTTGTCTCACAGTTTTCTTACTGGGTACACCAATCCTAGCAGACTCTAGAGCGAAGAGAACCCAAACTGTTTGTATGCTGCTGCTACTTGAACTAAAGGTCAAGAACATTAGTCACAAAATACTCAGCCTTGTGAATCTCAGGTAATTAGCAGACGAAATCACTGAGACTTTGAATTTGTAATAGATAAAATTAATTGGAAAGAGGCTTTCCTCTTCACTTCTCTCTGAGAAATCCAGTTCTTATGGAGACCGGGGATCTGTAAGGTGGAAGTGCCTGTGGAGATTTTCTTGGAGATACCTCAGCAATTTACCAGGCTGAAAGGTAATGTACGTCTTCACCCCCTCTCTTCATCCTGCCGACCGTGTAAGAACAACCAAAGAGAAAAGTGATGAGTTGAGCTGGCAAATAGGTATGGGATTCATATTTGTTAGGTCTCAAACAGCCCACAGAAGTGTAGGAAGAAATTATTTTGCATCACGGGCCTAGCTCCTAATGATTTTGCAGCTATATGTCAAAATGCATCTTATGGGAAATTCTGGAAATGAAAAAAATAAAGCAGCAAGTACCTGAACAGACAGCATTGGCATCTTCATTGTGGCCACAGTTATGTCTTGACTACCTGTTGTGGGGGTGTTGCCGCATGTAAGCTTCATACCCTCAGCACTGCGCATCACCCAGGAAAATCACTTCAGAACCTTTCCCAAACTGGTGCTGGTGTGGGCTGCTCACATCCAAGCTGCCCACAGGTGACCCCAACATCACTGCTTTCCCAGAAATCATGGCAGACAGTTCCCCACTGTCCTTTGTAAAAAAGTTCAACATGCCACTCACATGGATTTCTGCCATTCTCCAGCCACGGAGATATTTCTAGTAAAGGCAGAGCAGAGGTGAGTTACACGCTGCCCTGACTCTAACCTGGCACTTGTGCCAGGTGTGCGTCTGCACTGCAAAAAGGACAAGACTTGAGAAAAAGCTGTTCTGCAGAAAAGAGGCATTCACGCAGCCTGACGTGGTACCTGGAGCAGGCAGACACCCCTCCGATGCCGTGCTGTACTTACACCATAAGCAAACACTAAGACGCAGAGGCTGGGTGTTGGCAAGAACAGCTGAAGTGGCCATTTGTTCTGTGCAGATTCAGTGACTCTTTGGAGTAGCACAGCACTTTAAGGAAGGCTGCATTCCCCGAGAACAACTTTTAGAGGGTCTAAGCAGACACATGCGAGGGACACTTTGCTGTTCTGTGATGAATTTCTGAAAGTATGCCCAAGATTTTCATCTGCTTGCAACACGATGTGCTAGGCAGTGCGATAGGCTAAGGGAGTCTGATTTTTGTTCAGTGATAAGTTCTGAATTGCACACCTTACACTCCTTTTCAAGGTGGTTTCCCAACATTTGTGTCTTCCATAATCATAAACCTACATCATTTGATGAGCTATAGCATGGCACTGTTTCATCCTCTTTAAATAAATTTTAACCTTTTCCCTTTGCATTCCAACAAAAGCAAAATGTATTTATCAATAAATACTCAGTCATTAGAATGATCAGTTCAAGAATTGAGGAGACTCACCAAATGTCCTGTCTCCTCTGGAAGCTATGGATTAGAAATATGAAAATATGAACAACACAAAAATTGTTATCTTAGCAGCTTCAGTTGTATTTCAGAAGAAATTAATTAATTGCCAGAAGCAGAAAAAACACTACAACAGACTTTTGTGGTACCTGGGGGCAACTGGAGAGAACTTTGTAACTCAGCCTGCTCTCTCTGAGCGGTGAGGAGCCTCTCCCTTATATTCTCTAGTTTGTTCTAAAATGAAATTACATTTGCTATAACCTGTCTTTACTACCTTAATCAAGACAAAGATCTGAGCTTGTGCTGAAAAGCTAGAGCAAGAATTTAGTCTTTAGGAATGGCTTCTAAGTTAAAAAAAATAAACACCAAACCCAAAACCAGTTAAAAATTATGTTCTGGAGAGGCATGGGAAGGGTTCAGTCTGAACATGCACAGACTGGATATCTGTGATATAGCTGGTGGTAGCTGATTACCTTAGAGTTTTTATGAGAGTAACAGCCAAACTGTGATGTGCTTACCAGGCCTCTTTCCTCCTTCGCTATCTCGCACAAAACATAACACATCTCTTTCCTACACTCCCACCAATGCTGCTGACTCCCCACCAGTAGCATATTTGGAGCATCCCAGATGAGAAGACCTTTCCTGAGTGTGCAACACCAGCTCTTGCTCCCAGTAGCCACCCCTGAAGCATGAGCAGGAGAACAGAAAGAGGCAGCTGGGCTCTCAATTCACTTCTGCCTTCACTGTGCTGCTCTTGTGTCACACCCTGGCAGCTCTGCTGGCTTCCTTGCTATAAGCCGTGTCTCAGGCTGATGATTAGATTTGCAGTTTACACAATTCACAATTTTACATAAATAAAATCATGCCAAACGTACCTGAGCAAAGCACACTGGCATCTTCTCTGTGCCCACAGTTCTGTGTTGACTATCCTGTGTGACAGCATTCCCACAGGTAGGATTCATTTCCATGGCACTGCACCTCAGCCAGGAAAATGCTCCTTCATCCTGGAATGAAATGTGCACTTCCCAGTACAGAGAGCTTTTCCACATCCCAGCTGTCTTCACATGACCTGCACATCATTTATGTCTCAAAAGTCATCCCTGGGCATCCCCCAGCTTCCTTTGTAATAGACTTCGCCACAGCCTTCACATCTGTTTCTGCTGTTTATCAACTTCATGGACACTTCAGCAGAAGAGAAGAGTGAGGGAGCTAAGACTCTGCAAGTTGCCAAACCCCCAAGTTAAAAACCTGGAGTAGTTTTGGAGCTGGTTCAGCCTGTCATGGTGGCTATCGGATTGTCTCCTGGCCTTCCCTCTGCAGGGAAGGTGGAGGGACAGAGTGATCAGCGCCAGCAGACCTAGTGCCGTTGGGGGGCAATTTGCAGTCCCCGGGTTTTTCCTGGGCCACTGGTTGACCCAAAGATCCCCTGCCTGGGCCAGGCAGACGGTCACGGTGACCTAAATCAGGTTTTCATTCCCAGCTGAATACTGGTTATGACATTAACAGTAATGACAGAATTGACCTGACAGAATTATGTTAGATAAATACTAGTGGGCGTTTATCTATTGATATATTAACAATGAAGCATTAAAATTAGTGGAGGTAGAATCAAGGTTTTACTCATCGAGATGAATAAACCAAGAGATGAGGTTAATGAAGCCAAAGAACACAATGTGACTGTGACTTTCTTCTAACTAAATTATCTTTTCTCCTTGCATTTTAGTATCACTGAAGGTCCTTTGAGTTTCATTAGAAAGTGGAAAAAATCTCTTAGATTTATTTTTGCGTGTGAGGTAACTCTACTCAGCAGATAAAACGAAAAATGCTGCTTTATGCAATGCCTTTTCTTTTTCAATACTTCGGGCTTTTAGCAACCTGATCCAGTGAAGGAGTCTTTCACACACAAAAAGTCCCATCTTTCCAGTACTCTGGAAGGTGCCAGCAAGCTGGTTGTATGTCTCAGTTTCAATTATTAATTTTCATTAAAGATTAAAAATCCACGGTTACCCTCATGAAAACTATGTAAATCAGTATTACCGCTTTCATTGTGGTCAAAATATACTATATTTTAAGAAGTTCTTCTCATGCATAAACTACTGAAGAAACTAAGTAAGATGTAAACTTGTAGCAATTTAAATAGGAAGTTGCTTATGCTAAGGGAAATCATTTTAATGTAGAAACGGTTGAATAAATATGAAATCAAAATTGCCAGGTATTTCAGTTCCCATAGAAGCTGTGAGAGGAGGAGGTGGACAAAGTACACATTTTAGCAATCACAGTTTCTGTAAAACTATATTTTTAGAACAGATTCTTCACTGAAAGGGTGGTGGGTCACTGGAATGGGCTCCCCAGGGAAATGGCCATGGCACCAAGCCTGCCAGAGTTCAGGGAATATGGTTTAGTTTTAGGTAGTCCTGCAAGGAGCAAGGAGTTGGACTTGATAATCCTTATGGATGCTCTCCAGTTTATATTCTGTGTTTCTATAATAGTTCACCTTTGCAAAGTGTATTTTTGTTTCAGAAAGCGTTCAACAGCTGGCTGATTAAGCCCTTTATAATACATGTGTTCTGAATCTGGGTGACAAAAATGATGAGACACGAGATTATGAGCTGACTTTCCTTGCTAGCAATTGAAAATCAATGGAGGACAGGATAAGAGTTGGTAACTTTTTTGCCATCTGGCAAGATATTAAAAAAAGTTGCCAGGGCTAAATTTGGGTAAGACCCTAGAATGGCCAGAAGGTTGAGCGCAGCACTTTCGTCCTCTAAGGAATCTGACACAGCCCTGGTTCCTTCTTGCTGGTCGCTACCCCTGGGCTGCAGGAGTACCTTTGGATTTGGTTTACCCTGGTTATCTCACTCAAATAAATATTTTGCAGGCATTCAGTAGAAGCTTTGTCAAGGTGAGGCATGTGGAATTAGGACCTTCAGTTCATGAAAAGTCCCCTGTGTGAGGGCTTGTTGGTTCTCTAAGTGCAGAATGTGCCTGGGGTTGCGTTTTGGTGCTCCTCCCTAGTCTGTGGTAGTAAGCAAATAGAATTGGTTATTACAGATTACAGGTGATTACAATAATGTGATGGTGGTACGAAGGTGTTGGATGGACTGAGTGACACCAACTAAATTGCACTAAAGTTCTTGATTCTTAGCTAGATGGAAGCTTGCAAGGTCAAAAATTGATTTAAAAAAAAAGTGAGATTCTCTGTGTAGGATAGAGCCTTGCTGCTGGCAAAAGAGCCATCATGCACTTGAGAAACGGGTTTTCTAGTTCAGGGGAGCACTTCTCAATTTGAGAAAATTAAAAATGAACTGTGACTCCTTTTGATAAAGCGAAGATATTAACGTGTGCACAAGCGAATGACACTGGCATTGTGGCGGCTGTCATGCTTCTGTCTATACCACCCTCTGTGAGAACATTCACACAGATAGTTCTTACTCCTTTTGCACTGCACATCATCCATGACAATATTTCTTGGGCTGTGAGTGAAAGTGACATCTCCTGAAGATGATACAGCATCTCCACAAACCTGCCAGTTACGGACAGTCACAAATGGCCCCCCAGGTTCCTTTGTAAAATATTTCAACGTGCCCTTCGCAGGGTTCCATCCATTCACCAACTCACTGACATTTCTTTGAAAGAAAAAAGAGAATTTCCCCGAACCTGAGTACTTCATGGAAAGACACAATCAGAGACTTATGCAAGTTAGAAGAGACCTCCAGGGGACTCTCATCCAGCTCCTGCTTAAAGCAGGTCCAGAGCAGGTTGTTCTGGGTCATGTCTATGACAGCATTGAATACCTCCAAGGATGGAGATCTCACTGCTTCTCTGGGTCCCTGTTCCAGTGTTCAACCACTTCATGGTAAAAAATTACTTTCCTTTATATCTAGGTGCAATTTCCCATATTCTGACTTGTGCCTGTTGCCTCTTGTCCTATTGCTCTGCACCTCTGAGAAGAGACTGGCTCCACCTTCTCTGTGCCCTCCCAGCAGATGACTGTAGGTGGCAATAAAATCTTCCCTTCACACTCTTAAGACTGACCAAGCCCAAGTCCATCAGCATCTTGTACATCTTGTACTCCAGCCCCCCTGAACATCGTGATGACCCTTTGCTGGGCTTGCTCCAAGGTGCTCTTGCCTCTCTCGTAGGGGGAAGCCACACTCCCGTACTGGATGGGAGCTACAGATCTGCCTCGCCAGTGCTGAGGGCAAGGATCGCCTCTTTTGATCTGCTGGCAAAGCTCAAAGGGCACATTTTTGGCTCACGGTCAACTTGTTGTCCACCAGGAACTCCAGATCCTTTCCTTCCAGCTGGCTCGCCGCCCGTACTGCTGTGCTTCAGAGTCTTCACTGATACTTAACTATCAAAGATATTTTTTGCTAAGGGGGAACTGAGGTGGTACAAAGCAAGTTAGAAGAGAGACTTCTGCGCCATTCTCATTTCGCTAGTTATGTGTGAACATGCGTTTTCAGCCTGCTGGGATGCTCCTGCTTTGCAGGGTCCCTGGGGCAAGGCCATGCCCCCAGAGCCCCTACCCACAGGACAGGGATATTTCTGAGTAATTCACTCTCTGCAGCACAGGATCCGCAGCAGCACTGCTCTGAGTAAATGTTAGGTGTGAACTTTCATTCAGTATATACAAAGTCAAGCCTAATTTACCCTGACTTTATGTTCAGATGGATGTAATTTGGGGAAGTTCTTGACTTTATGCTCTGTTAAGCACTAACAGAACAGAAAAGCTAATCGTCTGCCTGGTACCTGGGTACACTGGTGTGTTATTTCACAGAGAATTCACATGCAACACGAAGAGAGCAATGTCCAGACTTTGCAGTTAAAATCAACCAGTGTTTTTAACTGCACCAATTCAGTTCTAAAACGTCAAAACATGTCGATATTAAAGGTAGTGACACAAATTTAAGAAATTTATCTGTCACTTCAGATCCTGCATAAGCTGTGAATGCAAGGCAGTAGGTCACTTCTAGGTGGTGTTTTCAGTCGCTGCAGTGACAACATCAACGAAATG
Organism: Falco rusticolus; assembly: GCF_015220075.1. Taxonomy (NCBI): domain Eukaryota; kingdom Metazoa; phylum Chordata; class Aves; order Falconiformes; family Falconidae; genus Falco; species Falco rusticolus. The sequence continues at coordinate 5,372,665 of NC_051195.1, forward strand.
TTTTATCACACATCGTGCTGAAAATGTTACTGAAACAGTGAGCAGCGGATTGATGCATCTTCTGCCAGGATTGCTACACAGGCTCACAACAGAAGTCAGACTAGTTCTGAAGTTCATCAGCTTATTACTGTAGGGGAAAATATGGATTTTTAAAGTATTAGTGATAAAAAAATTGTATAAATGAGATAATGTAGTCACCAGAGAAAAAACCCCAAGGTAATCAAAGTAAACCAAAGGGATTTGATTTGGCAAGGTTTGAGTACTACAGAGGAAACGTTACTGGAAGGTAGAAATATTGTGAGAAACTGGAAGAGTAGTCATGGCCAGTGTTTCTCTTTTAATGATGGCTTGCTGGCTTTCAGAAGGCTCAGGTTAACGAGGAAACTCAGGTAGGCTGCAGTGAAAAGAGAAAAATTAGTTCTAGGCTATTCCCTGAAGGACATCAGTAACTCCCACGTGTCTCACAGTGGGCACTGATCTTCTTGTAGGCCTGTTGGTAACATGTACAGGCGATATTATTCCTATTAACTAGTACAGGATGAGGACAGGTTGTTCCTCACAGTTGAGTTTATTGATGTCCAAGCAGGCAGATGCTCCCAGTGAGCGCACGGGGCCACTGTTTATTTCACCTCTAGCTCAATGACGCATCTGAGAGAAAGTTTTGGAAGACACGCCGTGCCAGGTGGCTCAGAAATCAGTTTGTCCCTGCCCTCTGCACCTGCACAGGCATTTCTCCCTAGGATGGCTCCATCATATCAGCTGCAGGGTAAGCAAGCATCAAAGGAACCTCTGCACGACACGGGCAGTAGGATCTGTCGGGTGACATTGACTGAACAGTTTTACTTCACCTGGTAATTCTCTCGGACCATTTTATCCAGTTTTCATGGGAAGACCTTTGGCCATTTCAGTTCTAACCGAGACTGAAATGTCTATGGGGTGGACGTAGCGGGGCTCTCTGCTGCGCTTTGGCTGGCCGTGACTTTGCACCACTTTGCACTGCCAAGCTGTGAGCTGGGTGTGCAACGGAGCGCTGGGTACGGGGTGAATGAAGGTTCAGTGCAGGAGGAAGGGAGCAGCAAGCTTTTGCAGTAGTGGCTTTTATGCTGACATGGAGCTTGAGGTCGGCTCTGCAAAGTCAGACTTAATAAAATGCACCTGAGCAAAAGGTGCTGATGTCTTCCACAGGTACACAGCTGTGTACAGACCTCCTGCGGAGCACTCCCAGGTGTAAGCCCCATTCCCTTTGCAGTGCACATCATTAAGAAGGATCTCTCCTGAGCCTTGGCTAAAACTGACATTTCCAGGGGCAGGAACTGCCCTGCCACACACCAGCTGGCTGCAGATGCCCTGGGCATCCTTCAGGTCTCAGGAATCACCGCAGAGGGTGCCCCAGCTGCTCTGGTGATGGCCTTCGACATGGCCCCCACATCTGTTCCTTCTGCTCACAAGCCTGAGGCACAAGTCCTCCCGAGGCCAAAAAAGACAGTTCTATTTATGAGTGATACTTCCATATTGTCAGGTTTTTAGCTGACTGTTGCAAATTTGAGACAAGAGATTGCTTCTCACAATCAAAGACAAAAGATTGGCCAAAAGTGATATAAATTCATTAAAAACTGGAAGATACAGCATATTCCTAACACAACAGTTTAGGATTAACATATGATATGGTCAAAGTCTCACAGGGATGTATATTCTACAGTGTTTGGGATCCATAAATTAAAATCTCATTCTGGCAAAAGGATCTACAAGTATATCTCTTTGTAACCACATACTGGTACTAAATGACTATATTCAGCAAAATTTACTTAATCAGTAAAATCAATAAAGGTATATATGACATGAAAATTACTGGGAACTTCAAACAGCAAAGAAATTGGGGAAAAAAAAGAGGAAAGTATAAGAGAAAGAGATATGGTGCTGAACAGCACAAGGCACGGTACCTGGCCCCTGCAGACATCCTCCATGCAGCAGCAGCATCCGAACAGCGGTCAGCATGGTACTCATGTTAACCACGTGCCCTATGATGCTGATAAAATGTGTTTCAGAATTTATAAGCATGCAGATTTAAAGGGGTGTGCTCTGCAGTTTGACCAGCCTTATTTTTTTTTAAGTTGGTGATTTCATACAATGGAGATACTTTTAACTTTTAAAAACATTTTCTTCATTTTTTTTGGCAAGAGTTTGTTTCTAATAGCTTGATTTCTTGATGACATTAATTATTGTTTGAAGCTCTTCTCTTCTGTGGGACCAGTGGTTAAACCCTCCCCTTGGCATATCCGATGGCAGCCACTGGCCCAGGAGGAACCAGCTGCATGCAGCCAAGGAGAAAATGGGTGTTGCCAAGTGAAAAATGATGGCAGACTTTTGTCACCTCTCAGTTTCTCCGCTGTCCTGAAGTCGAGCTGGGGATGGTTGTGTTCCCCTGTCCCCTTGCACACCAGACCCTCCAGCCCACACGTCCGTGGTGGTGGCTCTGTCCGGGTTCCATTGAGGTGGTTCTGTGGGCTGAGGGTTGCAGGGATTTGCAGCACCTCCTGTCCTGGACTGCTTGTACTGTCCAGCAGCCTGGACAAAACGAGTCCCAGCAAGTAAAGCCCCATCTGGGGCACGTCTTGGGGCAGGGGTACCACAAGCTGGCTGAGGTCTTAGCCCCATGCTTCCATGGCTCACACAGCCAGACCCTGGCCACCAGAGCACTTGCAGATGTAAGCATTACCAGGGTACCGGACTGCCTTATCTGCTAGGAAACAAAATGGTTTTTTTCAAGATGCAATGCCAGAAACCCCTCAAGACTACAAACTCTAGTCTGTATTTTAAACAGTTAATTTTCTGCTTGCCCTGTAAGTGTCATCCCAGCTGTCATACTCCATAGCCTTCAGGAAGCATCTCATGTGATGCCCGGATTAATCCTTGCAGTGTTGGCAAAGAGTAGTCCACTTGTCTTCCTCAACAATGCATTCCTTAGAGAAATCCCATGAACTTTTATGAAACAAAGAAGACTTGTTTCACACTGGCAAGGCTCAGATCAAGTGTTTACATGCACAGCGTGCAGCTTTCAAATGCACACCGCCCAGGCTGCCTAGTAAGCTGCTCAGGAACTTGAAAAGAAACTGAAGGAACAGGTTGTGGCCACCCTTCTGCAAGTGGGGCTTCATAGTTGGCTTCCTGAGCTTGTGACTAGGGATGTCAGGATCCAGCATTTTTTAAAGAAGGCCTGGCTTTGCCACATTAATAGTAAGTCATTCTCCCTGCCACCTCTTTGCGTGGGAGAACAGAGCCCTCACATCTGTGTAACTCAGCTTTCATTGTATCTCATGCAAAGTAGCTTTGTTTGAATCCAGGCTTGGCAATGGAAGGTGGTGGTGACTAACGCCAAATGCTTCAGAAATACCTCAACATCACTAGCTGAACCTATATAAACCTTTGTAACCAGGTAACTTCAGCAAATGAGCCCTCAAGCTGGGGTCCTTTTGTGCTAGCAACTGGTCAGGCACAGAAGAAAAGTCAGTCGCTGTAGAGGAATGAAGCTGGGTTAATTAGTGTTGATAATATACAGCTGTGGGCTGGCTTCAGGGGCGGTGGGTTGGCTGATGTAGATGAGGTGCCGGTGTGGCTGCTCTGTTAGGAGGGTGGGCAACCAACGAAGAGGGAGCAGCCAAGGAAGAGAGAGGAGGAAGAAGCAGGGAGAAGAGAGCAAGTGAGTGGACCTTGGATGAGGTGAGATGAGGAGAAGGCAGCAGAGGGACTGGCATGAAGAGTGCGTTGGTATGAGATAGTAAAAGACCTTGTTGCAGCTTGATAGTTTGGAGAGTGCTGTGACAAGTCGCTGCACAGAGTGCCTGATTTTAATCCGTGCCTAAATGGAAGAGCAGTAAGCAAAAGTGATGACTGAGATAAGGCAAGGAGCAACAACAGCTTGACATGTACTGGGAACTGATCTTATGGTTTTCAAGGAGCAGGGATGAGAGGGAGGGAAGAGAAGAAAGAGGAAAAAAAAAAAGTGATGTGAGACCTCTACTAAAAGCATAAGAGACTTCATCCTCATCCCAGTAGATGGGTTTCTTTGCAACCTCTGAGGCTACCAGGCAACACTCATCTGATTGCAACTGTTCAAACCCCACACTTTACCTGTTCTATTTAGTCACTCACACACCCACAGCAAACCTTCCCCAGACTTAACAGGTCTGCATGACTGTGTCTGAGGATAAAATACATCACAGTCTTCATACAGAAAGAGGAGGAAAGAGAGAAGCCATCCCTCTAAAACTACAGTCTCTGAAAATAGAAAAAAATGACACCCCCCCCCAAAAGAAGACAGTTTTCAAACTTGGCAGGCTCTTTAGAACTGTGGAGTCCAATTAACTTCTACATTACAGCCTGTGACTAATTTACTTATTTCGGAAAGAGGAACAAATCTGCTTGGATGGGTACCAGGTGGTTCAGGGCAAAAGAGGTGATCCAAGTGTTATTCTAGGAAATGAAAACAAATGTCCCTCTCAGTGACCCAGCTGGGTCACTGATGAGTTTCCTCAGCTAGGCATGATTTTGTTATAATATGCTTTTTCTGCCATAGTTCTTGAGCCTGAGATAGAAAATATCCTAAAATACATAAGCTGCTGTGAGAATTTTAATATCTCCTTAGTTTTTCCCAGCTAGATATAAACTGTCAAACAAAAAAAAATTAAATTTTAATTAAAATTAAATTAAAAAAAACCCTCATGAAAATAAAAACTCTACCAAAAAACCCCCAACAAATAAATACAGAAAATCTCTTCTTGTAACAGAAGACATGACAGAAATTGTGCTAGAAAATGTGCTTGGGTTCAGGACAGCAAAGGGTTGTAATTCTTGCTATCTTGAAGTGCTCATAAATGAAGGGCAGTGGTGAGTCAGTGTCAAAAAATGCATTTGCTGTTTCCTCTGCGCTTATTAAGTGGTGGGCAATTCAGCAACCCACCTGCGGTGGCTGGCTGACTGATCCTCATTCAAGGTAGATTCTAGTGCAATCCTGTTAAAAAAGCTTGCCCATGGTTGCTGAGTCTGATGGAGTTATTAAAAAAAGATAACTATCAGTCAAGTGAAAGTGATCTCCAGGGTATATTCATTTAGTTATTTAATTGAAATTAAGTGCAAGTATTCGGTCTTAAGACATTAAGGAACACCTGAGCCGGAACTGTGAGAAGATGATTATGCTTAGCTTCTTAATTCAGCTGGATGTCAATTATTATCTGGGGCTTCTGTGGCAAGGCATGGGGAGAAAGTAATGAAAACAAGAACAACTGTGTTTCTTACTCATATCCTGCAAACCCAAACTAGCTTTTTTTTAGTTTTAATTGACATGGGGGTTTGTTATTAACAACTGGAAAAAGAATCTACTTGGTCGCTATAAGATGCAGAAATAAAAAAATGTTTATTTATACCCAATTATAAATATTATTATAGCATGTTCCTGGGAATGAGGACTACAGAGTTCAGCTATCTGCTTCAGACTCCAGAATTAGAATAGAAAGATAAACAGGACATCAAAGCACAGGAAATTCAGCATAAAAACAAGCAAACAAGAACTTTGTTCCTGAGCTTGCTTTAACCCCAATGCTGGCCAAAAAGGATGCCTGATGACTCTGGGAGCAACATAATGGCAGGAACCCGTAGAGTATGTACAATATTTTTACCTAAAAATGTGTAGTGTATGTGTTTGAAACCAAATTGCTATGGTTCCATTCTCTTTCCATTAAAAAATCCTTCTGAAATGCCACTTCAGAAGAGTTGTTCAGGAATATGCAGTTTTGTCAGTTATGAACAAGCTGCTGCTTGTTCGCTCCCCTCCTGCCCCCAGTGGGATGACGGAGAGAACTGGGGGGGGGGGGGGGGGAAAGTAAAATCATGGGTTCATATAAAGACAGTTTAATAGGACAGAAAAGGAAGATGATATAATAATAATAACTATAATAACTATATAATAATAATAATAACTATAATAACTATATAATAATAATAATAACTATAATAAACAAGAACAAGTGGTGCGTAGTGGAATTGCTCACCACCTGACGCCCAGCCAGTTCCCAGTCCCTGGCCATCTTTCCCCGCTCATTTATATACTGAGCATGGTGTCATATGGTATAGAATATCCCCTTAGCTAGTTGGGGTCAGCTGTCCTGGCTGTGTCGTCCCCCAGCCTCCTCACAGGTAGGGTGGGGTGAGAGGCTGAAAAGTCCTTGATTTGGTGTAAATATTGCTTAGCAACAACTGAAACATCGATGAGTTATCAACATTGTTCTCATCTTAAATCCGAAACACAGCACTATACCAGCTACCAGGAAGAAAATTAACTCTTTTTCCAGCTGAAACCAGGACAGCAGTGTCATTCAGTCATTATCCTCTCCCATGGTGGAAAGGATAGCTCACATAGGCTGACACTTGTAAGGGATTTCAGCATGATGTTGCAAAAAATGTTTAGCTGGTGCTGAGATTGTTGGCTGCGTACATACTACTGAGCGAACAAGTACATGCTACATGGTTGAGTAGTGACAGACATACTAGGAAGGAATTAGATAATCTAATGCCAAAGTCAGATAGGTATTCAAAGCAAAAACCTGCCAGTTGGTGTGTCTTCTCTGAGGGTGGAGGGCGCAACAATAACGAGCCTAACTGCAGCCTCCAGAAAAGAAAATTCATTTAAAAAAAGCAAAGGCAGTGGGCTCCACATGCTCCTGGTTCTTGTCATCCTTGTGTTTGCAGGCACCAGGCTTCTCTATGTGGTTGACTTAACACCTATCACACACAAAACAAATAAACAAAAAAAAAAACAAAACAAAAATTGTAGTTTACATTTAGCCTTTAATTCTCTGTATTTTCAACTAGGACGTGAAAGGCAAAAATCTCAGGTCTCGTTTTTCATGTTTTCATGCAACAATGTTAAATGCTTAGGTGGGATTTGACTGTATGCATTTCCAGCATATTTCAGCCTGGTTTATGAATGTGCACACAACACCTTGAAAGGCTAGGTAAGTCCTGAGGAGCCAAACATACAACCATGGGAAATAAAAGAAGTAATTTTATTGTGATCAGCAACCAAAAGTGTTGAAAACTGAACAAAACTCTTTCCTCTAGAAAACAGATATGAAATGTCTTTCAATGTTTAAATGACATTTTGGTGAGACCTGAAATGTCTCCTGGCTGAGATTCAATCTCTTGGATAAGACCCGTGGGTGTGCCCGGTTTGGGATGTATGTCAATGGGGAGGCTTCCAATTGATTTGACAAACGTTTAGGTCAGATTTTCAGCCTTAAATATTGCAAACAAAACACCTGTAAGAGCTCAGCATCTTTTTAATTTGGATGTACTTAATCTAGAGAAGTGAAAAATTAATGGGGAAGAAAAAATATAAATCAGCCTTCAACTAGGTAAAATGCACCTAAAGAGAAAGGGGAGAAAATTACTTCCCAGGGACAGGAGGGACAGGGCAAGTACTAGTGGGCTTGACCAGCAACAGTGAAAACTGAGGACAGACATTGTGAAAAGCATTCAGTGGTGATGCTGGTTTCAATTAGTGAGTCTTGTGAAGCATGAGATTGCCCAGGCATTAGGGAAATGTCTGTTGGGAAGATGCTGGGCTGAGGTGGTGGTGCTGAGGGTGCAGGGGGAAGCCCCAGCTGATGTGCTTTTGGTGCTGTGGATGAGCAGCAGTGCCCTTGGCCGAGGAGGAGGTGGCACAGAGGATGGAGGCAGCAGCAGGCACCTAGCAGCTCTGTGGGAAACAGGCTGCGGAGTTCACGGGGATAAATCCTGCGATGCGGAGTGAGAAGGCGAGCAGGGCTACAGCAGGGATGTCAGGAGCAGGAGGTGTGGGCCACGCGGAGGTAACAAGTGGCAGCAGAGAAAAGAGCTGTGGCAGTTACACTACATGCTTGGGGGACAGGGCACGATGGTTTCTGTGCTCTGTGGCTTTTCAGCTTTGCAAATACGTCTGTCATCAACGCGGAACTAAGGAGTCTCCCAAGGCCTTTCATGTGAGGTTTGGACATTTGTTTTACCTTTGCTGATAGATCTTATTTTATTTTTTTATCCACCCTTTACACTTCAACTCCATGGAAACGCCTTGCTGTAGCCACACACCCGGAGGCGTGCCCAACGCTGGTACAGAGAAGAGGTACCCCACACCTCCTCACAGTGGTGCTTCAAAACACAGCTGTGGGCAGAAAGTTGAGTACCAAAGGGAAAGCTTTCTCTCCAGTAACATGGGGAAACACACCGGCTGTAGCGGACGGTTATTCCTCACTGGCATGTAGGGGAAGTTCCTGCCACCTTTCCTGAAGTCCTCACCTTTGGTGATGCTGTGGGAGGAGCAGCGGATGTGGGACCTGGTTGGATGGGGGAGGATGCTCAGGGACTGGATTAACCATCGGCTGTGGAGGGAAATGCATAGACAGGTCCTTAGAAGTTCCCTAAACAATGTGGGTTATTGTGCTTTTGTGTGTGACATGCAGGAGAAAGTAATGGAAACCAAAAGAAGAGGCATTTCGGAACCAAGAGGCAGCAATCTGGCTCCCTAGGGCAAGGTATTGCCTGTAAATTTGCCTGTACAGAAAGAAAAATAATTAGCTCATTCCTTTTGAAGCCTACGTTAAGGTATTTGGAAATTCCCTGTTCAGTATGTCAGAAGCTGGAACTGAGTCCATCGCTTGGTGAATTTTTAATCCAACAGACTACATTCTTCCACACAGTAAAATGTTTGTATTTTAATCAGAGACATTAATTTGAAAGACAAAATAGAATTATTGCTTTGTAAACATTCCTTCCTTTGATTTTAAATTCCACGGCTCACCTAACAGATTACTTTAGCTTGGAAATCTCTGTATTTTATAAATAAGCACAGATACATTATTGTTTCAATGTGAAAATTAGCATTAAAAGCAATAGTCAAAATAATTAGAATATTGTATAGTCGCAATTCTAGATGCCATGGTAAGATCAATTATTACATTTCCTTTCCAGACATGATCTATTACTTCTCCCCAAATTAACTCTTCCTCCCATTTAATACACCTTGGAAAATTTATTGATACCTCATTCATATTTTCTCTCTAGCTCACAAAATTTTGAGCCATTAGATAAATAGTCTTAGAAGGATGTGAGAATAAAATTGAAGACGAGGAAAACGATAAAATGACTGTATCAAACAATGCATAACATTAACGTTTAAAATATTTCTTCATTGTTTAACAGGTGTTAGGGTTGCAAAGTTATTCTAAAGCACTTTAAGAGGCTAGGACTTGTAGATAAAGGCATCACAGCTTCTTACAAATGGCACGTATGTGACTGCCGCACTGCCGTCAGTGAAGCATTTCGGTAGTTCGTAATACGTGATGTTTGCCCTGTAACCATCATGGATGATGCTGACCTTTGATCTCACATTACCCCATGAGAAAATGGTTTCTTCAGTGCAGGGCTTGCCAGAAATCCGGCAAGAACGAAAACGGCAACGGCCAGGACGGCAGCAGCAGCAACGACGGGTACGAGGGGATTGTCAGCAGCAGTGGGACCCGCCTGGGGAGGAGGCACAGGAGAGTCCAGCCCTGCAAGTGAAGGCAGGAGGGGTTTGATCTTGGTGTATTAAGCATCAGGGCATAAAGAGCTGCTACATTAAAAGGGATGGTTCCCAGACCAGTCAGAAATAAGCTAACTTCTTACAGGTTCATTGCTTTAAACTATTTGAACAGGTTTTATGTTAGCAGGGATGACAACTGAACTAAGCAAATTTCATAAGCAGAAGGCAACTGAGGGAATTAAATGTTTCCCAAGAGAGCTGGGAGTTTGCTCCCCGCTGGCCATCACGTTACACAAGCAGGCTGGAGCTAATTAGGTCAAAGGACTCATAGCACTAAAATGGGTTACATGCTACCTCTCCTTTGGGACCGCCACAGCAATTGTACTTTTTATATGTGCATGTGAAAACAGGGGGGCTGCAAGGTGTTAAAAGAAAAGATTTGTAGACATTTGGGTCAGCCAGACAGTCCCTTCTTTTTTATGGAGAAGTTAGCAAAAGCCAGTTTCAGTGGTGCCAGAAACGCAGAGCTCTGGCTTTCCTTGAAGCCCGAAGTAGTCTTAGAGTAAATACGAGACAAATTTATTTGACTTTACCCATATTCCTGCTCTGAGCACCCCCTTCTCGAAGCCCAAGTGGTCCAACAACCACATTCACTCTTTCCTCAGCAGAACGTGCATCTCTCTTGGATCTGTTCATACAGCCCTGGTAGCAGCGGGAAGCATAGTCCCGGAGCCGGCACACCACCAGCTCGCACTGCAGGTAGACCAGCCTGTGGCGGCTGATGAACTCAAAGGCATTAAATCTGAACCGAGCAAAGTGGCTGTAGGGGGACTGGTAGGTAGCATAGGAAGAATCTCTAGCACATCTGGAAAGAAGTGAAAAAAGGGAATTAACCTTCAGGGATACACACGTGAACATTCCTGCAAAAAGCCAATAGATTAAAACAAAGTTATATCGTAGCCAGGTACTAGGAACACAATGGGATAACAATGCAACTTTGTAGCACAGTATAGACTTCAAAAATATTGACTTAAGTCCTATGAAGCAGCTAGAGCATTGGTGACTTTTTTTTTTTTTTTTTTTCCAAGAGAAGGGGACTGTAAGTGGTGAAGAGAGAAGAACAGACTCTTACTAATGTCTGTGCTTGTACTAGGCATAAAAAAAATGAGTCTAATGCTTGACCTCTTTTTACTGAAATATATAATGCCTGGGACAATAGATTTCTGCTGCCAGTTTTCACTATCTCATCTACCTCACTCCCACTACTTTGAATTTTGCATATAGGACAAGAATGAAGTAAGTGAAATAAAATGTTAGTAAGGTCTAAATGTAATTTCTTATTTTGAGGCTCATACTGTAAAACTAAAAAAACAACAGCCCTTTTTAAGAGTCTGTGGATAATGAGATCGAAACCAATTCAGATTGGCTGTCTTATTTTAACTAAAGGCAGAAAGGGTATTACAGCCAAGCTTCTAATGACTTTATCGATAAAGCTCTTACCCATTCTTGATTATGTCATAGGCCAGAGTGCTAAAATCATGAGGATCAGGTGATGCCACACATGTATCCACAAACACGATCAGATTTGGGTCAGAGCTGTGAAGAGAAGCTTGAAGGTACAAATTTTGGTTCAAGTCAATGTAGTATGGAGAGTCGTGCACTTGCCGCAAGAATGATGAGGAATCATAAAAAGAGATGTTCATGTCATATCTTCCAAACTGATTTTCATTCACATCTACAGTATCTTCAGCAGCATACATTATTTGCATCCATGTGTTGTGTAGCATTTTGCAATTGATATGTAAGTGAATATTCTTTTTCCTCTTGATTATGTACCCAGAAGATGTAACTTTGATCATGTTGGAATAGTTGATTGTATCATTGTTCTCCTGTTTAACATATAATTTAAAATGAGGAACCACATTTTTTTCATGTTCCATGTTCTAAGCTTTGGTAGAGTAATAGACAATTTAAAAATGCAGATTCATCTTAAACTCTTTAAACCAAGAAACTCTGTGTGGGTCTTTTCTGCTCACACATTGTAAATAACCTTACTAGAGTATGTAATTAAACAGCAATCAGTGGAGAAAAACTCTGATAAATCCAAGGCAGAGGAAACTTCGTTGAGCATCTGTACAAAATGCCAATTGTGTTGTATGCAGCCATCCCAAACCTGCACGGCACTTACAAGGCTACGTCTACTTTAAATCAGGCAAAGTTGATATAGCTTCCTTCCACACTTTCCTCCCTAGAAGCTCATTTCTATTAAGCATGGGGATTCTCGAAGGTATGGAAAGCAAAAGCACTAAAACCCTCCAGGTCTCGCTGGTTCACTTCTTCATGCTGTGGACCACAATGGCCCTGTCATGACTCTTTTCAAAGTGAGTCCCGCAATCCAGTGTGCACAACGGTGAGCGTACCTCTCGTATCGTCCCACAGCTGTTGTAGGGAATGTTGAAGATAACCTCGTGTGACGTGACCGTTGGTTTACAGCGGCTGTCATTCAGGGTGACCGTCTGTGCTGAGTAGCCCTGAGCCTGGAGATAGTCTCTGTTAACCACAGCGTGCATGTAGTCTGGCAAGCACAGGAGGGCTGGTAGAAGAAGAAATGACAATGTATTAGTGACTTCAGGAACTTGTTAATTATTAAAGTTTTAATTGTACCATATGTTGGGTTTTTTCTTCATTTAGAAGGCAAGCATCATATTTTAGACACATAATTTCATTTCCCTAACATCTTTAAATATACACAAATATTTATTTTGCAAACAAAAGCAATAAACAGGCTTGTTTATTGGGTAAGAGCTTTCCCAAGTCATTAGAAACAGAAACGCTGTCTGGGAACTTACTAATGTTGTGATTTGATGGAATGGAGGAGTAGTGAGCCTGAAACCCTCGGAAGGTGTATCTAGAATCGCTGTGAAAGTGAATGGTCATCATGTTTGAAGAGGATATGTACGTGAGAAAGGAACCAGAACAAAGTCTCCCAAGAAGCGGGGAAGAGTGTGGAGGCCCATCGTAGACTTCAACATAGTCGTACTGGCATCTGCTGCCTTGCATCCTGGTGAAGAAATAGCAGCACCTTGTCAAATGTGTTTCAGAAACTCTGATGTGACTGCCTAACGTGATAGAATCTTTCAGCACTCAAAGTTTTTACAGCAGAGGTTTTATTTGTTTTGTATGTAGATGTCACAGAAAATGGTGGGTAAAAAGTACTGCAGTAATCCAGATTTTGTTCTGGCTTTCCAACTGCTGGATGTTATTGGAAGTATCTTTAAAATTGGGAAGGTTGCTTGTTTCAAATAAATTTTCAAACTTCTCATATAGCTTTTAACTTTGTTATTTGCCCAGGAAATCAATGTTTTACTTACACAATATCTCTAAATGTGAGCATAACACGGAAATTGTTCTCTACTTGTATTTCCCACATGCAGTCAGCGTTGTTTGGATATCTTCCAGGGAAGAAGGGGCTCTGCAGCACCCCAGAAGAATTTGAGATTGAGCCACCGCAAAAATAAGGTGCTGCAGAAAGAAATGGAAGATAATTCACTTACAGTAACCCCTATAAAATTGAACCCGAGCTGCACACGTCTCATCGGCAGCTGCTGAAAAGCAGATCTCCTGCTGACTGGAGGTGATATTCTGCATGACCCAAATAAAAACAAATATTTGGTTTTGCTTTAGGTTTACTTTTGTGATGGAGTTGGGATTCCCTGTCACATCTATGGTGTCAGACCACCCTCTGCAGGCTGGGCTGGTAACACCTTGACGCTTTCTGATCTGGTGTCTCCTTTCTGCAGTCAAGGAGGTGTCATGGAAGTACCTTACTGAGCAGACAGCATCCCTTTGGTTACTCTGCTGCTTCTCTTTATTCCCCTGAAGACTTTGAAGGATAAATTAGCTGCAAGTCTTCTAGGAAGCTCTGTAATTTTACAGTCTTGAACTAAGCACTCCAGGATGCTGGGCCAAGTCTTAAATATACCTTATTTCTCCTATAAGCACAGCTGCAAAAATCTTTCATGTTCCTGCCAGCATGAATGACATAATTCTTATGTTAAACAGAAAATCCTAAAAGTTTCCTTATAGGAAGGAGAGCACAAGCTCTGAACTTAATTCTTAAAAGATGTGAAACATAAAGGCAATAACACCCCATTTTATTTTCCTGCACAGGGACACCCCCCAGATCAGCACACTCCTCCCTGCCTCAGGTTTTTGGGATTCTCTGGTTATTCCAAGCTTGGGAGCACCAGCTGTACCCAGACACTGCCATTCCTCTGAGCTGACTCGATGGGCCTCTCAGACACCTTCACTTTCATACTATTTCCAGTTGTAAATGGTTTCGCTTTAAATCAAAAATCCGATTTCTAAGGCAAAAATAGCAGGCTGAAGACCATAGCACCTTTAGCAAACAGAAGAGCCAAAAATTACATTTTGCAATACTTGAACACCACACTTCCAATATTGATATATGTTGTTAGAAGTCAGAGGTTTAGAAAAAACTTCCTAAACCTTCACCCAGCTGAAGATCTCAGTGAGAAAATGGCTTGCCCAAAGCCAAAGAGCATAACAACAAAATAAGCATCACTGAAATTCAAGGGGTTATCGTAGCCTGTCTAAGAATTAGCATGCAACTGTAAAGTCATATTGCCACAGAAGCAAAAATCAAATTTAAAAAAGCCCAACAGGGAGACAGACCACAAATAAACAAGGTGAGAAGAGCCAAAGAAGAGCATTACCTGCTGAAGGTGTTGGCGTGGTCATGGCAGCTGTGGGTGTGAGGGAAACAGAGCTGGAGGTGAGATGTGTTGCTCAGGACAAAGGTGCTGGGGCACAGACATGTCCCCACATTGGGGCCATAGGGTACCACAATGGGGAACGCAGTGAAGAGGGGACGGAGATGCAGGGGGCCAGGCACAGAGGGCTGTGAGACCCATGGTATAGCCAGTGGCCTCCGCTATGTCACGGCAAAGGGGAGCAGCAGCCCTGCACCCAGCAGGCACCAGCCAGCAGCTCCCCCTGCTTGCTGTAAGGCTGGGAACAAGCTGGGTGGGCACAAATTACCTGTTGTGTGCGGCCATTCAGCAGGAGGAGTTGCATGAGGGGTTGAATGCACATCTGCAAGGAAGAAGAGGGAGTGAATGAAAGCGCAGCAAATGCAGCAGGCTCGTGGCAATGGGTGGCTATGGCCATGGCAGTGGCTATGCGTATGGAAATGCAAGACTGAGGCATTAATTCAGGGAGAGACTGTGCAGCTCTTTTCTGACATTCCCCATCCAGGCACCACCTGGACATGTCCCCAGTGCTGCCCTGACCTCCCCACATTGCAATCCCAAAATCCTGCTCTTTGCAACCATGCTGAGCCGCTTCAGCTGCGAGCGTGAGGAGCTGGCTGTGCCCTCTGTGAGTGCTTGCAGCACCAGGCAGCAAAGGCCCCCAGGCTCGCCACTCCGCTCTGCCTCTACCCAGGGAGGTAAGCATGGCTGTTCCAAGGGAGGGCACCGAAACCTGCCTGGTGTGATCTGCCGAGAGCCGGTGGCCTCCGCTGCCCACGCACCTGCACAGATGACGCCGGCGTCCTCTACGTGCCCGCAGTTGTGCATGCCCCAGCCGTTGTGCCGGCACATCCCGAGGGAGGTCTCATCCCCGCGGCACTGCACGTCATCCAGGAGGATGCTCCCGGAGCCGAGGCCGAAGTACGCGCTGCCCGGGGCGTTGGTGGGCTGGCCACAGCCCAGCTGCTGGCACACCACCTGGGCATCCCTCAGGTCCCACTCGTCATCGCACACCGTCCCCCAGCTGCCGCCGTAGTACACCTCCACACGGCCCTCGCAGCCGTTCCTGCCACCGGAGAGCCGCAGGCGGGCACCTGGGGTGAGGCATGTGGCACTGGGTCAGTGTCATGGACCCCAGCTCCCTGGCTGCTTCAGGGATTTGGCCACAGTGACCAAGAGCTGGGGTGGGGCAGACCTGAAGGCTCTGGGGGAGCGCAGGGGCTGAGCAAAGACCCCAGGTATTTGGAGGGCAGATTCACCCTGCCCAGGGCCCTGGTGGGGGATACATGGAAGCTTCCTGGGGGTCCTGGGGGCTGCTCAGGGCATGGGGGCATTTTGCGAAAAACATCCTTTGTGCACATAGAGTATGGCTCATCCCCTGAGGGTGACCACTGATGCACCCTGGAAATGTCACGGCAAAGGGGAGCAGCAGCCCTGCACCCAGCAGGCACCAGCCAGCAGCTCCCCCCGCTTGCTGTAAGGCTGGGAACAAGCTGGGTGGGCACAAATTACCTGTTGTGTGTGGCCATTCAGCAGGGGGAGTTGCATGAGGGGTTGAATGCACATCTGCAAGGAAGAAGAGGGAGTGAATGAAAGCGCAGCAAATGCAGCAGGCTCGTGGCAATGGGTGGAAATGGACGTGGTCACGGCAGTGGCTATGGAAATGGCCATGGCAGTGGCCATGGAAAAATAAGGCTGAGGCTTTCATTCAGGGAGAGATAACATGGCCCTATCCTGCCATTCCCCATCCAGGCACCACCTGGACATGTCCTCAGTGCTGCCCCGACCTCCCCACATTGCAATCCCAAAATCCTGCTCTTTGCAACCATGCTGAGCCGCTTCAGCTGCGAGCGTGAGGAGCTGGCTGTGCCCTCTGTGAGTGCTTGCAGCACCAGGCAGCAAAGGCCCCCAGGCTTGCCACTCCGCTCTGCCTCTACCCAGGGAGGTAAGCATGGCTGTTCCAAGGGAGGGCACCGAAACCTGCCTGGTGTGATCTGCCGAGAGCCGGTGGCCTCCGCTGCCCACGCACCTGCACAGATGACGCCGGCGTCCTCTACGTGCCCGCAGTTGTGCATGCCCCAGCCGTTGTGCCGGCACATCCCGAGGGAGGTCTCATCCCCGCGGCACTGCACGTCATCCAGGAGGATGCTCCCGGAGCCGAGGCCGAAGTACGCGCTGCCCGGGGCGTTGGTGGGCTGGCCACAGCCCAGCTGCTGGCACACCACCTGGGCATCCCTCAGGTCCCACTCGTCATCGCACACCGTCCCCCAGCTGCCGCCGTAGTACACCTCCACACGGCCCTCGCAGCCGTTCCTGCCACCGGAGAGCCGCAGGCGGGCACCTGGGGTGAGGCATGTGGCACTGGGTCAGTGTCATGGACCCCAGCTCCCTGGCTGCTTCAGGGATTTGGCCACAGTGACCAAGAGCTGGGGTGGGGCAGACCTGAAGGCTCTGGGGGAGCGCAGGGGCTGAGCAAAGACCCCAGGTATTTGGAGGGCAGATTCACCCTGCCCAGGGCCCTGGTGGGGGATACATGGAAGCTTCCTGGGGGTCCTGGGGGCTGCTCAGGGCATGGGGTCATTTTGCGAAAAACATCCTTTGTGCACATAGAGTATGGCTCATCCCCTGAGGGTGACCACTGATGCACCCTGGAAATGTCACGGCAAAGGGGAGCAGCAGCCCTGCACCCAGCAGGCACCAGCCAGCAGCTCCCCCCGCTTGCTGTAAGGCTGGGAACAAGCTGGGTGGGCACAAATTACCTGTTGTGTGCGGCCATTCAGCAGGGGGAGTTGCATGAGGGGTTGAATGCACATCTGCAAGGAAGAAGAGGGAGTGAATGAAAGCGCAGCAAATGCAGCAGGCTCGTGGCAATGGGTGGCTATGGCCATGGCAGTGGCTATGCGTATGGAAATGCAAGACTGAGGCATTAATTCAGGGAGAGACTGTGCAGCTCTTTTCTGCCATTCCCCATCCAGGCACCACCTGGACATGTCCTCAGTGCTGCCCCGACCTCCCCACATTGCAATCCCAAAATCCTGCTCTTTGCAACCATGCTGAGCCGCTTCAGCTGCGAGCGTGAGGAGCTGGCTGTGCCCTCTGTGAGTGCTTGCAGCACCAGGCAGCAAAGGCCCCCAGGCTCGCCACTCCGCTCTGCCTCTACCCAGGGAGGTAAGCATGGCTGTTCCAAGGGAGGGCACCGAAACCTGCCTGGTGTGATCTGCCGAGAGCCGGTGGCCTCCGCTGCCCACGCACCTGCACAGATGACGCCGGCGTCCTCTACGTGCCCGCAGTTGTGCATGCCCCAGCCGTTGTGCCGGCACATCCCGAGGGAGGTCTCATCCCCGCGGCACTGCACGTCATCCAGGAGGATGCTCCCGGAGCCGAGGCCGAAGTACGCGCTGCCCGGGGCGTTGGTGGGCTGGCCACAGCCCAGCTGCTGGCACACCACCTGGGCATCCCTCAGGTCCCACTCGTCATCGCACACCGTCCCCCAGCTGCCGCCGTAGTACACCTCCACACGGCCCTCGCAGCCGTTCCTGCCACCGGAGAGCCGCAGGCGGGCACCTGGGGTGAGGCATGTGGCACTGGGTCAGTGTCATGGACCCCAGCTCCCTGGCTGCTTCAGGGATTTGGCCACAGTGACCAAGAGCTGGGGTGGGGCAGACCTGAAGGCTCTGGGGGAGCGCAGGGGCTGAGCAAAGACCCCAGGTATTTGGAGGGCAGATTCACCCTGCCCAGGGCCCTGGTGGGGGATACATGGAAGCTTCCTGGGGGTCCTGGGGGCTGCTCAGGGCATGGGGGCATTTTGCGAAAAAACATCCTTTGTGCACATAGAGTATGGCTCATCCCCTGAGGGTGACCACTGATGCACCCTGGAAATGTCACGGCAAAGGGGAGCAGCAGCCCTGCACCCAGCAGGCACCAGCCAGCAGCTCCCCCCGCTTGCTGTAAGGCTGGGAACAAGCTGGGTGGGCACAAATTACCTGTTGTGTGTGGCCATTCAGCAGGGGGAGTTGCATGAGGGGTTGAATGCACATCTGCAAGGAAGAAGAGGGAGTGAATGAAAGCGCAGCAAATGCAGCAGGCTCGTGGCAATGGGTGGAAATGGACGTGGTCACGGCAGTGGCTATGGAAATGGCCATGGCCATGGCCATGGAAAAATAAGGCTGAGGCTTTCATTCAGGGAGAGATAACATGGCCCTATCCTGCCATTCCCCATCCAGGCACCACCTGGACATGTCCTCAGTGCTGCCCCGACCTCCCCACATTGCAATCCCAAAATCCTGCTCTTTGCAACCATGCTGAGCCGCTTCAGCTGCGAGTGTGAGGAGCTGGCTGTGCCCTCTGTGAGTGCTTGCAGCACCAGGCAGCAAAGGCCCCCAGGCTCGCCACTCCGCTCTGCCTCTACCCAGGGAGGTAAGCATGGCTGTTCCAAGGGAGGGCACCGAAACCTGCCTGGTGTGATCTGCCGAGAGCCGGTGGCCTCCGCTGCCCACGCACCTGCACAGATGACGCCGGCGTCCTCTACGTGCCCGCAGTTGTGCATGCCCCAGCCGTTGTGCCGGCACATCCCGAGGGAGGTCTCATCCCCGCGGCACTGCACGTCATCCAGGAGGATGCTCCCGGAGCCGAGGCCGAAGTACGCGCTGCCCGGGGCGTTGGTGGGCTGGCCACAGCCCAGCTGCTGGCACACCACCTGGGCATCCCTCAGGTCCCACTCGTCATCGCACACCGTCCCCCAGTTGCCGCCGTAGTACACCTCCACACGGCCCTCGCAGCCGTTCCTGCCACCGGAGAGCCGCAGGCGGGCACCTGGGGTGAGGCATGTGGCACTGGGTCAGGGTGTCCAGATGGGCTCCTGCAGCAGGGCCTCTGCATGGCTGCTGCAAGGTCAGAGTTGGGTCTGGTGGGCTTGAATTACCTGTTGAATATGGCCAGTCTGTGGTGGGCACTGGAACAACAGATATGAGTAAGAATTTAGTGTAAATGAAAAAAGCAGTCAGCACATCATGCACACGAAATTAGCCTGTGTTCATGGAGCTCCTGTCCTATGGTACTTCACATCATGTGGAGGTCTTTCATTCAGCAGAAATGACTATCGTGAGTTCTCTGTTTCACACAGTCACCTGTTCCTGGGCAGAATTCTATCTTCCTTTACAAAACATTCGGTGCAGCAGCTCTCTCTTTTTCCTGTCCCATCCCAAATCCCAGAACTTGTCTAGGAAATAGCTATGGTACTACCCATGCAGGATCTGGAGGGGCAAAGGTAGAATGAACCTTTGTTGCCATCCCTCCCTGAACAGTTTCCTTCACCAGCAATTCCTACAGAGATCCTGGCCTTAAGCCTCAGCACCCCCAGTTTTCCATCTCTTCTCCATCCTCCCTGTGGACTTCTGTGCCAGGAATGGCCTAACTGGAGTGGCCCAGTGATGGGAGACTCCCTCCAGTGCAATCAGGTCTAGGAAGGGAGATCAGGGGCAATAAGAAGATCAGGGAGTGACAGTGGACAGCGTTACCTGGTGTGCTTCTCTCTGTTGTGGTAGCCATTGTCTCTGTGGTCATCACTGTCTCTGCTAGGGTCGTTGTCTCTGCTAGGAGAGTGGTTGGCACTGTCGTGGTTATGTCTGCTATGGAGGACATCCACACTATGGAAGTCGTTGGTGCTGCGACAGTTGTCTCTGCTAGGGAGGTCATTGCTCCTGTGGTACTTTTCTGCCCCATGGAGGTCATGTCTGATATGGACACTGTAGGCAGTGTTGAGGTCTTTGGTACGGTGGAGGTCAACAGCGCTGTAATTGTCTTTCCTGTGAATATGGAAGAAAAACACGCTGCACATGAGGACCATGCTTGTGCAATAGGCACACCTGTATGTTAGTTACAACCCCAGTTCCTCAAGGATGAAGTGAAATCAGGACAAATTATTCTGATGTGATACTCCATCCTGACTGGGGTCAATGGAGAGAATGGGGGTGGGTAACAGTCAACTGAATTTTTTTCTTGAAAATGGTATTGCCAGATGGTGACAGCAGGGAAAGGTACTGATGGGGCATCTGCTGCCAGCTACAGGACACCACAGCCCAGGCACAGCTGGACGCTGTCCTCTTGCAGGCTCCTGCCACAGAGCCAGGAGCTGTAGGGTTGCTGGCAACAGCAAGGCTTGGACCTATCACCATCTCAACACCCTTCTGCAGAGGCTCAGGTCATCCCCAGGGGCTGCCCGGTCAGTGGTCTTGGGGTGGTGCTTGGTGCAAGGCCAGGAGTGGGGCAGGCCAGCGTCAATCACCTGTTGAATACGGCCAGTCTGTCGTAGGCACCGGAGCTGCAAACGCAAGCAAGAAATAAATGGCACTTAAGAAAACACTGAACACAGCACACAAATGGTAACAGAAATATCACAGAGAGTTTTGCTGTTTTCTTCTAAGGCCAAAGCACTGATGTAGCTAGCATTTTCTTCCAGCATGAATTCAGCTCTTTAGGCTCTTCCTCTTTGAGGAAATGTAGAAAACTGCAATATATATAAAACACCTGAACACCCTGTTGTCATTAGCCATGCCTCAGTTCATGATGATCTGTTGTTAATACAGGAGAAAACAACATACAGATGAACTACCTTTTCTTAAAAAATACGGGGGGAAGCAAAACCTGAAACCCGCAAGGTGACGGAGTACTCAAAATGGACGGATATTTGTGGAGGAAAAGAGTATTAAGGGACCTAAACTTGAAGGAAAATTTGAAACATACAGAAACAACACAAAGTAAGTTGTCAGCTATGACATTTTGGGTTATGACTGTGAAATTATTATTGCTCATAATGAATGCATTAAGGCTTACTGTAAGAATATGGGTTTCAACTAACCCCATTCCTCCCTGATGAACGTTGCCTATCAGACATAGCTTTGCCTCTAATTTCAACTTGTTTTGTTATTTGCTTTCTCACTGCTGGGTGATTAGAAGGAATAAAAGTTTTACACATTGCAATGAACATATCTGATCCTTGGGTTTTTTGATTGCTTCGCATGGAGTGAGCAAGCACAGCTGGTATACTACCCTAGTGAGAAAAACATGAGTCCATGCTGGCTCTGCAGGGTCAGTGGAGTGAAAAGACAGGGTGGTTGGGAGATCAGACCCTGCTTCCTGAGAACAGGTCTTTTCAGAGGGAGTGTGCCCTTCACAGATAGAAAATTCTTCATAATAAAGTAGAAAGAAAGGTTAGACATTTATCTGGTGTATCCGATATCGCTTTCCATCTGAATGTTATCTCAGGAGGAGAATATCTGCATGCCCCCATGCTGGCACATGTATATCGAGTGTAATTTATAGCAAAAGTATTTTGAAAAGAAAAATGCGACAGCACCTGAACAGACAACACCAGCATCTTCATAGTGGTCACAGTTGTGTATCCTCCATCCAGGGTGATTACAGTGCAACAAGGAGACCTCACTTCCATTGCACTTCACATTGTCCAGCAGGATGTCACCCGAGCCTTCCCCAAAGTAAGCGTTGCCTAGAGCTGTAATGGCCTGGCCACATCCCAGCTGCCTGCACACAACCTGGGCATCAGAAATGTCCCAGTAATCATCACAAACTGTCCCCAGCCGTCCTTCGTAATAGACCTCAACGCGACCTTCACATCTGTGCTTTCCGTTCACCAGCTGGAGATGGGTCGCTTTGGGAGACAGGACATCGAGCACAAACACAGTCAGATAAATAAGCTGGAAGTGACCTTAAGAAGTCATCTCTTCTGTCCCGTCACCCCATCGTTCCCAGTAGGTGCTTGCCTAGCCCAATATTAAATGCCTGTAAGGACAGAGGTGATACCCACCTTTCTTCTTCCTCTCTTTCACATCTCAAAATCAGCTGCATGTATTTTATGCAAGGTTTCTACAGAAAATTTAGACAGTAAGATGGGCACCAACCATTTCAGCAAAAAAGGAAATTATTTAATAGTAAGAAAATCATAACAGGAAAGTAAAGAGGAGACAATTAATTTCAGTATCTGAAATCCACGTAAAACTGTATTAAGAAAGTAACTTGACATTTTTTTCATTTTGTTAATAGGAAGAAAACGGCATGTTTTAAGAACATGCCATGTTTATGTATTTCTTTTAGCCATAGTTAAAAGGTTTTATGCTACAAAACAAGGAAATATCACATTTTGCATTGAATCCTAGCAGGACTGAGGATGTACAGCACAGCTTTCCTGCCCTCAACCTGTGTCATCCCAGAAGCACAGGTGTATAGCAGTTCTACATGATGTACAAACTTTCCCAAATTTATTCTCATGGAGCTGCTACAGTGCTGCCATGTAAAAATTGCCAGGCAGATAAATGGCAACTGAAGGACAACAAGCAGTACACTACTTTGCTTAAAATTATGTCAGAATTAGCCAAGTGAATCCTT
This sequence comes from Falco rusticolus, assembly GCF_015220075.1. Taxonomy (NCBI): domain Eukaryota; kingdom Metazoa; phylum Chordata; class Aves; order Falconiformes; family Falconidae; genus Falco; species Falco rusticolus. Next base: position 5,395,387 of record NC_051195.1, read on the forward strand.
CAGAAAAACTATGGAGTTTTACAGAAAAACAATAGCCATTCTTTATATTTCTCCCTGCTTTATGCAATTTAACTAGGATTTATCTTATTCCTCTAGAATTTTTAGGAGAATTTTAAGGATCTAGAGTTCACACATCACAACCAAATCATATGGTTTTTAAAAGTAATTTTAGTGGAAGAATTCCACTAAGTGTTCAGCAGAATGGGCAATGGTCTCAAAGAGATTGTAAACATTTCAATAGGAATCCTGCAGCTTTATTTCTTATACGCCAGTAAAATGTTATTAGAGTTTGAAATAAAGAGATACCTGATAACCTGTCATGTATAGATCAGGTTACTGCATTCATTCAGGTAAAGCCCATCTGCTTTCCAGTTTGACTTAGGTTGTTTATACATTCTGCAGTGAACAGTATGAAAATCCTGATTTTAGAGATCCATTTTTAGTGAAGTTTATTGAAGACTTTACCACTAAGTGTGAGCAAATAACTGTTGTAACTTAAGATTTGCAGTATGTACACTTTGAAAATCAAAACATGCACGCTGTGCTTGTTATACATTACATTTCTGCTCAATACATATTTAACTTGTTATTAAACTCTGAATAAGTCCTCCAAAGCAAAACATTCTGTTTGGAGAAGCTCCTCCCAGTTTCTGTACTGAGCATGATGTTCTATGGCATGGAATATCCCTTTGGCCAGTTGGGGTCAGCTGTCCTGGCTCTGGTCCCTCCCGTTTCCTCATGCACCTGCTCACTGGCCGAGCATGGGAAGCTGAAAAGTCCTTGATTTAGAGTAAGCACTGCTTAGCAACAACCAAAACATCAGTGTGTTATCAACGTTATTCTCATGCCAAACTTAAAACACAGTGCTGTGCCCACTACTAGGAAGAAAATTAATTCTATCCCAGCTGAAACCAGGACACACACTCATAGGATTTTTGAGAAGTGAAACAGCAAACCTGGCAAAAAGTCAGAGTGGGATTAAGAAATTAAAGCTGATCTAAACCAGTTTCATTTGTTCTCATTCAGGGTCTGTCACCACTGTGAGAGCATAGCCATCCGCTGGGCTGGTAATTAGATAGGTTGCATCTTGCCTCACACTTCAAAGGTGTCAAAAAGACAAAAGCCAGTGATTGTACAAATACAACACTTACTCTGACCCAGGAGAGAGAGGCAGAGTTCTGGGGAATGAAGCCAAGAGCAGGGAGAACTAGAATAGCCAGAGTGAGATGGCTTATCACCAGGCAAGTAGAGGAAAGATAAAGAAAACTGGGTGAGGTAGATGATGGCAAGATAAATTATCGTAATCATGATTATAACCCTTTGCAGTTATTCTAGGATATACATAGAACTATTTAGCTCAAAGTCACCCAAGTCTCTTAAGAGATAGAAACTAGTCATCTAAGGAAAAAGTCCATGACCATTAAAAAGTTGAACTAAAGGCACTTAATGCATTTCAATATTTTTAGATGCCCCTCATTTATCTACAGTGCTAGATTATGAAAAGTAACTTCTTGCTATATTTTTTTAAAATTTTACATGAGATCAAGAAGAATCAAATAATACAAGCAATATTAAATATATAGCAAATGTATGCACACATATATTCTTGAATAAATACACATTTTCTAAAAATTCTTCCCTAATTCTTACATCAGATTTCTGGAACTGGAAGAATAACTCTTCATAACGTACAGACACAATTCTTGCAATGATATAAGGCACTAAGACAAGTACAACCCTGTGGCAGCAAAATGAACTCCACTAAATGGTTTAAATCCTTCTTACCGTTCAGTACGACGGTTAGTTCATAATTTTAGCAGAACAAAAGCGTGCTAGCCCTTTCACCCAATTTCCCCGTTAATCTTTTGCCCAAACCAATACCAGCATGAATGTGGTTTCTATTCATGGAATCAACAGAGAGGACATCAAGCAGTCTTTATATTTATTTTATGCATCCTGGAACAAGTCTAAGTGCTTTACCTGATTTGGCCTCCAGAACTGCTGGCCCCAGCAAGAGGAGCCATGTCAAAATCATAGTGGTACCCAGCTCATCAAGGTTGTTGACAGAAAGGACCGTCAGAATATATAGTCTCTATTTCTGAAGGGGAGTGGCTCTGTAGGTTTCTTTTTCTACAGGAGAACAATAAAACAACCACAGTCCTGTGATCTGAAACAAACATATGTTTGATTTGCTGTTTAAGTTTTTAGAACTTCCTGGATTTTGCAGAAAGATAATAGATCAAGAGTAACATTTTCCACTGCCTGGGAGGAAATATTTATGCTACCATGGGTTTCACAATCATTTCATTGTACAAAGAAATGGAGCTCCTATCCAAAGATACCTTTCAATTCCGGCTGATGAATCTCACTATTTTTCTTATACGAAGAGATTCCTTGGCAGGTCTGGGGAAGGTAGTGGAATCTTGAAACTTAGACTGACTCTCCAGCAAAGGAATAAAAAAGTTTCATAACTGGATGCCAACTAGTGTGACAAGTCTCTCTGAGGAGCTGTGAATGTCTTAAAGCTTCAGCATATTTTAAATAAAATAAGACCTGGTGGCCCTGTTTAAGTATGACTGGGTGGTCTCAGAAAAGCCTTGCAGTTGAAGTCAACACCTCCAGCCCCAATATGATCCCACTCCTTTTTGGCACTTTTAAGTTCAAGTCAAAACACAGTTCACTGAGAGACTTAGATTGCAAGAAAGTGTCAAGAGAAGCAGGGTCAACCAATAACTTTTCATGAAAACTGCAGAAAAATCAATGGATTTTATGCATATTTAAGTAAATCACAAAGGTTGCAACTTAACTTTATTCTAAAATTTCTTTTGATCCTCTGCACCATCAGATAGCTGGAGGGGGGAGGTTCAGATTTCTATTAAGAATCTTTCTAAATATATTCCTTGTTTAATTGTGCATAATGACTATTACAGCTGTATCATTCTTTAACAAATGAAACCAAAACCTTTCCACAACATGAAATAATGCTTAATTCTCATTCATCATTTTCTTGCCAGAGTGGTTACTTTTCGTTATTTCTGTGTTTTAACCATTTAATGAGAAAAAGCTGGCAACCATTCTAACATTGAAGAGACAGAATATTGCTCTTCATCTGATTCCTACCTCTAAGAAGCCATCGTGTCTTGGATGGCATTATCAGGAGTTAAAATTTGTGGCACAATTGTTGCTGTATATGGATTTATTGTCTCCAGAGGCAGTCATCAAGGGTAAAGACTAAAGTCCAGGAGCCCAAGAGAAAAAGAGAATGACTTAGAAGGTCTGTCCACAGAGGCCAGCATTATTGGAAGGGAAGAAGGAAGTGCAAAACACAAGATGCCAAAGATCATGTTGGAAGCCTTGAAAGTGAATGCTGAGAAGGGTAAATATGTTTCTTCTTTATACAAACAACTGCATTCACACACGAATGAGGAAATGTATACAACACCTGGTATTCACTCTTCATATTCTTCTGGTTTTGACAACTTGGCAAGAAGCAGAAAAAAATCAGTATATTTGACTGACCAGTCAAACACGGCAATCAATGAAGCAAGAGTAAGTGGTGGATAGCAATTCTTCTCCAAACTCTTGTAATAATTGAAAAAGGTGGGGAGGAAGGGGAACGTGAAAGTGATTTCCGGGTGGTTCAAGTGAAAAACCACACAAGTCAAACTGTCCAAGTAAGTGAATAACGCTGACTGATTAATTATTCACTCCTTTCTTCACTAATTAATTCTTTATTACAGACTTCAAAGACCTAGGTGTTTCTAGTGATCTTGATTATCAGACAATCTCTGCACAGCAGGACTAGAGAAAGGTTGTGCTCCAATTAATTTGAATTAATTAATTAATGCAAATACCATACAGGACATGTCATCCTACCCATTGGCTAGGTAAGTCTTTTGCAGTAACACGTTTTTGTTCTCTAGGGTCTCTTCTGGCAACTTGAAGTGTTTCTCAGCACATTGCTCTGTGAAAGAAGCTCCACCAAACTTTTAAAACACTTTCTCTTCTGCTGACTATTGTTAGGAGACTTCTCCAGACATACTGGCTTTTGTGACATCCAACCAAAACCATTGAAAGGACAAAGAAGATTAATCAGCTTTTAGCCATGACTACAAGAAACTACCTACATAGGAATAAAGGTATCCAAGACTTCTTCACAAAGGCGTGATAGTTTGAATCCATGCATTATGGTGCAATGTGGTAGCTTAGTCTTATTTATTTGGTTCCCTGATGGTCTCCTGGGGGCTGTCGCCTGTCTTATGTGAACCATGTCATTGCAAATTGATTTGCGTTTGTTCAGTGGTGAGGATGCAAGTGGATCAGAACTGTCTGCTGTTGAGAGTCAAATCCACTGGATATGCCAGTAAAAGATTTCCTGAACGTGGTGAGGCAGGAGGTGGGAAGGAAGGTTCTTGGCAGAAAAATCACTCACCAGGGACATGTACTTTAGAACACAACCCTTTCCTCATCATCAAATCCAGTTCTCTTGAATCCTGCATTTCTAGAATACTTGTGGATCAAGGAAGATGGCAGGAAATAAGGAGGATGAGTCTGAGACACTAACTACTTGAACAGTTTAGCAGTGTTTTCTACAGCAACATTTAATATGGAAACCACTGAACTCGGTACTTCTGCCTTGCATTCTGATACAACCTTGGTATGTCTCCATCTGGGACCCATGGCACAGACATAGTATGGGAAGACTCAGCTCTCAGCAGCACAGACACATTGCAGATTCAAGTACCAACATCCTAGGTCTAGGATCTTTCTGCTTGTCTGATCACAATAATATTCAGAGACTAGGAGAAGTAGAAGAAGTACCATCAAGCTATGCCCTGAAAAATGGTGGGGTAGCAACACTGCAGCAGCAAGATCACAGCAGGAGCAGGGGCAGGAGAGAAAACAGAAGTCTGGGCAGAGCAGAGGGGAAGGTCCTCTTCTAGAGAGGCAGGAAAGCCCAGGTCCAAGAAAGTCTTCACTGTGCTGAGCAGGTCAGTGGATTCCTTCAAGCCTGGACAATCTCTGGTCGACACAACAGGACTAGAGGAAAGGCAGGTCAGCCTCCTGGGTTGCTCTGCCCTTCAAGGTGTCTGTAGGCAGAGAAGAGGGGAGGACTCTACTCATGTTCCTCATGTTCCTCGTTACTCATGTGTGACAGATGCATTCAGCCCCCTAACCAAACTAGCAGTAGTTTGTTACAGTCTCCAAAGGAGGTAAAGGCCTGAGCCATAGGTGGGCCAAGAGCCCCTTTAGAAAACCCACGAAGGAGCAGAGCGACCCAGCGAGCGTTGATGCATATGGGCTTGGAACACAGATCATACAATTAACACATGAACAGTGGGTGGCTTTTCCAAGACTCATTTACCAAGGAACAAAGCAAGTTGTGGGTACAAGGGGTTTCATGCATACCTCCCCGGTGTCTGCAATTTGACTATGAGCCAACCACTTCATCCCGTAAATATGACAGCCTGTGAGCCTTCTTTGGGCTCTCCCTGCTAGGCAGCATGGCCACATAGTGGTGATGTTCCCTTGAGATGGGACACCCCTCAAAGCTGCTCCTTGAGGCAGAGAGACCTTTTTATCAATGACAGATTTTTGGATGAGTCCAGTTTGAGCTTTCTCTAAATTACAACTGGACTGCACACCAGTGACTCTCTCCTTGAACTATGACGCCTCTTAAGGTTTGAGATTCCTTACCTGAGGCCAGGAGATTCTTCCCTACCCAAGGTGGAGAGATCCCTTATTTGAAACAGATCCTTGGTAAGTAGCTGATAGTATGCTAAATTGCTACTAATGAAATCCATGTAGCTAATTCCTTTAGACATAAAGCATTGTCCAATTCTGAGACTAAGATTGGACCTAGACGCACCTAAGCTCCATCAGGAGTTTAGAAAGCAAAGGAGTTGGTCCACTTTGAACCTTGTGACTCAATGGGAGCGTGTCCCTTACCCTTTGCTTCTCTGGTCTCTACATAAATCTTCCTAGCTCAATTCTAACTCGATTTTCCTTTGTATGTTTCATCCATGTAGTAAGTGGTAGAGTGAACCTTGCCATCAAACTTTGTTAAATTGCACATCTACAAATTAATATTAAAACTCTTTTTGCTAATAACTTTGATGATGATTCTTGGAACGACCCTAAATCACTCATCCATGACATCATGTGTAGACAACAAAATTCATTTCGACTTTCTGTGGGCAATGTTAATCCCTCCTTGTATGGTGCCTTCTCCACAGCATGGAGAAGTAATGAAAGGCCTGCCTGGAGTCACCAGGAAAAGGCAGCTTGAAGGAAGAAATGGCACAGGAAGTAATGATGATTCCCGTCAGAGCTGCCCACATCCTCCTCGTCAGGTCAAGATGTCACCCTAGAGTACAGCTCACCTTCCTTACACGTCACTACTTTGTCTCTGACTCACCTCACGCATAGTACATTATACTGTTCCCAAAAAACTTTCCTCTTTCATAGCTGGCTAGAAAACAGAAAAGTCTAAAGAAGATCATTTCTCAATCAAATACCAATGACCTTTCCACCTGTAATGTGTAGTTTCTTCCAAACAGGTTCTTCCTTTTTTATTGTTTTTATTTTCTTTTCGCATGGAGACAAGAGACAAGTCACGCTTCCTTATGACAACTTACGTACATTCTCTCCCTCCTGCCCCCATTAAAGGTGTAGAAATGCGTAAGAACAAGAGCAGAAATCATCACTTGGCAAAGCCACTGTGTCAGAAGCCACCTTCTCCAACCTGATAATGCGTTAGCTGGGAGTTCGGACACTTGGGTTGTATGTGTGCAAGTACACAAAAAAAAGTAGTGCTCAAAAGATGTTTTCTTTCCTGCATTTTTTAATTACCCATTTAAAATAAGATTTGATTATATTCATCCTTTATACAAAATCTTATAAATGGCCTGCATTTTCTCAGAGGAAAATGTAATTGTGAAGATCCGTACCCCAAAAAACAAGGAATGCTGTACAGGAGCAATTCCTTATGTGCAGCCCCTGTGCATTTTTGGCTATGACTCATTACTGAGATATTTTTACTGCAAAGAAACATTTTTCTTGGACTATTTTCCAGACTACCTCACGGTGCTACACAGGTGTTTTATCTGCATATCAGCAATGGCAAAATAAGTTAGTTCTTTCTCAGGTCACCCAAATCAGTCTTCTTAGATGGACACTCAACCAGGAGCTCAACAGAGATGCTCTGAAATATCCAGCGTTGAAGATGGCCACTTATTTGGATGCCGAGATGGAAGAATCAACATTTCTTTAGATCTCAAGTGTATTTGGACTTGAGGATTTCAAAGCCAAGCTCCTTTATAAATTCAGTTCATGGTAACACCAGGTGTTATCTTGATATAGTACATTTTTCAAAAAAGATAAAAGATCTGGATGGTGGAATAGTCAAGTAAGAGTTACTCTCTACGCAGATTGCAACATTAATGAATGCAGTAGGTGGCGGGTGAAAACATCTTTCCAGCTTCAAGTCTTGGGTTTCCTTTCACATTATCTGGTATGGTATGGGTTCTTCAGTTTACACTTCAAAAGAAATGCTCCCACCATGAGAACAGCAGCTAAAAGCACCACAGTGGTTACAGCCAAAGAAACGTGGGAGCTGGCAGCAGGCACTGAGCTCTGAGACTCCCCTTTCTCCTGAATGTCAGAAGCCAGCTTTGTGGGAAAAAAAAAAAAAAAAAAAGAAAAAAAAAAAAAAAAAAAGAGAGAGAGAGAGGGGGGTTTAATTTCCTTTTTTCCTGAGCTAGTTAATCTCAAAGGTAATGAGGCAAAGAGAACCTGAATTTAAAAAGTTGCAATCTGGATCTGATCAGAAACCAAATTGTTTTATTGTGCATTGTTTCACAAATGATTCTGTGGCCATGCCAAACAAGTAAAGATTATGGTAGGAAATTGAAGAGCAACTAAGAGTTTGTAATGATTACACTCTAAGACCATAAGATGCTGGGTTTTGATAGTGGAAACAGCAGCTACAGGACAGTGGGAGACAATATTTCCAAGAGGACCTACAGACTGGTTTCTAATAAATAAGAGACATGTCCATCAGGCACAGAGAGCTTTGAAAAATTAATATAAATCCTGCAGGGATATGAGTTACATCTCATCCTTCTTCCCACGGAACCAAATCAATTGCCATTTGACATGTGCAGGACAAGTAATGGATCTACACTATGACAGAAAGGAAGTAGCTGGTAAACCTTATAAAAAAAAAATCCCCCTAAGAATTATAGCAGAGTTGTGAATAAATCAGCAAAGGTTTGTCCAGAGCTGGATTTCGAGTTCGAACTGATGCACAAACATGCAGTAATCTACAGAGTTTTATGTCATTTAAGTTTTTTAAACTTACCAGCAGTCCTTTTTCCAGTGTCAGCTTCCCGAAGTTGGATAGGTCCAAGAACAACATTCATTTTTTCATGGGAAGAGCCTACATTCCTCTTGAACCTACTAACACAGCCCTGGTAGCAGCGGGAAGAGTAGTCACGGTACTGGCACACCACCAGCTCACACTGCAGGTAAACTGATGAGTGTCGATTAAAGAATGAAAAAGCATTAAATGCAAACCGAGTAACATTGTGGTATGGTGAATAGTAAGAGGAGTAGGTAGGATCCTTAACACACCTGGAAAGATATAAAATTAACAGATTAGCTATTGGGAATACAAACACTATTTCACTATCTCTGTGCAATATGTTTCAACTTTAAATATAAAACCAGAAGGTAACGGTATAAGAGAACTCAACAGGATTAAAAAACCAAGTATTCTTAGCAAGAAGGGAAATTAAGAAACAAAAAAAAGTAACAGTGGCAGTGATTTCTACCACAATAATATATACAGCACAGAAATTTTGTAGCTCATCAAAGTTTCTGCAAACATGAGTAGCTGAAAAATAACTAGTGGTGAAGACCTGATTTGCATTTGCAAACAGGATTGCCTATTTCCAAATAGATCCCAGCAGATCGCTGCAGAAAGTGCCCCTTTCTATTCTGGAAGAACAAAATTACTTCTAATACACAACTTTTTGGGGAAAGAAACATGCTTTCTAGTCCTTCAGTGTTGGTAGTGTACCTTGCTTGAATCGTGACACCTGACAGAAATCTCCAGGTTTTTCGCAGAACAAGTTGCTAAATTAACTTTTCTGTCAATGAGTTTCACTTACTGTCAATTACTAGCCTTAGAAGTTACCTAACTTAGATCCTAGTCCATCTGGTTTAATTTAACCGCCATGAAAAAAGATCACAATAATCAACCCAGAATTGTTACTCCAGGATATGTCAGAGTTGCCCTTAATTATATCCGTGCTCATTTCCCTAATAAATACACCAAGGATTTTAAATCCTTCTCATTCCTATTTTATTTTATAGCGCAGTGATATCCCAACACACTTTATATTTACAAATAGATATTACTGATTTCAGATTCAGTAAATACATTTGCTTTTGGCACAGCTCCATGTCACATGAATAAAAATTAACTGGAATCACAAGCCTAACTTGCAGCTTCTCAGCGGGTTACTACCCTGCTAAGGTTACTGATGTGAACACCCTCCTAGCAGGCAGAAAAATTCACATGCCACCAAGCACAGAAGGGAAATAAACTAGCACAAGCCTTTCATTCCTGGAACAAAATGGCACAGTGAGAGCCACACTTTTATGCTTCCAGCTCCATCAGTTTTACATTCTTTACAAGAGTCCACAACTTTCCCATTTCAAATCAAAGGCACATCTTGTATCAAATCAAGCAAAATGTTTTAGGTTTCTAGAATAGCAAGAAAAAACTAAGGGTTTCTCTTCTTTTTCTTTTTTATTTTGATGTATGGAACCATAAAGCTATTGACATCTCTATGTTTCAGAAACAAATTCAGACCTCATTTTCTACACTACCTCCTTGAGTAAAGTCTTAGTGCTTGCCTGCAAACTTCTGAATGGCATTTCTTTGACATATTATATTTTATTCAGGCTTTGCCAAGAGGCCTTTCTTAGAAGTATATTTATATTAAGAATTGCAAGCACCGTATACCAGCCCTAGAGCAATTCTTTCATAAATTAAGCTCTTTCAGAACTATGCATAGAGCTACTTTTAAAGTGATTCTTTAGAAAGTTCTTACCCATTTCTGATCAATATATAGGCCAGTGTTCTAAAATTGTTAGGATCAGGTGATGCCACACATGTGTCCACAAACACCACAAGATTTGGGTCAGAGCTGTGAAGAGAAGCTTGAAGGAACAAATTCTGATTCAGGTCAACGTAGTATGGAAAGTCATGCACTGGCCACAGGAAAGATGAGGAATTGTAGAATTTCAAGTTCATGTCGTATCTGCCATACTGGGTTTCATCAACGTTAATGACATCATTGGCATCGTACATTACTTGCACCCAGGTGTCCTGGAGCATTTTGCATTTGGTGTGCAAGTGAAGGTCCCTTTGCCTTTTGATGATGTAACCAGAAGCGGGCACTGTTATCACATTGGAGTAGGTGATTGTTTCATTGTTGCCCTGTTTGACACATTAGATAAGTACAAAATTACCACATATAGTCATGTCCACAGTGAGTACTATGACCTTCTCTGTATGTGCCAGGTCCTAGTATTAGTCAGTAAGAACATGGCATACTCAGTGTCATACATACAAACCCAAGCATCCTGGATGGGATTGTTTGCTTAACTCTCTCCTATACTTTGTTCTCTAGAACATCACTGAAATAAATACAGGGATTACTTAAACCCTGGGAAGGACAACCTCCAGGAACACATGCTTCTTTTCTGTGTTTTGAATACCTGTGGGCCACAACACCCTTTGTGATTCATGACAGTTTTCCAAATATCTATTAAATTTCCATGCCCAGACTTAGACATCTCTCCTAAAATATGTTGATACCAACCTGTCTCTGTGTACCACAGCCGTTGTATGGAATGTTGAATATAACTTCAGTTGATGTAATTGTTGGTCTACAATAAGAGTCTGACAAGCTGGCGTTCCACACTGAGTAGCCACGTGACTGGAGATAGCGTCTGTCTATAACTGCGCGCATGGAAGTTGGCAAGCACACAAGGGCTAGGGAATAAAATATTAATTATTAGTGATTTCAGGTACTTGATAATGCCTGCATGTTATGACTTCAGCAAATACAATAAATTCTGTCATTTAGGGGAGAGAATTCATAAGCCAAACCACTTATTTTTATACCTTAGACCTTAATATGAATAAGCAATGGTGTCTGACAAACTTCAGCTGACCTTCAGTTAGTCTCCTGACAAAAAGTAGCTTACAATAGGCTGCTGCTGAGACCTTGGGCCAGTATCACCACTCGCATGAAGATGCTAAGTGGAAGGTTTTATGAATAAGAATTCAAAAGCTCTTGTGGAAGGTGTAGAGCTAAATGTTCCCATTGGCTTGCAGAAACACTGTTTGGGTGGGAGAGGATCCTGAAACCACCTCCACGACATTTCACTGAATCCATGACATAAAAAAAAAAAAAAAAATGATCCCAGGGAGATTTTGGCTTTTGGTAGAGAGAGATATTTGATAACAGGGACCAACTGGCAATGCAAAGCCTCTTGAAAGGCAGTTACAAAGACAACAGACCCAAATGTGATGGCCATTGTTTGTGCCTGGCATGGCTGTGAGTGCACATTAGATAAACTTTCCCACTGGGACTGCAGGACAGAAGTGCAACAGGACATCCAGAGAAGTGGCTTTGAAGATTTCATCTCCTGAATGTTTCTAGATACTCATATATAAATCCATAATGTACCTGAACCGCTGTTGGCATAGCTCTGCTTTGAATAGTTTGACTAGGAAGCCTCCAAAGGTCCTTTCTAACCAATATATCTATGAAAATATGTTCACAAAGGTAGAAAAAAGATATATGAATAATGACATGATAAGAAGAAATATGAATTTAGACTGGCCATCATAGAAAACATGTAAAGACAATTTGATACTTGAAGATTTTTTTTTTAAATAAAATATTTTTTTTTTGTCTGAAAGTGATCCAGCAGTAACCAGTCATGAAATCCAAGTAGGAATGTTATCTATGTGGGATTTCTTCAACAACATCAACAAATCCTTATTTAGCAACTAGAATCAGGGTATTAAAGATCCTTACCAAAGAAAACATTACAAACAGAACAGAAACTCACTGGTGCTCTGGTCTGCTGGAAAGGACTGATACTCAGCACGAAACCCTCTACTGGAATATCCAGAGTCACTGTGAAATCTGACAGTCAAAAAATTTGAGGATGATGTGTACGTGAGATAAGAACTAGAACAAATTTTTCCAAGCAGAGGAGATGTTTTGGGAGGCCCATCATAGATCTCAATATAGTCATTCTGGCATCCACCTTGCAACCTGGGGAAGAAATGTGAATATATAATAAAATGCATGAGGTAAACTCTGCTTTTTAAGTGATGAACAAACAATAAACTAAGATACCGCACTCACACAACTCCCACGTAATATTTATACTTCATTTGAAAGCATGGGAAATGTGCTTGGGAGCTGTGTTTGTAGTTGAGATTTGGGACCCATTTATTGCCAAAGCAAGAAGTGGCTTACTTACTGAATGCTTATAAATGTGAGCATAACACGGAAATTATTTGTCACTTGTATCTGCCATAAACACTCAGCATTATCTGGATAATTCAAAGGATAAGAAGGACTCTGGATGGTTCCGGAGGAATTAAAAAGCAAGCCACCACAAATATATTTTTTAGCTAAAACAAAAAACAAACAAACAAACAAAAAACATAAGATACGAAACTTAATAATTTAGATTTACCCCTCATAAAACGAAAAATACATTTTATGTATCTAAGCAAAAGCAACAGCAAGTTAAATCTCCAGAGAAACTGAAATATTGTGCTCTTCTCATTCAGGCTACAAGACTGATGACCTCCAGAGAACGGTGACGCTTCCGTGTCCTTTTACATTTGGTAGGCTTAAAAAATAAGTATCTATGAGAAAAAGCAGAAGCTCCTACCTTAATAACATTGAAACTAGAAAAGAAAGAAAAGATTTCCCAAAAAATCAATTCAGTGAAATCAGGCCAAGCAATAGAATCACATAGAAATAGGAGAACAGTATGAAGGATTTGAAATGTAAAAAAATTTTTTGAAAAATTATAACAATGTAAAACTTGAAAACCTCAAATATATCAACGTATAAAAAAACCACGTCAAAATTAATACACTGGACAGAAGAAAAAAGCTGACACACCTGCAGTAGTAAATGGTGGACTCGAAACATTTGTCATGGCCATGGCATCTGTAGGGGAGGAAGAGAAAGGAGCAAGTGAGGACCTTGTGGATGAAGGACAAGGGCACGTTTTCTCCCAGAGTGGGGATGCTGGGGCCACCCGGTGACACAGATGATGCAGAACCTGGCGGTCTCACCAGGGTGGTCTTCCATGGTGGGAACAAGGCAAAACAAAGCCCTTGAGCACCTCTCCAACACATAGCCAACAGCGGCCAACAAGGGCTGCTTCTTGAAAGCGTCCCGGTGTTGAGGAAGGACAAGCAAGGGTACCTGAGCACACCACACCAGCATCTTCACCGTGGCCACAGTTGTGGATGCCCCAACCATTGTTCCTGCACTCGAAGAGGGACGACTCATTCCCTGTGCAGTGCACGTCATCCAGGTAGATGTTGCCGGTGCCTTGTCCAAAGTAGGCACTTGATGGTGCAGATACAGCATAGCCGCACCCCAGCTGCCTGCACACGACCTCGGCATCCTGCAGGTCCCAGCTGTCATCACAGGCGGTGCCCCGGTTCCCATACTGGTAAATCTCTACACGCCCCTCACACCGGCTGCTGCCATTCACCAGGCTCAGGGAGACACCTTGGGAAGGAGGAGACATGGAAAACATGGGAGACCCCTGGTCACGCGGACACCTTCTCTTGCTGCCACAATGGCAGTGCTCTCCGAGTTTCAGGCCACCGGGACGGCCGCCCTCAGCATAACTACTCTGTGTGGTTCCCTGGCTCTGCTGTGCCGTGGAGAAGACCAAGTGGTACCGCCAGAGGCAGTGGCCAGCAAAACCGTGACAAAGTGAGACCCACCTGGAGGAATGGATACTGTGAAGCTGGGTGCGGTCGTCCTTGTGGCATCTGTAGGGGAGGAAGAGAAAGGAGCAAGTGAGGACCTTGTGGATGAAGGACAAGGGCACGTTTTCTCCCAGAGTGGGGATGCTGGGGCCACCCGGTGAAACAGATGATGCAGAACCTGGCGGTCTCACCAGGGTGGTCTTCCATGGTGGGAACAAGGCAAAACAAAGCCCTTGAGCACCTCTCCAACACATAGCCAACAGCGGCCAACAAGGGCTGCTTCTTGAAAGCGTCCCGGTGTTGAGGAAGGACAAGCAAGGGTACCTGAGCACACCACACCAGCATCTTCACCGTGGCCACAGTTGTGGATGCCCCAACCATTGTTCCTGCACTCGAAGAGGGACAACTCATTCCCTGTGCAGTGCACATCATCCAGGTAGATGTTGCCGGTGCCTTGTCCAAAGTAGGCACTTGATGGTGCAGATACAGCATAGCCGCACCCCAGCTGCCTGCACACGACCTCGGCATCCTGCAGGTCCCAGCTGTCATCACAGACGGTGCCCCGGTTCCCATACTGGTAAATCTCTACACGCCCCTCACACCGGCTGCTGCCATTCACCAGGCTCAGGGAGACACCTTGGGAAGGAGGAGACATGGAAAACATGGGAGACCCCTGGTCATGGGGACACCTTCTCTTGCTGCCACAATGGCAGTGCTCTCCGAGTTTCAGGCCACCGGGACGGCCGCCCTCAGCATAACTACTCTGTGTGGTTCCCTGGCTCTGCTGTGCCGTGGAGAAGACCAAGTGGTACCGCCAGAGGCAGTGGCCAGCAAAACTGTGACAAAGTGAGACCCACCTGGAGGAATGGATACTGTGAAGCTGGGTGTGGTCGTCCTTGTGGCATCTGTAGGGGAGGAAGAGAAAGGAGCAAGTGAGGACCTTGTGGATGAAGGACAAGGGCACGTTTTCTCCCAGAGTGGGGATGCTGGGGCCACCCGGTGAAACAGATGATGCAGAACCTGGCGGTCTCACCAGGGTGGTCTTCCATGGTGGGAACAAGGCAAAACAAAGCCCTTGAGCACCTCTCCAACACATAGCCAACAGCGGCCAACAAGGGCTGCTTCTTGAAAGCGTCCCGGTGTTGAGGAAGGACAAGCAAGGGTACCTGAGCACACCACACCAGCATCTTCACCGTGGCCACAGTTGTGGATGCCCCAACCATTGTTCCTGCACTCGAAGAGGGACAACTCATTCCCTGTGCAGTGCACATCATCCAGGTAGATGTTGCCGGTGCCTTGTCCAAAGTAGGCACTTGATGGTGCAGATACAGCATAGCCGCACCCCAGCTGCCTGCACACGACCTCGGCATCCTGCAGGTCCCAGCTGTCATCACAGACGGTGCCCCGGTTCCCATACTGGTAAATCTCTACACGCCCCTCACACCGGTTCCTGCCGTTCACCAGGCTCAGGGAGACACCTTGGGAAGGAGGAGACATGGAAAACATGGGAGACCACTGGTCACGCGGACACCTTCTCTTGCTGCCACAATGGCAGTGCTCTCCGAGTTTCAGGCCACCAGGACGGCCGCCCTCAGCATAACTACTCTGTGTGGTTCCCTGGCTCTGCTGTGCCGTGGAGAAGACCAAATCCCACCCTGTGAGCCACAAAGTGGTACCGCCAGAGGCAGTGGCCAGCAAAACCGTGACAAAGTGAGACCCACCTGGAGGAATGGATACTGTGAAGCTGGGTGCGGTCGTCCTTGTGGCATCTGTAGGGGAGGAAGAGAAAGGAGCAAGTGAGGACCTTGTGGATGAAGGACAAGGGCACGTTTTCTCCCAGAGTGGGGATGCTGGGGCCACCCGGTGACACAGATGATGCAGAACCTGGCGGTCTCACCAGGGTGGTCTTCCATGGTGGGAACAAGGCAAAACAAAGCCCTTGAGCACCTCTCCAACGCATAGCCAACAGCGGCCAACAAGGGCTGCTTCTTGAAAGCGTCCCGGTGTTGAGGAAGGACAAGCAAGGGTACCTGAGCACACCACACCAGCATCTTCACCGTGGCCACAGTTGTGGATGCCCCAACCATTGTTCCTGCACTCGAAGAGGGACAACTCATTCCCTGTGCAGTGCACGTCATCCAGGTAGATGTTGCCGGTGCCTTGTCCAAAGTAGGCACTTGATGGTGCAGATACAGCATAGCCGCACCCCAGCTGCCTGCACACGACCTCGGCATCCTGCAGGTCCCAGCTGTCATCACAGACGGTGCCCCGGTTCCCATACTGGTAAATCTCTACACGCCCCTCACACCGGCTGCTGCCATTCACCAGGCTCAGGGAGACACCTTGGGAAGGAGGAGACATGGAAAACATGGGAGACCCCTGGTCACGCGGACACCTTCTCTTGCTGCCACAATGGCAGTGCTCTCCGAGTTTCAGGCCACCGGGACGGCCGCCCTCAGCATAACTACTCTGTGTGGTTCCCTGGCTCTGCTGTGCCGTGGAGAAGACCAAGTGGTACCGCCAGAGGCAGTGGCCAGCAAAACTGTGACAAAGTGAGACCCACCTGGAGGAATGGATACTGTGAAGCTGGGTGCGGTCGTCCTTGTGGCATCTGTAGGGGAGGAAGAGAAAGGAGCAAGTGAGGACCTTGTGGATGAAGGACAAGGGCACGTTTTCTCCCAGAGTGGGGATGCTGGGGCCACCCGGTGAAACAGATGATGCAGAACCTGGCGGTCTCACCAGGGTGGTCTTCCATGGTGGGAACAAGGCAAAACAAAGCCCTTGAGCACCTCTCCAACACATAGCCAACAGCGGCCAACAAGGGCTGCTTCTTGAAAGCGTCCCGGTGTTGAGGAAGGACAAGCAAGGGTACCTGAGCACACCACACCAGCATCTTCACCGTGGCCACAGTTGTGGATGCCCCAACCATTGTTCCTGCACTCGAAGAGGGACAACTCATTCCCTGTGCAGTGCACATCATCCAGGTAGATGTTGCCGGTGCCTTGTCCAAAGTAGGCACTTGATGGTGCAGATACAGCATAGCCGCACCCCAGCTGCCTGCACACGACCTCGGCATCCTGCAGGTCCCAGCTGTCATCACAGACGGTGCCCCGGTTCCCATACTGGTAAATCTCTACACGCCCCTCACACCGGTTCCTGCCGTTCACCAGGCTCAGGGAGACACCTTGGGAAGGAGGAGACATGGAAAACATGGGAGACCACTGGTCACGCGGACACCTTCTCTTGCTGCCACAATGGCAGTGCTCTCCGAGTTTCAGGCCACCAGGACGGCCGCCCTCAGCATAACTACTCTGTGTGGTTCCCTGGCTCTGCTGTGCCGTGGAGAAGACCAAATCCCACCCTGTGAGCCACAAAGTGGTACCGCCAGAGGCAGTGGCCAGCAAAACCGTGACAAAGTGAGACCCACCTGGAGGAATGGATACTGTGAAGCTGGGTGCGGTCGTCCTTGTGGCATCTGTAGGGGAGGAAGAGAAAGGAGCAAGTGAGGACCTTGTGGATGAAGGACAAGGGCACGTTTTCTCCCAGAGTGGGGATGCTGGGGCCACCCGGTGACACAGATGATGCAGAACCTGGCGGTCTCACCAGGGTGGTCTTCCATGGTGGGAACAAGGCAAAACAAAGCCCTTGAGCACCTCTCCAACACATAGCCAACAGCGGCCAACAAGGGCTGCTTCTTGAAAGCGTCCCGGTGTTGAGGAAGGACAAGCAAGGGTACCTGAGCACACCACACCAGCATCTTCACCGTGGCCACAGTTGTGGATGCCCCAACCATTGTTCCTGCACTCGAAGAGGGACAACTCATTCCCTGTGCAGTGCACGTCATCCAGGTAGATGTTGCCGGTGCCTTGTCCAAAGTAGGCACTTGATGGTGCAGATACAGCATAGCCGCACCCCAGCTGCCTGCACACGACCTCGGCATCCTGCAGGTCCCAGCTGTCATCACAGACGGTGCCCCGGTTCCCATACTGGTAAATCTCTACACGCCCCTCACACCGGTTCCTGCCGTTCACCAGGCTCAGGGAGACACCTTGGGAAGGAGGAGACATGGAAAACATGGGAGACCCCTGGTCATGGGGACACCTTCTCTTGCTGCCACAATGGCAGTGCTCTCCGAGTTTCAGGCCACCAGGACGGCCGCCCTCAGCATAACTACTCTGTGTGGTTCCCTGGCTCTGCTGTGCCGTGGAGAAGACCAAATCCCACCCTGTGAGCCACAAAGTGGTACTGCCAGAGGCAGTGGCCAGCAAAACCGTGACAAAGTGAGACCCACCTGGAGGAATGGATACTGTGAAGCTGGGTGCGGTCGTCCTTGTGGCATCTGTAGGGGAGGAAGAGAAAGGAGCAAGTGAGGACCTTGTGGATGAAGGACAAGGGCACGTTTTCTCCCAGAGTGGGGATGCTGGGGCCACCCGGTGACACAGATGATGCAGAACCTGGCGGTCTCACCAGGGTGGTCTTCCATGGTGGGAACAAGGCAAAACAAAGCCCTTGAGCACCTCTCCAACGCATAGCCAACAGCGGCCAACAAGGGCTGCTTCTTGAAAGCGTCCCGGTGTTGAGGAAGGACAAGCAAGGGTACCTGAGCACACCACACCAGCATCTTCACCGTGGCCACAGTTGTGGATGCCCCAACCATTGTTCCTGCACTCGAAGAGGGACAACTCATTCCCTGTGCAGTGCACGTCATCCAGGTAGATGTTGCCGGTGCCTTGTCCAAAGTAGGCACTTGATGGTGCAGATACAGCATAGCCGCACCCCAGCTGCCTGCACACGACCTCGGCATCCTGCAGGTCCCAGCTGTCATCACAGACGGTGCCCCGGTTCCCATACTGGTAAATCTCTACACGCCCCTCACACCGGCTGCTGCCATTCACCAGGCTCAGGGAGACACCTTGGGAAGGAGGAGACATGGAAAACATGGGAGACCCCTGGTCACGCGGACACCTTCTCTTGCTGCCACAATGGCAGTGCTCTCCGAGTTTCAGGCCACCGGGACGGCCGCCCTCAGCATAACTACTCTGTGTGGTTCCCTGGCTCTGCTGTGCCGTGGAGAAGACCAAGTGGTACCGCCAGAGGCAGTGGCCAGCAAAACTGTGACAAAGTGAGACCCACCTGGAGGAATGGATACTGTGAAGCTGGGTGCGGTCGTCCTTGTGGCATCTGTAGGGGAGGAAGAGAAAGGAGCAAGTGAGGACCTTGTGGATGAAGGACAAGGGCACGTTTTCTCCCAGAGTGGGGATGCTGGGGCCACCCGGTGAAACAGATGATGCAGAACCTGGCGGTCTCACCAGGGTGGTCTTCCATGGTGGGAACAAGGCAAAACAAAGCCCTTGAGCACCTCTCCAACACATAGCCAACAGCGGCCAACAAGGGCTGCTTCTTGAAAGCGTCCCGGTGTTGAGGAAGGACAAGCAAGGGTACCTGAGCACACCACACCAGCATCTTCACCGTGGCCACAGTTGTGGATGCCCCAACCATTGTTCCTGCACTCGAAGAGGGACAACTCATTCCCTGTGCAGTGCACATCATCCAGGTAGATGTTGCCGGTGCCTTGTCCAAAGTAGGCACTTGATGGTGCAGATACAGCATAGCCGCACCCCAGCTGCCTGCACACGACCTCGGCATCCTGCAGGTCCCAGCTGTCATCACAGACGGTGCCCCGGTTCCCATACTGGTAAATCTCTACACGCCCCTCACACCGGTTCCTGCCGTTCACCAGGCTCAGGGAGACACCTTGGGAAGGAGGAGACATGGAAAACATGGGAGACCACTGGTCACGCGGACACCTTCTCTTGCTGCCACAATGGCAGTGCTCTCCGAGTTTCAGGCCACCAGGACGGCCGCCCTCAGCATAACTACTCTGTGTGGTTCCCTGGCTCTGCTGTGCCGTGGAGAAGACCAAATCCCACCCTGTGAGCCACAAAGTGGTACCGCCAGAGGCAGTGGCCAGCAAAACCGTGACAAAGTGAGACCCACCTGGAGGAATGGATACTGTGAAGCTGGGTGCGGTCGTCCTTGTGGCATCTGTAGGGGAGGAAGAGAAAGGAGCAAGTGAGGACCTTGTGGATGAAGGACAAGGGCACGTTTTCTCCCAGAGTGGGGATGCTGGGGCCACCCGGTGAAACAGATGATGCAGAACCTGGCGGTCTCACCAGGGTGGTCTTCCATGGTGGGAACAAGGCAAAACAAAGCCCTTGAGCACCTCTCCAACACATAGCCAACAGCGGCCAACAAGGGCTGCTTCTTGAAAGCGTCCCGGTGTTGAGGAAGGACAAGCAAGGGTACCTGAGCACACCACACCAGCATCTTCACCGTGGCCACAGTTGTGGATGCCCCAACCATTGTTCCTGCACTCGAAGAGGGACGACTCATTCCCTGTGCAGTGCACGTCATCCAGGTAGATGTTGCCGGTGCCTTGTCCAAAGTAGGCACTTGATGGTGCAGATACAGCATAGCCGCACCCCAGCTGCCTGCACACGACCTCGGCATCCTGCAGGTCCCAGCTGTCATCACAGACGGTGCCCCGGTTCCCATACTGGTAAATCTCTACACGCCCCTCACACCGGTTCCTGCCGTTCACCAGGCTCAGGGAGACACCTTGGGAAGGAGGAGACATGGAAAACATGGGAGACCCCTGGTCACGCGGACACCTTCTCTTGCTGCCACAATGGCAGTGCTCTCCGAGTTTCAGGCCACCGGGACGGCCGCCCTCAGCATAACTACTCTGTGTGGTTCCCTGGCTCTGCTGTGCCGTGGAGAAGACCAAGTGGTACCGCCAGAGGCAGTGGCCAGCAAAACTGTGACAAAGTGAGACCCACCTGGAGGAATGGATACTGTGAAGCTGGGTGCGGTCGTCCTTGTGGCATCTGTAGGGGAGGAAGAGAAAGGAGCAAGTGAGGACCTTGTGGATGAAGGACAAGGGCACGTTTTCTCCCAGAGTGGGGATGCTGGGGCCACCCGGTGACACAGATGATGCAGAACCTGGCGGTCTCACCAGGGTGGTCTTCCATGGTGGGAACAAGGCAAAACAAAGCCCTTGAGCACCTCTCCAACGCATAGCCAACAGCGGCCAACAAGGGCTGCTTCTTGAAAGCGTCCCGGTGTTGAGGAAGGACAAGCAAGGGTACCTGAGCACACCACGCCAGCATCTTCACCGTGGCCACAGTTGTGGATGCCCCAACCATTGTTCCTGCACTCGAAGAGGGACAACTCATTCCCTGTGCAGTGCACGTCATCCAGGTAGATGTTGCCGGTGCCTTGTCCAAAGTAGGCACTTGATGGTGCAGATACAGCATAGCCGCACCCCAGCTGCCTGCACACGACCTCGGCATCCTGCAGGTCCCAGCTGTCATCACAGACGGTGCCCCGGTTCCCATACTGGTAAATCTCTACACGCCCCTCACACCGGTTCCTGCCGTTCACCAGGCTCAGGGAGACACCTTGGGAAGGAGGAGACATGGAAAACATGGGAGACCCCTGGTCATGGGGACACCTTCTCTTGCTGCCACAATGGCAGTGCTCTCCGAGTTTCAGGCCACCAGGACGGCCGCCCTCAGCATAACTACTCTGTGTGGTTCCCTGGCTCTGCTGTGCCGTGGAGAAGACCAAATCCCACCCTGTGAGCCACAAAGTGGTACTGCCAGAGGCAGTGGCCAGCAAAACCGTGACAAAGTGAGACCCACCTGGAGGAATGGATACTGTGAAGCTGGGTGCGGTCGTCCTTGTGGCATCTGTAGGGGAGGAAGAGAAAGGAGCAAGTGAGGACCTTGTGGATGAAGGACAAGGGCACGTTTTCTCCCAGAGTGGGGATGCTGGGGCCACCCGGTGACACAGATGATGCAGAACCTGGCGGTCTCACCAGGGTGGTCTTCCATGGTGGGAACAAGGCAAAACAAAGCCCTTGAGCACCTCTCCAATGCATAGCCAACAGCGGCCAACAAGGGCTGCTTCTTGAAAGCGTCCCGGTGTTGAGGAAGGACAAGCAAGGGTACCTGAGCACACCACACCAGCATCTTCACCGTGGCCACAGTTGTGGATGCCCCAACCATTGTTCCTGCACTCGAAGAGGGACAACTCATTCCCTGTGCAGTGCACGTCATCCAGGTAGATGTTGCCGGTGCCTTGTCCAAAGTAGGCACTTGATGGTGCAGATACAGCATAGCCGCACCCCAGCTGCCTGCACACGACCTCGGCATCCTGCAGGTCCCAGCTGTCATCACAGACGGTGCCCCGGTTCCCATACTGGTAAATCTCTACACGCCCCTCACACCGGTTCCTGCCGTTCACCAGGCTCAGGGAGACACCTTGGGAAGGAGGAGACATGGAAAACATGGGAGACCACTGGTCATGCGGACACCTTCTCTTGCTGCCACAATGGCAGTGCTCTCCGAGTTTCAGGCCACCAGGACGGCCGCCCTCAGCATAACTACTCTGTGTGGTTCCCTGGCTCTGCTGTGCCGTGGAGAAGACCAAATCCCACCCTGTGAGCCACAAAGTGGTACCGCCAGAGGCAGTGGCCAGCAAAACCGTGACAAAGTGAGACCCACCTGGAGGAATGGATACTGTGAAGCTGGGTGCGGTCGTCCTTGTGGCATCTGTAGGGGAGGAAGAGAAAGGAGCAAGTGAGGACCTTGTGGATGAAGGATAAGGGCACGTTTTCTCCCAGAGTGGGGATGCTGGGGCCACCCGTTGACACAGATGATGCAGAGCATGGTAGAGGACGAAATCCCACTCTTTTAGCCATTTTTAAGCCATTTTTTTCAGGGAAATGAGCCGTAATTTCTTTGTCAGCATGGGAGGTTGCAGTTATCACTGACCTTGAAAAGTTTAAGGTCAGGTGGAACACTGCTCTGAGCCATCTTCCTTCTGAAAATGTCTCAAATCATTACTGGTTGGCTGGACTAAATTACTTTTGAAGTTTCAGTCTCAGGCATTCCTTAATTCTTTGGTTCTGTGATTCTGTGATTCTTGTAGTAAATTGCTGTTTTTCATTCAATTACTATGTTTGACAGGGAAAGTCGTAAAGAATTTCAGTTGATGTATGTTTTCCCTAGATAGATGCACATTTGTTGATGCGGGGTGCTCTACCGCAGACCTTTGCTCTCGCCAGGTTTTATGCTGCATGCCTGATAGCCTCCCAAGGACATGGCTGGCAGAACAATCTCCTGCCCTGGGGCCTGTGGTTCACAGTACCATGCTCTTATGTGTCTCTCCTGCTACCATGCCGCTTTGGCCCCCCATGCTTGGGTATTAACTATTACAGCTCAAAAATAATACATAGACAGAAAACATGAGAAATGTAGACACACCTGAAGATGTTAGGATGGTGACATTTTGGATCTTATTTGTAATTGTGAAGGGAAGAGGAGAAAGAAGCAAGTGAGGAATGTTTTATCACAATAAAGCTATAAAGATTACTCTCCCAGATCCATACATTTCAATTGTGGGAACTATTTCAGAAATTAAAAACAAAACAATGATGTGGAACTTATTTTTTAAGGTCACATACTCGTTCCACGTGGTGACTCGTACAACAGAATACTGACTCACAGCTTTGGACAAGACAGGAGATTTGTTGGTGAGATTTGTTGAAAAAGATTTAAGAAAAGAGTGTTGCATATTTTGCCCACTAATATGCATCCACTGAAGATACGGAGGCATCCCTTCCTCTAGGACACATTAGTAGTCAATTTTTAAAACCGCTTTATTAATTTGCTAATTTTTGCTAGTAATATTTGCCATATGTTCCTGGCTTACCACCCTTAACATTACAAAAATCCAGGGACAGAGCCTATGTATTTTATGCATGGATAAGTGTGACAGTGATTCATTTAGCTCTGAAAAAATATATATAAATACATATATATTGGCAAGGAACAAGTGATGGTTGAGCTGACTGTCAGAAATTGTCCTTTGCATTGTTTTTTCTTTCTGCTTTGATGACATACAGATTGTTCTTTGCTGTGCAATTTGTCAGATAAATGCAAGACTCTTTCCAGCATTAGGTCAGGTCAGCCGTGGCTTTGTGTCTACACAGCAAGCATTGATAAACTCCAAGGACTGGGAATCCCTAACCTTTGTTGTAGCCTGAAGCAGAAAGTGTAATGTTAAAACATTTAATTAAAATTTAAGGTAGCTCCCTTCTGTTAAACTCAATGGAATATGGCTAATCTATTCAAAAGACAGAGGGGAGGGCAATGCTGCACTGTAAGGTCAATCTGCATGAGAGACTGGCTTACAAAGCATCGTCCAAGCATTGCAGCAAAGTGCACTGCTGTATGCTAAAGCTGTGGTGCAAGGTCTCTGGGAAATAAGAGGCAATTAGTGGTGCCATGTGCCACAAGATCTTGGTAGACTCCCAGAATTATCTTTTCAATTCATAAGACTGTTAGCAGAGACAACTGAGGACAAATCTGCCATCTAGCAAACCAATTTTTCATACATACAGCTTTGGATAAGTGTTCTGTCAGACTAAGGAGAACAGTTTGGATTTTTGGCTAATATTTGAATTGCCTGTGGTAATTCTTAGTGTGTATTTGCTAGCAATAATGGACAGAAGGTGCTAGGAGCTAAACAAATGAAGCATAGCACAGTCTTAGTGTCATGACAATAAAAAGCAACAGTCATAGTTTACAGAAAGACATGACTGGGTGGGAGTAATGTAGAATATTCGTGGTGCTACCTTAAATCTGCACTTCTAATTTGAGATACCCACAGTATTTTAAGTTGTGGAACACGTTGTTTATCTGCTATTGTGTTTTATTTTCTGTAAACTTAAATGTGTAGTAAAAACATATAAAACAAGTATGAAGAAAACTTACGTAAGGTATTCATTTCATACGTAATAGCAGAAATGTATTCATGATTTTCACATAAAGTAGCGACATACTTATCCATGGCCCATGGTCTGATACAGAATTTTAGAAGTGTTGTGCATTTCTCAAGCTTTTTTTGAGTAGCACACACAAAAACCTTGGTTATTCCCACACATTCAAAACGTGACTTTATACAATGAAACAGATACCAGACTTTAATGTACAATGATCAGCAAACAGCAATCACTATATAAATTCCTACATACATTTCCAGGCTGGGTCATGTAAATTCTATTGGGCTTCATGATTAAAACATATATTCTTGTAGCAGGGAAAAATTTTTGGAAAGCCAGAGTAACTTTGGCTTGGACATGGTCCATGCATTCTACAAAACTGCACAACTTGATTTGAAACAAACAAAAAACCCCAATGCTCACTTCAGCCCTCCCCAAATGAAGTACTTTTCTTTAAGAAATTATGTATAAATCCATGGGTTTGAGTCACACCATTATGTTTGTATAACACATAGTTTATTCAAGTCATCTCTCATCTGAATAATACTCTAATCCATTGTAGATGTAAGTCAGGCTGCCTACAAAAATTTCAAACTCTGCCTTGCTTTTGGTGTTAATTTTTGGGCTTCTTTATTCTATTATTTTATTTTTCTACATGTCTCTTATCCTGATTTCCTTGGCCTAGTTTTTGTTCCACTATTTTTAGACTTTTTTTACTGTATTTTTGAAAGCAGTGAGCAACACACTCTATATCCCTCATATTCCTGGGGATGACGGGCGTTGTATTATTTATAGCTGCAGAGAACAGGCAGGTGTCCTGATCAGAACAATTTCTGTGCAGGAACACAAGACTTTAAACCTCTTCTCTGAAAGGAGAGTAAGGATTACGCTTTTGTTTTTCTTTTTTTTTGCCTTGCTCTTACAAATGCATGTGCTTGAAGTAGAGCAGGGATATCACCTTGCCAAGGCAAAGTGAGGGGCTAGCAGGCATGATACAACTCAAGAGGTGTTTGCTGCGAGTAGTAAATCTAAGATTTCATCCCTGTAAAATAGCGACAGTATTCAGACAGTCCTCAGCAATGATAAATATTTTTTTCTGAGAAAACCCAACACTGTTCTGATTTAGAAATGTGGAAATGTGCAGAATGGATTGCTACAGCCTATAGGTTTTTGTTCCACATGCATGAAAGTTTTGAGGGTCCAACTGTGAGCCAAATGCGTACCTCTGCGACTTCCTGATAGCATACAGGATAGCAACCGTGTCTTACTGTTATGCTTCCATTAAATTATGTAAAGTAAGTATTGGGTGGTTCCATGTGCATCTGAAAGGTTGAATTTGAAGTCTTTTAAAGCAAATATGCATTGCAGCCAAAGAAACTCTATGGCCTCTTAATTCCATACTGAAAACCGCGGATTTATAGGAACAAAGTCTTTCAGTAGTATTGTCATGGTAGGTTTTGGTTTTTGTAAAATATGGTTTAAACTATGCTACAAGACACTGCTACAAAAAAATTAGAGCAATATTAATTTCATTACACTAAAGGTACTTCAATGTGAATAACAGTTAATCATGATAGCGATCAATTAATATTTTTAATAAGAAACATGATGCTATCTAATTTCAGTCTGTCTTACTTCTAATCTTTACACAAAGCTGATTGTACTAGCGTGTAAGTTATGTGTATGGAACCAGTGTAGAGGAGTGAGATATCCTCTTTTTCCTACCTTTTTTTGAAGAAAGTTCTTTAAAGATCCTAAGCGGGTTATCTGAGGTGGCATCCAGGAGTGCTATATTTAAGAGAAATAACCACAGCAAGTTCTTAGTGGTACACATCTTGTCAAGAGATACCAATAAAGCAAGACATCAGAATTTATACTCTGTGCTTATGAAAGAGTGAGGGTTCCAAGGTCAGTCTAGCCCATGTAATGT
Organism: Falco rusticolus; assembly: GCF_015220075.1. NCBI lineage: Eukaryota > Metazoa > Chordata > Aves > Falconiformes > Falconidae > Falco > Falco rusticolus. Next base: position 5,422,225 of record NC_051195.1, read on the forward strand.
CTGATCTCTTATGCAATATTTTTACGACTACCTGATCTTTACAGAATGGTTATATGCAAACGGTAAAGTTTCCATTTCCTGTGCCCTTATTATAAATTATCTTAACTATATGTGCAGGCCCAGTGTTACCTTTGGAACCAGACTGGTGAATTTATGTGTTTCTTTGCCCCCACCATCCAAATTTTATTTATTTACTGCCTGTAGTTAATGACTTTACTAAGCAGACTAATACATTGCAAGGTGAGGCAGCAAATTCATAGCAGGGTTTCTGATAAATCCTTCACCAGAGAGCCCTGGTGTCATACATGTTCATATTACTGATGGTTTCCACTTGAAATTACAGGCTTGTTTCCCTGCTGCTTGTACCTAAACAGCACACAGTAAATGGGACTATGATGGGTATCCAAAGCAAATTAATACCAGTTATTTGCAACATACCCTAAGTGGAACTCACTTGGGGACCTCTGTTGAGCTTGCTCTATTTTACTGACGTCTTCCCTCAATCTTCTGCTACAGTCCTTAGCTGAATTTGCCAACAGGACTTCCTTCAATCCTTTGAATCACAACATTTTAAAAAAGGGAAAGAAATAAGGGTCGAAGTAAAATCCAAATTCCCACTGAGCAGGTTTCCTTGGATGTTCTGTGTGAAATCTTAATGCAGTTATAGATCGCTTAGGGCACAACAGCCCATAATAATCCTGTCCTGCTGATCTGTTTGCTGGAGTCCTTATATTTCACTTCTCCTCATCATTTCAGTTTCTCCTCATCTGATGAGGAAAGAAACAGGCCAGCTAGAAACAGGCCAGTTGTTGGTTTGATGTTCTGTTCAGTACACTTCATCCAGGCTGTACCTATCTGTTCATTTTGGCTATGATACAAATGGCAACCAAACCACAACAGTTGACATGACACCTGCTGGTATATTCCAGCCTTCTTCCTGCAGAAAAAAGCACAGCTTGGGTCTAGAGACAAAGGGGATAAAGAGTCCTCTTTCTGCAAGAGGAAAGAAACATGAAAGGCCAGAGTTCAGAAACAGAATCAGAAGCTGTCAAAGCAGTCGCTGAGAAGAGCAAACAAACTGGAAGACAATGGTAAATACAACTGATTGTATTCATATGTTAATAAAGAAATGTAAGTCTGAACATTGCTATTCACAGCTCTACTGTTCCTGTCTTCCTGACAAAAGCAAAAACAATACCATGTGCTCAGTGGAGTGATCACACACTGTCATTGGGAAGGGGCTATGGGGTCATAATCCTGCCTTTAAATTCTTGAAAAATAAGACCTTTGTACAGACCAAAGAGTCCAAGCAGCTAGAAAGCAGTTTTTCAGAAAAGGACCTGGGGGTCTTGATGTACAATTGGCCATGAGCCAGCAATGCGCCCTTGCAGCAAGGATGGCCAGTGGCATCCTGGTGCTGCGTTCAGAGGAATGCTGCTAGCAGGTGAAGGGAGGTGATCATCCCACTCTGCTCAGCACTGGTGAGACACCCCTGCAGTGCAGGTTCCAGTTCTGCACTCCTCAGTACAAGAGAGACATGGACATGTTGGAGCAAGTCTAGCAAAGGGCCACTAAGATGATTAAGGGACTGAAGCATCTCTCGTAGGAAGAGGGACCCAGAGAAGAGAAGGCTCAGGGAGATCTCAATAACATATACCAATACCTGATGGGGTGGAGTAAAAACAGAGCCAGAATCTTCCCAGTGGTGCCTGGTGACAGAATAGGAAGCAACAGGCATGAGCTGAAGCACAATACATTCCATTTAAACATAAGAAAAAAGAACCTCACTGTGAAGAGGGTCAAGTAGTGGAATAGGTTGCCCAGCAAGATTATAAATTCCTCCATTCTTCAAGATATTGAAACCCAACTGGACACAGTCCTGAGCAGCCTGCTTTATCTGACACTGCTCTGAGCAAGGGGATGGACTAAAAGGATCTCCAGATCATCCAGCCTTAGCTAGTCTATGACACAGTGAACAGAAAATTTATGGATGACGTCAAGGAGATTCAAGATCAGAGGATGGCTAAATGTGCTGTGATTAAATTTATCCACAGCAATTCAATCTGCTGGCATGGCTCTTTGACACAAACTTGGCTGTCAGAGTTCTTGCCAAGCCTCACCAATTCCAGTTTACTGGTGCATTTCTAACATTTCCAGTAAATGTTCTTTAACTTGTACGAGGACCTATGTCTCCAAGTTAGGTAAGAGGCACCTTTGATGTGCAGCTGGCTAAAATGCTGGCGTTGTCTGTACAAAACATGCCATAGTTATTACCTCTCCTTTCTATTGCACATAAAGACGTCAGAGCAGGAAGAAGTTTGCTGCAAAATAAAGTATCATAAGAACCTGGAAATAACCTGATATACCAGGCTGCCTTCCTGATAGCGTATCAGCAATCCCTTGCTCTTCTTACATCAGTAATAAATAGAAACTGTTGCCTTGGCTCTTGACCATGTATCACTGAGACAGAATACATGAGGTCGAATTTGTCTTACCGTAATACAAAAGATGTCAGGCACATGAAACCTAAAGAGGCTTGTCTAAGAAAATCAGCCTCAGTTAACCCATGATATCTTCTGTCAGAATTCAGCTGTTCACTGGAACAAGTGTTCACTAAATTATACTGTTATACTTGGATTAAGGAAACACATATTATTATTTCTATGCTATTTTAATAAAAAATGCAGGTCCAAACTACCAAAGATTGAATTTTTCAAATGCAGTTGTCATTTTTAGTGGCACTTAGAGCTGTTAAAGACTATAGAAAGTTCTGCCATCTCTCTTGATATTTCCTTTCAGTTTGAGAAAGAAAAAAAATGAAAGATTTTACTTACTATAACACTCTGTGTTCTAGATCCATGGCTGGTTTTCTGTGGTGTGCTTTTTGCAGGATGGAGCTTGAACACATCAATATTCACCTTGATCCTCTGTATCTGCCCAGGAATGCCCTGCAGGACTTAAGTTTTTGGATATGTTCCCATTAATTTCATGTTGTACATACACAGATGGGTAATACCCCACCAGGAGAGTACCCAGTATTCCTCAGACTTTTATTCTTAGTCTGCTTTGCTTTGTTCCTACAACATGTTCAGCTGTAAGTCTAAGAAAGCGGCAAAAAACCATATTTATCAGAAATCTTATGAAGAGCTATATACAGATGAAATAAAACTGTACACCACTTGTACTTAAGTCTAACATTTGGATAGCATCTTGGTTGGGTAGGGTCTCACATCCCCAAAACAATCCAGAAAAGCTAAAGAAAATTTTAATCAAGAGTTTACGGCAACATCTCATTTCTTGAATGCTCAATTTCAAACTGATTCTTTCTACCTATAGCAGAAAAGTCAATAGCAAAGTTTTAGCTATTTGTCACCTCTGGCTGCCAGCACATTTGCACTTGGAATCTGAGTACAGCCATATTGGATAGCATAGAGTGATTTTTCTGCCCTTGTACAGGCATAATCAGGCAGAAATATAGAGCCTTTTGATGGTTTTCTTGAGGATGGGCATATCAGGCACCTATAGTATTCTGCATATGCCTATATGGCAGCTGTTCAGCTAAGTTGCTGACTGCCCCAGTCTGGCACGTAGAGTTGAATACATGCCCCTAAACCTTTTGTAGAGCTGTTTATACTTATTAAATAGTACGCATACCAAAAGATTAACATATATTCTGCTAAATCCCTAAGTATAAATCCCTTTCTATAAAGATTTCAAGTGATGCATTACCAACGCCAGTGGCAGACCACACCACTTGATCTGGTCATGCCTAAACCAACAGTCCAGTCTTGCCTCCTTTACTGTCCCTAGCAATTACCTCCTTATTCTAATAGTCACCTATTTCACGCTACTTTTACCTCTTTTACAGTTTTACTGCATTTGTGTTCTCATTGCCCACTCTCCTATTTGATTTAAATTCTTCTGTAGATCTCTAGTATGCTCATCTCTAATTTCTGTGCACTGCTTAGCTTACACCTCCTACATTGAGTCTGGGAGGGTCCAGTAAGATTGCAAGACCTCTGGCAAAAGCAGGATAAAGCTGGCAACACCTAGCCACGTTGAGCAGAATTTCACAGTGCTTATAGTTAATTGCTAATATGTAATTCATACATTTTTGGACTCTCGTTTTCTGTGAGCTTCCCTGCACTATCCGCCAGTTTCAAGGAACACGTTATGTTTGCAGACCCTAGACAGCCAGGGTCCAACAGAGATGATCTGGGAACAGGTAGCACAGCTGCCTTCCAGTGATATGCCTGGAATGTGGGATGTACTAGTCTTCAAGGATGCAAACCAACCTGCAAGCCACTTTCCCATCATATGGACAGACCTGCACTTGTCTCATGATGTGATACACGTGCATTTTGGTCACATAATGAATGAAAGTCCTCAACAGTCAGAACAACCTACATTTGAAGGGGTTTTGGAAGAGAGGTTCAGTACAACCTTGGTGAATGCTTCTTACGGGCCGTATCTGTTCCTGTGGTATACTGCACTGCAGCTGCATTCTTTCCTGCTGCTTAGATCTGATCCTCAAGCCTGGCTTTTGCCTTACAGCCTCTTTTTATACTCCTCTATCCAAATCATCCTTATTTCTTTGAAGCATTTTTAGTTGAGTGATTTTTAGTCTTCAAGTAATGCCAGTTTTCTTTCTAAGCTTTACTCAGATAAAATATAACAGATGTGGGGGACCGTGAGGTAGCTGGCTACTGGAAGAGAAGGTGTGAACTGAGAAGACAACTTCGGTCCAAGACTTCCAGCTCTCTTCAGTGTTACCATCTGTTCATCTTCATGCCCTGACCTTGCCTTCAAACCAGGAGAAGGACCAGCAGGAAGGAAATGATGCTGCTCGTTGCCAAAGGGAATTACTCAAGGAAAGTCACCATGTGCAAAAATACCTAGATGCATGAAAAGCCACATGCTCCCAAAACAGAGAGTCCATCAGAAGTGTTGTACAAGTGCATGCTATGTGATTTACATATAAACCCAAAGAAAGTATATAGGGAAGTACTACGCATTTCTTGCTGTGTGAAAGATTAATATGAGACAGAAAAGAAGTTAGTCAGCAGTTTCACAGTGATTGCTTCTCACGACCAATCCACTTATGTGTTGCTCAACTTTTATGCTACTTTACAGCTCATACAAACCAAGAAACAGCAAAGCCCTACAGAAAGCTAAAAGTGACCTGTACATACCATTTTGTCTAAATGCTTTTAACCGTTCCAGCTGCTTTCAAGAACGTGTTTCCATGTCTGGTTTTAGTTAGCCTCCATATTTTTCCCTTTGTTCTCACAACTTGACAACAATAACAAATCTCTGAAGCCTTTTAATGACCCTCTGAACTTTGAAATTGTATTTAAATCTAATTCTCTGGCCACAATATGGTATCTTTGTCAAGGACCTTTTGTTTATCCTGCCACAACTTGTCATCATCCAAAAAAATTTCTTAAAGCAATTTTTCTTCTGGTTAAACATAGAAATGCAAAGAAAAAGCCGAATTAAGCTACTTAAAAATTAATACATTTACTTGGAATGTTATTGAATAAAAGCATTGCTAATTTTTTTGTATGTATGGTGTTCAAGTAAATTCAAAAGCTAATAGAGTAAGAATTCCTTTTTGTGATGGTAACTGTGGTGCTGGATTCCAGTGCCATGTCTCATCATATTTGTGTTTCAAGTATATGTATGTGCAGAGAAACACCTGTGGTTCTAAGGGAGAGAAAAAACACATTAAAATTACTTAATGCTTTTAATTTTAAAGAAGCCAATTGAACTAACATCCTCGTTGCGCAAAGATGTAAGTCAACAGTGCTAGCCAGTGCTGCTTTCCATGATTTCCCCACTCTGCCCAGCTCAGGCAAGACCTTCCCAAATATTCCCAAACTGGTAGCCTGGACAGCAGATGTCTATGTTGTGCTGCGTCTCTTTCAGGAATTTTATCTTTTTTTCACAGGTTAATAATCAGAAGAAACAAAGGGCCACAATGGAAAAGGCAGGATTACTGATTTTAGATTTTTTCAAAGCCCCAAGCATTTGTACCTGTCATACAAAGGTTTTGTGCCTTGATTCGTCACCTAAAGTAGAACTAGATTGTCGTTTGTATATATCATATTTTTAACACTTTCTAGTACTTTTTATTGCATTTCTTCCTTGCACTAATCAAAGATCTGAAAGGCTCAAGCAGTCTGACTTTGGAATGTGCAGTCTTAATAGTTAACATCTGCACTGAAGGAAAAATTAGCAATTAGAAAAAAAAAAATTCATATCTCTGGTCTAACACCTGGTGCAACATGGCCCAGTTTTCTGAGCTGCATGTTTGATTTTCTCTGAATCACAAATATAGCAAGATAGAATGCAAAGCACTGCATGTGCCATTTCCATTTGCTTTCTTTTTTTCCCCTATGAAACTGGGCACATAATTTCTGCCAGCATGCTTGAGGCAACAGGACCACAGTGTTTACTTAACAGATGGGCAATGACAAATATAAGTACATCTCATCTGTTCCTCCCCTACCTTCCATTATCAGGCATTATATAACAATTCATAGACAGGGGAAAGAAGTGAGTGGGTTTTGCCACACTAGATGAAATCAATTTTACACTTATATTGCTGTATTAGATATTGCACTATGTATTGACATTTAACTGGGAGCCAAGATAGCTCATTAAAATTAAATATTTGAAATAACAAAAAAACCTTGTGAACATTTAAATAAGCTATGTGCATAACTTTTCTGCTATGAATAGTCTCCCAAAATCTTTGAAAATTATTGAGATAGTTCAACATTTGTCTTAACTTCTGCAAGGTCAGGTCTCCAATACTTCTCAAAATCCACTCTGATGATATCTGCTGAAATTCTTACTGCTCAGCTGATGCACTGAGTCCATAAATTTCACAATGAAGATGCATACTGAGGGCAACATACCTCAACCTCCACATCGGAAAACTCCCAAAACCAAACCAGATTGTGCTATGCCTTTCCAGAGCCTGGCACAACCAAGGCATGACCATACCAATGCCAAGCAGTAGGTTTAGTTCTTTAGCATAAAAAGAAAGCACAGCAATGGTTTCAGGTAGTCTGAGCAAGTGATAAGGTCTGTCCAGTGGGCTCCAGGTTGTGTTTACCATTACGTAAATAATCAAGAATTAGTATAAATTTAGAGAGCCTAGAAGTTGTCTGTAGCATAAGGCATGGGCCACACTGACTGCCCAAATGCTCACAACCTGCTGAAAAGATTAAGCAAGGCTTAGCTGCCTAACCCAGCCACTCCAGACTTTGCTAGATAAGAGGAATTTTGTCTTGGTCTATTTATCTCATAAAAAAGCAGAAAGGAAAAGAGGAGAAAAGGGGTGGAGACACCCTAAAGTGAAGTGATATGTCTTCTTAGGGCTTTCACTAACATTCAGTTTTATTACTTTGATTGTAAGCTCGGTAAATATGGTCCACAAACAGTGCAGATTTATAGAAATGTTTAAAATACTGTAAAAAGCTTCTGCATTGTGTTTGCATGTTATCTGTCACAGGAATCTCATACATCTCATCCCTTGTATGACTTAAATTTTTTTCCTGAGGAGTTCACTGTGCTGCAACTGCCTTTGGCTTTGGCATTCCCTGGTTCACGTGAATACAGTAACACAATGAATCTACTCTGTCTTGTCATAAGGATGTATGTGTCATCCCCTAAAAAGACAATAGCCATTGACTTATTCCGTTGTGCCCTTTGTAGCTGTCACCCTACAGTGTAGGAAAATTGGTGTAGTTTTGAACCAAGAACCTGAGCTAAGAACAGTAATAATGTAGGCTTTTACTGAACTTCCAAGCAGCCTGGAAAGAGAAATAAATACTAACACAGGCCTTTTGAAATAAAAATTAGCAGAGGACTTAAGGAAAGAAAGATTAAAAAAAGGAAAGGTAAAAGTAGATGTCAGTTATTAGCAATCAATATTTGTATTTACTAAGACCACTTCAGTGACCTCAAATTTGAGATTTAATATATAGATGGAGGAGACTCACCATACATAACCAAGAAGTGGTGGAGAAAACTTCACACCTTAGTGCAAACATGACAGCGTAAATATCGCTATAGGAATGCTTGTATCTTTTCTATTAATTCACCAGTGTTCTACAGAGGCAGAAATTATAGAGACATTTGGGGGTTTGCTGCAATTATGTACGCTGTAGTTTCATGATAACAGAAATCTAATATAGCTGTATAGCTACTGTGCACACTTCAGTCTTAAACATCAAGTACTTGTTAATCATTAAACCTTCACCCAGTTCAGTCCTCAATCTATGTTATCTTTTAGCTTCCTTCTTCAGGTACCTTCCACTAAAACTTTTCCCCTGACTGTATGCAATTGTGTTATCACAGTGGTAATGTGATAAGTCAAAAGGCATTGAAGTCTAATCTATGTTTTTGACCTTGGGAAGTTTTGAACTTGTTCCAAACCAGGAAGCTGTAACAGTAGCTCAGTTTACTTAGTCACAGCTCCATTACACCTAAGAAAGTTAGTCACCTTCTCCAGTATCCTAAGCTTTTAAATCATAGAACCATAGAACCATTTAAGTTGGAAAAGACTTCTAAGATCATCAAGTCCAACTGTTAAACACCACTGCCAAGGCCACCGCTAACCTGTGTCCCTAACTGCCACACCTACACCCCTTTTAGACACCTCCAGGGCTGGTGACCCCACCAGCTCCCTGGGCAGCCTGTGCCAGGGCTTGCCCACCCTTTTGGTGAAGAAGAACTTTCCCTGCCACCCAACCTAACCCTCCCCTGGCGCAACTCGAGGCCGTTCCCTCTTGTCCTGTGGCTGGTTCCCTGGGAGCAGAGACCGACCCCCCCTGCCCACAGCCCCTGCCAGGGAGCTGAGAGCCATCAGGGCCCCCCGAGCCCCCTTTTCTGCAGGCTGAGCCCCCCCAGCTCCCCCAGCCGCTGCCCACCAGCCCTGTGCCCCAGCCCCCTGCCCAGCCCCCTGCCCGGCTCTGGACACGCTGCGGCCCCCCAGGGTCTGTCTGGGAGTGAGGGGCCCAGAGCTGAGCCCGGCTTCGAGGGGCGGCCTGGCCAGTGCCCAGCGCAGGGGGACGGGCGCTGCCCTGGCCCTGCTGGCCACGCTGCTTCGGCTACCAGCCAGGGTGCTGCTGGCCTTCTCGGCCCCCTGGGCACACGGGGGGCTCATGCCCAGCCGCTGCTGCCCAGCCCCCCAGCCCCTTTCCCGCCGGGCAGCTCCCAGCCCCTGCCCCAGCCCGCGGCTGCCGGGGGCGGCTGTGCCCCACGGGCAGGGCCCGGCATGGACCCGGGGTGACCCTCACACCGGTGGCCTCGGCCCCTCGGCCCGGCCTGCCCAGGTCCCTCTGCAGCCCCCTGCCCCCCGGCAGGTCAGCGCTCCCCCCGGCTGCGTGTGGGCCGGAACCTGACTGAGGGGGCACTCGATCCCCTCACCCGGGTCATCGATCAGGAGATTAAACAGAGCCGGCCCCAGCGCCGAGCCCTGGGGAGCACCACGTGTGACGGCCGCCGGCGGGGGGTGACTCCTGTCACCACCACGCTCTGGGCCTGGCCACCCACCAGGCTTGTACCCAGTGAGGGGGACACCTGCCCCCGCCAGGAGCAGCCAGCTCCTCCAGGAGATGCGGTGGGGAATGGTCAATGGCTTGGCTCACGCCTCGGCAGACAACATGCACGGCCTTTCCCTCATCCACCAAGCAGGTCACCTTGTCACAGGAGGGGGTCAGGTCAGTCGAGCAGGACCTGCCATTCACAAACCCACGCTGGCTGGGCCTGATCCCCCGGTTGTCCCGTACGTGCCGTGTGACGGCACTCGGGATGAGCTGCTCCGTAACCTTCCCCGGCACCGAGGCCAGGCTGGCAGGGCTGTAGTGCCCCGATCCTCCTCCAGCCCCTCCTGTAGACAGGCGTCACATTTGGTAACTCCCAGCCAGCTGGGCCCCCCGCTCAGCCAGGACGGGACAATGATAAATGATGGAGAGCGGCTCGGTGAGCGCTGCCGCCAGCTCCCTCCGTGCCCTCGGGTGGATCCCATCCGGCCCCATGGATGGTGTGTGTCTCAGTGGTGGAGCAGGTCACTGACCATTTCCCCTGGGGTTGTGGGGGCTTCACGCTGCTCCCCATCCCTGTCTTCCAGCTCAGGGGCTGGGTACCCTGAGAATGACCGGGTTTAACTTTTATAGACTGAGGCAAAGGCAACACTAATTACCTCAGCCTTTTTCTCATCCTCTGTCCCTATGTTTCCGCCTGCATCTAACAAAGGATGGAGATTCTCCCGAGCCCTCCTTTGGTTGCCAGTGTATTTATAGAAACATTTGGTACTGCCTTTTACAGCAGTAGGTAGATTAAGTTCTAGTTGGGCTTTGGCCCTTCTAATTTTCTCTCAGCATAACGCTGCAACTTCCTTGTAGCCATCCTGAGTTGCCTGCCCCTTCTTCCAAAGGTCATAAATATTGCAATGAAGGTACCAAAGGTCTATTGACTCAGGTGGTGCTTACCTGAAAGCAGACATTGAAGCCCATTTCCACCTGCCTTGGCCACAGTCCAGGGCTAGCCTTGATCACACACAATCTGGCTCTAAGGATTAAAATGCACTTTTCAGAGACAGCAACGAGGGCTCTGATGAAGGGGCTCCATTGAAGGCTTCGTTACCAACAGCATCATTCTCTGCCTCTACTGTGCCTTGTGTTTCACCACGGTCATCAGCGGTGCAGCAGGAGAGTAACCCAGCTCACACAGGCAGCCACAGGCAGGGGACAAGGAAACATACCACTTGTTCAAGGCACCAACTTCATCAGAGTTCTTTCTAGAAGCTGCTTGTTGATGGCCTGACAAATGAGGATCTCCCAGTATCTCGACCCAGCATATACCATCCACAATATTTATTACTGTTTTGTAAAACAGGAGGTAAAGTCTTGCGGTTGAGTTGACTGATGGTTGTGATGGGTTTTGCCTTCTGGAAGCTGCAGTCGGATAGTCAAGACTGATGCTGCGTCAATTTATACAGCAGTTTGCTCTTTTCAGAGCCAGTGATGACCAGATGTTATGTGCAACAGTTACCTGAAGGGACAAACCTTGCTAGGTCACCTCTGCAACAACTATGGCACTGACCCAGCAGAGCTGTGCATGCACTGAGGAGTCTGCAGCTCCTTTGCAGCCTGGATCAGAAGCATTGCAGCCAGGCATCTTGCAGTGATAGCCCTTTTGCCATCCTGCAATCACTAAGATTTTTGTGCCACACAGTACTCCAGGAAGGCATTATTACCCCTGGTGATGTTCACTTATTGCTGCTGGTAGCTGGTTGTTTTTTTTTTTTTCCTGCAGAAATGTAAGCAGATAAATTGACACCTTTGCCTGATATGAAGTAGAGCTATGGTATTACCTAAAAAAGTTATACTGTCACCATTTGACCTAATTTATTAACAAAAAACAAAACAAAACAAAAGCCAGAAAAACTAGACATGGGACTTTTAAGTTGTTTTCCAGAATGCTTTTGCCTGACGGTGAAGTGCTAGGTTATGATGTAGCAATAATTATACCGTTAGAGTAATAGTATAATAAGGATTTGTATAAATTTTACAGAGGTGCCTGGCTTAGGCAGCAAGTCATAGACAAACTATTATGCAGGGCTGATCTCACAGCAGATCTTGACCACAAATAAGATCTTCCTGAATTTTTCCAGAGCTCAAGTATGTGATATTCCGGTATTCTTGCAGAATAACCCCATATATGGACAACATATTGCTTGGAAAAAATTTTAATTACAGTTGATGCTCTTCAAGACAGGGAAATTTTGAGTTCAAATGCAGAGCCACTTTCAAGAATCAAGACAGAAATATCACACTAGAAATACCGTCTTCCTGGTTTTGTAATTACATAATTTATATTGGAAATCAGCCATAGATGAAAATAGCTCAATAGCTAATTTTCTCAATAAAGACCTCCCTAAAGAACAAGTCACAAAATATTCAGACATTATGACTGAGGATCCATATGTAATCAGAAGAAAAATTTTTCAGTCATGCATGGTTGTCTAGGTATTTTTAGCTACATAAAACCTTCTCTATTTGAAACATTTCATTATTTCATGCAATTTTTGTGCAAAATTTGATGTCCACCTCAGAAAATTGGAAGTGATTGATAGAAAACAGGACTTCATAAAAGGCTTATGAGAGTACAATGGTAGCACTTGCATTCCAATATTTTGCTTGCCAGCACTGACTGCAATGGAAACAGAAAACTTTACAGGGCAGTTTCAAGCCTGCTAGCCTTGCCTGAAGGGTAAATACATACATTACATCACACTGAGATTTACTGAAGCACCTTTCAGAGGTTTGCAGGTGGGCTATCACTCAGAACACATCTTGTGATGTACACACAACTTCCTACAGGAAGGAACAACTCTTCATCTTAACATACAACCGAAAAAGTGGGAAAAATCCTCATGTTTGGTGTGGAGCAAGAGCTGGCCATCTGGGTTCCCCACAACCCAGGCTGTACTTTTCACTAGCAGAGTCAAGGTAGCCGCCTTGAGAGGAGGAAGCTGATGATTCAGGCACTGTGTTAAGATCTGAAAGCATAATATTGCAGGTGGCAACTACTTTGAGGGTTGTTTTTAGGCTGTAAACTTTCCCTGGTCTTCTGGCTTCCTTCAATGCTGAGTTGTTATGTCAAGCCCACCTTTTTTTCATGACATGAGCCATCACCACTGAAAAAACCTTTCATACTTGGATTTTAATCTTGAATTGTCAATGAAATTAGTCAATGTGAGGAAATTACTCAACCCATCAAATTGCTCAACCAATGTGATCAGCTGCAGTTGTTTACCAAGGCTTACAAGATCTGATATGGAATTAGTTTTTTTGCTTTATGTTTCAAAAGAAACCCAACAAGCGTGAAAACAGCAACTGCCCGGGTCCTGACAGCAATAATGATGCATCAGAAATATCTGTTGGAGCAGGAGCTGAATTCGTGTTCTCCTGGATGACAAAAGAGTCCAGCTCTGAGAAAGATGAGAGGACCTCTTCGCATTTGATCCCTCATCTTGTTATCTCCAAAATATACAAAAATAAAAAAAAAATTAAAAAAATGGTATTCTAGATCAGATTTAAAGATTAATCAATTTCTTGTACTCTGATACATCCAAGTTCAGGTTTATAGAACTTAAACTGCAACTTAAAGATTTCAGTTTTACCATTAAGAATTTAACAAACAAAAAGCTTAGAGATTGCAAGTTGGTCGGGGAAGCTTTCAGACGCGGTAGCTACAAGTTGCAGGCAGTTGGGGACCAGCTGAGTTCCACAGAGCTGCCTGTGCCCTGTCTTACCAAACTCCCCACAGAACTGCTGAAGTGGCATTTTCGTTGTATGGGGATGAAGACAAATGATGTGAAGTGGGATTAACAGGCATAAATCAGCCAGCACATTCCTAACATTTGTTGTAGAGCTGCTGGTAATCCAGCAGCAGCATAGTTTCTTTCAGAATTAAATTGGCATTTAAAGATGCTGCCAGTCAAAGGAGGCAGTTCTATTTAAAAATCATGTGCATTCCTATTCTCAGCATCAGCTTCCTGAAGCTGTATTGGGTCAGCAACAACAGTCACACTTTCTTGGCCAGAGCTCGCTTCTCTCTTGGACCTACTAATACAGCCTTGGTAGCATCTGGAAGAATAGTCGTAGGCCCTACACACCACTAGTTCACCCTGCAGGTAAACCAGTGGATTGTAACGAATAAACTGGAAGGCATTGAATTTAAACTGAACTATGTGTCTGTAGGGTGAGTTATACATTGCATAGGTAGAATCTCAAATACACCTAAAAAGAAACAAAAAAGCTCTCATGAAGGCAGATTGCAATCAGTCATTTACATGCAATATAACACATAAAATGAAAAGTGATTTTTAAACATGATGACAGTGGTTCAGAAACCTGCAATTAGGAAAAGCAAGATGCCCTTCTTTGGCAGCATTGAGCCGTGTTACCTCCCCTCAGCCTGTCATGTGTCTGGATACCTAGCATTTGTATGTTTTTCTGAAGGTAAATTATCCTTACCTCAGATATGTCACTGTTAGCTCTTTGACAATAACAACCCACAACGAACTGGCAATAACCATTTAGTCTATTTGTCATTCCAAGCTGGGGGGTGTGTGCATGTCATATTTTGGGTCAATCCATTCCCTTTACCCCAGTAAACCCCCACATGCCCATGTTCATTAATTTGTTAGAAGCTGACATGAGTGTACGCTGTATTCACACTATTCCATTTAAAAAAAAAAAAAAAAAAAAGATGGAGGAGTTCCAAGGCGGTTCTAGCTGCAATTGTAATGCATAAGAGCTTACCCATTTCTGATTATACCACAGGTTACTGTCATAACATTGCTGGGAGTGGGAGATGCCACGCGTGTGTCCACAAATAACACCAGGTTTGGATCAGAGCTGTGCAGGTAAGCTTCAAGGAACAAATTCTGGTTGATATCAGCATAGTATGGTAAGTCATACACTGGCCGTGAGAAGGATGCAGAATGATAAAATGTGAGGTTTACATCATATCTGCCATACTGAGTCTCATTGACTTCAAAATTGTCTTCCGCAACACACATTATTTGTGCTTACGTGTTCTGGAGCATTTTGCAGTTGACATGCACGTGAAGAATTTTATTTCTTGTGATTACAGTGCCAGAAGAGGATCCTCTAATAAGGTTGGAATAGATTATTGTATTGATATTTCCCTGTTTGGCACACAAAATAAAATGCAAAATTAATTCATACAGTTAGATTTCCTATTATGCATTCTAAACTTTGCTGTATCCTTAGGGCAATGTGCACAGTAAATGCATTGTTTCCCAGAAATTCTTCCACGGAGAAGACCGAACCTTAATTTCTGTTCTCAAGATAAGAATCTATAATCTACATGTAATACTCAGTGCCTACAATGTGGGCCTAGAAAACTACTTACATTAAATGCAGACATAAAATTACAATGCTTTGAACACTAAGAGTCTGAAGGTTTGGATCAAAGTATTTAAACTGAAATCTGGCTTAAAACATGATGGGTCATACTCAGTAAAAGCTCTGAGACCTTTTCAACCACAGCACTCAGCTTGGGACCTTGAAAATGGTAAGTATTTGCTTCCTTGCACACTTTATTCCTTAGGAGAACAGTAACAGGCTATAAGTGAATATTCTGGCAGCGGATGCAGGAAATGCAAGTGCTAATAAACCTCATCCCTCAAGAGAGGGAGAGGAAGTCCATAACCACCGGGACACTTCCAGTCCCCACAGAGCCCAGTTTGTGCTGGTTTTGAAAGTGAATTCTTTGGTTTGAATTTTTACACGCTCACAATTTTTGCACTTTTTTTTTTGAAACATTTAAAGTCATACTTCTCTCACTGTGCCGCAGCGAGCGTATGGTATGTCGAATGTAACATACTCTGACGTAATGTTGGGTTTGCAATCGGGATCATTCAAGGTGAGATTCCAAGCAGAGTAGCCTCGTGGCTGAAGGTAGTCTCTACTCACAGCTGCACTTATGTAGTCTGGCAAACCCGGCAGTACTAGCAGATGGCAAAGAAAATGTCACAAGCTCATTGAAGTGACCCAAAAAGATTACAAGTTGTGACTTAAACAATATCTTTTACAGGAGCAGTGGATATTGCAGAAGGAGCTCAGAATCCAAACCATATATATTGCATGTCTATGAAATGCTACAGATTTAAATTAAAATAACATGAAATGGGTGATTCATTGAAGTGGTAAAACAGATTAACAATCAGTGAATTAGCAAATAATTGAGAAGCAGGTTTCTGCTTTAAACGTGAACTTACTACTGTTCTGATCCACTGGAGTGGAATAATAGTCAGCCTGAAACCTTCTGTATGTGTATCATGAGTTGCTGTGAAATCAGCCAGCAGGTTTGAGGAAGATGTGTATGTACAAAAAGAACCAGAACAAAATTTCCCAAGGAGAGGTGAGGTATGAAGTGGCCCATCATACACTTCCACATAGTCAGATATGCATCTGCCACCTTCCATCCTGGGGAGCAAATATGACTGCTTAGTTAAATGTTTAATTTTTATTTTATTATTTATCGTACTTTTTTTTAAACTCAGATTAACTGTTCACAGCAAAAGACTAGTAGATTTTACTGATTTGACTATCAAATCTTTGAAACAGAGAATCCAATTTCTGTGTCATTAGATGCCACCCACATTATTGCCTAAATAAACAAAAATTAACAAATATTTCATCTCAGATGTACTAAAAGCTTTGAAATAGACCCTTGAAGTCAAGCAGCTACCTGCTTAGTGAGTCAAAGATGTCAATCCCATACATTCATCTTCCCAAGTAATACATTTTTACTTACTGAACATCTCTAAACATGAGTGCGACATGAAAATTGTTTTTTACTTCTATTTCCCAGACACAGTTGGCATTGTTCAGGTAATTTCTGGTGTAAAATGGACTTTGTAATACACCAGATGGAGAAGAAAGGAACCCATCACAAGATTAATCTTCTGCGGAGGAAACTATGAGAAGAAAAATATACATATAGACCATTTAACGTTGCTTTTAGAATATGTCTAGATAGAATTTTTAAGTCTAAAATTTAGAGGCAGTAACTTCTACCAGCTTCAGTGCTCTGCTGATTCAGATTAGATTGCTATATCATCTGAATGCAGATTAGGATATGCTAAGCACACTGAATGGCTTTTATAATGCTGATCTTTGGTGTCTGCACTAGCAGGACATGAGTTTTTGTCATAGAACTGCAAAATTATTGAGGATGGACCCCTGGAGGTCAGCTGTTCCTTGAAAAAGTCACAACTGAGCTTGGTTTGCCTTTATTACAATTGCTAATGACCAAACGGAAGGGGAAAAAAAAGAGATAGTATTATTTTGTTTCTGAATTAGAGTGCTGACAAATATCCAGTTCATAAACATGACGATCTTATGTTACAGTCAAAAAATTATATGAAATTTATATATAGATCGGTTGAAACCTAATCAAGTAACAAAGGAATATCTAAGAAAGTTCAGAAGTAAAATAAAGTAATGGATTTATAGGATACTTTCCAAGGTACTTTCAAGCCCAAACTAGTCCAAGAAAAGAGAACTATGTAAATGGGCACAATCTTTTGAATTATATTCTGAATTAGAAAAAATGCACATTTACTTCTTTTAACCTAAAGAATGAACAAGAGACCTACTCAGGCCCAAGCGATCTTTTATTTTCAGCTTCTAGCAAATATGAAAAAAACCCCTTCTCTCACTGACCTAACATTTACTATGTGAACAATTGCACTATCCTCAAATGATGTGCTTGAACAAACCAAAACAGGAATTGGTGGAATAACAATGCATATGAAGTGGTCAAAAAAAATGCTTCCTACGCGCTTATAAAATTATTGCTCAACTGCAAAAAAAAATAACTACACTGGGTGTGAAATTACTTGCACTGCTATTTTTTTATTATTTCAGGTGTTGTTCTTTTCTTACTAAATGAAGAGGAGTATGCCTCAAAATTATGAGCAGTAACATTCCTCTCACTGGCTACAACCAAGACCAAGCAATTCCTCTGCCTGCACTTACACACACAGCCCCAACACAGACACAGGAACCTTTCCACCTGGGGACCCCATCTCAGATGTTCCATATATATTCGGCCTGAAGATCAGGAAACACTGTTTTACTGGGAGGGTAGCTGCGCATAATGGGTGCCGGTTGCCCACAGAGGTGGTGGATTCTCCATCCTTGGAGACAGCCAAAAGCCATCTGGACATGGTCTTGGGGAGCCAGCTCTAGGTGACCTGGCTTTAGCAGAGGGGTTGGACTAGGTGACCTCCAGAGGTCCCTTCCAACGTCAACCATCTTGTCATTCTGTGATCTGTAACTGGGAGCAGAAGTAGTCAGACCCGTCACCTCCCCTGAACCTCTGGCAGGAGGAGGGGCTGGGAACAACTGTCTCCTCCTCCCTTTCTCCATACCTCAAGAACAACAAAGCTACCCCACAAACCTAAACAGAAATGAAGATAACAGAAAACTATTTGGGGAGATGGTCAGAGCAAGGCCAGTGGCAAGGGAGGCTACGCAGCCCATTATCTTCCTTCATTCTGCACATCTGCAGGCAAGAGAGTCTTCCAAAAGCTACCCATGACAGGTTTTGCTCACATTCCCACCACATTCAAGCGACTCTCATTCCCTTCCCCTTCCAACACCACTGATTTCATCCTACCTTGCTGCTGACCACAGCTGGTGGTATGAAGTCTGGGTCAAAGAAGGGGTTTTTGTTTCGGGCTCTTGCACAGGACAGTTGATGGTAAGCCCTCCAGGTGGTACCGACAGACAGTGTTTGTGTGACCTTTTCCTTTCATCTGACCTAGAGAGTTAGGTTTTGAGATAGGGCTTTGTGGGTTATTGAAACCCGGGGAGAAGGACAGCGTGTAGACCACCATTACCCTTCTGTGTCAGGGCTGACAGCTCTCCAAATATCCTCAGAAGATTATGCAACATTCTTTTTAAGAATTGTCTCATTCAAACTCAGCTACACTCAGGCAATTACATGTCCTTGTTAAAGTGAATATGCATTTTATGTACTGGAATATTTAATGATGTATTTCGGGATGTAAGTGTCCTTTGGCAGACAGCTTGCATTGTTAAGAAAAAACGGCTTTAGCTGGGAAACTGTCCTTCCCAAAGTGCCATTCTCTCAGCACTAAGAGTGTCTATGTACATGCTACTAATCTTAACATAGGAATTGTTAAGTTTGAAGAATCAAGCAGTTATCAACTAAATACTAATTAATAATTCAGATGATTGAAGAGAAAGTGTCTGGAGACTATTATTCACATCATTGGTCACACATACCAGTGAAAGTCAACTAACATCTCCAAAAGCATAGTTATGAGTAAACTTACAAAGACAACACCAACAAACTCAGCAGGTACCTACTAAAGGTAGCTTTCTCTACTTTTGTGCATAATTTGCATATTACACTGAAATCTCACCTTTAGGAAAAAACCCTACAATTAACAGAGGAATGTTTAAAAGGATTTTAAATAGATGAGTTTGGCTGTTTACAAACTAGTTTCAAAATATAAATGGATTTGATCCAGTGTTTGACTTCCTTTAATAATTGCAGTTACTGAAACAAAACTGGTTTCTATATTGCCTCGATCACAGTGTCACTATATTACTTTGTAAGAATTGCAGTTTTGAAAAAGATGAGCCGATGGGTCTGGTGAGATGAGAGCGAGCACGGCAGAGCATGGGAAAATTAGGCTACAGGATCAGGTGATAGGATCAGTCCTATAATCTAAATGAGTTTCAGAGGGGCTGTGAGCTCCTTGCTCTGTCTCTGTATAGGTCACTGGACATACCGGTATTTGGTTAAAATCTGTCTGTTCACACTGTGGATAACTTTTCTCTGGGCTTGCAGATACTCGGAAACTGCTGCATTTATACAGGCTCTGTATTTTACGTGGCATTATTGTCGTAAGGTTTTAGCCCAAGCACTTAAGCTCTTCACTGCAGGAATGACTTGCGTGCTTTCTTGAAAAGGGGTGACATATTCAATTATTAGATGCTGCAAGCATGCGTATGCTACCGTATAGATTCTGTGTGAGTACTTTCAGTATCTAGAAGCCCAGTCTGAAGGACACTAAACCCCTGACTATACCAGTAGGTTGGCTACATGGACTACAATGGGACTAGATAAGTTTTCAAATGCAAGCATCAGCTTGGAGGGGATATTTAGCAATGCCAGCTCTATAAACAACATACATTTTTATATAACTTCTAAGCTACCTGTTGTTAGAAGCGTTTCTGTTCTAGAAGCTTTTGGTGTCCAAATTGCTGATGTCATCACAAGCAACCAAAAAAAAAAAAAAAAAAGTTGAAATAGCATTACATGAATTAAGTAAAGTGGATGGAAAGTGTGCATGTGCAGGATCCCCTGGTGACGCTGACAAAGGGATGTCTGCTGATTTACAGGGGAGCGGATTAAGTCCAGCTACTGTTGGTAAAAAAAATCCTGCTCCACGGACAGCCTGAGAGGTGGGAATATGCCTTCACTGACTAATAGATCATGTATGACAAGACTTGTACCATTGGCCCTTAAATACTCATTTTATGTATTTAAAGGAATTTCTGGATGTAGAAGATCCTAACAGGGAGATGTGTCGTTTATTCAGTGAATAGGGAACTTCCTGACACATCCCAACACACTGCTCTTCATGCATGCAAGGCTTCAAATCTAAATTAATGAGAAGATTAAACAGTAGCTCGGTATTTTCCAGCTCAATATCAACATTCCAGCTTAGTTTTCAATATCACTAATTGCACCTCAAATATTTATGGAGCAAGTAAACAATAAGAGCATTAAAAATGTGAGCCCAGAAACAGCCCTTGTACATGTTTGCGTACACGTGTGGCAGGGGGAGCACAGAAAGGGAAATCAGGTATTTTCTTTTGTTTCATTAGTCCAAGCCACGTTCATTTCAGAAGTTTACATCTGAAAGAGGAAGGGATGGAAAGACAGCAGCTATGGCAAACACTTTTGTTCTTATTCTGTTCCCTGCTCCTGCGTAAAGAACGTCATAGCAGCTGCTTATAAAAAAAAAAAGAAGAAAAAAAAAAAAAGCGCCTTGTTTCTCACAGCACCATGCTGGCACTCTGCTGAGCCAGGGAGGACTCATCTGAAAAAAGGGGAAGTGTTTTCTGAACACTGGATGAGTATTTTATCCTGTTTGAAGCATCCTCCCTCCCATCAGACCCACTGATATTTGTATGGTTCCCCCAAGGAAGAAAGCGGCTGGGCAGATCACTGCCTCTGCAACCAATTTGAATCACACTTGTAACAAGAATGATGGGAAATTAGAATCATATCAAATTCTAGTGATTTCTATTATAGTCTAACAATAAATATAATAGGAACAGAGATGTGTGCCATACTTGTTTTATCTAGGGCACTCTGTTATTAAACACCAATGTGTTAGTCACAATATACTTAATCAAATACAAAACACGTGGTTCAAAAAGCATCTCATACTCTTTAAAGTAAACATGCATTTCATCCAGAAAATACTTATTAGTCTTTAAATTCATTACTCCAATACAAAGATTCAGAAAATTGTATCATTGACTTTCGAGTATATTCATCTGAATTTCCTTTACTAGCCTTTTTACAAAAACTGGTGGGAACAAAAATTTTAATTCATTAAGCAGTTTCAATAAAAGCTTTTGCATTAATGGGTATAACGATGGATTTGATCAGCTCATAGGTTTGACCTACTCATGGTTTTCAAAAGAGCTAAGCCGTGCTGCTAAATCCTTTTACCCTTAAATCTCAGCTTTAACTTGATGTGAAATATAGCCATGAAGGTGATCAGAAGTGAGACTCTACCTGCATCCACCTGAATTTGAAGACCTGTCATTACCATCCAAGACAAGACCGCGGTGGCAGCCATCTCCCTGGAGCCCCTGGTACAGGAGGGCACCAGAATTTATAGGCAGAGATGCTAATGTAGCTCAGCAGCCTAATCTGTCCCTTCAGTAAGTCAATACAACATTCCTTCACTGCTCTTACTTCCCTAACTTGCATAACTGTATGTTTGATATGTACCCAACATTTATAGCTTCCTGGTTCCAGAAGATGACAACATCTGACATCTTCCTTAGGGAATGTAGAGCTCAAAAGTGGTTGCGATAGCTGCTATCATTCTGTCCTGTTCTTCTTTCAGCTGTGAAGTTCTGTTGCTGTCCCTAGTGTAACATGTCCCCTTCCTGGGTTTGTGTTGTATCTGAGCCAAAGCTGCTTTTGAAGCCTGTGCAGCAGAGCCTTCCTTTCTGTGACTGCAGATGTGTAAGGGTGAGAGCATGGTGGGAAACAATCAAAGGGCTTACAGAAAGCCTTCTGACTGGCCTGGACTCCCTTGGGGAGACATACCCACCAGCTGTTGGGAGGGCATCGCTCAGAGACAGCTATCATGTCTCCAGTGCCTTAAAGTTTTTCTGAAAGTAGAGTTCCAGAGACTGAGTCAAATATCACACATAACCTACTGTCACTTATTTCTCAAATATTAGTTAAGCGTTAGTTAACTTTCTGGAGGTAGAAGCATTTGGAAGCAAGATGCTGAGGTGCCTTGAAATCCCCTAGACTGCTTTTTTAAGAGTATTTCTGTCCTAATAGACATCATAAAAATATGCATTAGAAAGTGAGTACATTCTTTTTTTTCGGTTCTCCCCGTTTGTCCTTCAACATGCTATATTGTCACCAGGGTAGCAAGACTCAATATGGTGAACTTCTACAAGTCATCTACTGCAAATCTGAAACCACCAAAGTAATCTTTTGACTTTTGTCACAAACTCAAGTCAAAATTCTGTGGCCATACACCGATCACTGTTAAACTGCTCAAACCTTCCCAAAGAACAAGGAGTGTAAGTCCAGGGATAGGGGCAAGTATAGAAAATAAGGGAAAATCCCCCCCAAATTCTCTGTTTCTGAAGCTTTTAAGAACTTCCTTTTCAACACAGTCCTCCCAGTGGGATTTACAAGATATTTAAGACAACAGATAAATAATGGGATCCAATGGAACTCCATGATAGATGTTTACAAAGAGAAACTAACTCAGGTCATGGTCAGGTTTCAGCAGATCCAAGTGCCCATCAGAGAACCTGCATTTGCACAGCACTGTTAAATTTGGCAATTTTGAACAGTATATAAAACTTCAGGATCACAGGTACATTCAGCCTGGAAGGGCCCTCTGGAGGCCGTCTGGTCCTACCCCCAGTTCAGGGTTATCTTCCAAGTTCAACAAAGTGGCTCAAGGTCTGATTGGTTCCTGTAATGCAGAATTCTGTGGGGTTTTTTTCCAGACAACTGTGCAAGAACTTCTGGTAGGTAAAATTTTGGTTGTTCCTGCTGCTAGTTGTAGGTGGCTTTGGATTCATTATCGATGGGTAAATATATTACTTCTCAGGAACTCAGAAACGTGTTTCTTGTGACACATGAACCAAGCAATGCACCTGTCCTGGCCCAGGACAGCCAGCACCCAAACTCAGCCTCACGCAGCAGAGGAGGTTCAAAAGAAGACCAAAAGGAAAAAGGAATCACAAACTCCATAGTGGAAAGGGGAAAAAAGAAAGAATTACTTGTTAGACATGCAAACAGTTTGTTGACTCTGAAAACACTAGTAGTTTTCTCTTATCCTGGTTTTGCAAGCCAGATGGAAGAAGTGGTCATTTGGAGGGATTGAAGAAAGTAAGGGAGGTGGCTCGGTAAAGGGGCAGCTGTTGTATACCTGGAGAGATGAAAGAAAAGCAAAACCAGATGAACAACATTGAAAACTCAACAAAAACCTTTTAATATTTGAATGCAAAAGGAGCGCACGTAAGGCAAGCTCAGCATGGCTGGTCCACACAGACCCTAACAGGTCGCACTGGCAAGCATCACTGCATGGCCATCGTGCTCCGGGACTGGCACTCACTGCATGGAGCCCAGCATCTCAGTTCCTCTGTCCCTGGATAAAAGGAAACAAGTGTGGTGGACTGACCTTCACTAGCTGTAAGACAGCCACCCAGCCCCTCTCTCATTCCTCCTCCTCAACAGGGCAGGAGGTGAAAATAAAGTGGAAAAGGTCATGGGTCAAGATAAGGACAGGGAAATCACTTCTTGTCTCAGGGAAAACAGACTCAGCTTGAAGAAAAATAAATGTATTGCCAATTAAAATACATTTGGATAGTGAGAAATACAGACAGATTAAACCAACTCCTCCTCCACTCCCTGTTCTCCCAGGCTCAACTTCACTCCTTCATTCCTGACTCCCATACCTCCCCCCTGCCTGAGCAGTGCAGAGGGAATAAGGGGAATGGGGTGCTGCCAACAGTCCATAGCAGTCAGTCACTGCTGCTCTGCCCTCCTCGCTCTTTTCCTCTGCTCCAGCGTGGCTCCTTCCCACAGGCTGCAGTCCTTCAGGATAAACCTGCTCCAACATGAGCTCTCCGTGGCCACATCTCCTTCAGACACAGAGCAATCTCAGCTCTGGCACCTGGGGCACCTCCTTCTCCTCCATCTTCTCTAAACCTGGTTTGCAGGGCTGTTCCTCACAGTTTCCCCTCCGAGTTCTAATTCCCTGCATGGCATTTTGTTCTTTCTAAAATACATTTTCCCAGAGATGCCACCAGCGTGGTTTGGCTGTGCCCTGTGGTGAGACTGCTGCAGAGCCGGCTGGAACACAGCAAAGCGCCAGAGACGCTGGGTCAGAGATGAAGACGCTAGTTGGCACATAACAAAATCACCCCTTTCATTTACCGTACTGGATTGCAGTTGCTTAATATGCAGTCCCTCCTTAATTTGCAGGTCCCCGATACTGCAGAAAAAAACCCACAAACAAACCTCAAAGAGGCAGGAGCAAAATATTACTCTGGTACTGACCCGTCTTTTGCACAAACCAACATTTCTTCCCACCAGGTAGGATGGCTGATGGGGTGGGGGGATGTTTATTGATTCCCGGCTCATTTTGCCTGAATTGGAACTTGATGAGGTTGTGTGCAAACATTAGCTTCAGTTTGGATCCATACTTGCTTTAAAAGTCAAGTATGCGATAAAATGTTTGTCTTTTTGGGTGGGAGAAAGGATGCAAGTTGTTCGTAGTTTTTTATTTATTATTATTGATTGATTCCTACTAACTCCTTTATATTTAACTGATACTATCATTTCTGTTGCAGCATCAGCGGTGTTTCCCTAGCACAGGACACAGCAGGGACAGGAAGCACATACCACTCACTCACCCCAAGCTGAGGTGGCCTCCATGGCACACACCTTCCCCTGGTCCCCATCCTCATTCTCCATTGGTTCACTTCCCTTGCACGTCTGTCCAAACCTTTATTTACCCGAATGTTATCAAAGCAAACTGCAAGGCTGGAATGGTTTTGTTGCAAATGGAATCAAGATTTTTGATTAAGTTATGTTTGTTTGGAACAGCGAAGATTAAACGGTTCAGTCAGCAGCTGGCAAGAGCCATGCAGCTTGGCCATGGGAATGCTGTCTTCCCTCCTCGGAGAGGCCTCCCGCCATCCCTCCGTTGCACTTGCTTCCACTTGCTTTGAAACAAAGCCAAAAACAAGACCGAGAGCAGGGACCAGGACTGAGGCTCGCACGCTTTCAAGCAGCCTTTAGCAACTGCTAAAAAGCTGCTCCTTACCCTGCAATCTTTTGTGTCTGGTACCATGCAGGTAGAAGCACAGCGACGTCTCCTATCCTGGCCAACTGACAGTCAAGTGTTTAGATTGTTTTCTGGGATGAGATAGATGGATTCGACCCCTTCTCACCTTGGGCATTCCCTTGCTGAACAGACTAACTCTTAAGCCATTTTAAGATGGGAACGACCCATGCTCAGAGAGAAAACAGCTTCTACTTTCCTATCTGTAAGCAGCCTCATCCAGTCATAGCCCACATGGCACCCACCGTTTCAGACCCTTTAGGCAGATGCTCAATGTCTGAGTCCCAATAACCAAATTTAGGTATCTCCAAGGCTGGTGGCAACTGATGCCAGCAAGAGATAGGACGGGCAATTCAGCTTCCATCCGTTCAAGATCTCCCTTGAATCTTGCTTTATGCTTGTTGAACAAACCCAGCAAACCAGCAGCAGCTGAAAAGGCAAGCAGGAGAAGGATGGGTCTGAAACAATCTTACTGTTTGCTGAATGCAGAAATAAAAATAACTATTTTTTTATATATACCGATATATATCAGTAGAATGATCCGTTAAACCACAATCCCATAAAATTTTACTGAAAAATAAAAATGTTACCATAAACTTTACAGGTAAGCGGAAGCATTTGACAGATACCAGTTTGAAAATTTACATTTTCTTGCAACCAAGAACTCCAAAACCAAAGCTGGTGCTAAAGTTCACAACCCATCATGAATTGCTTCACCCCCCAAAATGCCAAACCATTTTGTTTTGTCATTAAATAAAGTTTAACACTGCTTTTAAACAAATATTGACAATCTTCCCACATTGTTTACGCAATAGGAGAGAAACTAGCAGTGCTATACATTATTAACACCTACTTTTGCCTATACAGTTTGGCCAAGTTCCTAAACAATCCATCCCATGTAGTTTTGAATTTAGGGCAACAGTTTCATGAATTCAGCTGGGCTGGGCTAGTCACTGTTAATTCTAAACTCGACAGTTATGCCTCCTTTTCCCAATATGACTTGTAACTGCATCAAATACTTCTGCCATCCTGACAAAGTAAATAAGCCCACAGCCAGACAAAAAGTCAAAGCCGAGGGCATTTCTATTAAAAAGGAGAGAGACTGTGCCCATGAAGACATTTAAAAGAAAAAAGGAAACCACAAAAATACACTGTGTGAGTGGAACAACTGTTTGACCAGCACAAACATGACTGAATTCTGCAGTTGTGCCTTTCTTCATCATTTTAACATGTTTTCCAAAATACCACATAATACTTGCCAAGTGTCCTCCAGCCCAGAGAGTACTCAGGGCAATATCCAGGGGCAAAAACGACTTCAAACAACAAGTGCCAGAAATCGAGATGTTTAAGGCTGTACCTTGGTTGCCTCCCACTCAGAGAGGTCCAAGTGCTTACCAAAGCCATGAATGACCAGCAATACCTGAAGGCAGGTCCCTGCTCCGAGGGACCAGCCACCAGCCACAGCTCCAGCCTGGCACCGGTGCTCTCAGTGAAGACAGCCCCAGCCCTTCTTACTCCTGTACTGGCCTTCTGCAGGAGGTTTAGGATCAGATTAAGGCACTTTACTTTGGGTTTCTGTGCCACTTCATATTCCTTTTTCTTTAGAGCCACTGCACAGTGTCTGGAAATATTTTTTTGTGGCCATTGTTTTAAATAAGTTGGTTATATTTCTTTGTTGAAACAGACTCTCCTGGAAACACAAATTCCCTGCTGTGGCTGAGGGTTGGCAAGGGTGTGATTCAGAAACAGAATATCCCTTAAACCAGATCCCAACCAGATTCCCTGCAGGGCAGCAGCTGTAAGAATTGCTACCACCATTTTATAAAAAACATACAGGCAGCCTATCACAATAACGAGGTGCCAGGCAAAACTTAAGAGGCAAAATCCTTCCAGAAAACCACGTTGCTTACCAACACCCAGCCCTACTGACCCTTCAAATGGGACTTTGAGTCCCAAGGGAACTCCTGGGCAGTGCCACCCCACTGCTTGCACCAGCCATCAGGCCAGCATCATGCTGAGCTACTTCACTTCCAATGACACCTGTGACAAGGCACTTTTAGCAAGTTCCCATTCAAGATCTCCAACAGGATGGCTCAAGCAAGATAAAAAGGGGGAGAGGGGGAAGTCCTAATATGATGCACTTTTATAAATACAAGGCTGTCCGCCTCCTGCAGAGCCCGCTCCAGACTTTACATTGTATGCCTTTCTGACCAAAGCCCACTTCCAAAGAAGAACCTACACATGCTTGGCTTGGACATCAGCTCATCTTAAAAGACTGTATTAACTCTTCTGAGTTCTTGTTGCCTGGGAGAAATGCAGGCAAAGAAAACAGACTTCAGGAAAAGACCTGGTATAAAACAAACGTTAAAGGTAGGCATCCCGTATCCAGGAGCTAACTGCTTCCAAAAGACTTAATTCTTGTTCAGAAGGTTAACTGTCTTGTTAAGTGCAAACGTTCGGTAGGTTGCTGGAATTGTTTTCCTGTAATGAGTGCAAATTTCAGGTTTTAGTAGTAGCACCATAGTTAACATAATATAACGTGGATGTAATTTTGACCAAAGGGGATTGCACAGGCAATTATCATATTTGAACATAATAATTAACGGTTTATTCTAAATAATAGAATTCACAATTATATAAAATAAGTGGTTAATAACATGTTATAGTTACTCGATGGTTATATGAAAGTTACATAAAGATTTCCCTATGGTAACATCTGGATCATGACATCTAGAACAAGACAGATAAAACAAATAACCCTTTCCCTTTTAGAATAAAGCTTCTACCACTTCATTTGTTCAAGCAAGTTTGGCACTTCTGTGACAAAGATGAGAAAGCACATGTTGCTTTGTTCAGTCTGGTTTATCTGATGGCCACCCACTGCATGGTATAGCTGCAGCAGGAAGCCTGTTACATATAAAAGTTTTCTAATATTGGAGATTTTGTGTGATGCCCTAACCTGTGAGGGGAACAGAGGAGGAAAAAGTGAGTCAGAGCCACAGAATACCAGTTCAGTCAGCACAGCCAGCCTGCAGAAGTACCTAAAAGCAGATAGACTACCAAGAAACAGAACTATCCCACCAGAAAAAAACATGTTATTTGTAGTAATATAGGTAATATAATTCTATATAAATATACACACCGCTTAGTATAGTGTACGTAATTTAATATGGAAGCTATGTAGGGTTGTGCAGTAAACGTAAGATGCTTTGATAACATTTTACTACTGCGGTGACGTGAACAATGAGAAATGAGACACAAAGGCCTCCCTGTTCTCATGAAATCACACGTGAAATAAAGCGTGCAATAGATCTGATTGAAAATCGATTAATAATTTATTGAAACAATTTTAAATTGTATTATGCATTCATCAACTTATTACTACATACCCACATTAGATTAAAAAAAAAACCACTAAATATTTAGCATAAACAAGATAAATCTAGTTAGTTAGTGCTAATAGTCAGTGGATGTGTTGCCACGGATAGGCAGGGTACACGAGTGCTGTGGGCAGGGGAGCCAGGGGCCAAAACCAGGCTGCATTTTCAAACCCTCACAGACTGAAGTCAGAGTTAAAGAATAAATATTACCCTGTATAACATCACTCCACTGCTAGCCACAGAGAAATGAACTGTCAATCTCTACTGAATTGCTAGAAGGTGCAGCTGGACCGCTGCATGTGGCTTTACTTCATCCCTATGGCTGCAAGCGATGCCCTTTGGCCAGGCTGGGCACTTCAAGAAGGATTTGAATCAACTGAAAAAAGCTCAGTAATGAGGACAGGTATAGAAAATGTGACCTGAGATAAAACAAGATTAAAATAATTGCTGAGGACAATTGTACTCTGTCTTCAGAGGAGGACAACCCAAAGGGAGGACACAATAGCAGTCTGCAAATACACAATAAATTCTGGAGCAGGCAACGTGCAATGTCACGCTCACAGCAGATAGGGTAAGTAGCAAAGCTTTTCAGTAACAAACTGGAAGATTTTTCAGTATTAGGAAAAACCCTAACTGAAACCTCAGACAGGATTGATTCCTGTGCAAATGACTGGACTGCACACCGGCGATGCGTCACCTCCAAACCACATATGCCGTGGAGATACTACGTGTGGTTGCGGGAATATCCCTAGCGGCTTGTCCGGCAACACTCCTGAAGTTGTTCTGCTGTACAGTAAGGACTGTGCTGGTGACATGAGGCTCCAAAAGAGAGTGAAAGCAAAGGTCAGTTAAAGTTGGTCCTGCTTCCTATCTCAGGTTGTGCCAAGAGTGGAGCTGCAGTATCTAACATGTTTAGTAACACATCAAATGACACTACGAACATCTGTGGGTTGGGATTTGCTCTTGGTTTTTTGCTGTGGTTGGGGATTTTTCTCCAGGACAGAAACAGTGTTGAGCAGAGGGCTTTGGCAGACTAGCTTTTAATTAACAAAACCAACCAACCCACCAACCCACTGCTCTGTTCTTCAGGCAATAAGGCACCCTCGCATGTGGTGGCAAGGTTTGCAGTGTCCCTCGGTGCTTGCAGGAAGTCATTGCACAGGCTGAAACCGAGCCCAGTAGAGCTCTTCCTTCAGCACAGCGCTCCTGCCTTCTCTTGGCAGGGGCTGTTTTGTAAAACAAACCAAACAAACCAAAAACCAAACAAAAAACCCCCACCACTTGAGGGTAAATGAAAGCATAACTAACAGATTGTAAGAAAGAAATAAGGTGCATATCATAGCTTTACTGTATTATTACCTTTTACGTAAGTTTGCATATGCAATTGTAACATGTACACGGTTGTAAACCCTTTTCTGTTACATCAACAAAATATTCGTCTCCCACTAACCACGCTGGTGAAACGCAGCATTCTTTTGCCAATTCCCCTTCAGAAGGAAGGTTTCCTTTCATGATCCCAACCTCCAATTCGAAGGAGACGCACTCCCTCAGCCACAGACGACCACTAACCCTGCTGCTGCCCTTCCACAAGCCCTGTCTCAGAAGCAGAAGAACAACGTTGTGACTGTGCTGCCAACAACTGCATCCAGCCATGCAAACTGCACGTCACCTCTCCGCCTCCCTCGGCCTCGGTGGTACCCTCCTCTTCAAGCAAGATACTGTCTCTGCCCCTGCTACCCATTCAGACATGAGGAAGCTTACTTTTATTCACCAGTTAATTACAGGTGTGTTTTATTACAAGTTTGGTTTGCACCAGAGGGTGACAGCTAGAGCTTCTTTTCTGCTCTACTTGCCCATTTCTTGCAGGTTTGGCGTGGTGGTTTTTTTTTTTTTTTTTTGGTTTGGTTGGTGGTTTTTTTTCCTATAAAAGCAAAGATGTACCGGATTGTAAACCAGTCACAGCATCCTGAAACGTTCTAGTTTTCCAATCCAGAATGTCAACTCTCCTTCCTTACCAGACACGGGAACTTATCCAAGATGCAGACACAATCTACTCTTTCCTCGCCAGACCTGCCCAGCTCCCTCAGAAAATCAGCATCAACTCCGTTGTAAGAACAACTTTCAGCTCTTCTTTCTGAACAGACGCTAAGTTCAGAGTTCCACGGCCATCTGCTTATCCCCCCTGCATCACCCTCCTCCTGCGAGAGGTCACCCCCACTCAGCACCGCCGGAAAGTGCTGGATCATCACAGCACCGAGGGTGGTGGTGAGTCTGTAGCTTCAATTCGCCCCCTTGTGGATTTACACACCTGACCAGAGACGTTATAAACACCTATTTCTCCTGGGGGGGTCACCCCACGGGCTGCTACTCCTCTCACAGCTTTTGGGGCTTTGGGAAAGGGAGGTAGTTTCCGTGTTTAGACATGAGGTTTTGATTAGAAAATCCTTTCTAAAAGAAAAAAATATAATTACCTGACACGGTGTTCCATAACAACTCCTCATCTTAACCTACTCTGAAAATTTTTCTTTTTGTCAGTCAGTTCTGGGATGTTGCTGCATGGAAGAGCTCCAGCATTTGAGCCATGTCTGCGCAGAGTCCAGCAACAATAAGTTCCGATCAAACCCAGCAGTAGCCATTGCCTGGTGCTCTAATCCCATAGCCCGAGGCAGTACGGTCCCTCCTTGATGCATCGATAACTTTGTCCCCATCCCCGTGGGTAAGATGATAGCTCACATCAGCAACAGTTTTCTAGCAGGTTCTGATGACTTAATTGCAACCGCTTAGAGCAACAGCCACAGAAACCTCAATACACAGATACTTACATGGCAAACTGAAAAACTCACTGCTCGCTGCATGAACACTGAGCAGAAAAGGAATGAACAGAAAAAAGATTTCATTTTCCTCTCCAGCATGTTATGCAGTATTTCCAAGCTACCAAAGTTAATTTTTTATCAAATTCTGTAAATTTGACTGCCATGCTTCAGCTCTGACTCATTTTCTCTCTAATCAATTCCTAATTAATTATCCACTTTCTCAGAGATTTTATGGGGACAGATAGCGCAGTACCATGACTACTAAACAAAACCATGAGAGTTGGAGGAAAACTTCCCAGAAAATGCAGATGTATTAAATTGATGAGCTGCTCTGGTAGCTTCTTTCCTCACTTTCTCTGTCCAGTTAGTCAAATTACATATGCATTGCTTCTACCAGTAACTTTGTGCAATATATAATACAAGCTATTTCGTATTCAAAGAATAACAGTACAAAGAGACTAGACTGGCTGAAACTCTGAGGGCCAGCGGGTCCAGCCCCAACTTCCCAGCACCTTGCAGGAGAGTATGGAGTTTGGGGGTTGAGGGCAACAAAATAGATGGTGTGTGTCAGACATCTGTACAGCACAGCTGGACCCACAGTGCCATAAGTACAGACATACAGCATACACGCATTAAGAATGTAAAACCAGCACAGCTTTCTGCTACACATTTCTATACAGTCAAGAATGACCACAGCCTTCGCGGTACGAGCGATGCTAACAATCCCTTCACCCCCAGGTAACTTTGTCAGATGCTGGTCAAGTTTTGGGGTCTGGATGGGAGGTTGCAGAGCTGAGGTTCACATCCTGAAGTCGAGGGTACAGCAAGATGAGGCAGACCTCTAGCCATCGCTTCTCTGCCTGCATCCTTCCTGGCTCTTAGGGACATTCCCGCCTCTCGGTGTGAAGAAAGCCTCATACCAGCTTGCTGACATTAACTTCAAAGTCTGACTTAAGGTCAGCCCAGGGTGTAGTTTTGGTTTCCTTTTGCTGACAGTCATCAGCAGTACTAATGGGGAGGGAGCTACAGCAAAGGAAGGGGGCAAAACGGAATAAAGGATCCCAAAGTCACATCCACATTTTCTGGGTGGAAGAGAAAACAGTGGGAAATAATACAGGAATTTAGGAGCAGCAGGAATAATCATCTCAAATATAACTCAGTCAAGGAGATCCCTGGAACCTCACCTGAACATTGCTTTATTCTCACTCTAAGGATAAAAAACTCCTGCAGTGACCTACCATTGTGTGCAAATAAATACTCGGTGGCACTCACCCTTCACTGCTTGGGTTGGTACCACCATTTCTCCTGGCTATTTGCAACTGCAGTTTTAATCACCTCTACAGTGTTTTTGTGATAGACAATAAGAACATGTATACAATCTAATGCCCTGCTAGATGCCTCTCTCACTTTAATTTGGAAAGATGTAGTTTTAAAAACATCCTCAGCTTCCTGAACAAAATAGTTACGGGGGGGGGTGGTGTGGTGGGGGGGGGGGGGGGGTGGTGGTGGTGGAAGTCCTCTGGTATTGAAACCACAGGACTTTACACTGCTTGGCATATAAGCCACAGAAACCGGACAATTGCTAGTCATGATCATTTCTTCTACACCTCGAGACATTTCCTTCATGGAATAAGTGAACCAGCTTTTCAAAAGTACCCCTGAGTGCAGCCACATGTAGCCGTCTACTCTGCATCACATACGCAGCAACTCCAGTTTCCATTTCAGACATTCCAATATAATGAAAATCAAGCCAGAATGTCTAATTTCACTGAAATTGTGTCCAACACTTGCTAAAATTTCCAGGAAACTGATATTTATACAAACTGGGCCAAAGCTATTCTATGCAAAAGTATTTTCAACTGCACTTTGGAAAGAACTGTGCGTTGAAGCAACAAAGAATAAAACCCATTCCAAACCTGTAACCAAGAAATACATCAAAAATACGTGTGATTAGTTGTGTAAAAGACAAACTTCGCTTCTGTATCTCTGCCTATCAGTAATCCTATTTTAAATGCTTAAACATGTAGAGACAATTTTGATTGCAAGAAACCATCTGGGTAGCTGCAAACATGGTTGGATACTAGAAAAGCAAATTCTAAACATTTTTCAGGATATGCATGTGGTTATGGATATCTGATGCAAAGAAATTAATTATAAACAAAAAAGATAAATCATAAACCCACTTTCAAATATATGAAGGAAAATGCCTGTCTGCAATAAGAGACCATGTCGTATCCCACTAGATGGAGCTACGGGCTCGAAATCTGGTCAAATATTTCACCATTTACAGAAATCGTTTGCCCCTTGCCTAATGCACCCGCAAAACCCGAGCCATTGTCCCGAGGCATTTCTGCCTCACAACAGTATCTACGTAAAGCACAGGCGTAAAGATGTGCTGCGCTAGCTGTCATTGCAAGGACGTCCCCGCTAAGCTTAGAGCAGCTAGCTAGAAACCATGCCAAAAAAATTAATGTTTTTGCATATTAAGAGACCACAACAACAAACAACAGGAACAAAGAGAATCAACCAGCTCTGTAAATTATGCAACCACCACTTGCCTGGAAATAAAAAGGCAGATGAAAAATAACTTCTGTTTTAAATGTAATTTCCTGACTTTGGGGCTTCAGGTTAGTTTTTACTAGTTGGGTTAGATGCAGCAGCAGAGAAGGTTTTAATTAATTTTTGCCAAGAGCTGTATGTCACCACACTACTATATAGGGCACGGATGGTCTACAAAATATAACATCGCTTCACCAGGAAGCTGAAACATTAGTCAACGTCAGTAAGATGAACTTGAGGTGCAACTGTACTACAAAGCAACTCTGCAAGACCATTCCACTTCGGATCTTTTCATGCTAGAAAGTATTGCAGACCTTGAGCACTTGGCATCGTACCTTGGCAGATTTTCAGACACGTGTAATTTACCGCAGTGATAGAACAAGTAAATCAGTAATGAGGTGTTCAATCATGTCAAGTGTCAATACACTGCATGCTGTGTAAACTTACAGTTTGAATAAGGGCAGGCACTAGCGCTCAGGGGTACAGAGGCTCCCTAAACTGGGATAAACTGGCTGAAACAGAACTGAAATACAGATGGAGGGCGGAGCAGCACTGTCAGGGATCCAGGTCTAGAGGATTTCTTGCTGTAATTGTGTGGAATGCAGCCCTTTCTTTAAAAATTGTACACTGCCAGCTACCCAGTTGAAGAGTTTTACTAAGAAGCCGTTTCCAAAAGAAAGGCATGTTTAGGAATGACGGTCACCACAATTTGTCTATAGCCCTTCGGTTTATTCTCTGAGATACATATTTCAACAGACGAAAGGAAAGGCTGCTTAGCCTATCATTTACCCAATGAGTAATTACACTGTAAATAAATTGACTTGTTGTTCTCCTTCACAGTAAGACAATCCCATTTGCTACCCAAGCTTCAAAGGGCATTCATAAATACATGTATAAAGAATAGTCACTATGGTAGAGGAATGTCCAACATCCCAGTCAAACCCAGGTCCATCATACGCACACCAGCACTCAAGAGACTGGGAATAAAACAGCCTGTTTGAAAGAGCTTAAGGCCAGATCCACAACAGTTACAAACATCCCAATATCTGAACTAGAATGGTATAGGATCTGTGATCCACAGTATCACGATTTCTACAGTGGGCAAACAGATTTCAGGTATTGGTGAAGCTGTAATTAAAACAATAAGGAAAACATATTAACATCTGGAAGACAGACAATCTGTGATAGCCAATATGACAAATTCGAGCCAGTCACACCAAGGAAAGCAGATGCACGAGAGCAC
The DNA here is from genome assembly GCF_015220075.1 of Falco rusticolus. Lineage (NCBI taxonomy): Eukaryota > Metazoa > Chordata > Aves > Falconiformes > Falconidae > Falco > Falco rusticolus. The sequence continues at coordinate 5,457,442 of NC_051195.1, forward strand.
AAATGCAAGCACATAGTGAAAAATAAGTGTTTCGTTATAGGATGATAAAAAGGAGACTCAGGACATCCTTTCAGGCAGCTGTGCTGTTCAAAGAAAAACACTCCACAAGGGGAAGTAAAATGAATCACTCACAAGAAGTAGTACTGTTGAATTCTTTTAATAACACTAGGAAAATATCATAGTATTAAAATCCTGCACGGGATCCTCAAAAGGTTATTTTGGTTGGGATTCCTCTGTGTTTATAAACCAAACTTTTTTTTTTTCCCCAATTATGTTTTCTTTTAAACCAACTACTCCTTTACAATGGTATTTCCAGTTAAAACACAGCTAACCTATAAATACCTGAATACCACAACACACATTGTGTGCGTGGGGTTTGTTTAAATCTTAGCGGAAATAATGGTAAATCTATTCAACACAGGGAAGCAAATGTCGATTTGTTAAGCAGGGAATGTAATAGCCAGTAAAGAATACATTGCATACATAATACAGAAGGAAAAAATTATCGTCTGGAGTATGTGAAATTACACTGATTTTGCACCTTAAACCTATCAGAAGTTACTCTGTTGGCCAATACTAATCCACTGAACAAGCAGAACGTTGGTCAGAAGTCTAACGTTTCCTGTACCAGCACAGAGAGAATATAAGCAGTCCAATGCTGTTAAAAGAAAACATGAAATCCAGCTCATGTTTCTGGTTAGGGATCAATTTCTTCAGGAACTACTGTTAACATAACATCTTCGTTGCCCCTGCGTACAACCATGTTCAATGTACTGTCCTTTTTAATAATGTCACTGACATCACTGGCTGAACTTATCGACTGTCCATTGATGCTTATAATCACATCGTTGTCCTTCAGGCCACCACTGAAAATACAAAACAGCAATGTTTTAATATAATTGCCATTTTAGTGTCTTTACAATATTGGTTAAAGAGATTGCTGGTTTGTCCTATTTCCCACCCAACGGCAGTTGCACTGAGACACAGCGGGCATGCAAAAAGCAATCAGAATTTATGAAGCGGTGAAGATTACAATAGAATGCAGAAACCTCAGAAACTGGATAGATGCACAAGTTTGATGAATCCCATATTTCACAGCCTTCAAAGGAATTCACTGTTGCAACCAGTGCCGTAATTCTGCAATAAGGATCCTAGATGCTGACTCGGTAGAAGAGATAGAGACATGTTTTTTCTTTTAAAATAATTGTGACATGGCACTGATCTTAAAGGGGAAGTCCTCCAAGCTTTTATTCATGTATCCATAGCAAAGCAACGTGAGTGGCACTACGTGTTAATCCATGAAGAACTTCAGTCCTGGATCCATGCTGTTCTCCATACATAGCTTGCTGGCAGCCTTCACCTTACCTTTGTGTTTTAAACCCGAGCAGAATAACTCACACAGCAATCCAGCCCAGTCACCAAAAAGCATGCAAGTCCTTCCTCCTGCCTGCCTGCCCACAGCCCCCAGAATCCCTTCTCCTGACCTCAGCACCGTATGCAAACTGAAAACAAAACCTTCCCGACTCAAAGCAAGATGGGGCAGAACGAGAGCCGGCACCGCAAAGCTCCCCCCTGCCCAGGGTCACGGGTCTCTCCTCGAGCTGGCTGAGACTGCTGCCGGGACCAAGAACCGGGGTGGTGAGGGATACCATTGACTACAACATCTTGCCTGGTCTTGCACAACGATCTGGCTCCAAGTTATGGAAATACTAACCAAGTAACCAGATCAGACATGATTCAACCCTTCAGCATAATCCTTGTTCACAAAACCACAGAGCAGTCATCACCCTCTTCCGCCCGCAGAAAACGTCTTACATGAGTGTCTCCTGCAAGCAGGATGTCTTGGCCAACGTTTGCAACAAATCTGGTCGCCTACCGAAGGCATGGCATAAAACATTTTCATGGGAGAAACCATTCCGGATTATCTTGGTCGCTCATGCAGCCTCTCCACGCAACTGATAGCCAGGGCCGGTCGCTGCAGAGCTGCTCTGGTCCCCTACCAGCATGGCTACATGATGCACACTGGAGAGGGTATCGGCAGAACGGGGAAAGCCATCGGCAAGGGGATCAGGAGTGGCAGAGGCAGAGCAAACATGGCCTGCATTTTAATTGCCAGGCCAGCTTTCAGGTGAAACATTCGGGTCTGAGTTTGCCTTCAAGTTATGAGGTCACACTACCTCGCATCTCTTCTACCTCTCTACCGTCCTTCTCCCACGCTTCGCTATCCATTATCCTTACCCCTACAATGATTTTTCTGCACCTTCAGATCGGACCTGTGTGTCAAGGCAGTAAGTTCAGTCCCACGCTGCAGCAGCCATGTTATTCCTACGCTAACCACAGTGTAATTTCACATGGCAGACATGCACCGGCACCCTGCGCGAACAGCACTGCCAGCAAGAATTACCTACAAAACACGGCAATAATTTAGAGAGCACACTAGACAGCTGACACTGCGTATCTTACAGTGGCGTCCGGACTGCAACAAAAAGACACAATCCAACCATCCTCACGGGCTTCCTGAGAGATAACATATGCCTGGCTCCAAGCAGCTTTCTGCCTACCTGCCTTTGGTGCTACATACACCTCTGTTGGCACAAAGATTTACTCTTCTCTTAAACGATCTGTAGTTCCAGAAAATGAATAAATGTTTCCCTGGATTACTGAGCAGTTTCAAATCAAGGAAACTCTGAAAGCGTCTCCAGCAAGAACCAGCCAGACCAGTGCTGGTGACCACAGACCAGATGCTGTACTTCAGCCAGGCATCTTGTGAAGCATGGTAGCAACCCGCAGGTAAGCTTCTGGGCAAACACTGAGTAATATGAAGAAAAAGATCAGTCATCCAAACCCAAAAGCTCTTCCCAGTAACGTGACTCCTGACAAAGTTCTCACATCAAAGAGCGTCTCCTGCCAAGAGAGGATTTCACCCCTGACGGAGGCATGCCAGGAGAGCTGGTGGGTTTGCCCAGCACTGGGCTGAGACGGACACATCTTCATGAGGAGAATGCAATGTTTCTCCCTCGCCTTCCTAAGCAGCGACCAGCAGGGCCGTGAGGAGCGTGCACAAGCAAATCACTGGCATCAGTACAACAGATGTGTTGGAAGCAATCGTTGAGAAAAATGAAAACTGAGTTTTCACGCCCACTGAATCCTTGCCCTTTCAGCTGGGAAGGCTGCAATACCCTGATGCGTTTACAGTATCGCCCATCAGGGACCAGACTAAAACCACAAACCAATTTCCAGCAGACAACCTAATAGCTATCAGATGGTTGTAATTTTGTTAATTTAGCATAATCAAGATAGCCAGTTAAGCAGGGAACATTTTCTAACATTACCCCCTTAAGTCAGTGGCAGCGGTTTTGAGAAAAAAAGCACTTCAACTTACGCTTCAGCTGGTGTTTCTGGAATAACTTCAATAACATAGGCCCCAGAGACAACATCGGGAAAGTCTTTATGGCGATCCTTCAGCTCTCTAGCTTTGCTGGAAAATGAAGAAACAGCAACAAAAAATATTTTGACAAGATGGGGAAAAAAAAATAAATCACGCATTTTTACTTAGTTAAGTCACTTAACATTCACTAACTGAGGTGTTTTACACATGTTTACGTGACACTTCACAAATCCTTTTAACCCTTACAAGTATTCCAAGAATTATTACACCTTTTTGCACTCATACAGCTTTTTAATGCCTATTACTGGTAAAGGCAATCAGTTCAATAGATACAGAGGATCAGAACTAAAACACTTCCAAACCTAGTCACGACTTTAGAACTAGCAGATCCTGAACACCTAAAAAAGGTTTCAATGCTTTGTTATACCTGTGATCTTGCACAAAGGAAAACTTCTGGTTATTTCTACACGACGTAGTATCACCTGCTCACAAGTCTCTTCTGGTTTGAGTACAAATAAGCAAGTCCACACAAAAGCTTCATTTTACATTAAGTGAGTTGTTTAATGAAAATAATTTTATAGAAATGGAAACATGCACGTAGCTGCTGCAGTTCTTGACAGCATACAACAGTAACAAAGCCCCAGGACAAATTAACAATCGCTAGCTATTCTCTTCTGAAGCATTACGGAAAAGAAAAAGCCAGGCAGTTGTTTAAAAACTAGCTCATGCAAGAGTCTACAGAAGAATTCAACCACGTAGCAGATGCAGAGAAAAAGGGAGCAGAAGTCGGCTGCGAGTTGTCACCAGCATCTACAGAGGTTCAAACCTCCTGGTTGTTTCTGCAGATCGTGAGCTTGATCCAAATGCATGCAGTGACCACACTTCGGAAAGGGGAGGAACCAACACTTTCACTTACCTAGGAGTTAGAGACATCATTCGTATGCCAATGTATTTCTTTTTGGTTACAGCTTTTCCTGCAAAAAGGAAAACGGGTCTCGATCAATCGCTTTTACCAGAAGAGCCTCAAAGGCTGTTGACTGTCTCGTTTATCGCTATTTTCATGTTTTTCTCTTTCAAAGCAGTGCAGCACAGTACCTTTAGCTTGTCTGTCATGGGATTCAGTTAGGAACTTCTTTATTTTATCCGATGGGATAGCAAATGAGATCCCTGCTGTAACTTTTAATGTGTTAATTCCAATGACTTCACCATCCTGGAGAAATATGAAACTGTTATTAGTAAATCTGAAACGTCTCAAAGAGAAATGGATGATTTCTTCCAAGCAATCACAAAGACAAAGTCACGCAACACGCTCCGTAGCTGGTTTACAGTTTTCTAAATGGTTTCTTTAAGTCTAATTTTTTGAGTCTACTGATAAAAAAAACTATTCTACAATTCTGGAAAACTGATGTGGCTATTCATCTTTCCACTAGCAAAAGAGAAATCGGAACTGGGCAGCTCTCCTGCCTGCAGCAGACAAGTAGCATATCCTCCAGCCACTTTTGGTCTGTTTATTTCAGCAGGCACCTTGCGAAGCATGGCGCCAACTGCTTGTAAGCAAATATTGCATAATAATATAAAGAAAAATGTCAGTTCACCACAAGCAAAAGCTTTTCCCAGTAATGTGACTACAAGAGGGAGTTTCAGATAAAACATCTCTGCTGTCACCCGATGATGTGAACGCTTCCGAGATCTCAGCAGCTTCCTTCCCTATGTATCCCAGACAAAAACTATCCAAACACAATGTTTTAAATGGTGCTGAAACTTGTACTGTAAGTTGGGTGAAAAAAACCTGCCAAATCTCCAAGGCAGAAACCCTGACTAGCTCTTTCTTCAAATTTGTGCCGTCCCTCACTGAGGACCACTGCCTCTCCTCTGTTCGACCCCACGTGCCCATCCAAGGGCTCTCACACAGCAGCTGGGTTTTCCAACCTGCTCTGGTTGTTCTCTCTCGGGCTTATCCACAGCTGCTGCAAGGTCAGCTCTGACTACGTTCTAAACCATCAGCAAATAAACCCTAACGTCCTGATAAATACATGGGTTTTCAAACCCCTCAGTGTGATTCAAAATAAAGGGGTAGGTATGTTTTTGAACCATTAAGCTGATATTGCTGGCTGCATGGCATATAGTGAGGGCAAACACCTCACCTTTAAAATGTGCTTTTTACTTCTTGCAAGGCATGGGCAAAAAAAAATTGGGCATTACACTTACTCAAAACTATGCAAACTGTAAACACCTTAAATATTGAAATCCAAGCGTATCTTGTCATTTGCCAACATAAATAGAGACAAGTGATTAGTAAGAACCATGTGAATTTTGTGTAGTCAGCCAGATATTGAAAGCTCTGAATCACATTTCTGGTGTGGGGTTTTGCTTGTTCATTGGTTTGGGTTTGGGTTTTTGCTTTGTTTTTAAACTAAAAAGTGAAAAGTAATAAGCTTGACACCAAGCAAACTTAAAGAAACTCTTACCAGATTTACTAGGGGTCCTCCAGAGTTTCCATACTGAAAGTAAACATAAGGCAAGAACACGTTTTAGTATCTACCTCTTCATTCATGGCAAGCAAATTTTTAAAATATCTGTAATCTTTTCATTGTCTATTAAGTATGTGCAACAGAACAGTCTTAACATCCAAACCCATTAACTACGCTTAACATCACCCCTTTTAGCTGAGCTTGGTAGGTGCTTAGTCCTTCTCTTGCCAGAGTAAGTTAAGAAAGCCAGGGTTCTTCTTTTGTTTTAATACTACCACACGAGCAACTTGGAAGGCTTTTAGGACAGCTCTGGGAGCTCTTAGTGAAGATTTCTTACAAGGCCAACAGTAGAAGTACAAAACCTATTGTTTTGCCTTAATGCAGAAACAAACTTGAACCCTTAAACTAAGCTTGGCTTCTTTTTTAGAAAACATGATGGATTTCGAAAAGATACTTATTTGCCAGAGAATATTGCCTCCTCCCTTGTAATTTGTAAGATTTTTGAAGTGAAGGCAGATATTGTACTTGGTGTGGTTCCTTGGGGGATTTTTAAATAACAATCGAGTGCTGCTGCGGCACAGATGTCCATATTTACATGGATGAAAGAAAAGCCAGCTATGCTCAATGTTCTTAAGAACTGTATCACGTGAAATTTTCAAAGCAACTATTTGAGAAATTTCAGAGCTGAAGGGAATGAGGCTCAGAGCGGGACGTACATTGATGATGGCATCTGTCTGAATATAGTCCATATCGGAGTTGCGGAGCCCCAGCTCCTTCCCTCCACGCTGAGTGGTACTAACGATCCCTGTTGTCACTGTGTTTTGAAGGGAAAATGGACTTCCAATCGCAACCACAAATTCTCCTGGTCTCAAGTCTGCAGACTGACCAAGCAGAAGAACTGGCAATTTACCCTATGAAAAAAACCAAAATTAAATTAAGAAAAAGAAGAAACAAGAAAAATTCAAATGTTAGGACACTACTACACCAGTAGAACAAACTCTACAGAAACATGAATACATTAGTAGAGCAGAAGAAAAGCGAGAGGCTTTTATCCCCTTGGCGATTTCGCTCGTTCTGTTTTCTTTGAAGATTTCATGTGGCTTGCTACAGAAACACCTCAATGAGCTTCCGCTCTAAAGAGTGGGCTCTTTGGACTGCAGGAGTACTTTTTCCACAATAGGTACCCATTAAATCAGAAACAATTAAAAGACCAAAGGAATATTTATGCTCTGCTGTACAAAGCAAACATGACACTAGGAATGAGTTGTTTCCAGCAGCTTCTTGAAATAATTGGCCAAGAGCTGCTGAAGTAACAATAACGTATTGAGAGTGAACACCAAAAAGTCATGAAAAAAACCAAAGGGTAACAAACATGCACATGTATTTTATATTTTCATAAGACACCAGCTAATGTTTCATCTTTCTTTTTTTAATTCTTCAATAGAGCATCTCTTTGAAATAATTATATTGCCACCTACATACACTGATGTCTTCTTCCGAAGATCTTTGAATTTAAAGACTTTATGGGATTTTTCTTTTATGACAGTAGGGGATACCATTACACTTCCCTTTCAAGACCTTATCTCTAAACATATTCAATGTTATTGAAGACATTCCCACTAAACACAAAACATTCTTAAAATCCAGCATCAATAGAGATCACTGCAATTTACAGCAATTAAAAAAAAAAAAAAAAAAAAAAAAAGAGGAGGGAAGGTTGAATCCCTAAACCCTTCCCAATGCAATGGATCAAGGGAACAGAGTTTCTCCAAGACTGAACTGGCTGGATAACAGAAGATTCAAGCTGGACCAATAACGCCCCCCCTGCAGCAATCAGAAAACAGCTGGGAAGTTCTTAAGGCTTCCTGCTCACCAAGTAGTCAAGAAGGGTTCTGAAACAGATCATGTTTCAAATAAATACATCGCCTTTATTTATCACCTGCCTATGAAATACACATTGAGTGCCATTTCTCCTTTTCTTCACGTTTCTACAAATCAGTCTTTACCCTCTCAGTGATGTGACATGCTTTTTAATCATTTTATGTTTAACCCGTTGACCCAACGATCCTGACCCTCCCCAGCTATTTGACTATATGTATTTAATCATGTCACTAGACTGTGTCAGTTAGCATCAATGGACCTGGACATGTATAAATTCAGGTTCTGACTTAGGGATCTGGAGGATTAGGAGGTTACTGCACCCCAACTCAAACCAGAAGTCTGAAGGGATGTATCTGCTTGGCAAACCTAACATTAACCTAGCTTTCCTCCAAGCTTGCCTCACTTCAAAATTCTTTCCTTTGCTCAACAAACCCGGTCCCAAAAGGAAAAAGGCATTAGTATAAACTTTCAAAACAGGCCAGTGATTCTAGATGCAGTGGAAGCCCCACCTAGAGACTAACTTAAACCAACTTCCAAGGAGTGCATAACATAGTCAGTTCTTCATTAAAAACCAGGGTACCTTCAAGGTATTCTTGAGCTGCACACCTGAAGTGGAGATACAAATTGGCTTAATACCCCTTCTTGTAATTCATTCCTTATGGAAAACTTGTAAAGATGCCTTTTTCATCCCACACCTGTTCCAAAGCACACAGATTTATGTTCTATACTTGAAGAGACCATAAAGCTATATACTAGGTGCTCATGCAGCAAAGAAACAAGGCGGTATTCAGTATGCCCTGATTATTTGCACCGATTCCTGAGTTAGTGATAATTTTGTTTCAGAAACTAATAGAAGCTGAATCATTACTGAATTTTGGCAAAAAGGGAAAGTATTACATGTTTAAATTGGAAATCAAGAGCTAGCTCTTTAGTGGTCTTTTATCACCAGCAGTTTGAAAGCCTGTATTGGTTAGTCACCCTTAGGGACAAAAACGCACTAATGTCAACTAACGCAAATGCCCATCACCTGGTATTTTTCACCTACAGTTTTATTTCAAATATCCTAGCAGATACACAAAGTAGAAAGTAAAAAATAAAGGCATCAGTCATCACTGTATGCTTCTGCAAATACAGAAGTTATGGTTTTAATATTTAACAAGCCTGGTCCTGTGTATCCTTTATCCAACTCCTACAATTCCACCAGCAAAATCTTATTCAGATGAACAGATTGTTTCGATAAAACTCTGCTAAATCCCAGACAGGATAAGATGCTTTATGGAAACTTTATCTTTCAGTCTCCAGACAGCAAGAAATAATTAACCAACTGCTTGTTAAACGGAATCAGTTGCAAGAACAACAGAACAGGCAACACAGTAAGGACAAAAACATTTCCCTTTCTAATTATCATTCAGAGGAAAGTTTTCACAACCAGCAATGCTATTAAATAATAATTACCCATGGCCCCTATCAGGGCCACAGCCATAAAGCCAACCAAGTCTGCGGCTTAATTCTGGGAATACCAGCATTAATACCCAGTTTCCCCATCGTGATTGCAGCATGGCAGACAAGCAGCAACATCCCAAGGCAGCACTGCTGAGCGCAGAACACAGACCTCACTCCAAGGGACCTCTCCAGCACAGAGGGAAACAGGCAGCCACAATTAGCTGTGCTGGGAAGCACGCAGCATATGCAACACAAACAGCCCCATATGGGTATTGTTTGGACAGAGCGCGCAACCCTGGCCCTGCCTTCTCTCGCCAGATGCTGTTAAGCTTACGTAGCACGTGTTTTCAAGATGTTGTTGGTCAAGAGCAGTATCTCTTTTTGGCACTGGTCTTCCTTATTTAAAAAAAAAAAAAACAAAAACAAAACCAAAAGAAAACACAAAACCCAACAAAACACAAAAAGTGGGGTTTGTTGATATCCCAGCACATGGAGAATGGATACTTTATAGAGAAAGAGGACATTTATCAGCAAATGAAACAACGGACATCTTTCTTTTTTTTCTTCATTAATAGAAAAAAAGACTGGTCGTGCACAAAGTTAAAGATTTATACAATGTTTCTGAGTTATAAAAACATCCACGAAGCCAAAATTGCGTTTGGCAGCAGAAAGAAAATACATGAACAATCTCTGACTAATACAATTACTTTTGATTGTGCTGGGTTTTCAAGCCTGTGCCTATATGAGCTAGGCTCCAGTTCAAATGCTGTATGGATTGGCTGTGGGGCAGCCCTGTGATTCAACATGCCTTCTGGAAAGAGTGGCTAACCTCTCCTTTGCTAGGAACAAAAATCCATTGCAAATATTGCCTTGTTCTGCACACATTATGAAACATAGCTTTGGGAAACATGTTCTTTATTTCTCATGATTTCGCAGCATGGTGCAGAGCACGCTAGCAGCACTGCATGTAAATACTCTCATTAGTGCCTCTACAAGTAAATGCCAGCAAACATTGGTTACAATGAATATATGTACTCTAGTGGCTTTAAATGTGGGGTTTTCTCTCTAAATAACCTTAAAAATCACATTGCCACATTCAGAACTAAACTTTCTACTATTTGAATTGCAGAGGTGGTTTCAGTGAAATCACTATACAACCAGTCAAAATCCCAGGGCATCAAGTGATCGAGTGGGAAGTACGTCCTGCCGCAGTCCGTACGAGGAGCACTGGAAATGCAAGGCAAGCACTTACAGCAGCGTTGTAACCAGAACCATTTCAGGACACCCTGCCTGTGCCCTCACACCCTTCCACTGGCAAGCTCTTGCCTAGGATGTTAAGGCAGTCCTTGTACACTAAGTTTAAGTGCTTGGGTCTAGGGCCCTTCGTAACTATATTTAATAAACGGGCACTCTTCAATTTTTACATAAGGTCTGACGGTCATCGGGATGACGTAACTACTGTTATAACTCGTGATTCTCTTTGGTTAACTATAGATTTGCCACAACAGTTAATTGAAATCCCAGGCAAACAAGCATGCCTTGCAGCACAATGAAGAGGGAGCCAGAAACACCCAGCACCTAAAACCCCAGCCTCCCCAGTGACTCACTGCACGACCTTGGGCAACACGCAGCGTCTTTTCTATCCCTCCATTTTTCATTTGATGAAGCCTCGGGGCTCTGCTGGGATCTGTGTTTACTCAATAAAACAAATCTGCAAGCAGGCATTCTGCAAGTACACAGAAATAGGACTAAACATGCAAAACCATAAGTGGCACATGACTCACTGTTTACAGCCAGCCAGAGAAGGAGCCATTAATTAGCGTTAATATTTTAAGCCTTTCTCATCCCGAAGGGCTTCAGACATTTTTATATATGGATTTGACTCAAACCCTGGATAAACAAAACTCCCACGAAATGGACAGCTGCAGACCACCACAAGAAACTGCTTCATCCAACAGTAAGACGCAGCTATCGCGGCACAAGAGGCTAGGACAAGTACAGAACAGCATCATCAGCCAGGAGCCAGCTGTTCACCTGATGTACGTTAGCAACATAGATCCAGTTAGGTAAAATAAGTGGAGCCTTGGCAAATCAGCTCTGAAACTAAAAGAAGAGACAGCACGTAACCACCACCAGGCACAGCCAGCACCACAGAGAATTAAAAGGCAGAGACAGACGGCCATAACCAGTAGGTGTTTCAGTTGGAACTTTTTCATCCATGACATAAGTGAATCTGTCTCTGTGTTGGCACAGAAAGCCAGTAAATCCCTTCTCTATTCTGTAATCCCCTTCGTTTGTGGATGGAAGATCATGAATTTGCAGGAAGCAGTTTGCAGTTCAGTAAACTGTCAAAAGAGGATACAAATGTTCTGAGTTCAATTTGCGTTAAACAGCGACAGATCTCCTTCATGCCTTTTATTTTTAGGTGGAAAAGAAACAGATGCTTGTATGGTACACTAATTCATCTGTAAGTAACTGGCAAAACATGTATCTCCTCTGGGAACTGCATTTCTGTTCTCATTAATGAAACTATTTAACTTTCAGAATACGTTATGGCAAAATAAAAACACAGGCCATAAGCATATAAAAATGTAGAGCATCATCTACAATCTAGAAACCACTTGACAAAACGCCAAGGAAAATTAAAAAACCAAACTGAACGCATTACAAGCCTCTGAAAGTATTTCATCTATAGTTACAAAAACAAAACTGCGTCTCCTTATCTAAATATGGAGCATGGGAAGCTTGCAGGAATTAAAAAAAAAAAAAAAAAAAGAGATGAAGCATTGTTTTGCTATGTCACCAGGATTTCAACTACCTGCCAAGATATTGCTGTTCTCCCTTAAAAATCAAATACCCTGGTGCTGGCAGACTTGCCCCAGAGGTGTGTGAGGATTTTCCTAAATGGGGAGCTGGACAAGCACATCATCCCTGCAGCAAGGGCTGCTAGGAGCTGAAGATGGCAGGAAACCACTGCTGCCTAAACTGCGAGTACGCCGGAGTTAATATCCAAGGTTTTTACAAGCTATTTCATTTCTATGGGTCCTGAAGACTTCTGGAAGCAATATGTGGGCTTCCTCAGGCTCTCGAGAGGAAGCAACGTAATATCCAGCAACAGATTTCAAAGTAAAATAGCATTTTAGAAAAGGCACTTACATCTGGTATTCAAGTAGTTTGTTTTTTCAAAATGCGGGCTATTAAAATATTGATACATAAACAGGAAAGTTTGCTTTCCTGCTTCCTCCAGTTTGTACACACAAGGGAAAGAAGCAAATCCCCTCTGACCACAAAGATACAGACGCTGCATTGCCTCACAAAACCACGGAGGGAATGAGGGAAGAAGGTCTTGTTGATTTAAAAGTGTCAAATTAAGTGGTTATTTGCAAGATACAAGAAAACCCTTAAGGAAAAGGGCTGAAATACCACCGCAAATTAGAGATCGGTCACAAACCCACCACTGCTGTACCATGTGGATGCCAAATCCTGCCTGGGATACAGCAGGCAGTAACTGGTCACATTGAGGAATGAAAACCTTCAGACCCTGGCATGTCCTCCATGACATAGGTGCCATTTCAGAGTGGGTGGCAAGTGTCTCACGGCCGGTTTTTAAGCACCTGGGAAGAAGATACACCTCAAAATAAAGCCATTCACCATGCTCCCTCCTTCCATACTCCCTGCCAAACCACAGGCACCTGCCACAAACGATTACTTCTGTAGGCAAAGTCCAATTTCCAGGGCTGAAAGGGGTCTCCAGACAAAAGCTGCCTCCACCTTCCACCACTCATGGCTTCCAGCTTCGATCTGGGTGAGGGCACAGGGCGCTCTTGTCATTCTGCCCTCCATTAACCCTGACACTGTCCATTAAACTACTCTACATTTTTCTTCCCTCCTCCTGGTGTTTCCAGTTTTCAGCAGCTGTATCACACATTCTCATTTAACAAGGTAGTTATTTGTCTTGAGATTAATTTCATAATCAAGCTCTCCAGCTGAAAAGCATCTGCTTGCTTTGGAGCGTTGTACGACATTTTGATGGCTTTCATGCTCACTGCGGCATCACGTGTGCCACAGAGGATGGATTATTTCACCAGCCTCTGCCTATACTGCCAAAGTCCTAATTTTCCTAGGTCAGTTTTATAAATTTTGCATGTTTCTATCCAAACCGTCTGCAGCTGCGCTGCTTCTTTCTAGTATTGCTGTCTGCTCAAAGCTGCATTAGGGAGGACAGGACAGTTACCCTGCATTCACATTTACCACCCTTGGCTCCAATCTTCCTACTTTTAGCACTTCAGCAAACTGCTGTGTGCAGCTATGGACACAAGAAATACAGTTGCTTTCTTTTATAAACTGTAAAAATAAGCATGGTTTAGGATTAGAAGAATAACTCCAAGATTTCTGTTCCTCATTGACTGCAGTATGTTTTTCCACAGAGAAGAACTTAATCAGGGAAATAGTTCATCCTTACTGGTGCTCAGATTTTACCACTCTCTTTCATTTCCTATTGCACTCAGCAAAGCCAAATTAGTTCTAGTAATGTCTTTGGCCAGATGTTCACCTTAAAGAAAAACAGCGTACAGGCGGCTGCAAAATCTTAGCAGTTTGCGGAATAGCAGCTGACAGCTTAAACTCACACTTCAAGCCCAGCTCTGTTCCTAACCACAGAGGCATTCTTCACCCTTCAGATCCTGCCTTAACATGTCACACAAAAAGAGAAGAAAAAGAAAATTTACTGCATCTTTGATGTCACCTTCCAATAATTTATTCAAAAGAAAGAACTTCACCTGTCACTTGAGAAAAATCCTTAGGGATGGTTTTCATGCCATATCCATACTTTCAAAGGGTTATTTGTACTGTCACATTGACTTCTTTAGCCATTGGATATATTTCAACTTCAACAAATTATTACCTCTGTGATTTTAAAAAGCATTTTATGAATCTGCATGATTACAAGGCATTTCAGTACAAAAATGAAAGGTCAAACACTGAACTTGACTGGTTATATAAAAAAGTCCCACGAAAGCTCAGTCTGAAAATCAACTTCTCAACTGACTGACTGTCAGTTTTAACTTTTTTGTGAACACTTACAACTTTTGTGTTTCTAATTCTCCAAGTGCAAAGCATCGCCTGTCCTGCGAACAGAGGTGTCTCAGGCCTCACCTTGGATTGAGACTTCCCAGTGCCACGTCACTAAAGCTAGCTGGAAAACTAGTCTCCCATAAAAAAAAAAAAAAAACACAAACCCCCACCACCAACAACCAATAAGCAATACAAGGTTTCCTCAATTCTCAAAATCATCCTTAGATGCAACGGGCAGGAGCCAGGGGAACAATGCACGAGGTACAGGTTGTACAGCTGATAGGACACTTACAAGATCAAGTCAGACCTGAGTTTATACCCGTATTCTGATTTAGAGCAGAGACATGAAATTTCATCTCCTGCTACCCAGATGGATGTGCTATGCTGACATTACGTGAAAGACAGCAGGGACCTGCTCACCAGCTTCTGCAAGAGCTCAGCCTCCACGCACCAACACGCTTCCCAACGCTTCATTAGAAGCAGCCCTTTTTCTCATACACAGTGGAATATTAACGGGTCAATCCCTCCCCTTTCCACCCCCCAGAAGAAAAACGTAGCTGATTCGGCTCTAGATAGTTCCAAGACAGAAGAAGTTTCCTGCCTTACAGCATTTGCAAATATATAAAAATCTATTAGGCTGCAATGCCGATATGCCATTTGCAAAGCAGGGTCACAACTATGTTCAAAAATTAAACTGATGGAAGAAGATGATGACTTATCACTTAATTACACAACAGTAATTTTTAAAAAAGAAGACTAACTGTCATCTTGCAAGTTGTAACTAGAATTGCCAACCCCAGTCCTGTTTAGCAGTGGTTTCCACTACAGGCAACTCATCTGGCTGCACTCTTTTTTCCAAGCTGCTTCCAGTCTTCCAGGTTCTCCCTTCCCGCAAGCAGCTTACTAGCAAAATTCTGGAGTCATTTCTTTAGGGTATCAAATAACATAAAACTTAATGTCTGCTCTCTTCTTAAGTCCTCAAAATGACCTGGGACATCAATGCCTTCCCTCTTTGACTCACCAGCTTCTCTCTTCCCCGAAGCTGACCATCCTATTGCTTGAAGTCCTCACCTTCCTGCCGCTGTTTTCTGATCTGCTTTCCCCACCATGCTGTGCATCCAATTCTAAGTAACTTCCAGTTGCCCTTCACTCCCTGCCATATCCTACTCAGCCTAATGCTGCCAGTTCTTATCTTGGGGATCTTTCCCTTTACTTTGTTACTGCAGCTCTGCTTTCACTTATTTTAATATAAAAATGAGAAAATAAGCAATTGGTAAATGCGTAAATAGGTTACCTCAGGGAAACAGAAAAAAAAACAATACCGCAAAAAAACATTCTTGGTATTGTTAAGGTTTTCTTCCATGTTGCTGTTAAGACGCTTTTAAATAAGAAAAAAAGAATGAGCTGTTAAATGACAAAGGTGGCAAGGGAGCAGCAGGAGCACTTCATATCTTGGGTCATCCAAGAGTTCTGCATTAGACGTCTGATTTAGTCATGAACTCTGGCACAAACACTTTTGACCTCACTGGGGAATAGGCTTGAACTCAACAGCACTGCAAGATCTACATGTTTTTGAGTCATGTGTTTCAAATGAAACATTCTCGCCTGTTAAAATTTGGAGGTCATTAACTAACAGGCCAAACAAGGGAAACCAATAGGAGCAACACCGTGAACATGTATCTAATTGCATCTACATCACACAGTATTTGACACGATATTTCACTTGTGCTGTGTTGTCGACATTAGCAGAACTGCATGACAGCTCTTCTGAAATAACGCAGAATAATGCTGGAAGCCGTGTGTTTGATATGGAGGAAGACTATGGATGGGAAGTTGCATTCCCATTTGTTCAGAAAACCGCTTGCAGTCTCAGGCCACCTTTCCAAGCTGCCTTTAATTTGCACGTTCCAGATACTTCCCAAGAGATTTTCCCATTTTAGTACCTACATCAGTGTGGTATAGCCCTTCAGAGGGACAAACGCATCCTCTGAAAGCAATTTGTGACTTCAGCATAGGCACACAAGAAGCCTCTACCAACCACAGAGGAACACCCTCGCCTCTTCTCAGAGGGAGAGTTATATTAGCCAATGTGTGTGTAAACCAGCCAGCAAATTATGATGTTGCTTTTTATTTTGAGGATGCATACAAAAGTGCTGCCTACTTGCTTCCATTACACTGAGAGGTGATAAAATTAACCACTACCAACCACAAACTTGGCTTTGAAAACATGTACCCACCCAGCTCAAATACAGTCTGTAACTCAGACCACTAAACTACTAGCCTTTCCTTCAGACAAGAAAACTAGTAATAGCTTTGGGAAAGAAAGGAGTATACTAAGCTAAGAGGAATAAAACACATCCTGCTTTAACGACTCACCTGAGAATCTATTTTAATTAGTGCAATGTCAGCTTTTTCATCAACGTCTTTAATTTTAGCTTCATATGTTTCCCCATTCTTCAGCTCCACCTTCACCCGGTTTTTATTGGTGACGACATGGGCGTTTGTCACTATCAGTCCATCTTCTGAGACAATGAACCCTGAACCACTGGCAACAGGAATCTCCCTTTTTGAATAAGGAAGTCTAAAAGACATGGAAAATAAATATTTATCGCTGCAAAAAGCTGAAAGATCACAAATCACTCCAAAGAACACACAGCTGTCGTTTTTTAATGCTTTGGGATATCTGCTGTTACTATCATTAAGAAGATAACACACATGCGTTAGTTTAACTTTTTTTTTTTTTTGCCAGGGCTCTTAAATTATCTTTAATTCTTAAGCACGACAAATTTATCATCCCAAAAACCTCTTTGCTATTACATAGCATCAATCAACATTTCTGGCACACTGGCAGCTGTTTTCAAGAATACAAAAATCAAAACTGGGTGTCTTGTTTACTTGCGAAACAATTCAATGTGAACCACAGCAGGAGCTATCTTCTCCACCACATCTGCAATAAAGTTGTATTTGTGCCGCAGGCTGTTAGGATGTTCTTGGCCTGAAACAGAAACAGAAAACATGTCATGAGTTCTTCAAGTGACAGGAGAAGGGTCATTGCAAAACACCTGAATTAAAAAAGAAGCTGCAAGGGGATATATTTCCCCTTCTTAAGAGTCAGCTGCAGCATAAGCCTTGCCCCCAGATTTCCCTTCAGCCTTTTTGCACAGAAGCGGCAGCATGCATTACCGTCAGGACAAAGGGATCCATGAAACCTTCTGGTTTCAAGTGTGCGTAACTGGGCCACGGGGCAGCAGATCCGCTCGCGGCACGGCGGCAGCGCAGAGCCCGCTCAGCACGCCCCACACGCCCCGCGGCCGGCGGCTCCCAGGCATGAGGCGCTGGAGGAGCGCAGGGCTTCGTCCATGTCGGCACCGCCCCGCTCGTTCTCGGAGGGTGGGATTTTGTACTCAGAAGCCTCCATTTCTGCTCTCACCTCTTTTCTGGATGGTCTATTTAGCTCATATGGTCCTCTCAGATTAAACAAACAGGCTCTGTTCCTCTGCAAAAATATGCCACCTTGGTGGTTTTTGAAGCCTCGTGCTGCTACATTTGCAAAACGCCGAGGACAACGAGGTCTTAACCCCAGTGTAAGCTGATGGCAGCTGCTGTGAAAGTTTAACTCAGGTACCCACTGGTCTCCCCACACAGCTCGAACCACCAGACTCTGCCTGGCACCCAAACTTGGGTGCACATCACCTGTGCTCTACACAACCACACTCAAGGCATCCTTTCCACCGATACCACCTGTGGTCCCTCAGCTCCACAGAGGAGTGGATCCCATGTACTTTGGAGTTACTGAGCCACCCTCAAGGCTATAAAACAGATACACACATGAAAACAATGGGACCACAAAGCTCCACATTCTTGGGCAGTGCTGTAACACAAAAGCTCATGGTCACTGAGTATTCAACAGAGGTCAGTGGGATTTTCAAAAGCAACTGGATACTAAACTCCCATTGTGACCAACAGAAAATCTGTCTGCACCATCAGATGCCTAAAAATCTCTGGAAAAAACTCACAATTCTGACACAGCTTCCCCTTCTCAAATAGTTCTAGGGCAAAATTATTTATTTTTTTTTAAAGTGGGAGCAACCAAGCAATTGGAACACCCCAAAAAGATACTGTGTATTTCCCTAGGGGCAAGAAACATCCTTTGCTTTCATTAGTTTTCCAGTTTTATCTGATACATCCATCTCATGATATGAAGGCACAAGCCAAATCTGTAATTGACTTTCAGATGAATATTAATGTGCTGTGCTGCTCCCTTGCCATTCCGCTTCTAAATCCATCCAGAGATTAAAGCAGTAAGCAGATTGTGGATGCTGTAAGTGCCTGTGGTGGTGTAACAGGATGATTTATTTGCAGAATTGTAGGAGAGACAGAACTATCCCATAAAATCATCCCAATACTGATACCTGAATGACCTTCGTTATCTGAAAACCAGACTGGAAAACTATGCAAATTTTTAAGTACATACTGGAGGCAAAAACCCACAGCAGGAGATTCAGAGGAAAGGTTTGGGAACAAAACATAGCTGCTTTTAATACTAACCAGATACTGGTTTGATTCAGGGATGAACAACAGGTTGCCTCACCAATGCCAACTAGCATACATTGCCCTCATCAGAGGGGCAGATGCTCAACCCAAACACTATCTGATCACTCAGGGATGTGTTTTTTCCCCATTTATAGCCTGTGAAACGTTTCAAGGGCTTTTACATGCAATCAGTCATGAACAGCAGCCACAGCACTAACCACATAATCCGCTATGCAGTTTCACATCACAGTACGGCAACGTTAATCTGCTTTATGAAGCAGGAACGTTGATCAGGGAACTTTGTGTCCTCACCTACTGTCTTCCTCAAAAGTATTCTGTGCTTTCTCTGATCTACACATAAACCATTGCCCTGGGATTTTTATGCCAGAAAGGTCTAAGGGCTTGCTGATTGACAAACATCAATTTACCAAAGGATTTATGCTCTCGTTATTAGAAATATTCAGTATCAGATGAACCATGCCATCCCTATAAAGCTGACAACTATAACGGGAGTGCTTTTGAAAACTGCTAGGAGAATGAGCACTGCAGTTTAAAAGTATTTACTCACATTAAATAGGAGCTTTGACAGATTATCAGATTGGAGTAACGTGATGTTGGGATAAAATGCTACAGGGCACCGCTGTATCCATCAATATGGTTTTTGATCATTGCTTATAAAATGATTTCATATCAGCTACATCCAAATGTAGACTTTCAAGGGCAGGATCAGACCTTTGGATAAGAGAGCTCCCATGGAGGAGGGCACTGCACGGAAACACAGAGCTTTTTTTATGCCTTCAATCTTTCTTGCACTTAGCTATTCAAGAAGAGAAAGGATGCCTAAGCTGTACATGGTGAGACTACTAATACTTCGTCTCAGAGAGCTGCCTTCACTTTGAGTCAGAGGCTACAAACGCCAGGATCTCAGAAGTGACTGCGTTCTGCATAGAATCCACCTCCTTGCACAGCCCCAGACTAAGCTGCACAGTTAAAAGGTCAAAATCCCATACCCTGAAAAAGTTAGATAATAAACACTGATTCATGGCATACTGACCTAAAAAGTTTACAACAGCTTGCCACGCCTGCCTGTTGCTTATGTATTAGGAATCTTGCATTGTGTAACACAGTTTTGCAACAGCTCTTGAACAACTGCCCATTTAAAGGCAAAACATACCTTTTTAAAGCAAATAAACAAAAGTAAATACCACTCAGATGAACTGATGAATGCTAACAAAAAAAAAAAACCTCTTATCAACAGGTCTTCACCATCATGCGATGACATAAAAGCTGAAGGCTACAGCAAAAGTATTAATATGTCAAAAATTTCTTCCATCACTGAGAAAAAGTATCCTGGGGGAGTGGAAAGAGACACCAAAACAGACATGTGTGCATGCATGCCATTTGCCCGATACGTACATACTTAATGCTCATCGTATCTAATTGCTCTTTAGGATTACTGAGCAAGGCACGTGGGAGCCGAGAGGTGCACTTATCTTTCCTATAAGCAACCACCACCACAAATTTTTATCTTAGACTTGACTCACCAGTAGTCACAGGCTACCAAGTGAAAGCCTGAATTGCCATAAAACCACCAATAACACAAACCTAGTATTAGCAGATACTCACTCCTTGACCGCCGTACAGTAGTTTGCAGCCATCACCAGCCACTGTAGAAGACATTGGTAAAAAACTTCTCAGGAGATACTTTCCAAAAGTCCCCAAAATGCAGTTTCTTCAGTTGAAAACTGCTTCTTTGGTACAGCAGTGTTGAATTCATGAGGATAAAGTTTCGCCATTTTCTGGCCTTTTTCTTTAAACCAGACTTTGTGGAATTTTGTTCTTAGTAGAGTCTTTTCATTATTTTTTTGGTTTTGTGTTTGAGGTTGGAGATTTTCTGTGGGTTTTTAATTCATTGAGAGGTGGGCTTGAATAAAGCTCTAGCTCCTAAATACCTTCAGGCTTTGATGTTCAGATCTTTGCAGACTGTTCCTCTTTCTATTTATATGCTGTGATTATTGCGTTTTATAAAGTTTTTATTGAACTACTGCACAATGCCCTAAAATGCCCATGAGCATGGTTAAGAAACCTTTATTAACGACACCATGAGGATGATTGTTGTGAATTCAGTTAATGATCAAAAACTGACTTAAAAAAACATAAATAGGTTATGGCATGAAAAATTCCCAAGGCAACTAATTCTTCCAGGACTTCAAAGGTATGCTGGCTGTCAGCCCTCAAATGAAGAGAAAAATCTCTGCCAACTGACATTAATAGGGCTCATATCAGTAAACAAACTGCTGGGAGGCAAGACAGAATACCAAGCCATACAAAAAAGCACACCCAGGTGTAAACAACTGAAATAATTTGGTTTCATAAAGATGAGCCAAAAAAGAATATTAAGATCTAGGTTCTGATTAGGTCATTACTCAAAGTAGCATCGATGCTTTCATGCTTACAACTCCAACTCGCATGTGCTGCTTTGGTAATATTTTGAGCTGAACTGAAAAGATGCTTTGGAGATAAAAATCTCATTAAAGTAACCTCTCCCCTTCAGTTATGAGAACTGTATCTGCAGTTCTGGAAGGTCTTCTCTCAGCTTAGGTCCACCTCCCATGAGAGCAGATCTTCACACAAAGCTTTAGGCACATCTTGGTCAGAAATGGCTCTTGTTTCCCCTCCAGTTTCCGTGTATTTTCCCCCTTTCAGCCAAGGTGTCCTGCTCTCATCCATCAGGACCAGCTCAGCTTGCTGCCCATCCTTTCTCCTCTGCTTCCCAACGCAGCCAGCCCATGCTCAGGCACCCCCAGCGCTCCTGTGTCTCCTTTCCGCTGTCTTTAAGTTTAAACCAGCACAATTATCTCATTCAATGGGGCTTATCTTAAATAGCCGGGGGGGGGAAGTCACTCCCCAGCAAAGCGCAGCAAGCCTCTCCCTCCCACCCTCATCACTTGGTGTGACCTCACCAGATATCCTCAAGTCCCAAATCAAAAAAGCTCAGATTCAGTCTGGAAGCGAGCCTCCCATTTCTTCAAAAACAGCAAGAAACTTCCATTCCCGTTGAGATTAAACAAACAAACAAAGAAGCTTCCTATGAAATAGTAATCATGCAAAACAGCTTCAACTACCAGGATTTGCAATTTTATAACTGTTAAAAGAGGATGTTTATATGCGAATTGCAGGGAGAATGGAGCATCATCTCCAGGCTCACCATTAAAGATGCTTCACACTGGAAAAGTGCAATGCCCCTTGTCCTTCCAGGGAACCCAAACTGTAATATCCTTTGGGTTTGCTTCATGCTAGCGCCTGAGCAGCAGCACGCTCAGCCACGAGGGCTGCTTCACCCCGACTCCGTTCATCAGACCTAGTGTTAACATCCCACCTGGTGCAGTCCCCATGGTCTGCTAGCATCAGGCCAGGACCAGGAGAAGAACATGGGGCTTGGATCCAGGGATCTACGGTCAATCTGTCTTCTCCTGTCAACTCCATAACGCTCAGAAGTGTGTCTCTGAAATCTCTGCACAGCAACAGAGAGTACGAGCAGAGCGACCGCCACCTGCTGAAGTTTATGGGCTAACTAAATGTATTAAGCTATCCAGGCTGCTGAAAACAGATGATTACTACCCTCCTGTACTCACTGCTTACTTAACGTAAATACGTTCAGCTACACAGCGCCAGGTCCATACACACACTAGGGTCTGAAAGGACAGCTTGGGTTTGGGTTTCTCTGCAGAGCAGAGCCAGAAGGGCTTAAGTACTCACGAAACCCCTGGGCTGGCAGAACCTGTGACTACTAACGCAAACCACAGGACTGTAAAGTTTAACTTGGAGGACTTCCACCCTCCCAAACAGAACTCCAGCCGCTGATGTTTGTACAAATTCCCATTCATGTCATATAGGAATACGTTAAAACCTCTGACACTACTATGGAAACAAAAACTCCAGCAAATGTGCTTAGCTCACACTGCAAATGGTGGTATCAGCAAACTCCGCTGGAGAGACACAAGGAAAAAGTGATGTATGGGAATCTGCTGCCACGCTGCTCTTTTTCTTTAAAAAATTACATAAAACTGCAAGCCTAAATACTCCCTTTCCCATTCAAGGATAAATTGCTTAATACACAAAAAAAGGATACTACACAATGAAACACTAAGAAAATAAGAAACAACATTCCACGTATCATAGATGATTTGCTAAAAAAAAACACCTTTAGATCAGTAGAGGGAATTTTGAGAGGAGGCCTAAACCGCAGTGCCTGGTAATAAAGCTACTATTACATCAGTTATTTTTTCCCTGTATAACCCAAGAAGAAACTAAAGACACTTCACAGATTTCAGAGAAGAAAATCTGTATTACCATGGCATCCCTAAAAGCAGAACTATTTTCATAGCGCTAAGTAACACAGATATTTCAAACATTTCATTCTACCAAATAGTGAACTGCACAAATCTGGTATTCACTTAAAAGGTTTCCTGCAGCAAGAACCGCTACAAGATTAAAGTGAGGATTTAAAGTAAAACTTGCGAAGAGAAATATTTCCATCATCATAATATTTAGATGATCAATTATTTCTTGGCAACCTTTAACATGGACTCTGTCACGTGCATCAGAAATCTTGCAACAGGCTTTAAAATTTATATTTTCCCTGCTAATCCAAAAGCCTGAAACCGTTCATTTTAATCACAGATATTAACCAAATAATAATTAAAAAAAAAAAAGCTGCCAAGCTAAACAAAATAGGGAATCTATACAAAGTTTGTACAACAAACCAGCTCTCTAATTAATGGTAACAGAACAGTTTTCAAACCAGCATGCAGTCACCCATACAACGTTGCAAGTTTGAGTACAAAAAAGAAGGTGAATCAATTGCACGTTTACATTGATGTTCTTGAGAACAAAAGCTGACCTTGCTGATTTTCAGGGAAAAAGGTGTGAAAGGTAGACAAACCCCACCGAGCAGCAGGATGTTCCTGCTGGTGGTGTAGGGGCTTCTGCAATGCACTGGATAGCTCGATCTCTGCCGCACCCTACTCCCCACTACCGGCCAAAAACGAATGCTTAAGACTCTGATGAGAGTTTAAGAGGGCAACTTACTGAAAATGCAAACGTATGAATAAGTGAAAGCAGATACTGGCAACACAGGAATGACTAGGCTACATGAAGACAACGACTACATACAGAGTTCTGTGTTCATAAAACAAAGAGAACAACCAAAACGAGTATTTGAAGCGAATTAAATTGTAAAGCACAGTGTCTTCAGAGAACTTTGGTCCAGCCTTTTTGGTCCAGCTTCCTTCTTAGTATGAAAAAGACCTCTTTGGCATCCAGTCCCAATGTAATTCAAGATTTTCTTGGCACTGATGACGGTCAATGGGAAACATCCTTGGGCAACACGCTGGCAGCTTTCCTGTAGCAAGTTCCTATATAACTTCAGATTTAAACGTAAATTTTTAGCCAAACAGGAACTTTTCCTACTGCTTGCCTACAAGGCAGAATACGTAGTAAACCAATCAGATGCCTTTTGTATCTTCTGTTGCAACTCCGCATAGCTAGCTAGGTGCCAAATGGCTGGCGTGTTCTGCAGAAGGAGGAACACCCAGGATGTGTGCATCCTGGTCTAAGCTGTGTTACACAGTCTCTACGCAGCTTGTGAAAAGTGATTTGAATCCTCAGTGTCTTGGATTGATCTTTAAAATGGGCATAACCCCTATTTTATCTCACAGGAATAGTCTCAGACTTTAGCAACCCTCGCAGAACCTCACAGGGAGAAAAATATGTATATGAAAACTCTCAGAAATGCCAGAAATTCCTCTATGAACTAAGTGCACTGGCTGCCCCGGCAAAAAAGATCTCGTAATTATAGTAGCAGTGAGCAAAAGCAACAGACTTCCAAGCTGATGAGGTTCAAAAGCAATTCAGCGTTAAGCAGGGAGGGCAGGAATCCAGAGTGGAGCGACAGCT
Source organism: Falco rusticolus (assembly GCF_015220075.1). Lineage (NCBI taxonomy): Eukaryota > Metazoa > Chordata > Aves > Falconiformes > Falconidae > Falco > Falco rusticolus. Next base: position 5,482,189 of record NC_051195.1, read on the forward strand.
CCATCTAACACAACAGGAAACTGCGATTCCTTCTGTAAACAGCAGCGGTGAGGTGGGAGGAAACCCAACTTCTGCATAAACAACCAGGCCTGGAGCCCCAGGCCGGAGGAACGCAGCCCTGCGAGGAGGAACACGCTGTTCCCGGAGCAGCATTGCCATATTAATACAATGCTGAGCCTGGGCTCATCGGAGGAGATGACAAAGTAATCGCAAGTCAGCAGCCCTCCGACGAAGATGTACGGCTCTGGGCGGCTGTGCCAGCAGCGCTCCCCACGCTTGCAGTGCCCCACACGGGCACACCGGCCCCTCCGGGGGGTGAGGAGGGAAGGCAGGGCGCAGACAGATGCTCAGACACGAAAAAAATAAAGGTGAAGAGCAATTCAGGACAAGGGTAAAGAGTGCTGAGCTCGAAAACATCGTTAACAGTAGCCCTGCCTGAACTGGAAACATTAAGAAATTATAAGTCAGGTAGTTATGGAAAAGAGTCTGCCTGATTTCCTGCAGGCAGATGAAAAGAATATTTCAGTCAACAGGTTAAAGCAGACATGGTATTCTCTTCTCTGCAGAAGGCAGAAAATATAACAGATGAGTCAGGAATAATTTCTCCTCTCCTTTTTCCAGCCCTGCTCAGTTTATGTCCCTTCCAGCTCAGGTTGTCACCCTGCTCTACCTCCCAGCTCCACTCATCGCAGGCAGAGAACCAGCAAAACAACCTCAAAACGCCTATTAAGTAACAACGATGTGGTAATTCCTATATCTACATGTAACCGACAGCTGCCTGATCTTGAAAATTCCTCTTAACATTATAAAACCATTAAGGTCGCATTTTAAGTATGTGAGAAACTTTCACACTGCATCTTTAGAAGAAATCCCTGCTTAAGAGAGACTTAGTTCAACTTCCAGGAACCCTGCTATGAAGACACCAGGGAATAAAAACAAGTTCTTGTTTTCATGCTTTTACAAGCTTTTTTTCTCTAATGAGAAACCTAAAAAAAGTCTCTTAAGACACAAGCCTAAATAAAAGCCTCCTAAGATGCTGCTTCTCTGCAGCTGGAGAAGGCACAGATTTCACCACTTTGCTGTGGCAGGACTTACAGTGACACAGAGGTGATACACAAAAAGATCAAATCTATAGGAAAAACTTCAAAACCATAGTAAAATGTACACACCCCTCCTACTCCAGGGCTTCATAACTGTACAATACATAACCACAGCATAACTGTATCACAAAAGCCACAGTATCTACATACTAAACAAATCCCTCAGCCTCTGGCAGTATTTTCTACATCTGTCTTAGGAATCACTCCAAGATTATCCATATTTATTTTAACGTAGATATCAGAAATCAATGAGCATTTGGGAAATGAACCTGGAGTAATGCAGGCCGTACTTCTGCCATCCTGTTTTGAGAACTACAGAAAGGAGGTGGCACTGCCACTGGTGAGACAGCCACTGTCCCAGTGCATGTGTAGTTTCCCCTGAAAGGCTAAAAGAAGAACAGGTTTCTGTTTCACACTCTTAAATATGTATATTTTTATGATATTTAGAGTTCTAGTTATTATATTCACTCCTCCCCTATCCACCTTGACTATTTACATAGTGGTTTTTTTATCCACACGGGTATTCTGCTTTCTTTTATGGATCATCTGAATATTTTTCCTGTTTTAATTATAAGTGGTTTCTGCTCGCCCGCTTTCACGGTCTGAATACATAAGAACACAAGGGTTAGCCAAGCTTTACCTTCAGAGAGGTCTACGTACAGATCTCTGATACAGAATGGGCAGGGATGCCAAACGGTGCATACGCTGTCCTGGAAAAAGGAACGAATCATCTCTTTACCACCCCCAATGCTGAAGTATGAGACTCCTGGGGGGTTGTGTTTATTCTGAGGGTGGGATGATGGGAGGGGAAGAGTCATCTGGGTTTCTCTTCCTTACTGGCACTCAGCCCACCCACTTCTTTCCTCCTCCAAAATTACTTTCTACAGCTGCAGATTGACAGATTATCGATGCCGTTTGCGGAACGAAGCCAAAACTGCAGCCTGCAAGTTTAAGAAATAGAGTAATGGAAAAGAAAAGTCATGGAAAATGGAGAGGCAATGCGGGCAAGGGGCAGAAAAAGGAGCAGGGACTCACAAAAGCTCAGTTTGCTCGCGGCTCTGCTACTGGCTTACTGGCTGACCTTGAGCAAAGCTCTTTATCTTCCCCTGCCCTAGATTCACTATCTGTAAAATGGGTAATGACATCGGCCTCTGGAAAAATATTGTGAGCTTCTCCTAATGCTCTGCTGGATAAAGAATTTGAAATTTTAGACCACTGGATAGCTGCTATGCACGGTTCCTAGATTTAATATGCATTATTTTATCCATCAGTTTTTTGTCAATAGAAATACGTGCAAATCCAACTGCTACCAGAAACATCAAGCATTTTTATTTCCAACCACCATAGCTGTCTCATTGGTATTTCCAGTAACAAGCCTGCAAGACTGGATATAGGAACTGTTCACTGCATATCCCTCTCTCCCACCACACCAAAAAGAAGGCTTTACAAGAGCAGGGAAATGGAAAGACTGAGAAACCCTGACAGAATTTGACACGGGATAAAAAATGCCAGACAAGAACAAGGTTTGGTTAACTACTGACGCAGAAAATTTTGCTGGGGTGCCTATAGCATAGCTGCGCCACACCACGCGGCACAGCCCCACCAGTGGTGCCATTAACACGCCAGCCTGCAGAGCTAGTGTGCAGTAACAGCAGAGGCTAATGGATCTACTCACACGTTACGCACACGTACGTATTTTTTTCGCAGCATGCGTGTGCATACGCGCGCACACTGTTATCCCTCCGCAACAAGCTCCTGGCAGAGCACTCGCAGCGCACTGCACAACGCAGCTGGCTTCCAGCCTTATCAGTGCACCAGGCTATCTGATGTGAAACCAGAAATTCAAGAGCTACTCTGTCTGGCTGCCCAGTTCATCTCATCTCTGGTCACTAAAATATGGTACACAAGATCTACTCAATTCACTAAACTTTAAAATAAAATAACTAATCTACCTGTACCCTGTCCTACAAATTTAAGATACTATAAATCTCCTGTTACCTACAGGTCAACATCATCAGTTAGTAGAAGATCGATCCATTATTTTATAGCCCTTTGAAATAGAGGAGTCGAGATTTATTTTTAGTTATATTTTTCTCTTTGAGGCAGGCAAACCAATTCGGGAATCACAATAACCCGTATCCAGAAGGCAAAGTCTTGCTTTCCCCCCTCCCCCCCACCCCCACCCCCCCCCACCCCCACCCCCCCCCACCCCCCCCCATCCTGGACACAGCCTCTAAAATAACTCTAGATATTCACTTGGGCCTGGCTACAAATGCTGTGGGACTTTCTGCCAAGTCCAGCCAGGGATCCTGGAGGCCCCAGCAGTTTATGTGAGTGAGGAATGACTTTATTTACAACAAAAGTTAAGTTTCACAGTACCCCAGTTTCTATTTCTAACATTGCTTTCTTTCACTCCAAGCACACGTAAATTCACATTTGAAAAATATTTTCCAGCTTCTCCTATTTCTTGGACAGCAGAGTCTTTCCTTTAACTGCTCAGGATATGCTGCCTCCATCACATCCAAACTCTACTTAATAAGGCTCCTGCTGCTTACTCATGGCTTTAAGTATTCCTGTCCAGTCCACAGGTACCTTTAAATTTCAAAGCCCAGAAGATGAAAGGACTGAATCTTTCCTTGTTCCAAATCTGTATTTAGTGACTCGACTGTTTGAAGTCTAGAGACTACAGAATTACTGCCGGCTCCCCGGGAAGGAAATCTAGATGTGGAGAGGGGAAAAGGTGAGCTTCTTCAGACAAACCACTTCTTACAGTTCCCTTCTCTCAGAGCTGAATACTTGGCTTTGGAAAAGCTTTTTAATCCCACACTTGGGAATTGGTTCTCTTCTGGAAATATGTTGCTATTTATTTCCATTGCCTTCAGCTGCCTCTTCCCTCCCTCCCCTTCTCCTGCAAAAGGGACTGAGGAAAGTCAGAAGATAATGACTTTCAGACCACCCAAACACAGCAACTGAGAGAGATGAAGGCAGCTAAAAATCACTAACAGCACTGGAGCGCTCACTTGTGCGCCCAGTTCCGTAGCACCTGGTCCTCCCAGGTCATTTCTAATAGACTTGACACGTGCCAAGTAACCTGCAAAGGTCTCCCAGAATTTCTTCAGTGCACTATCGTGTGCCTGTTACTCTATCTTTCGGGAAACAGCTGAAAGCCTAGTTCATAACAACAATACCAACTTTCCTCTTGATAAATATCTGGCGTAGTTCCCAACCTTCCCAGATTTCTCTGCTGAGTCGCTCTTCCTGCCCCGATTATTCATTCCTGCAAGGCTCAGCACTGCCAGCCCGGCAGCCCTATCCCTGCTGCAGGCAAAGGAATTTGGGCAGGTCCACCTACTGCTCTTTCCTGTCTTCCCCTGCATGGATCTCCTTCTCACACTGGTTTTAAAGGACTCAGTTAATGACAAACGGTTTATCGACCGTGGAGGTCCTTCCCTTCTGCCAGATAATCACACAGTCACTTGGATGCAATTTCACCCGGTGCATTTCAAAATAGAAAGTCGGCTGCTTTGCGAGAAGCTGAGTTTGAGTGATGGAATTTTTTTTTCTTCCTCCTCATCCCTGGAACTATGAAATGATAACGTGATGAAAATAAATAGCAAAGTCTCTGTCTGTTACTGATATTCACCTTTCTAGAACTGAGAGTTACCCCTCAACTCACCTCTGCCTGGCCCCAAAGCATGCAGTAATGACCTGCTTAATCTAAACCAGAAGAGCTCACATCAGCCTCCAGATCTGCTGACCATCATGGTGTGAGCACACCTGTGACAGAGAAGCATGAACCGCCTGTGACAGATGCTACTGCGCTGAGGACTGCTGAGGTTACTGGGATACCACACTAGACACAGTAAGCCTCATTAAAAAAAATGACAACATAAAAATCTGGTTTAAAAAAAGAGGCAGAGGAAAGTAAGGAACTGAGAGCAACCATGAGGAACTTTCTTATTCTTTCTCTGGTTCAAGGTGAAAGGGCTAATCCAGGTTAGTTTGTATTTTACAGTGTGAAGACAGCACGGAGAGAAGGGCACCCTGTGTTCAAACGCCTGCCAGCATTTGCTGGGAGAAGCGAGGAGGGGAAGGAAGACTGGTTTAAACTGCGTGTTGAACATCCCGTGCCTCCTTCCCTTGGTCAACTGAGGGATTTAAGAGCACCTAAAACGTATTTGCAGAAGAAAAAGAAAACATCCTCCCAGCATGCTGAACCTCATCACACTGAATACCGAGGTCTGGTTGCACTGACCTTGCTCCCAGCTGTGGGATGGTCCTTCCACAGTCATACTTTCTGCTCAGAGGACCTTCACCTTCTTTCTTCACACCTTTGTATTTTCATCGGTACCAACCCACACCACGCTGCACCGGCACATGCTTCGCAGGTCTGATGCCCTCCACCACCATCTCTCTCACGTCTTTCATGGAAAGCAGAGATTTCTTTTGCAAAAGCTGCAGCCCAGCAGCCATGCCCAGGCTGGTGCAGAAACGACTTGCTGGTGCTGCCAGCGGTACCGGTATGAAACCAGGGCTGTATCACCCGCCAGAGGCAGCGGGAAGATCTGCCCAGGGCACACTGGAGAGGCTGCTCACCGCTGGTTACGCTGCCCGTGGCCATGTTGCAGGAGGGGAGAGCTGGAATCGCCCCAGGACAGGGACACAGCAGTGATGAAAGGGCTCCACCAGCCATCGCACAGCGTGTCACCCTGCTCATCCCCTGCCTCGCCCGACGCGCTTCAGCCCTGCTCCCATCCTGTGCATTCACCATACCAGTTTAACCAATGCACGTCCTGGCTAAAGGCCCCAGCTGGGCTTTCCCCTCTCCCCTCGCTGCTCCTGGGGTTTCTCCAGATAGAGCCTGTTTTGCCCTTTCTGCATGTCTGGCTCACAAAGCGAGCTGTGGGCTGATCCTGCACCCCAGAGCACATCACCAGGGTGCAGGAGACCTGCTCAGCACCTCAGTGCCACACGGCTACACCACCAGGGTGCAGGAGACCTGCTCAGCACCTCAGTGCCACACGGCTACACCCTGCTGCCACCTGTCCCCTGAGCAGTGTTTGGGGCCAAGGCCAGAGTAAGCTCCAAGGCTTACAAAACTTTTCCTGAGTTTTTGTTAGTTTGTTTTTTGTTTTTTTGTGGTTTTTTTTTTTTTAAAGACACACAATTCCCATTTTGCATAGGGAAACCTCCCCCTTACACACAGAGACCCAGAGCAACCTTCCCCTGCCTCTCCCGCACTCTCTTGTAAACATGTTTGTTATTTGCATAGATGCACCAAGAATCACTGAAGGACAAAAAAAGCTGCACCTGGAGTGGATTGCAGTAGATGAAAATTGAGGAAGACAGAAAGTTTTACTTTATTTTATACAATATACACAATATTTTACTTGACCAGCTACTAAAGTGATGTGAAACTTAAAAAGAACAACAAAAGAGTGCTTTCTGAATACTTTCTCTACATCCCCGTTCCCTTATTTCCCTGGGCCATTGCACTGTATTCACCACGTGATTTATTTATGTTACTATGAAAGCATAAAATATTTTACCGAAAATAACTCCGTCTCTTAAGTAGCAAATGCACTCCTGAAAATGAACTCAAAATTAAAAATTAAGAGCTTTAAGGAGCCAAATATTAGGCAATGGCTTTTCAAAACAGTGGTTCATCCTGCCTCCAGGGAATAGTGCTTTACAGCCTGCTCTCCATTTCTTTATATTTTCAGTTCTTCCCATATGAAAAAAAGCTTTGCTTGTAGCAATGTTTGCTCTGTTTTAGGGATAAACGTGTGCTACTGGTTGGCTTCTCTAGCACCTTCCTTTTGTCCCTAGAGATACAGAAAATGAGCATCGCTCCAACCAGAGGTGCAACAAGGCAAAATGATTGTCTGGATGTACACATGATGTAGCTACTACAGTGGAGTTTTCCTATACAAGGTCTATATGCAGCCTATGCATTTTCTGTACAGCCTACCGGAGGCATGTATTACTCGCCAGCTCAAACACAGCCTGAATTCTGCAAACGTTCAGCAGAAAAGACTGAGAAAACAATATCGGTTTCATTAATTGAGAATAAAAATCACAAGGCATTATATTATACTGGAGATCAGGAAACTGTAGCGTGAAAGCTTTAATTGTCTCCCAGTGTCAGTAAATGCCAGCAATGTTCCACAGAGCACAACGCAGCTTTGAAACCCAGGGGAAAACCAGTGGCACAAAAAATCAGTTGTATTGATACCAGAGTTGTGAGTTTGATCTGCAAAGCAGGACCGGTGTTTTGCCCAAGCCGAGCATACAGTCGCTATGCATCAGAATATTCTGCTGGAAGAATGATGGCTACATCTCCAAAAAAGATTTGTTTTTAAAGAAAGATGTGCAGAAATGGCACAAGCTACACCAAAAGAATCAGTCCTCAGCGAAACAGCGCTGACTTACTAAAAAGTGACTACCACTGCGGAAATACAGGCTTAATTCATGCCAGTTATTACGCATTCCCGTGCTGAACGGCTTGGAAGAAATATGCAGCCTCAGTTTCCGAGGTTTAAGGCAGGTTGTATGAGAGGAGGCACCTGGTAAGGATGATCCCCAGCTCATCCCGCCCCTGCAGGACCGAGCGCTGCACCGGGCGCTCAGCCCGCCCCCGTTTCATAACCCTGCAACGTGCCCGTACACGGCTCACAGACAATTAGCATCCGTCCATCCATCCGGGGGCTCAGCTTACATCCGACTCCGCTAAAATAACTAAGTAACAGTGATGCTGAAGGAAAAACACGGCTAGCTGCAGTGTTGCTTCTCGACGGCCACTCCCATCCTCCAAAAACCAAACAAACCACCAAAGGCTAAGGTCAGCTAAACGCCCCGTCTAGTTACGAGCACCCCCCTTCCCCAGCGACTCCGTTACTGGTAGATCAGAGCGGATCTGAAGGGGCCGAGGGCAGCGGCTCTGGCTGCGCGGGGGCTCCAGCACCGCGCCGGGCTCTGCCGAAGCCGCACGATCGGCCTCAGGAGTTTTGCAACCCGTTTGCCCCAATTTTGAGCCCGGCATCACTTCTCTAGGGGGCGGGAGGAGATTTTGGGAAGTTGGGATATCAGGTTCTTTCTCCCCCGACGCTCGGCGGACAAACACTGCATTCTTGCTCTAGTTTCTCACTGAACTGGAATACCAAACGTGAGCCAAGGCCAGCCCTTTCCTCTGCTCCGCGCCTCGGGGTGCCTGCCCGCTGCCGCCGGCGGGGGACGGGGTGCCTGCCGGCTGCCGAGCCCTCCGAGAGCCCCCCGCCCCTGACAGGGCTGCCCCGCTGCAGCAGCAGCGCCCGCGGTCCTCACCCGGGCGGAGCGGGCAGAGGCAACCGCCCCTGCTGCCCCCCGGAACCCTGCCGCCCCCTCCTCACCCTGCCCGCGGGGGGCTGCCCCCCGGAACCCTGCTGCCCCCCTGAACCCTGACGCCCCCTCCTCACCCTGCCCGCGGGGGGCTGCCCCCCTGAACCCTGCCGCCCCCTCCTCACCCTGCCCGCGGGGGGCTGCCCCCCTGAACCCTGCTGATCCCCTGAACCCTGCCGCCCCCTCCTCACCCTGCCCGCGGGGGGCCGCCCCCTCCTCACCCTGCCCGCAGGCTCCGCGCTGGATGGCGATGATGGGCGGCTGGCGGAGGCGCTCGGCGCGGCGGCTGGCGGCCCGCAGCTGGCAGGGGCTGGCGTAGGTGACGGCGTCGCTGCCGCAGACGGGCTCGCTGCTGGCGCACAGGCAGCGCCCGGCGGCCGCCCGCTTGCGCACGGTGCCCGAGGCGGGCAGGCCGCCGCCCGGCGGCACGACGCACTGGAGCCCCTCACCGCAGGGCGGCCCGCCGCCGCCGGGCCCGCCGCAGGGCTCGCCCTCCTCCGCCCCGCAGACGCGGCAGCAGCCGCAGGCGTCCGGCACGGGCCCGCCGGGGCAGGAGGCGGGCAGCGGCGGGCAGCGCGACCGCTCGCAGCGCTCGGGGCAGGCGGGCGGCGGCGGCGCGGCGGCGGCGGCGGGGAGCAGGGCGGCCAGCAGCAGGCTCCAGCCCCACAGCGGCATCGCGGCGGCGGGGCGAGGGCAGGCGCGGGGCGGTGAGCGCGGCCCGCCGGGCGGGCGGCTTTAAGCGGCTGCACGGAGGAGGGGGGGGGCGGGGAGGGCGCGGGGCGGGGCAGCGGCCGCAGCCCCCCCTCCTCCCCCGGGGCCGTAACACCCCCCTCCCCGCAGCACCCCCCTCCCCCGGGGCCGTAACGCCCCGTCGTTCGGGGTCGGGCACAGGCTCCGCTGCTGCCGCGACCTGCGGCACTCGGCGCTGGGTGTCGCGGCCGCGATGCGGCACCGAAAACCCGACGGGGGACGCGAGGGCTGACAACGTGCTGCTGCCAGCGCGGGGGGGTGTGGGTGCTGAGCACCCTCCCCCCGGGGGGATTACGGGAAGGGCGGTCTGAAGCCAACGTCGGTAACGTGCTGGGCAGATAAGAGGGGGGGGGGGGGGGGGGCAGGGCCGCCAGCGGGTCCCCGAGGAGCAAGGGGAGAAGCGATCCCTGCAAGCTCGCCCCCATCTCCCGCCCTTGCCCCCGAGGGCCTCAGGGCGAGGTGGATACTTGCAATTAGCAGAAGGTTAAGTCAACCGAAAGAAGAAAGAAAGAAAAAAAACCTACCCAAACCCCAACCTCTTCCACCACCGCAGGAGCAAGCTGATCCAATTTATCTGGCAGCTGTGCGACTGCCGGACCCACGGACCCGTATGGCCTCTGCGCCACGGCCAGGGTGGTGTGAAGGGCAGTTTAAATCACACCCAAGCACCTTCCGATGGAAAAGACAATTTCCAAAGCTAGTAGGGAAAGGTATAATGAGAACTCATAGCTGGAAATTGAGCACAGCCAATATTTAATTACCAGCCGATTAAACTTTTGAACAGACTACCAACCCGTAATTATTTAAGTGTATCTATCAGACATGGGATAACCAAGGACCTAATGAACTTGACAGCATTTTGTCTTGCCTAATGGTTTGTAAACTGTTAGGCAAGCTGCAACTGAGAAATCGAGGATGCCAGCAACCACATTAATACAGAGAATACAAAGTCTTTTCTCCTACAAAAAGTGGAATAGGCTTTAACAATATGCCATCTGAGCAGGTGGAAGCAGCATCCCAAGTGCTGGAATTCAAACCTGATATGTTCCCTGGAACATCATAAAAATCTTATCAAACCATGACCACAGAACCACAGATGGGCAAAACTTACTGAACTGCTTGATTAGTAGCTGCAGATGGAAAATCACACAGACTCCAGCGTTCCCAATAAAAGCTCCAGTATGAACCCCTTAGATCTGTTGTTTTCCAGTAACTCCTATGCTGTGCAGGAAGAGAGGTTTCAGGAGAACTACTTGATTTCAGAAGTGACCAAAGTAGTAATCTGGAACAATTCACAGCAAAATGTCCTTAGTATTAAAATCATTATGGTGTTAAAAAGACTAGGAAAAAGTTTGAAAATGTTTACAAGTTTAAAAACATTTAAATATATGCATATATATATACACACATTTATATATATAAAGAATAAGGATAGAGATCATGGTAAAGTGTTATCAAATTATTGTTTATCCATTACTTATTAAAAGTAGCCGATAAGCTTCAGGGTGTGTTTTGGGGTTTGGTTTGGTTTTTTCCCTTTACTCTTAAATAAAGACAAGTCTTTAAGATGAGCAGTTTTAAGTAAATAAACAAAACAACCCCCCCCCCCAAAACCCCAAACCAACAAAAATATACAAGTTCAGAAAAGAACTTGCAAGCTCCAATTTGGAAGCAGGAGCAAAATATTCAGAGACCAGTGAATTACCGTGGGGTTCAGTCGGGCCACCCAGAAGGGCTATCTGCTTTTCTGTCACGTTGCCTTGATCAGAGAACTTAGGGTCTGAAGCCACTGGAGCCTCATCTCTGTAGGTAGGAAAAAACACACATGCGGTGGGAAAGTTCCTCGTTCAGTCTTTCCTCTCTCCATGGGTGTTGCCTAGCTTGGTGTCCTTTGATATCAGTCGTTCCAGGGAGCAAAGGCAAGGCATGAACGGAGGCTCAAAATCCATGAACAAAAGCCCTGTTGACAGAAACCCACTTGTTACAATTCCCACAAGTTACAATACCTGTTATAAGCCCACCATTATAATTCAGTCAGTGCCGTCATTCAAAGCCCAAGTAAGGTGAATGAATCCTTGCCTCAAAAAAGGAGTAATTAATGAAAATTTAGTGTTTGCTTAACTCTTGAGCTTATAAAGTTTGCAAATCTTAAGCTAAATATTTAACTACTTCAAGAACCGCTGCAAGTTTAATGTTCTCGCACAAAAAAAACCTTTGAAACATCGGTTGTGCATATTTATCTTTTCCATGATGTGTGATTCTTTTTTTGTACAATTAAGCCAGCACTATCAGCCTCAAGCTCTTTTACAGACTACTGAGAACGTATAATACACCAGCTAGTATTTTTTCTTCAATAAATCGCACAGAAATGGGATGTACATTTGCTGATAGTCAAACCCTGCAAAGGAAATAAAACACATCCCAAGGTCTCATGTGAAGACCATGAATTAGCAGTTCACTTCCAAATAAGTGGACTAGTATTGAGACCTTCTCCTGTTATGTTTTTTGTTTCTTAAACCTGGAAAGAACAGGAATTTTCTATTGAGTATTAAAAATAATGTTCTACTATATGAATTTGTTAGGTTGCACACAGTTGCACACAACTGAAAACAAACATCTCGCTTTCCAGAATAACTGCGATAAGTCTTTGGGAGTGATTTAATAGCTTTGTTTACTGAAAAATGTATTTGTTAATCTGTGCAGAAGTGCTTTACACCTGAAAGGCATCATAAACCCAGGAATTATTGTTTCTCCCCCATCATAACGTTTTTCACACGGGACAGCCACCCAAGCCAGCAGACGTTTATCCTCAGGGAGGCCAAAAATGTGGTCTGAAAAATACTTACACGTCAGAGACTTACTAGCAAAATATTCATCTCCTCCTCAAACGAACTCGATGATAGCAGGCTCCATCCAGAGATCACATGCTAGAAATTCTTCTAAAGATAGGAAAGTTTGGATGCCACTGTGGGGATTCCAGAATTTGCGGACATTCAGCCTCAGCCCTGCTGGCGGGAGGGGTTGGGACAGAGGAGATGGGCCTCCCCTGCAGTCTGACAGCACGCTCTATATTACACCTGAGTTTTCAAGTGAGTTTTCCCAGATGCCCATGAAGATGTCGCAGCGTTACCCAAGATGTATCATTTACCGCCTTTGGAATCGCCACTTTGGAAAGAGCTGCTTCCAGGGCAAAGGCGGGAGCGAGAGAAGCCAGCAGCGCTTGCTGCAGGGTTCTTGCATTACTACTGCATGTGGAAAGGGTGGGAAGCAAGGAGCAAGTAAAGGATGAAAAAAAAAAAAAAAAATGGTTGGCAGGAGAGAAAGGTGTTAACAGGACAGTCTGGGGCTACAAGTATCCTGGCCAGAAAGGAGGACGGGGAAAGTTTGAGATGGCCAGAACACCTGTATTCTGAACCAACTTAAACAGCTTGGACTTTACAGAAAGCTCTAGGTTTATTATGACTGTGTTTATCATTTTGTTTCATTCATTAATTGCTTTCTCCCACATTTTCTGTAGGAAAAAAAATTTGTCCTGCATACTTTGAGCCAGGATGTAACATCCCTACCCCATTCCCCATTCCCCAAAAACCTAGGACTTCTCTACTTTGTAGGGCTTCTCTATTTTGTTAAACAAAGATTTACTTAAAGAAAAAATATCCAACAAACCCCAACAACTTTTAAAAAAAACATACGCTGGAATCATAGCTACATACAGGAAAAAAATGCTGATAATTTGAAAGAGAATCAAAGCCAGGGAATTTAAAACTACTTTTTTCTTCCAGATGTGAATTCAGCCCCACTGCTTGACAAGCATAGCTGCTGGCATAATTTACAAAATAAACGATCAGGGTGTCTTTTGTAAAGCCTCAGGAGAAAAGAGGCCACCTACCCCAAGAAACAATTGCTAATCTGAACAAATTAAGTATGTATTGGTGTACACCTGTTTTTTCCTTGATGTCAGAGGGCAATCCTACAACCAGGAGTACAAGTATTACACTACAGGCAGGGTCTGTAAAACAAGCGTTGGAATTTCCCAGTTAAACTCGCAGAAAACAAACGCGCTGCTATGCAAACATGCAGCTGACACTCACCTACTGGGAACAGAGTTACTGAGGTGTTGTGATGCTCTCAGTTATCATTAGGAAAATGGGGGCAATAGGAATGCAGTGTGACAGAGTGGTTTAAATTCTTCCGAGATGTGTTCACTGTGCATATTGATATGCAAAATCACAGTGCCAACAGTAATTTTAAATGCAAATCCCTAATTACAGTGTCAAAGGTACCACTTTGAAGAGCTATGTTCAAGTACACCATTCCATAGTACCTTTACAAATGACTATTAGTTTCTTTTTCTCAGAGAGGCTGCACAGAAAAACTGAAGTGAAAACCCAAGGCAGACATGTGGACGCGATGCAGTTACAGAGGACTCATGCTTAACTTTTATAGAGTTGCCTTCATTACTTCAGTGGAAGATCTCAGAAGTACTTTAGCAACTTACCGGCTTGGAGCATCAAATAGTTACATGGGTTGTGCTGCAACATTAAGACATTAAATAAAACTGATAAAAGGTACAACTACATATAGTACAGAGGGCTTTTTTTTTTTTTAATTATTTTAACCATTAGACTAAAAGTGCCCTGTCTTAATTTCCCCTCCTTTCATTTCTTCCCTCTCTCCCACCTCAAATTAACATGGAGTCTTCATAAGAACAGTGATATTTGTCCCACATCTTCAGGGTGCACCTTTTTGGTGTGCTCCTTAATTTCTCCATCCATTTAAAATATAAACTTCTTACAAAGCCTAAACGATCTGCCTTTGAATATCAACATTTTCTACTAATACAGACATTTTTAGGATAGGAGATACTCTATGATGCCATATGCACTTTTAACTCATTTCTGTATAGTGTTTTGACTTCTGAATATGTAATTGCAAAGCCTCGGAGTCAAAAAGTAAAGTTATTAAAGTAGCAGCTCAGTTACTAAAGAATGAAGGCGCAAACTGGTTAGGTCCCCTCCTTCAACCTGCAGCTGTGATTAACTCTGGTCTACCTCCAAACAGTGTCTTTTGTCGCATTACTTTGCCTACCAGGTGCAGCAGAGATGCTTCCCTTCCAGTCCCGTGGCTGCCGAGACTGTACTCAGATGAGGTATTTTAAAGGCCCCTCTGACCAGCAGCATTGCTGTAGACAGCCAGTTTCCCAGGTACCTTCCTGAAATTTTAAACTGCAGTAATTGACAGTCAACTAGCCCAGCTCAAGACCTCTTAGTACAGAAAGTTACTGCTTTATGGTGCTAGATATATGCATGTCATTCAAGCAATAATTGTTTTGAGCCTGCACATTTTATACAAACACCTAAGATACATATGTGTGGTTGTTTTTTTTTAAAAAAAAAAAAGGCTACTCTTAGGGGACTGAATTACCACCTAGCTCTGAGCAATGTTTCTTCTTGTGTTGGCTTATCACAGTTCTTTTAACATCGATATATTTCATTACTGTTGCAGCTTGGGTTTTGCTACTTTGGAGAATCTGCTGTTTCATACTACAGAGTGCCAGTTCTTCAATTTCTTCTGTTTCAACTATTTTTTACTATCCTCCGATTGCCTGTAATTGCTTTCCACAGTCAGCAGTATCACAAGAAACCTCACACTTTCATTATTCACTGGGCAAGTTAACAAATTATTCGCTCTTTTCCTGTAGCATCATAGCTTCCTTGAGAGTAAAGCTGTATTGTAAGCAAAAGCAACCGGGAGAAAGGGATGTTTTCTCTTCAACCCATTTGCTGTCATTGCTATTCAAAGCTTACAAGGAGCAAGAGGTTTTTTTTAAAAAACAAACCAAAACACACAACCAACTTCCGAGTACTCCAGTGACTTGACTTAAATGGAGTTTCAAGATGGATTTCTTAAGACTCAAATATACTTAAAAAGTAAATGCCTGAATTGGAGTAGTTTTTAGAGTGTGACCTCTAGATGGTGCTGACAGCCCATCATCCCATGAGGTTAAAGGATATGCCAGCTCATAAGCTGCATGTCAGACCATTACCCCTTTGGCAGTTACCTGCAGGCACATGGATTGCAGATTTAGCTGTTACCATTCCTGCAAACTTCTTATTGTAACACAGTGGGTTTACATCTATAACCATGAAGAAAAAAAAATCAGTTCCTTCTTCAGTAAGGGGCAACAGCAAGGACACAAACGGAAACACACAAGACAGCACGTAGTAAGGATAGCCAAGTCATTTCAGTGACCACAGTTCAGGTCGCAACAGGCTGTGAAAGATAACTAAGATTTTTTACAAAAATAAGAGGATAAAAAAGTTGAAAGCTAAACAACAGATGCACGCGATAAGACAGGTGAACTAGAAATCGTATTGTCGGCTCCTTTAAAGGAGTTTGAGTTGTAACCAGTAATTTCATTTCATTCTGGCAGTTCTTGCTAGGAAGAATAAGCTCTATAGCTGATCATGGGTCAGTATCTAACATGGTGTACTAAGGACCTTACCGAAGCATAACTCCATACTGCTGCAGTCAAGCCGCTTTTGGAACTTCGTGATGCTACGACAAAGCTGAAAACGCCTACTGTGAACTGAGATGGGCTACCAGAGGTACAGTTACATACACGTTTCATGCCAACTCTGGTAGTGACGTAACTGGTTAAAATGGAAGCTTCAAGGCGCTCAGTGCAGCGACTCCTCTAGAAATCATATGTTAGAGTAAAATGTATCAAAATGTGTGTGCCGTTGCCCCCAACTAGTGTAACTGCAGATGTGTACATACCTGAAACAATTAAGTCACAGAAGATGTCACAGTCAAACTGGAATTTGGGTAACTGTATACAGCCTAGATAAAATCTTTTATTCAATTACCATTCTTTATCTGAAGCTAGCATGCTGTTGAGACAAGACCTATGAAGTGTGGCACTTAAAAGGGAAAAACAGACTTGAGAAATGCAGTCACCCAAGTATGACTGGGTCAGACTGTCTACTGCACAGACAGCGAGGTGCTTCCAGATGTCATATACATGCTGTTATTTCAGAAAAGCATTTTTGATTTTGCAATTGCTTAATGCAATGACAAACCCAAAAAACCTCGCATGTTACGTTTTGTTCTCCTGGGATTCTTTTTTTCCCCTCTTTCAGATGGTGCCTGACTGTTTCCAAATGGTTAACTTGACACTGCTACGTATCATTTCTTCCCTTCCATGGATGGAAAAGAAACCTGATCAATTCCCTTTGCGTAACATGTAAAAATTCCACAAAAAAAACTTGGAACAGCGAAAGAAAAACAGCTCATTCTGTTCAATTTCTTTAACTACACAGCCTGACCAGATTTGAAGAATTAAAAAGATGTTCTAGCTAGATAAAAGAATCTGAGCTCTTACATGCTAAAAAGGAACATATTGTTCTGAAAAAATATTTAATACAGTGCAAGGAAACTCAGTCAGATGTTACTTTAAGTTATCCAAACTGATTTATTGACAATTTAAATGTGACATATTTACAGCACTGTTTCTAAAATAATTTAACATTTTTCATAGATTTATAAAAGTACTGATAAATAGGAGACCCTGACAATTACCAACCACAAATATTTCCCTATGCTACTGAACTACAACAGTAGTTCTTTACTTTTTTCTTTTTTCTCCTCCCCCCCCCCCCCCCCCCTCCTTTTTACAAGTCCCATAATGGAGCTGCTTTACCTCCACCCAATGTGTAAAATTGCCAATACCAAAATATAATAAAATGAACATGCAGTGTGAAAGCTGTACCAGAGCAAGTGATTTCAGATGTTAGACTACAGTAAAAATATTTCAATGCAAAGTGTCTTCCACACAGAATGTACTTGTGAAAAAATAAGCCTTTAAAGAGCTATTGTTTTATCTTTATAGAAGTTAAAACCTACAATACTAGTACAGACATTTACAGTAACTTTCAACTCTGTGCTAGTTTTCACATATATCTAAAGAGTCAAACAAAACCAGTAATTTACAAACACCACTGCCTTAAGACTGTGGTTAGTTAGCTTATGGATAAAAAACATGAAGGTGCTGATACAATTTAAGGTTTTGAAATTGTATTTCACTCTTACATGACACCAATCATTCTATCCTTGGATCAACAAATTATTGCGGTAAAGCCATCCGTATCTCTCAAGCAGGAAGTCAGTTTGGAAGTTGGAGAGAAGATGGACTTGTACGATATGTATCTTAGGTTCTAGCAGACGAAAGTATCACGAAGCTGGACAATCTGAATCACAATAAGCAGCAGCACGAGATATTTGTGGGGGTTTGATTAAAGCAAGTATTTCTCAAAAATTATGAAAATTACACAATCTAATCCAATACTTGAAATGTAAAGGTTCTTTTCATTTGCATCACTGAAGCCCCATAACAGTGTACACAAACAACAAATACTCTTTTTTTAAAAAACACACACATATTGCACAGCTAGTGGGTGTGCTACCAGAAAACTGGTATCCCTAGCATAAGTTTTCTATTTTACATAGCTGTTTCAAACTATGCTAATTCAGAGCAACTCCAAGCCAACGGTCAAAACCATTAAGAATGGTTTGTGTACACAACTAACCCAGAAGTGTTTCAACAATGTGAGAAAAAACACAGGCACTTAAGATTATTAGTGCACCAAAAAGTTACAGGCCACAACTGCATGACTATGAACAGTTCAGTACCAATAATGACAAAATGAGGAGGTTTTCCACTAATTCATACAGAAACAAGAACTGTTCACAAAGCACTGGTAAGGAAACCATTCTCAAAACAGTAATTAAACAATACATTTGGAGATCTAAGAAAAATAATTGCTGCAAAGCCTAATGTAACACAATAAAAACTCTACACTCAGTTCAAAAGATCTAAAGTGTCCAAATTCAGAAGCCAAATTTCTCTTCTCCCCCCTCCAAAACACCATTACATGCAGTCCATTAAAATCCAAATGTGCAAAAAGTTATAACCCACCTTTATGAGTGCATCAAAAATAGGCTGACTATTCAAAGGACTATTTTAGTGGAAATTTTACAGCACCATAATTAGAATTCCAAGGGAGTTCAGAATTCATGTTCTGCTAACAAATCGGTTGACACTGTTGATCCTAAAGAACAGAAGAAACATTTTGTGCATTTCCTGGTATCTGAAAGTCATGGAGAGAAACAGTTCTCAGCTATGCCTAAAATCTTACTGTAGTTCAAAATGAAATTAAATAATCACATTTGTAAATAATCGCATCTGTTGGCATTAAGTTCTCTGCAATATAGCATTAGTTGTAAATTTAGTAGTAAATTTGCCAGCTTAGGAATGAAAAGTTGCTGGTACCTTGCTTACTTGCAGAAGTACTTCTTTGTTTTTGTCTTTTTTTTTTGTGGGGGTTTTTTTTCTTTTAAATTGTGCAGTTTGGCCCTTCCCAAGTAAGTGATTTACTATCAGGCTTTGAGAAAATGCCTAAGGCCTATTTCTGACCCTCAGCTGAAAGGCAATATACAAAGACATTATATATACACATGTGTGCACAGAAACACACACATACATATATATATAAAAAAAAAAATCAGTGTTCCGGTTTTTTGTTCTCATTTCCTATAATTTTCTTTGGTTAGAAGTCCAAGCAAGGAAATTAGAGGACCGAACAAATGGATCATTCTCCAAACACTTCCATTGCTACACATCACTAACTGGAAGGCTTGCATCATCCAGATCCACAAGACCAGGATCCTGTTCCTGAGTGCCATTTTTACTTTGGGGTTCTGAGAGGCCCCATTCAGTCACTTTGGAAGCTGATTCTCTTGGAGCGACAACCTGGATCTTGTAGCTCCCTGGCTTGGCCTTGGTAAAAGATTCGTGAAATCCTCGCTTCTCCAAGGCAGGGTATTTGGTGTGAGGGTTTGGGACCAGAGGGCTGCCGTGAGCGGCTGTGGAATGTGAGGTGGCTGGGGCTGGGATGGCAGAACGGACAGCATGGTTGGGTTCGGAAGAAGACTCTGTATGCTCCTGGAAAAGAAGAGCATGTGTGAGATGAAGTCATTGACATCTTGTTGGAAAGATTTCATGTTTCAGATTTCACTCTCCAGAAAAAAAAAATCAAGACAGAAAATACACAAAGTGAAGCATCAGCCACAGCAGCAGAAGGCAGGTGTTTTCTCAAGGCGGTATATTATTAAATGTGAGCTTACAGCAGTATGTGACAGCAACATCAGTTTCTTTATTTGAAGAAACGGAATTTCACAAATCAAGCTCAGCAGCTCTTTAGACTTTATAATATAGTCCAGAAAATTGAGGCTTCTCGTTTTACTAATAAGTAACCCTTTGAAGATACACACTTTAAAGGCCATTGAAAGTGACATCTTTCCAAGAGAAATGTATTCGAACATGTTCACATACATTAGGATTTAGGCTATGAGTACCTGAAGTAATGCACATTTTACTGTTCCCTCTTCTTAGACTACTAATCTCTCCTATTTGTTATGGGGATCAAACAAAAAATAGTAACTATTCTATGCTATCAAGTCTCTGTAACAGTTTCCAAAGTTAATGGACCCAGAACAGAAGCTGATCTTCAAGCTGCTCCTTTAAATTGACAAGCTTTTTTTTGTGTTTATTATTAACTGCCATTCTTCTGACCTTTACATAACTATCAGACCGATACAGTGAAAATAATCTTCCAGTATTTACTTTCGGATAGAAATAAGTTCCCTAACTACCTAGGAATGATTTAGATGTCTAAAGCATAAGCACAGAGTGCCATTTTAGATGTCCTAGGGTATTCTGCTTAACCTACAGCTATAGCTCCAGAATAAAAAATTGCTCAGGCTCTGGACTGTTGCTCTCAGTTCTGTAAGGATGTCTCAAATACCTAGGGATACCTGTAACAGCGCTGGATACAGTGTTAAATGGTATGGTCAAAATGACGTGCGATGATGCAGTGACTACTGCACTCTGCATGCATTAGGAGCTGCAGCTGCTGCCACTTCTGCCATCACCAGGGTTAGTGCATGGACTACAGGAATCTGCAAACCCGTGCGTGTACACAAATCAAGTCACTTTTCAAGCACGTTTGTTAGCCAAAAAACCATCACAGATGTGTGTCCAAGATGCAAATATAGAACCTCAATGAAAAACTTTTCACGGCAGTTTTCCAAGTTTCTTTTAGAATGCTATGACATGACTTCATAAATGCATATCATAATGGATTCTGCCAAGCACTACTCTATTTTTTACCAATTAATATTATTGTGTGAAGGAGCTGTGCAACTTTTTCGGAATTCAGTTTTGCATTCATTTTCAGTGAATTATTTCACCTTATTTACAGTGGCTTATTTCATACTTGACTTGATACTCCACTTTAAGAAAAACATCTGCTTTAGGAGAACATATGATTCAGTGATTTATCTACTGTTCTTCTCATTAAGAATTTTAGTTCAACAAATAGGACAGAAGCAAGGGATATTAGAACAAGATCTTTTTGCTAAATTGAACTGAAGGATGCTCAGGTTTTACTACCCACACTGGCTGTAATTTCACAGTTAAGAGACTATGCTGCTGTATTACTCCTAAGGTGTACTGCTTTGAACAGTGTACTGATTATACATTATAATGCTTCTACATTTGAACTAATAATTTCATGCAGAGACTTACAAGCCATGCAAATCAGGCTACAATATTATCCTTCCAATTACTAGAGTTACAACGTGCATTTTTTCGTGTGCACGCATCTGTATTAGTTTGTGGGTAGCTTAAATTTCATTTTGCTTTTGCGCAGTTTCAAAAAAATGTAAAGTAAATGGAAATATGAACTCTCATGCAAATTAGTTTTAATACTTTCCTATTTAAATTACATCACAGAACTTACATTTAAATATATACTATGCTTTGAAGTATAAATACATGTTTTTGCCAATTTCCAATTATTTTAAAAGTAAGAAAAAATAGTGAAAACCTGTAAGTGAATGACATAATTTATGAGTTAGTTTTCAGTAATAGTAATGACAACAGGTAGCATTATTTTTAGGGTTTTATAGTGCAAATTAGTCTTTAGTCCTAGCCCTCTGTTAAGAAGGCAAGTTTACATGAGAGCCCACATACGTGCTGCATTCACCAGTTCTTGATGTATACCTCTGTATACAAGGATTCGACAGCCTTCTGGCCTGCCGCATCTGGAACACAGTGCAAAGCTAAGATTAGAGTAACCTATACTTGGGGAAAGAAGAGAAGAGAGGGAAAAAGAAAGAAGTGATGCAGACACTAATAGCTAGATTGCTCCATTAGCCCCACACACACAAAAAAAAGCATATCTGTATATTTTCATTCCCCCCAAAAGAAACAAAATTTATGACAGAAGTTCTATTTAAAAGCATGAAGCAGCTCCCAGCTGCAAAAAATAATTGAGAACTTAGATTGAGTTAATAGAAATACAGTATCAATGCAAACGTGTAGTCAAAAGCCAGATTTACATCATTTCGGATTATGGGGGTAATGATATATTCAGCTTATTACAAAACATCCCACAGCCAGAAAGTTAAAACCACAGCTTGCAACATCTGAACTGTGAAGTAGTCCATTTGTTAAATCTGGATGTACATACTCGGAGACACTGTGACACCGCAGTAATCTTCACTACTTTTCACAAGCTACTGTACTTTGTACTGAACATCAAGTACAGTTTAAATGCAAGTATGTATGAAATGTTGGTATCCACAGGGCTTCACAAATGTTAAGATTTGTCACAGTGCCTCAGTTCAGTAATGCTAGATGGTGTTCACACTAAAATTCCAACAGTAAAAACTAATTCATGCGAGCAGAGATCTCTTAAAAGAAGTTACTTTAAATTTGAATCTCTGTATCTGCATATACAATAAACTATCAACAATGGAGAATGACAACTTAGCAGTGAGTTGTTAAAAACCAATTAGAATATTGCCATTTGATTGCAACATTCAGCGATTAGCAGGAACACCTCACAGGAATTAGTTTCAATTTTACTTCCAAACTAGTAGTAGTGACAAAGATCACACTGAACTTAGGAGAATTTTTTTAAGTTAGCACTTGCATTATCTACATGTTCAAGACAATACAATGCACAAAGTTACATACAGGCAAGACTAAGGTAAGCGCTCCATTAAAAATGCCAGTCTGTATGAAAGTTCATGCAAAGATGCCACATTACTACAGGACAGGATAGAGGACAGGCAAAAGGAAAAAACAACTAGAACTTCATGTGCACAAGTGAACATCAGCTAATCACATTTTCTCTGAAGTTCAGAATAACATACGGAAGCTGCTGATCTTCCAGGTCCCCGTTGTGCTACAATGGCCCCAGAAATTGCTTTTATCCAACTGTGCATGTCTTCTGGACTGTCCGCCTGGATCAAACGATATGCATTAAATTTAACATAATGAACTCTCAACTTTCCTGTTCTCCTCACCACCTGCATTAAAACGAGAGCCTTAACCTACTTTAGTTATTTAAAGCCACAGAGACTTCCATTTCTTAACTCAGGCATTTCTTAACATCTTACCCCGAATTTACTATTACATGTACATTATTTAAAGTAGTAGGCAAGAAGTAAGTATTTTTATACTATTTGAATACTCTAGACTCAAATATTTACTACCAGCAAGCAAAAAAATTAAAGCACCCACAGAAATTCTTACAGGAGATATGCTGACCCCTCTTAGCAGACTCTGGCCAATGACACAACTTCTATACTTTTCAGTCACTGTTGCACTTCTATGATGTATTTACTGAAGAGTTGCAGTCAAAAATAAGTCACTGTCGGGGGTCAGCTGTACATCTACTTAGAACAATAATCCAACAAAGATGCAAAAGATTAACAGTGAATACCAAGGGTGTACATACCCAGGATAAATACAGATAAAAAGCTAAAGCCATCTCCTAATTAGGTTGCAGCTTTAAGCCAGCACTTCGACCCAGCAAGAAACATCTCCAACATGTCACTTAATTAAGTTCAGCTACAGGACAGCTCATAACTCAACATCTGGCATCACTGCCTGTATTAGACTATATAGGCCTTTCTGATCCGACATGTGAAACTCAAAGATTACTTCCAGTACTACAAGCATCACATTCCTACACAGCTAGGAAAAGCATGTCTTTGATTTTTATTAGTTCCAAACATTTAGAAGGTGACATGGTAAGGGTGCAGTGAATAAGTGCATGTGGATACACGTTACCAAATCTGTACTGAAATCTGAATGTTGCTGTTAGTGGGTATTTTAATGTGGCAACTAAGTTGAATCTGAGAATTCAATTAATACACATAAAAATTCAGTACTTCAAAATGAAAGATTTATTATATTGAGTTCATCCCAATAAAAAGCACATTAGGATTTATTGTTTATTATTTTCATATGCTACCAACATCACACTTGCTGTTGCGTGGAATATTTCTTATATGCACATTTCTGAAATACAAAGACCACATTCCCTCTGAAAATCATGGCATAGTTAAATACAACTTTAAAAGCAAAACAGCAGTGCTTCTTTGCTTTGCCTATGGTAGTTTCTTGGTTTTGCCCAAAGTTTAAAAAGAGAAATTACCTGTACATAAAAGGTTCGAGAAGTTGTTACAATTTCAAAGAGATTGTCTCTCATCATTATATCACTGTAAATGAAACAAAAATATTTCAACAGCAAGTACAACTTTCCCACTTACTCTATTTGAAAAAAGACTCTAGGATGTGCAGAGAATCAGAGCATTTGTTGTCTGAAGACCTTTGCATTTCTTTATCACTCTATATTTACAAAAAAGCCTCCAATAAAGTAGGAAAAGAAAATCAGCATGTGTTACTCATTTTATTGCTAAGACACTTTAGTTTGTGGTATGTGTGCTACTACATATATTTTTAATTGGAACATTCTAAAGCATATGTTAAGTTTAAAAACTGTTCTAGTCAAATTTCTGTAAAATTTTACATTTATATTTTGTTAGGTCTTTGCAAAGTAGTAGTCCTAAACAGTAGCCTGCTAAAAAGGAAATTGAATATCCATCATAACTACTAAAAAAGCAATTATTTCCTTAGTAGATTGCCATTTGGTGGGAGGGAAGCAGCAGGAGGAAGAGTATTCTCATCTTCATTCAGACATGTAACATAAGGTAATGTTCTCTAAAGGTTTAGAGATTGTATGAGCAGAATACAGACTCCTAAAATCGCTGCCAGCACCCATGCATCTCTAACTCATGATTACATGATATTCCTGAACCACCCTTGTCCAATGCATTTACATTCTACTGAATGTTACAAGTTTGAAACACACCAATACAGAACCCTCAAAACTAGTTTTACACACAAAGCTACCTGCTGTCCTTTAAAGAAAGGATATCACATCACATACATAAACCAGAGTTATTAGAAAGTTCTCCACTGTTTCCAGCAAGCAGTCCAGCCATGACAAAGCAGTGTACTACAGCCCATGTAACAGCATCAGTGCTTCTCTCCTCACCTTTGTTTGCATTCCTGAACTTTGTGGACCTCCTTAAGTGGTATAACCCTGAGAGGTTCCTTTTCCTGAAAACAAGGCAAAAATATTTCAGTAGAATCTATCTAAACTAGATTACAGTCAGAAAGTCAGGGGTCAGGACAGTTGACAGCAGCAGATGTACATAAATGAGACTTTCAAGGCAGTTGCTTATGCAAAAGGTGGCGTCAACCAGAATTTAATTTGCTTTTGTAAGTAATTAAACCAACCATGAAATTTGCAATGAAAAGGACGCCAAATCAAGAAGGAAAACACCCCAAAACATTCACTCATCTTACCATAATGGAGATAACCACCCCTTGTCCCCTTCTTCTAACCTGATCAGAAAACTGAATCTGGCCTCAAGCAGCTTATTTCAGTAAAATTATGACTATATTCATTTGCTATGAAATGCTGTAGGATGCCTTGTTAATCGTATTGCATGAAATGATTTAAAATAAAATTGTACCCTATACTCACTACAACCAAAAATAATCCAAAGAAATCAGTCATACCACAACCTGTAAAAAAGTATTCCTAGAGCACACAAAAATTCTGTTACTGTAACAAAATAAGCGTCAATTCTGTAAAAATTTTACACAACAGGAAAAAGCGAGAACATTCATACAGAAATACTTTCACTTTTGCCAAAAACGTAGTATCATAGATACTATTGTTTTCCTGTGGTTGTTGCAGTAAAACACAAACATACAAGTTATTTTACTTCCTAATGTGTTTTCTTTAAGCAATGTTACAATGGACTTCAGTTAGCTTCAGCTTATAGACAAAACAAAAACTGTCAGCTGTGGAATGACTACTTTGCCTACACTCTCTATTACACATATACTTAAGTGTTATGTTGTTATAACAAACAGTACATGCCACCCAAATATAACCATCCTCAGATGTCAGATTTTATCAGATCACTTGTCTCTATA
Organism: Falco rusticolus; assembly: GCF_015220075.1. Taxonomy (NCBI): domain Eukaryota; kingdom Metazoa; phylum Chordata; class Aves; order Falconiformes; family Falconidae; genus Falco; species Falco rusticolus. Next base: position 5,507,842 of record NC_051195.1, read on the forward strand.
TGAGATCAAACATAGGGAGTTTAAAACTCAGTGTTTTCAGTTATTTTGCCCCTCCTGTAACACCTGCTGCAGGGAAGATCTCAGCTCAGAAACTGTAATTTTCCTAATTTGATATTGCCTCGGTTTCACTATGCTTCACCTGAAGGCTGACACGGGCTCTTCCTCAAACTGAAAAGGAGATCACTGTGGGGGGAAGACACACAGTACCAAATCACCACAACAAAAAAATCTCCAGGATCTACATTTTTTCAATTAAAACAACCCCCGAACATTTTTTTTTTTTACATTTTTGAGAACAGAGAACTTAGATCTACTCCTACAGATGCAAAACAATTCCACCTCAATATCCAGTAACTCATCTGAAGTACTGGTGAGCAGGCTGGCTGACAAGGCAAACTAGCTTCAAGCAAAAGCCATAGCTGACTGAAGATTGCAGCTATTGGGAACTGAAGTCCAATTGAAAGAAGTGCTCCAGAAGCAGAAGCCTGATGCTACACGACCTCCATCCCACAGCCTTCTTAACCACAAAGGCATGAAAAACAATCGCTACTGAACTTTTCCTGTCTTTGTATTACTCTCATTAGGAACAGATTATTAGGGAAACTGAGATCACACACGCTGCTGAAAGAAATTCAGCACCTGAGATCCTCAGAAGAGAGCACTGCCCTTTCTGTGTTTGTAGGACATATGGTTAAGTCATTGCAGGTGTTTTCTTCTTGGTGGGCTGCGCTCCATGAAAGTTTCACTCTTTCCAGTATAGATTAAGTGTCCCTCCAACATGTTTCAGACAAGGCAGGTCCTTATTGTTTAAAAAACTGTATGAAACATTCTTATCTTGATTAGGTCTCCTAACAATAGAATTCTTTGATTAACCACTGTAGTCCAAGGAAAAGACACTAAATTCTCTGTCTATTCAGTGCTTCCTGATGTCTATTCATACCTCCCTGAAGGATGACTCTCATAGCGGAACCCCCCCCCCCCCTAATTTCAGTAAAAATTGTGAAGCAGGATCTACTTCCCCATTGTCTGGCTGCTGGTCAAACCAGTACCTTCCTCACACTGCAGCCAGGGGATATTAGCCTAAAGAACAGAGGACACTATTCTAGGCTCAAAGTAGTTGGAAAGGAGCATGATGAAACTCTAGAAGTCTATGCATTTCTACCATCTTCCTAGTATACTCTCACACAGTACAATTCTTCACTGAGTTAGAATTTACTTGTGAGCAATCTGCACTCAAGACTTTAAAATAAAAATAGAGGGTTTATTATAGACAATGAGTCAGATTTGTGTTATGCTGACAGTTTAACAAAGATAATTATGCAAGATCAAACTCCTGCTGATGCTGTATACTCCCTCATTAAAAGTAAAGTAGAAGTTCTCTTCAGAAACACCCTGAAATTCAGGTTCCTGACATTTCACTTCTTACAGTTGGCCTGTAAACTCAATTTTCCATGATTTATAGAGCTCTACACACAGGCTTCATTCCTTAGGTAGAGATTTTCTCATGTTTAGTAAGTGTGGGACTGCCTTTCAGGAAAAACAGACTGTCTCCTGCACCAGCCACTTCATTTTTAAATGAAGCCTGAAGGCGCTCAACATTTGGTCAAAATGTTGAAAAGTGATGAGTGAGGAAGAAACATCATGAAACCGAAATTCTGTAAGCATTGCTTCTGAACAGCAGAGCTCTTTGCCTCTCTTGGCTGCCCTGTTGAAAGAAGTACCCATCATTTGTGTGATAAAATGCTCTGTAATTCTTAAAGTTAGAATTGCAAGGTTACAGCTTTGTCTCTCCACATAATGTTCAGCTATTTCAAGACAACTGATCATTTGCAAGTACAAAGTGGGATACTAATACAAAAATCAGAGTGATTGCAGAATATAGCCTATTGCTGTTCTTCAGTGCCCTACAGACAGGCTCCCGAACAGAAGACTGAAGTCCGAGTTAACAGCCACCCTGCTCATCTTTTTGTTCTTCTTAATCATGAAAAGTTATTACAGTACAGAGTTGAGAGCTGCAGGAGCAGCACAGCACATTTTTCAAATACAGGCATATTTCTCCAGATTTTCTTGCAATTAGCACTAGAAAATAACACACAATGGGAACTTACCAGTTCAGACTTGAAATAGCCTATTGTGTTTTCATCTAACTGAAAGTATCTTCTCTTCCAGTTCTTCATCTGTTGAAGGAAAAGACATCAGTATTTATATATTTTATATAAAAAAACCACACACTTGTTACATGTACTCATAAATATATGAATAATATAACATGTAAGTCTAGTTTCTAATATGTGATATTGTATAATTCATTTGTTTATAACTATATATTTAGAAATTTTATTACATACATTTATATATAGGTCTGTTGTGTATATATATAGCGCCTCCAAAATAATTCTACAAGACACTGCCCAATTATGGTTTTGAAAACTGCAAAACCTAAAAATTCTGGAAGCTACTATTTTGTATTATAAGATTTTTTTTTCTCAACAATTTCTACTGAAACTGCAACAACTTATCAGCACACCGCAAGAAATGGTAAAAGACACAACATTAAAGGTTTCTAGCTTATTTTTAACAAAAAAAAAGAATGTTACAAAAAACCTTTGTAATCCAAGATAAAATGAGTCTGAGAACCCACAAAGTGCATCTTGCTTAATCTGAAAGATCTGTTCCTTTTTTAGCAAGGCGTCATGTGAATAGTTGCACTTGTGTTAGTCTGACAATTGTACAATTCTTCCTCTGAACTGAAAAATTAACTTTTTATACATTTCAGTGATTTTAAAAGCATGCATGAACTTCTGTCTTAATTTAGATGCTTCTAGCAAGCAAAATGAGCATCTCTACGTAATCGTGGAACAGAATTCCTAGCTGCGTGCACTAACCATAACGTGAAAGTCTCTGTGCACACACTTTTCTTCTCCAAAACACCTCCAACACTGTAACACTGAAGAAAGTAATGAAAAGTAGTAGTAATACAGACATTTTACATGCTAGTGGCAGACAAGTTTTATCTTTAGCCAGCCTTAATATTGTCAGCAGTGGTAAATTTACTGGTAATTATGTCTTTTTTTTTTTAATCATCTACTTGATAAGTAGAACTACCACCTTAGGACCTTTGTTATCGATTACGAAACACACTGATCTCAAATACTTACCACTGCTCCTTGTTTTACACAGTAGCCAGCTTTGATAATAGCATTATCTGGGGGATGCTTAGCAGTAAAATAAGGAAGGTGACTTTGTGACCGTTTCAAGTAATTCCTGTCACCCCCTTCACTGCACTCACTGATTTCTTCTTTCTAGAAAAAAGTAGGAAAGTTCAGAATAATCTCAGTGTTTTTTAAAGGTCAAGGAGTAACTATACTAGTTATAATAGGAAACAATTGTATCATCCCATGCTCACAAATTCATTTCCAATTTGTTTGAAAAGAGAAAATACTTCAACTGATTTCTAGAGAAAAAGAATGAGACTCTCCCAGGGCTCTGGTTGAGTACTTGCAAGCTCTGTCGATAAACTGAGCTACGAAAGTGCCGAGTATTCTCAAACAGTATTGACAGACAATTAAGAAAGCTGCAGACCTAAACCCAAGGTACGTGCACGCATTCAGTGCCAACTCGTGACTTTAAAGGCCAAAACACTAGAGGTGGCTACTGCAAAGAAAAGGCTATTTCTAGGATGGTAAGATACATTAGAATTCACCAACTTTTTAAATGCAGTTCAGCTGTATACATACATTTACAGGATATTAACCCAATCTGTAACTCTTTTCAGCTCAAGGAACTGCCAGAAACAGATACAGGTGTATATCTTTAACATTACATAGGTACTTCTTCCACAAGCTTGTTCAGTCTTTCAAATTCAGGAGAGTTTCTTGCATCTGTACCATCTTTTGGCAAGAAGTACCTTATGTTTTATTACTCACTGAAAGAGCTCCTCCTTCCCCTTTGTTTCACCCTAGTTACACCATTAGCTTTGTTTAAAAGCCCACAGGTCTCATACTGGAAAAGACAGTTTGCACCATCCGCTCCTGCCAATCGTGATTCTGCAGAGCCCTTACATCCCCCTTTAGTTACTACGTTTGTACGTGGAAGAGCGTTCCTTTGTTCCCCACATGGAGATCATTCCACATAGACCAATCATCCCTGAAACCTTTCTCTGAACTTTTCTGGTCCTAGTTTTTAAGATGAGAACAAAACTGGACACAGGTCTGACAGGATTTATACAGCAACAAAGATGTTTTCTGTTTTGCTCCTTATTCTTTTTCTAGTAACCCGTAATATTTGTGGGTTTTTTCCTTTACTGTTACTGAACAGTAAGATGATGTTTTCATAGTATGACTGTAACTCTTACTCCTCACTCAAAAGGAAGTGGCTATTTCACAATCTAGTGTTTTCTATAAAAACCAGGATTGTTTTTCCCAGAATCCCTTACACCACACACCGAATTTCACTCGGTATTTTATTTGTCCACACACACCATTTCATAAGTCCCTTCTGCAATAATTTAATCTGCTATCACCCCCACTACCTCTAGTAACACAGTGTAAATATAAACAGCTGTTTTTCAGGCAGTTGAAGAACCACAAACTTTGCTTTGTTAACACCAATTTCACACACACACAATGTTTTCAGCATACTAACCAGCATCTGTGAGCAAACAATCGATACTCAAGTAATTCTTTAGTCTACTATAATTCTCTATAATCTTGTATAAAGGGAATAAAATCCTCAAAAAAAACCCCGAGTCAGTATTAATAAAAGGTACATATCAAAGTAAAGTCCTCTGAGCAAGGCATGAGGCTGACAGCTATATTATGATACATGTTTTCTCATCTGTCAAACAACAAAGCTTCCTCTATCAAATAGCAGCCCGCTTGTTCTAAGGGTATTACCTGGGTAGGTGTAATGATAGGAACACCACCAACTATTTCTGTCCTGTAAGAGACTTGTTTCTTTCCACCTGGGCTTTCAGCTTGACGATTTGCATTGTCCATTTGACAGAGAGGATCAGACTGCTTTGGTACCTGAAAGTGGAATATGATAAATAATGTACGTTTTATGAAGACCTCAAAAAAGCCCTAATCATCACTCAGGAATTTCTGTCCTCAGCAGGATTTAACCAATGTTCTCTAATTGTAAAAGGCTAGACATAGCTTACACGCACATTTGCTGCAACGGCTATGCTTCAGTTCTCAAAAGAATACTGGTGCCGATGAAGACATTTCACCAGGCGTCTTGAAATCTAAAAGTCAATTCCCAGCTTTGCCATAAGCACTATACTTTGTCTTCAAGAAACACTGCTAGTGTGTAGAACTGGTTCTTTACTTTTCACTTGATTCAGTTTTAGTAGTAAGCGCTTTAGACTGGAGACATCCCAGCACCTGTAGAGCTAGCACAGGCAGAGCATAAACACAGGGCTACAGTGAGACTTCTGTCAAATAGGATGCCTTACCAGAAATTTGCACTTACACTCCAATATTTGAGAAGACTCCCTACTGCCTCCATTAATCCTACATACATTGCTAAATTCTGTCCAAAATGACCCTAACTACCTATTTCTAACCATCATTAACTGTTAGATAATTCTCTCAAATGTGCAACTGAAGCAATCAAAACATCACAGGAATTTAATTTCCTCAATAAATGTTTACTCAAATTTCTGAGTTTGTGCAAGTAGTAAACAAAAAAAGCAGCACTAACTGGCTACCTAAAACATTGTCATTTATAATCTCCTTTTACCTCCAATATTAATACAGTAAATTTGAAGTGACTTCAACAAGAAGAGATCACGGGTCTCACACCAAAAATATCCTAATCAGCAACCTATTGGATATTTACATAGGACATTCAAATTACTTCAGAAAGAAGGGGCATGCAAATTTGTCTTCACACACTGAATTACCACCCGAGACTATGGCACATTCAAAACTTGAAATTGAACTCATCCATAAAGTAGTTTTGTTTTTGTCTAGTTTGCTGTGATCCTAGTTCCTATGCCCAGGACTGCTTACTTAAAAAAAAAAAAACAACACACAACCACCCACACCAGCTTGCAAAGTAGTGCAAACAGTCCCGAGAGCACAAATTCCTCCTGGGCCAGCGAAGGTGGCACTCAGCAGCTTGCTCAGCTGCAGTGTCAGGCTCATTCTCCCACTTCCATCCTCCCCTCAGCCTTGCGCAAGGCCCAGCTTTGCTAGCACAGGTGAAAGGTGACCCCCGTCACAGACAGGCCTGGCACTGAAGGGTAAGACATTCGCCTAGTGCATGCGGATCATGGGCCTCAGACTTTCAAGAGAAGGGGCCTGTCGCTACAAGCTTTATGGGTTAAGTGCTTGAGCCAACAACTCCTACTTAAAATGTTACAGACCAAACCTACAACCACCACCTGATACAAATGTACAAACAGTACTCAAACAGGTACACAATGTGCTGGTCTGCAAAGATTCGGAGTTATTTTGAAATTATCAGCACTCAGTACTAAAAAAAATGCAATGAATCTTGGACCATTACAGTGAGTAATGCTTATATGAAAATTAATAACCGAATTATCTTCATTGATTAAATAATTAGCCATACTAAATAACCTCTGAACAGATTAACAGTTCAAAGCCTTGTTCCTTCAAAGACAAAAAAAATACTAATGACTTCACCAGCCATTTAGAATGCAAGTTAAACATGTGACTAACAGCTTCCAGACTAGATTCTAATTTGATGCAATTAAATTTTTTATTCATTCTATTTCTTGACCTGGAAACAATTCAAGCTGGCTGTGGTGCATCCTCCTTGTGAAAAACCCAAGTAAGAAGGCTTTGCATTTCTGGAATTTTTTTATTTATTAGTAGTTGTAATGGTTTTATAACTCCAAAGAAAAGGCTACATTAAAACAATGCAAACAACTCATGAAAGCATCCTTAGATAACCTAAAACCGAGAAAGTTATCGACGATAAATATGAATGTGCACACCCATGCTCAGAACCCCAAAGGGTAATGCCTCTCAAAACAGTTGATATCATCGCTTCCCCAAAACTGGAGAGAAAACAAACCCTTAACTTCTGCCTCCTGAAAAGACGGAGGTAATACGTGGGGTTTTCCAGTATGTGATAAAAAGCTGTCCTGGTACAAACCACAGAAGTAATTTAACACTCATCAGAAGAATGCATTAATGGCTTTTTCAATGGATGTCACCTAAAATCAGGAGAGCACCTTTGGAACATGGCATGTTGTCTTTGCTCATTATTTTAGCAATACTTTACAAAATACAAACTTTTGACACCAGCCAAATGTATGTGTATCTCTTCATTGCTTGCAAGTGTCTTCTGGATATCTCAATTAATATTAAATGTGTATGGTTAATTTTAAATTACTAGAAACAATCATATGCTTTAATGAAAGCATCACATTTTTGGCCAATTTCCAAAGCAAAAAGTAAAATAAACTCAAGTTTAGGGCAAGCTCTGTAGGGTTTCTCCAAGTCTTGGAAAGCCAAACCAAGACTAGTTTGTAGAGATACCAGGACTACTCTAGTACAAAAACTGGAGGCAAAGTTTAAGCATCTTGAGACAGTCACCATTTGAAAGCATTGCTAAATATCAACTAAACCACTTACTGTGATTTTGGTAGCTTTGTTCAGAACATTTACCCATTCAACTAGGTCCTGCTGATCATTGGCTTGTAGAAAGTATTTTCTCATCCCTGCATTCATAACTGTTAAAAAACATTATGAAAAGTTAACAACACTGAAATTTAAGAGCAAACTTAACACCATCATAGAAAGATTTGATTTCAGATGGAAAATCCAGTTTAATTATTTAAGCTGTCTGCTACATTTCTTTTTAGAAAATCATCTTAAGACACATACACACACTTGACAGGCTTATTTAATTCTTTAAAAAAGCTTATTTTTAAGCTTTCCACTTAAAACAGCACCTTACAGAAATTGTTAAATGAATTTTATGACATAAAAATAAAGCCTTGAATTTTATCAGAATTTTCTACAGTTCAATTTCCCCTTTTCTCAATTTCCCCAAGCAACAGAGTTTTATACCTGGGGATTTCTACAATTTCTCCTTTTAATCTTCTGAGCAGTATCTGCCATCCTTTGCAACCAATTCATTAACATGATTATGATCAATGATTTTTTAGCAAAACAGATTTGTGGAAAAATCAGTATTAATAAGTATAGAATGCTCAGGAACAAAGAACTTGTAAAATAAAGTTTTATGGTCTGGCTATTTTATTCAGTGACTTGGCAGAGAAAGCATATTTTCAGTAAGTTCATATATCTACCCCACAACACCTAGCATACCTTTATCCAAAAAGGACAAAAATATTATTTCTATGTAACAGTCAAAATAATCACAGCTAGTTTTCTCAAATTCTAAGAATTTATCTTGAAATTAGTTTTAAGGTGAACAGTGACTAAACCCTTCCTAGAAGTTCGAAGCACTGCTGCTAAAGTCCGAACAGATTTTGCTGCTCTGCCTCTAACATTACAGTTCTTCAGGTCCTCGCTAACAGCAAACACATACTAAAAACAGATAACTTTGTACTCTTCCATCTTTCACCCCAAAGTGAATGGTTTGAAGCAAACACTATTAGAAGCAAATATAAATTCAAAATACAGAACTGTATAATAGGGTGACTGAAACAACAACTCCTGGTATTTAAAAAACAAAAATGTAAATGTTTCTTCTAAGAAGTAGCAAAACCATTTTAAATAAATCAGAAATACTAAAAGCTTTCAGCCAGCATCTTTGATCTTTTTATCTATCTATCTTTTTATCATCTAAGGCTTTTTAGAGTGGCCCAATGTCAAGAGCAACTTTACAACTGGTAAAGACAAACACCTCTACACATGCATGTGCAGAAGAATCTGTAGATGGCACCGAACTGACACACTAGGCACTAGTCTAGAATCCTTGAGGCCTTACACACAGGGGTGATTTACCAAGTGTTTCACAAGCTCCAACACAGAAACTGCACAAATTTGCTGGAGCTGCCTTCTCCAGGCCTGTACAACACTGCACATGGCAAAGGACACCTTAACTAACTGTCAGAAAACCTGCAGGCATTTTCGGTACCTTCATCTGAGCTAAAACTCTTACAAGAATGCAGCCATAAATAATGTTTATTCATAAACAGAGCAGAGGCTGATTTCTGTGTCTAACACATTTTGTGTATGCCAATTATTTGCAAAAAATATATCTGGAATTATGGTAAGTTCTGGACAAATTACTTACAAGAAAAATATAAAAAGAGACTGACCATAAGGGGCTTTTATGATTACCTAAAGCTTTATTCAAGTTTAAGTATCAATAACCCTAGAAGGTATCCCAAGCAAATTCTTTCTCTTTGGTACAGCAATAGAGGCTGAAATTTAACATCAGAGCATTGGCTGACCGTATTTTTAGATCAACCAGATCAACTCTTATCAGTAATGCAGATTAAAATAGTTAAATTACTTGTCTTCATAGCTGACAGGCATGCCATGTTTCTGAAAACACCCATCATTTTTCATTAACTTACTAATGCCTCAAATTCCACGTCTGAAAAACTGCTCACTTACTCCTCATTAAGCTGCAATATGAAAAGTCACAAAATATCCTTATGAAGAAACCAGCATACTAAAAAAAGTAATACAAGCTTTTTTGAAAAAACACACTACCAGCTGTATCTAGTAACAGAATTGCAGATCATCTCTGTTACCAATTTCTGAAGAATATACTTTATGCACATGCTGCACACAAGAACTTACCAAAACAGAATTCTGCCTTTGGCCTTAGCTTAGTTGCATCGCTAACCTAGTAGGGAAATTAAGACTGTAAATATCACTGTGCATACAAAATATATATCAGCTATCACTTTTTTCTTTCATGTAGCTAAATCCAAAGATTAGTAGCATAGTAAGCCTGTTTGTTCCATCTGTATATTTTTATACCTAAAAATACTATATAAAAACCAATTCAGGATGTGCAACCTATGGTTGCTTAAGCCATATGTTCCCGTTCCTTAAGTTTAAGGATTTTTTACCAGACAGATGTTGAAAACTGAAAGCATAACTATTCTACTTGCATTTTGAAGTTCTACATCTCAACTGAACTAAAAATTCAAGCACATTTTGTAATGACAAGGACATCGGTTGTATTTTGTTCACTAACATAAAAAGAGTAATAGCCACTTCAGCAGTCTCTAAAATGTTGCAGTGTTGGGGCAGGAAAGTAGTAGTTGTTCTGTTGCGAGAGGTGCTGACATTTTTACATTATAGAGCACTTCTATCAAGGGCAGGGTAGAAGGCAGGCAACATCTCACATCAAAACCCTTTTTTTGGCCAGAAAAACCCCACAGGTACTGCACAACTAGAACTATGGAAAGTTAGGCAGAACATCTGCACAGGACGCCCACATGAGCTGCCTTCAAAGGTGCACACAGGTGCAAAGGCACAGGGGACCACCCCTGTTCCCATTAAAAGTCAGATGCAAGATTTCAGATTTCTTAAGGTGACAACTGTGAGGTTTGGAGCAAAGTAAGCACAGGAGGAGGAAACCAGGAAGGACATAAGCAGGTCTCCATAGGCATTTTCATACTCATGATATAACTGGCATCAATGGTGTATTTTACAAGAATACAAAAATACCAAAAAAGGTGGGAAGATGCAGTATGACAAGAAAAGCAAAGGAAGGATGAGAAATGAGCAGAAAGACAGGGAGGTCAATTATTTTTCTCCATTTCTTTGTTAATGTGTTATATGCTACAAATTTAACCATGAAGACTTTCTTACTTCAGTTTTCTGTCAGACATATTTGGAAGTGAGTGTATAGAGTATAACAAACAGGGCGTTTTGTAGAAATTTTTCTATTCTATCTATTTAAAACCATAATTACTTGCAAACTAGCACACCCAGAGACTTATCTTCCACTTTATAAATGATGTGTCTCTTCCTCAAGACTATTTGGAATTCAAAGACTTACAAAGAACTGAAAGATACAGTTCAGAAATATTAATTCTATGCAGCACGAAGACCTGCCATTTGAAATCACAAAACAAACCTAGACAACACGATAATTAGTCTGTTCTTATTTTAACCTGATACTATAGAAGCATTTGTTATCACTTCTCTAAAACTCACAAGCAGCACATTCCCATGCCCTACATAGTGGGCATTTAACATTGTCTAAAGTTGAGGCCCTCAGAAAAGGCCCTTGGCAGTTACCACCGAAAAATTAACAACAAGTGTCTTACATTATTATCTTACCTTTGAAATATAGGTAAGTTTAATGACTCCAACAGGTGGAGATCCAGAAGGAAGATTCTGAAACAAATCGTATGTTATAAAGTGAAACTAGTTTATTCTTATATCACAGTGTTTATGCATAAAAAGCAAATAATTCCACAAACAACAAGAAAATTCTACTTGTTTTTATAGACAATACACAATGTATGTTTGAAACCGGATCTAAACTACTTGTTTATTATACACACATCTGTTAATCAACTAAAAACAGAAAGACTGCTAGAAACAATACAAATAGTGATTGTTTCAGAGGTTTATACTAGAGGAAAAAGGATTTTTGCAGGTCTGCATCCAGGAAATACGGAAAGAATACTTTTTCCTTAACAGATGTTGGTGTTTTATGTATTTTGACCAGGGCAGACTGAAGGAACAAGAAGTGACATTCATGTATTACGTCAGATACTTCAAAGGCCATGTCACGTATTTCCAAAATGGATGGAAAAATCATAGTCTTTTCATATTAAAGTTACTGCAGGGAAAGGCCATGACACTTAATTTACAATCTCTATTACAAAGATCCCTAAAATATATTTACAATCCAAAAAGGAGCTGTCCATTGTTTTTATCTCTTGCTTAACATACTAGTCTTAACATTTATATTACTGTCCACAATTAATTAGCAGCCTAGAAATACAAGTTAAAGAACTGAGCCTCATAAAACACTGTTAACTTTTATTAACTGTTTCTAATGAAACAGTCTTCCTAATTTTATGCCTTTGAATAGAGCATCGTTTTCCATATGCTTTTTTCCATTACAATTTTTACTTTCAGAATGACCCCTTATGTTACAGTATCATTCTTCCCACTACAGGCCTCCCTGGAGACCATACTGCATCTGCTTGCTGATCCTTTCCGCAGCTAAAGTGCTCTCCATTACACCATAGTGCCTTATGAACTTCTACATCACAAAGAAAAGCCTAATGCTACCCACAAGATCAGACAGGCAAAGAATTGCTTTATATTGCATTCATATTTCAAAGGTAAGAAGTAGGTTAGCTTTACTAGAGACTGGTAACACTGAAATTAAAGTCTGCCCATCCTGCCCAAATAAATAAATTTTACTTTATCAGCACAATTTTGATCCCAGCATACATCAGTTTTATAATCTTTATATTAGGATAATAATGTGTTGTTAATGATGGACTTAAACTATTTCTTTGAACAGATGAACTGATGTTCACAAATACAAATAGAGCACTTTATCAGCAACAAAGGGCCCAGTGAAGTTTTGTACATACTGTAGACTCATCCTATAGGAAGTTTCATCACTTCAAGATTAAGAACGGTCTCCACATAGTGGCTTTACAAAAACCCTGTTGTTCTTCAAAACTAAAGCAGCAGACCACGAAAATCAAGAACTCTCAACTTGCCTCTTGCAAGGCATGCTTTCATTTGTGCATGAATGCTAACATCAGAAAAAAAATAAGGAAGTCTAAACTAAAGACTCTAAGAGATATGCACTCCAAATGTCATTAGTCTTGAAATACTGTAGAAATTGCAATTATTCAGAAGTTTTAAGTTTTGCCCACATGCCCTGGTTATATCACAGGAGAAACTGAAAAACAGAATTGCTTTGTATCACTCATCGAGATCAAACGTTTGAAGTCTCTCTTACTTCCAGAAATGGTCTTTTTTCTCCTCTTCAAAAACTGCTAAATGCTTCAGTCACAAGTCACTTTCATCAAGCTGCACATAGTTCGATTTTTTTCGTTGGTTCCTTTGAACACTAGACTTGTACGGCATTTTAACTCTGGGCTCCCCAGCAGAGCAGTACATGAAAATTCTTCTGGCAGACAATTGTCAGCTGACCTAGATCCTATGCTTTCACTGTCTTTGTACCCAAACCGTAAGCAGTTATCTGTTCTCCCCTTTGCTAGAAAACACACTGATGTGTGTACAATGTGAAAGCAGCTTTTATACAAAGCACACTCTCTTTATTCCTATACCACTCATGCTGTATTGAAATGGCAAGCATCGTTAGAAATTGCTTTTCAGTGACTGATTCTGTTGAGGCAAAATAATATGAAACAGCTAACTGACCCACGCAATGCCACAATAACGAAATCCTTCCATGTAAGGTTAAAGGTGAATTAGAAGACCTGTGTAGTGAAACTAGCATTTGATTTGGCTCACCTGGTTATATTATATAGCACTACCTAGTACCTGCAAGAACTTGTAATGCACACTCACAACACTTAATAGAAAATATAGCGCATCATGATTCAAGAACTAATGACCGATTTATAAGTGGGATCAAATTCAGATTCCCATCTGATCCCTAAACTTCCTCTCAATACTTAAGATTCTATATATTGGCAATTCACTGACGTTCAGGTTGCTTTTAATGTTTTACTATTAAGTGCAATGGATAATGTTTTAAATAGAATACGAACTCTATTTTTTCCTTTAGAAGACTGCTCATATCAGCAAAGAAGAAACACTGATTTACAATTATCTCACTTATGTAAGTAATTTTTTCCCCTAGCTTCCAGGTCCATAAACTAATACTAAATCCCATTTTTCTTAAGTAAATTTGTTCAAAAAACATCTGAAAGTGGAAATTGACAGGAGCCAGGGAACTATTGCCAAGAACATCTCACCTGTGGGTTATCCATGTACCACACCAGACTGTCTTCTCGTGTGTCCAGAATGAAGTACCGCCGCAGAAACTTGCCACTATTCTCATTTTCTTCAATATCTAGGAAACCACAAATGCGATTCTGACGATCCACATAAGGCATTTCTGACCCTGAACATCACACTGCAGAACAAGAAGCATAGAAGTTAAGCAAAGTTCCTTGTTACTAATTTTAAGACTGCTCCGTGCCTACCCACAACATTTTGAGCAGTTTCAACCAGTAGCTTAAATAAGTTTCTACAGAAGACTGAGGCATAGCTGTTTCCCCCCACTACCACCACTGAACTTTTAGCTAGGTCTTTCTTACTACTTTGAAGCATATACTTGGGATACCTGATACCCTAAGTGCAAAGATACAAGTGGTAAATAGATGAGCACCAAGGATAGCTTGTACAAGATCACTAAAGAATAATCAAAGAATCTCCCTCGCAACTTGCGCAAAGTTAAAATAATGCTAGGTTTATACTTCCTCCTTTGACATTGCCTTTCATGGTCAAAAAAGGATCTTTGTCAGCAACTCTACTGTCCAACGTGATTTTTCACATTTTGCTTAAGCAAATTCAACAAAAAGGCTTTCAGAAACATTGTTCACATTTTTCTTTTCTCCTACAAAAAAGCACTTCATGTCCAACAATATCTAAGAGCAGACACCTTTTCATCTTTATACATTAAATAGCCAAATTGAAGTTGTATGCGCAGCAGAGATGTGAACAAACTTGCTAGTCCAAAACCGAAATCCTAAATATCCATGCGGTACTAAGTTTGAGGCTGGCAGGCTTTTTTAAATCTTGGGTTGAGGGATTTTTTTTTTTTTTTGCCTTTTTTTGTTTTGCTTTAATAAATGAAGAACTGTACTGCTGACCACCTATACCCACTTTGCCTGCTTCACCTTTTATGGTTCTGTCTTAGTGCAGGCTATTGCATCATTTATTTTTTTTTTTGATTCCCTTTATTTTATGGGACATTCATTTTACCTTAAGAGCCAGCCTTGTAAGACCAAAGACAAATCTGCATGCTCATCTAAAAATGGCAATAAACATTATTTTAAGTATGAACAAAATCAGGTCGATGCTGATCTTTCCAGAGCAGGAAAGAAACAATTCAGTCTTCTTTATGCTTTGTTACAAAACTCAGAAATAGCACATATCCAAAAATATTAACATGAGACATAGAAGGTTTAAGCACTTCATACTTGCTCTTTCCGTAACATCTTCCAGGTTTCACTGTGTAATATGGAAGCTTCTTTTTAATATTTCTTGAAGTTGCTTACCTTTACTATTTCCTTAAAGTTATTTTATTTAAATATAGTTATATACACACACAATGAGGCAGACCCCTGACAACCATCTGTAGCTAGCTGTTGATAAATCACAGTAAAACCTGATATATGGTTACATTTTAAAGTGTTTATTTTGGGGAAGCAGATATACAGGTAAGCCTACATTTATTTTGGGGGGTCACATATTCAAACATGTATATATAAGCTTGTATTTACAGCTGTAATTTTACATGATTAGAATATTAGTCAAATTTTGCTTCCATCACTGAGAAACATTTTTTTTTAAATTATCCTTATTTTGATACCATACTAGAAGAATTTCTAGTAAACAGTTTTAAGCCATTTAGCTCAATCTGTAAAATAACTAACCGTTTTTGTGCCCAACGCCAAACTAATTCTCTGGTGCAAACCTAAGTCTGATTCATTAAGTCTGGCATGACAGACCAGATCTAACAATCTCAATTCAGCAGCATTTGCAAAAAAATGAAGAGATTGCAATATCATAGTGATGACAGACTATTTAAAATGTTATTTTTTTAACTATAAGAGACTAAGTTATAAAGTTAAATGCATTTGTGTGTATAACAACATTAACACACTTTTGTTTGGGGTGCAAGATATTTTCTATATAGCTACAAGGACTTTAATGTAAATAAGCCTTCCATTAAGTCCTTGACCAATTTGGTTTTCTTTCTGCCTCCAAAGGTAAGTCTCCATATTTAAGTTATACAACAATGGTTTAAATCTTCAAAAACATACATTTGTTCCTCAATAAATTAACAAAATTTACTAAGGCAACCTAAATTTTATTATTATGTTCCTCAAAATTTAAATATCACAGATCTAAAACAAGTTCTGTAACGAAGTTACAGAGTAAAACCAAACACTTGAGTACTCTTAAGACAATGTCATAATCATAACAAACATTCATCAGTAATTCACATGCTGACTCTTGGGATCACTTTACACTGAAACAACATCTCACTATAAACACATCTGCAGCTAGGGGCAAGCTTAAGAGTAGTTGTTCTCTAAATTATACCTCTAAGTTCGCAGAACTCTGCATCACCCACACCTTGTTTTCATTTAAATGAACATATAAGCTGTCATTTACTGGTATTGTCTTAAATTGTGCCAGGTGGTCCTTCAATAAAATATGCAGCCCTTCTGGGACTCCACTTTATTTTAATATCAACAGTTTATGAAGCCCAGAAAAGCTTTGTGCCTTAAAAAAAGCAAATACTGGTGGCTGGTTTCCTGTCTGAGCAGGCTTAAGCCGTGTTCTCTGCAGATGTGAAGAAAATGAAACAAGGAAAACTTGTTTTTGAAACAAGATACAAATTGATTAAGAATCCTTGCATAAACCCAACTGACTTCTCAACACACTTTTCCCCCTATAGAAGAATCTAAGTTTCAAAAAACCTTTTAAGAAAAGTGGAGAATACTCATAATGCTCCATTATGACCATACAATTAGCTAAAGCTGAACTACCCCAATACTTTTAATTTTTTTCTCCCAGGGCAAAAGACAAAACTCAGCAGCTTTCTCTTATTTGTCAATAAATCAACTTTCATAGGAAAAGAAAAATCCCTCAATTCATACAGATATTCTATTTCTAAGTACTACTAGTTAATTTCTAGCCTACAAAATGATATTATTTACAGTTCCTTTGTCCTCTGATGAAAACACAGGATAAACTATCACTAATTTAAAACTTAGATTGTGTGACTACATTTTTCTTCACATTAGTTCAAAATTTCTCATGGGCTTACTGACCTCCACCAGAGCGATGCTCTTAGAATAACAGATAAAAAATTCTTTATTATAAAATTGAAATCAAACAAAATCATCCAACTGTTTTTTCCCATTTTAAAAGTCTGCTTCCACCATATTACACCCTGGCAAGATTCCACCATAAATTAATACCAATTCTATTCATCATTGATTAATGAACCACAATTTGTAGTGCACGTTAAAAAAAAATACCAATTTGTGCCTTTCTTCCAGTTACTAAAGCAACTGAACGCACACAACAAAACCACCACCACGATACCCTTCCTGGTAACTCCAGACAGACCAGAACAGCAACCATGACAGAATTACCACATTACTTCTAAAGATTCATAAAAAGAACTGCAGAATTCCAACATCAATTCCACAATGTAGGAGATGTGGCTGAAAGGCCACCAGCCTAACAATTCACTAGAACCTCAACTTAAAATTGTCTTCAGAATATGGATCTTGCCTTACAGAAATATGATTTACTTTTCATTATTATTTCAGATTATTATAAAAAATCTCTAACTCTGTACATTTTATAACTCTATTACACGCAGACTTGGTGATTTTCTACAGCAGAATCTGCAGCACAATCTAATAACTCTTCTTCCCACTTTTAGAATCAAATATTATAAAAAGATTACAAGCTCTGAAGAGAGAAAAGCTGAAGGCATCAAACCTGTAACAGATCACATACAACTGCATTTTATTTTGCCTTCCTTCCCGGGGGGGGGGGGGTGCGGCGCGGGGCAGGAGAGGGAGGAGACAGGTCAATGACATAGCACTACTTCAGAAAATTTACCCCCATGGCCCATTTCCTTTGGTTCTCGCCATAATCCCCCAGAAGCTAAAATATTTTTGAAAACCTGTTTTGTGGCAATATTGATACTCATATGTAAGAATTTAGAAAACTCTCAGCTCCTTAAAATTTCCTCTTGGAGGGCTGTGTTACAATCCAAACAAGAGGTCTCACTTATTTTTGAAGTCTTGCATCCCTCTTTCCAGTGGCAGCGTACTAATTTAAGTAGGTACATACACCTCATCAGCCCAGCTTCTCTCAGATTTCCCCTCTCACCGCTCTTTTCCTCTGAGGTATACCATATACCAACATTCCTCAACATTTATATCACAAACTGAAAGCTGCCTGGCCTCCCGGCCACCACTATAAATAATAACAAAAAAAAAAAAAAATCACAGATCAGTCTCCCAGTCTACAACTGTAAATGCATGACTGCACAACTAGAACCTGCAGAAGCACACAAGCATCTTGTTTTCACCATCTGTAACAGATTGCTTAAACTCTCCTACATGAGTTTCTATTTTTGGTTTCACAGCAGCACCTGTTCTTGAGTTCACCTCTTCTACAGTTTGGTTGCAGCCTTCATGACTTCAAGTACAAAGTCTATACAACACTACTAGAGTGGTATGCAAGGCAATGTATATGTGTAGTGTTATATTTCTACAGCCCAGCCTCTCCTTTGACAGAATGTTTGATTTCCACAAGTAGGCATAAACCACAGACCGCCGCCTTACTAGAGAAAGTAGAATTTCATATGAATAAAAGGACTATGCAATAGGCTTTGCACTGTCCACGTGAAAGCCTGATTAAGAAATCCAGCAAGATAAGCACTTCTCCTTAATACCTTTTAGCTTTATTTTACATGTGTTTTCCCCAAGTTTTGTGTATAATTATTATTCTTATTTCTTTAATTTAAACTAACACTTCTACTTCCTGCTTTATTAGTGTATGGACAGTTTAAACCTTGGATTTAACTTACCACAGGAGATGACTTTGGGGTTCTTTTCCTATTAGTAAGAAGATTAAGAAACATACATTACCTACTTACTCATCTCGATCAAACAGTGAACAACATTCATAAAGCTACACTTGATAAATATAAAATGATGCTATGAGTCATGCCCATACCTCCTCCCCACCCCCGTTTTTAAGCTTTACTAATAACACTAGCTCCATCGCCGCAAAGGGAGTGTAAGCAGCATCCCCAGCGAGCTCCAGTCTTTTCCGCAGTTCCAGGGACAGCTTCATTACTGAGTGCTCTTGGCTTTTGCCTAGGCAATTACTATCAGCTTCCTGTTGTAAATCAGCTCCTCTCCAGTTGGTTGTCTCTTTTGCTGGCCATTTACTCCATTTACTGATTCCCAAGGGTAAGGGATGAGTTCAGAGTTCAGGCTGTCCTGCTTATACCCTGGAGGACCCAGCAATGAAAACCTTCCTTCTTGCATACGTGCAAGACGGCAAGCAAAGGTGGTGGGGTA
Organism: Falco rusticolus; assembly: GCF_015220075.1. Lineage (NCBI taxonomy): Eukaryota > Metazoa > Chordata > Aves > Falconiformes > Falconidae > Falco > Falco rusticolus. The sequence goes on from NC_051195.1 coordinate 5,527,109, forward strand.
GGGGGAACCCCTACTCTGACACAACGTTTTCAGACACTGTTCTGAACTTAAATCACAAATTTTCAGGAAAGTTGTTCAAACTTCTTTATTTTCAACACTTTGAAAACCTTCCAGTAGAGGCAGAACACCATATAGATAATTTAAACTGAGCAGATTAAACTCTGCTCATCTTTCATAAACCCCTTAAAGCCACGATTTCCTAAGTACCCAAAACGTGACAGAAAAACCCTAATCCAGGAGCTAGACAGATTACTTGGGTATGATTCTGATGACAACCAGTAAGATAATTTAGGATTGACTGTTTTAAAATTACACGTTGAGCTTTTCTGTTTCCCAAAGAACCTTCACTAATTCATTTTTGTTCTGGAGGGCACATGCATGCTTCTGTTGAACAGAGAAGACACGACTACAATTTGGGTATGAAGCTATTAGTAATATTTTAACTACATGTACAAATAAGAACAGGAAGTCTCCAGAATATGCTGCTCCCTAAATTTAGATTCCTCCTCTAAAGCAGTCAAGCAAAAGGAAAAAAGCAGATCCAAAAGGCCACTATTCACCTGGAAGAGAATTCCTAAGCATAAGCAGTTAGTCTTTGAAATTAAAAAAAAAATCTGAAAATAGCAGCAGCAGCATCGACCTCTCCTATGCCTGAACAAGCTACAAGGCATCTCAAACACCACATCCCTCCCCCAGCACCTAATCCAACTTCCAACCAGGCCACAATAGACAAGAATCATCATTTGCATTGATGAATCATCCAACAACACAGCAGTCTTATCTTGCATTTTTAAGTCTTACTCAGTCAACATTCTGTCTTCAAAATGCATCTGATCTGCTGTTTTCCAGGAAGACTTGTTAAATCAGGGTAAACAGACTATTCCCTTCCTTTGCAGTGTACCTCAGCAAGTCAAATGACTATAATTTTATTCCATACTATCTACTAAAGTACTACAGCATTAATCCCAGGTGTTTTCAACATCCATATATAATCAACACTTATTAAAATATACATTTTACAACCAAAATGCAAAGCATGCACCCTCTCTCAGTACAGATTGAATCAGGTAAAACCTGCTACACCTCAAGACCCTTGATATAATAGTATGTGGAAGAGCAACAGTTTGCTCAAACTGACATGTGAAACAACTGAGATGAAGTTAACCACAAAAGATGCATGCAATTAAAGAACACAGACCACCACCTGCCTGCCTCCTTCCCTGCTACACTGGCAATTAAGGTTTTCCACAGCCATTCTGGTCTTCCTCCCAACTCCAGACACACTGCTCACCAGAAAAGCACAATCATTCACCACAGACAACACCACCAATCCATGCATAAGCTCTTCTAGGCTAAACTGCAGTAATGTTACTTTTGTCTGGGTAAGAATTTCAGTATGTTTTAGGGTGAAGACTGGAGTTCTAAGGAAAATGTTTGGAAGTTACCCGAATCCATCATGCACTTGCCTACTTCAAATAGTGATCGATCTGTTCCATGATGGAACAGATTGGTACTTCCACAAAAACTTTTGCAGGAATTTCTGTAAGTGATGTTTCATGCTCTTAATATAGCGTTTTCCTCCATTTTAAGGTATTTACAATAGCAGCCAAAGGCTTTGGGATATGATGAAATGAGGAAATGCATTGTACAGGATACAAAATTCCTCTCTGTTACTGATCTCTTAAGACAGCCAAAACAAAAAGCTGCACCTATTAATCATTTTTTCCTAGCTAAAACAAGTATTTTAATTGTTCCTCTAAATACATTGAGCTAATACAAATAAAAGGAAGCATTCTGTGCAATGAGGCCAAGACACTCTTGAAATTCACCTATTAATAACTTAGGAGTGATGACTCGCCTAGAAAGAAATATAGCAAAATTCACAAAGTTAAAAGACAGTGAAAGAATATGTTCAATAACACTAAGTTTTTACAACAGTCAGAAGTACAGTTTTCATCACTTCACATAAAGTCTAGGTAATACAAAGTTACTCAAAATGAGACATAACCAGAGAAAAACAAAATATAGTTATACTAATTCACTTTAACTTATCTCATACAATCCTCAAAACAATTTTTTAAAAGCTTATTTGTGTCAGTTAGACTAGTTAAAATGCTTAATAATGCAGATTCAGAGTTGATTTTTTACAATTATTTGTCATGTTACTATGGGCCTTCTCAATTTTACGTGCTCTATGTAAAACTCCAAATATGGCATATTAGGTTCTTGTTCTTGAAAATGCTTACATGCATTGGTCTATAGATTTTTCCCCATTAATGACACCTAAACCAAATTAAAAATTAAGAAATAAGCACATTACTTATTAGGATTACTTATCATTACTAAAAAAGCTGTTTAATTTCAATTCCTAGTAACTGTTCCATCTAGGGCAGCCACTCCAAGAACTCCAATTCCACACACTGCCAGCTGTTTCAAACTCAACCCAAATTAGTCTTCAAATACGAAAGGGCAAGAGTCTCAAAAGCATCACAATGACTTTGGAGCACAAAGATTATCCCCATCAAACCACAAATTCTGGTGAAGCTTATTTGACCTCATGAAGTTCAATACAAAAAGGTGAGGCTATTAAAAAAAAAAAAACAGCTTGCCATTTTTGAGCCAGTGTTGCTGATTTTCACTGTAAACCCTTGGTACAAACTCACCAGCACAAACACAGACCCTCCTCCTGTGAAGTACCCAAAAACAAAAATCAAAAGGCCAGGTGCTTAGGAAACTAACAAGTTGAAAATATCTTCAGTTTTTGCAGAGTATTGTTACATTGTTAAAGAAATACCAGCATGTACATACCAGAGTGTTAAATTAATTTTGAAAGTACTGCTTAAAAATTATCTGCCTCAGTAGCACCAAAACATTGTGCTGAAAACACTGGGGAGAAGCCAGAGGGCAACTTCAGAAAGTATTGCAGGAGTAAATAGATCCAAAGACAAGTTCCAAATTTAAATGCAAGAATATCATACTCAGACTAATTCCATTAAACTGTACATATTTAAGACACTCTAAAGCCAGCTCTAAACAGCTGAATACCTGTGAATTGTGATTTCACATTACTTACTTCTACTAGTAGCACAGCATATTACAGGCCATCTGAACACAAGTTTGAAACAACATTTAATAATTTTGTCTACAGTGAGCTCAGAACAAAACAAGCAAGCATATTTTTCAACACTTGTAACTAACTGGAGTCTAACAGGGTCATTGAAGTATCAAAGTATCAAATAATGAAATGAACACCATCAGATGAGTATCTGGTTTGACCTTTTTTAAAAACTTGAAAGGATTTAATGAAACCAAAGCATAAAAAGTAACAGATTATCAAATTTGGGTTTATAGATCCAATTTAGCAAATTCAGTGCAATATAAAAAAATGCAATGATTCATCTACATTAATACTCTGGGAAGGAAAACCTGTCACCGTTAAGATTTCACCTTACTGTTACCTTAATACTGTGGGGCTTTATGGTACAGACTACATTCACTTCACTGCGTAAGACACCACGCAGGCCAAAATGCCCACTACTGCAAAGATTAGACACCTTCTCCAGATTCTAGTTCACCTGTCAATCATATTAGCACTGTACAAGGATTCACAGCGATTACGACTAATCTCAGAGCTTTTCGGTATGCGCAAGTTTAGTGAAAGTTCTTTAGGAAGAATAAGGCTTTGTCTGTCTCATGTAAGCAAACCCACACTCATGGACAGAACACATGCCTGCTCCTGCTTAACATGGTGGAAGGAGAAAATTAAGCTCCCATCAAATGGCAGGGTTTTCAGGTTATTACCTTTCCCCCTTCTGTTTCTTTGTACTTCTTAAATAAAGAAAATTAAATCCCACTCTGGTATATTCAATAGAAGTCTCACCTGACACAGAGAGAAACCTCATAAAATAAAAGCTTAACTGCAATAATAGGTTTTGTAGCACAGTACCAACACAGCAACACTTCACTTACAGCACGTACATCACTAACTTCTCACACCATTTCCAGCAGCCTTCCTCCTTGGAAAAAAACCTGTGAGCCCAAGGAAACCTCACATCAGGTACAGCCCATGTCTGGTTGCTGACCTTTTTCCTTACCTTCTTACTTGTGCAATACCACTAACACCAGTTTACTGCACAGCTGTTCTGCACTGACACTGGTGCTTCCCAAAACACAAATTACAACGCATATGGAGAATAACCATGCTCCACCTACAGAGTAATCCCAGGACTACCAGGAAGTCTTCAGGCTCCTGGCACTTTGGAAGATTACTGCCTGACCTATACACAGCAAAACTGGGGAAAAAAAAAAATAATCACAAGTCTTGTGTATGTGCAACAACATGCCTGGAAATCCTGAACTTATCCGGAGTATGCAACAGACTGGTTTTCAACCTGTTGTACTACAGCCTTCCCCCAACAAGGGAACAAATGGACCTCCCTAAGAAATCCTGCTTCTCCACCCAAAAAAACCAAGGCAACAGCATAAATTAGCAAAACAGTATAAAAAAAGTGACAGCACCTACAGTGAACTTGATTAACGAAAGAAGTTAACTAGAAAATAAATAACCCAAGCCTGAAGTCCTGAATAAGCAGGAACGCATCTGAAGCCAGAACATCCTTGAAGCACTGCTACCTAACTTTGCAGCACTAGTGCACATACAGGCACTGAGTCTACTAGCTATAGAAATAACTTGCCAGATGAATTATTAGTACAGCCTAAGCTTCCCCTTGTTATTATAAGCCTCCCTAAAGAGTTAACCAATTTATTTAACGACATCTTTTGAAGTGCAGTTTTAAGAGGACTGTTCGCTCTTGCAACAAACCTGACATGTAACTGTTTTAGTGCTTAACAGAAGAACACTTAATTAAATCACTAGTCTGAACAAGTTCAAACACATTTTCTTGGACATGGGATGTAAATGTGGTGGGTACCAAAGCACCCATGGAGAGCATACACATCAAAACAATTACATATTAAGCTAATGAATTTATCACTTGTCAGTATACAGAGACTGTTCCTGGGAGTGCTGACGCTTAGCAATAAAAACACATTTGCAAAGCTTTAGAATTGTTGTCTAGTCTATGTTTTCAGTTTACAGCAGTAACCATCTCATATTTCCACCAGAAAGATCCAAAGTACTTTTAGCTCTATAAAGTTATAAAGACCCTGCTCTTTAAAGGTGCATGCAAATTCTTTTCCCCATTGGGGAAGTGGGAAGGTAGAGAAGCTATCTTCTCTAAACCTCTTTCACATGAAAAGTCAATAAATCAGAGTGAATTTTAAGAGATTCTGAATATCATGCCAACAGAAAGAATTAACAAAACTCACAGCTAAAACATTGGGAGGTAATGGTTACCTAGAATTAAAAGCGTTTTCCAAAGAACAGTCGACAGAAGAACAGAGACAGCTTTGCCATTGTTCCCTGTGTGGCAGTATCATAATAAAAAAAGATCTGCCTGGTTCATTCAGGTATCCTAAGCATTGTTTTTTATGCTTTGTTAAACAAAGGAAGCAATGCAGTACTCCTTAAAGTTTTAAGGACTTGCTTTCTTTTTTTAACTGGTCCAAGACATCTCCAGTGAAAACTTCCACCCCCACCCCCTTATTTTTTTGATTTTACTCCTTCAGCCTGGAGCTCATCCCCAGCTTTTAACTTTGGCAGTCTCCTGAACCTCTCCCACTCAGCACAATGGAGCTCTATGTGGCACATTAGTACTGCACCTGAACACATCAAAACCTGACTGACATACCCTTGCAACACTTCTGCGATGCAGAGAGCCACCAGATGCAGGAGCAGTTTCAGTAGAAGAGCGGAGGGACAGAGAAGCAGCTTGTCCCAGGCCACACAGGAAGCTTTTGGCAACACAGTGAGCTGAACCTGTTTCCCAAGTTCCAGAGCAGCAACCTCACCATCGAACCACCTTTCTTCTACATAAAATACCTGAAACTATTCAGATTTTCAATGCAAAGGCGTATGTTTAAACCTGAAAACTGTTTATAAACTGTTGAATGCCACAAATGTCTACCAGACCTGCAACTCCCTTACGCGTGCAGATAACATCTGTTAAAAGTAAGTGGCTCAGAGTTCTGCACCAGAAAGCTTAATAAGTTCCTTCTCCAAGATTAAAGAAACACCTACACATTCTAGATGCTTCTGCAAGTCCCTGGAGGGAGAAAATGCTGCTTAGTGCTGAGACAATGAACCAAGCTTCCTTCCTCAACAGCAACAAGCCCCTGCTACTTTACCTAGCACTAAGAGGAAAGTGTTATTTATAGAATTGAGCCATATACGAATACGTATCTATGTGTTTCTAAAAGACAGACTAGAACATATATCAAGATTACCTTAGACTCAAATTTTCAAAGTCCTAATTTGAGACATGAGTGTAAGAGCAGAAAAAATTTTGAAACAGGTCAGTTATATCTCCCATTCCAATCCATTACAGTCATTCCGTGCATTAAAGTGTAACTTCAAAACCTGAACTTGAACCATACTTGTACTCTGACCTCTTCAGCGGGCAATTTTTTTAAAGCAGCTACGTTATTTCTACATGTCAGATAAGCTCACTGGAATTTTGATATTTATGTTTCTTATATAATTTTATAGAGCATTGAAAGCAACGCTTCCAGCCATGTTTTATTTCATTTAGACTCAAAAACAAAGGAGTATGTGTACTGACTGTTGTATTTCTTGGATCATTTGTTTCCTGGTGACATCTACAAAACTCTCCCCACTTTGTGTTTTAGGCTAAAGCCAGTTACCTAAATTCCCATGGTTTGGCACTGAATTTACTATCCTGTATTTTCATGCAATTATACCACTGCACAAAGGTTTATTTGGCTCCAAATCCCAGTAAGTATTTTCTAAGAATGTTTCTACTGTTCATAATTATCAGGAAAAGAAGAACAAAAGCAATAAACCATCTTGCAAGAACCATCTTGCTCTTGTATCACAAGCCATTATTTAGACAAACACCGACGTACAGCAGGATACAAGAAAGCGCACAGCACAGCATGCGAGGAAACCTCTCATAACATGCACTCACCAGTGGTGCTGGTTTGCTGCATTTTGAAGGAACTACGTTTACTACGATAACTGTCAGCTTAAATAACCAGGAACACTTAGTAATAAAGACATGGATGGAATTCTAAATCTACTAAAACAGATAAGAATTTTGCAGGCCAGGCAGTTTGGGCTATGTCCAACACTACACTGGAGACTGTATTACAAGTAGAGATCTGTTCACATTTCAGTAATGCCCTCAAGTTCTTTCTAATCTGTTACAGTCAATAAAAACTGACTTTTGCACTTCCCCTCTTCTACACTAACTCTGACGTACAAGTCAGCCTTTATTATTTCTGCCAATATAGCTCCCTTGTCTTCTGAAATAAGCCACAGCTACCTGAAAAAAAACAAGGCCTTTTCCTGCATTCATGTCTTTTCCTTACATACGCAACTTCCATATTCCCCAGGTGCGTGCTTGTCTCCTGTCACTCAGTTACTAGTCCTGAGGAAGAATAAATACAGGGGGAGAGGACAAAAAGGAAACTCACTAAGACGCTTCCTATTTTCTTTGTACACTGGTTCTTCTTTGTCTATTCTCTAATTTACATGAAAGCATCCGCTCCTCTGAAAACACTTAAACACTGCAATATGCCTGGCAGTGACCTACTGTGCATCTTTTTATTTCTGCCCTTGAAATGCATAGCTATACAATGCAACATAAGGCCAATCATAGATATAAAACACAGAAAGAGCTTAAGAAAATAGATTTCATCTTCACAATTTACTAACTAGAAAATAATTTTTCTACACTAACCAAATAAAAATTGCATTTTTAATAACTGCAAAAAGAACAGAAGAGTCACACAGTTCTATTTTTTTATGTGAAGCTCTCTCCAGCAGTCTAGTTATTTGGTGATATCTGTGATACACAAAACCCCTATGTATTATCTCTTGAATTATCACTTTTTCCAACATCAGTGCTTATTTATGCCTGAATTAAAAGGCTCTCCTCCAAATATCAACCAGGCTAAGATTCTCTACTATGAGAGATTTCAGCCCACTTTTAACACTTACTCATGTGACAAACAGGAAAACAGCACTTCTACACTTCTCTGCTTTACCTACCCGACAAGTTTATGTATTGTCACCTGTGTGACTCAAGTGAAAATAACAACCAGAAGTTGGAGACAAGACTGAAGGGACTCTTCGAAACTCCCTGTTAAAACTTACTAGAATGCAGTGAGCGTCCTGTGAATTTATCCAGCATGGAGCCTCATGAGAACTAAAGAAATCTTCTTCTACATAACTGGATGCATAAGACCTTCTCAAGGACTACTGAAATTGCTTTAAAGTTGCACCTGTAAGTCAGCTGTGAAATATATCGATACAAGACTATCATACTTCCTAACTACTTTCAAATCAGAAGTACTAAAAATCCCCACCCTTAAAAGGGCAGTGTAGTAAATTCATTAACACAGAGCAACTCATCATAGTGCAATCTGCCAAAGTTGCCAGGCACAACTCCATCTCAGTAAAGATTGTGTTTGTGCTGCATCATAATGAACACAGCCCAAGCATAAAAAGGAAGTGGACAAATAAAGAAAAAAAAACAACAAAAAGCAAACTCTGCTGGATTCAACAGTAGGAAGCTATTCCTGGAACCTTATAGGCCCAAACCGTATGATCAAATATGGCTCTGTCTTCCAGTGTCATGTGTGGGATTATGGAACGGGAAGAGAACAGAAAAATGTACCTTTAGACATTATGGCCTCTTTTAGTAAAGTAAGCAATTTGTCAGAAGGCAACAAAAAGCTGATGCTGTTCAGCTTACTATATGCAGGAATGCCTAGTAGCCTCTTTAAAAGTATTCCGCTTTTGTAAGAATGTGAAGCATGGAGAGATCTAGCTCTTAAGAATCTAAAAAACCAGTCATTCTTTCTCTCAGTTTTACTCAGATAAGCAACAGAATTCTGCTCAAGTATAATTCACAATGTTCAGCCTTAACAAATTAATAACCACTTCCCGCTTCCCCACTTGATGATAAACTGTTCTTTTTCCTTCTTTGTTAACTTAGCACACTGGTTGGTGAAAGTTAAGACTTTTTTTTTCCCCCGAAGGCCCCAAAACAGGAGCCTGCTCCCCAAAAAGAAACTCCTGTCCTCTTGAGGTTACTTTGCAAACATTTTAAGCAATAATATAATGCCTTTTATGAAGGTTACACATTAGTTACAGCTAAGGGAACTGCACAATACATACAGTATTTAAGTCTGTGTTAAGTCAGTAGCAAGTCAAATGCCTATCTGGAATTTTACATGTGTTAAAACTGCCCAATATGACAATATTAGTTACAGTTTAACATTCATTTATAGCCAAGTTACCCATTTAAAGACACTTTGCTTCAGTAAATAGCCAGCCCAGGTTACAACTCGGCTACAACACAACGCGGAGGCGCAGGCTTGCATTACTAGTACAGGCAACAGCTTTCCAAAACAGCCCTCCTCAGAACTAGCGCCTTCGGAAGCCGAAAACAAAGTAGCCACTAAATGCTGGCTGTCCCGAGCACACTCAGCTCTCCTTGAAGCTGTAGCCTGGGATTTCAACACCGAAGGCGAGCAGGAGCGAGGCCCGGGCCCGGCCGAGCGGGCGGGTGCCGGGGAGCCCACACCCGCCCAGGCACCATCACTGCAGGCTCGGCCCAGATAAGATCGCTCCTTCCCAGCATGCCCACGGACCGAAGTTGAGAAGGAGAGGTGAGGGGGGGGGGGGGGGGGGGGAGAAATATTACGGGTAATGAGATCATCATCTTACCTCTGGGGATGTAACAGAGCCTTGACGGCGTTAGCAGCGCAATTATGGCACGGCCTCCTATGCGCTGCCCCCGAGGTGAAACACGGAGAGAGCCACCCCCCAACACCCCCCCCCCTAAGGCGGCGGCTTCGAGGGAAAACCGAAGGGGAGAAACGGGAGCGGGACGAGGGAAGGGGAAGGCACGAAGCGGTTAGGGCCAAGGAGCTGCACAACAGCAGAGGCGCCGAGGGCACAGGACAGTGCCCTGCCCGGCCGAACAGCAGGCGAGCGCGGAAGGAAGAGCATCAACCGGGCGCCTTCCCCATGGGGCCGGGCCGGGCCGCCCCGCCGCCTCAGCCCCCGGCCCCGCCTCAGCGCCCCCGCCCCGGGCCGAGGCACTTACTGGAGTCCAGGGCAGTCCGGGAGCCCCCTGAGGGGAGCCGGGCCGCGCGGGGCCCCGCCGCCTCCTGCCGCGCTCCCGGCCCGAGGCGGCGCGGCGGGCAGCGCTGTCTCCTCCCGCCCCCCGCTCCCTCCGAAGAAACTTCGCCGCCGGCCGCCGCCACCGACCGCGGCGACACCGCCGAGACCCCCACCGCGCACGCGCCGCAGCCCCACCCCCTGGGCGGTGCGGGGTACGGAGCCTTCTGGGATATGTAGTGCGGCGGGGCGGCGCAAGGCCTGACGGGAGTTGTAGTGCGGGCGGGGCCCGGCGGGCGGCCCGGCTGCGGCGGGGGCGGGGCCGGGCGGGGCGCGGCGCCTCAGGCAGGGCAGCCCCGGCCCCCGGCCCCTGCGCGCCGGCGGGCAGCTCTGTGCTCTGCATCTCTGAACGTGCCGTTGCTTTGATTTTAATATTAATTAAATTCAGTGGAGAGGGAGCAGCATTAAGGGTTTGGACCCGTGGAGGTTTTTCCCCTAGGCTTCTCACAGGCGGCTTGTCACCTCAGGTGCTACCTCAGAGCTTTTGGTGGCAGTCACCGTGGCCCTGGGGGCAAATAACGATTTCCAGTAGTATTTAACCAGTTTTAATAAGCAGTTAACTCTCTTCTGGGCGCATACTAAATTTATACTGAAACACTTAAGTGTTTTCTGAAATAGTAATGTATTTTTTTCCCCCTAGCTTAAGGCAGTGATATCTCTAAAAATAGAAATCATTTGAACTCAGCCATTGCCTGTAAATACATCTTTTGTTTCGGGCTGGCATTTAACAGCCATACTTCACAGCGAAACAAAAGCTGTAATCAGGGCACAACAATAAAAGCTGAAGTCAGCCGCAAACAATGCCGCGCCATTCCCATGGCAACTTTTCCCTATCCATCCCTGGCTGGGTCACGCGCCTTGCAGCTGCACCAGCCAGAAGCTTTCCAATATGGACTTCATTCACAATTATTCATACATTTTCTTTCACGATTTTCACTTAACAGTGCTTTACTGGAGTTAATGTCAGGCAATTAACAGTAGCCAGCACCGTGTCCCTCGCCCGCTGACGTTTCTGGTGCTGACAGGACTATGGTGGCTGCAGGATGCGGCCTGCCACTGCCCTGCACACGGAAGGGCCCTTCGCACAATCGGTTTGCACTTTTTGCCACCAGAAGGCCTTGTGATCAAAAGCAGTTTCATAAGACACGTGCAGAAGGTGCCGTAATGAAAACTAGGGCAGTCTGCAGTCTGATAGATCTTAACTTTCAAATACTTTCTCCAGCCTCCCAAACGTGGTTTGGATAACCATGCGTTGTGATAATAGGACTCAGGAAAGGAAAAAAAGATAACTACATTTAAAAGGGGAAATATATTTGACTGGAATGAAGGTGCAAACCTCGTATTGTAGTTTACCGTCATTTCCATCGTGGAGGACTGCTGCAACCTTCCTTTTGAGATAGCCTCATTCTTCCCATGTTTGCAATTTAGTGAGGAGACAATCAGGTACATGAAGAACTGTCTTTGCTGAAGCTGAGATACAAACCTTTTAAAACTGCCAAATTCTGCAAGTTGCACTATTCACAAAAGTATATTCATTAAATATACATGTGGGGAACCAAAAGGCAAAGAGCTCAGCCACTGACGAGTGTGAGAAGGATGCCACCAATGCAGCTTTTCCTCTGTGAATTGCACTTACAGTGCAGGTGAGCTCAGCAGGGTACATCTTCACCCTAAACCATTTAGGTATCAATCTTTGACATCCAAGACAACCTTATGTGTATAGAAACATAAATGTAGTCATCTCTAATGTCTTGATGTAAAGCAAAACTTACTTTCAGCAGGAGGCTGCTCATAGTTTTAGTGTTTTGATACTGTGCCAGTACACAGGCTACTTAAAGCTCAGCTGAGCTTACTGACTTGGAAGTGATTCAGTATTTTCAGTATTCTGTTCTGTGAAGTGTGCAAATGTAACAATTGAAAGAAATTGTGGTCACAAACAGGTAGACTTCAGATCTGAAGTGATTAGATCATGCAAATACTTTCCCATTCTTCTGAAATACAAAGTAAGTGTGCAAAGATCATGAAGGACAACATGTATTTTTTATATACCCTGCAATGTCTAAAAATTTTCAAGAGTAAAGTCTGCACTGGCTTCTGCTCCATGCAGTGCCACTGGCTTCAATTTAGGAATTGGCTTGGAGCCCAGTATATTCCAGCAGAATTATGAGACAGGCACTTACTTCCTTTCCAGTTGTCTCTATTCATAGTTTTCAAAAGCTGGCAGGTATTCTCACAACAGTCTTCATGCCTGGCAAAAAATATTGGCAGGCCGCTTCTGTACTGATCCTTTACTTAGGAGCTGCTTGTGATTCTCATCACTGAAACGAGTAAGAGAGTTTGGGCATCAATTCCTGCTGGGATTCCAGTTACTCAAAACACGGTCGATAACAAATAACATTTGGTGGGTGGCCTGTGGCAATATGCACCTTTAAGAACAAGTGTTTATTTCACAAGCTATGGAAGCTGTCAGTAGAACGTACGTGTATAACAGTAATACCCAAAGGAGTAATATGTATCTATCTATATGTATCTGTATGCAAATATACAAATATATCACACATGCACATCACATATATGCCCTGCATATACAAATACGTATCTTGCATGTCTCAGCAATGAAGCAGAAATATTCGACAATTCCAAAATATCCCAGTCCTTAACTTTTCTAATTGTATTTTCATGACGCATAATTTTGTCCAGCAGAGAAAGTTCAGCAACTTATACATACACAGAAATAAAGAACTGTGAACAAAACCTCGCTTCATTGCTCTAAAGAAATTAATTCTGTCTTCGACAAAACGGTTTTGTTAAAACTAACAGTTATGTTACAGTGGAAAACAGGAAAAAGCCTGGCCAGTGAATTACTAAGTGTAGAGCAAAATGCTCTCACTATATTCTTTTTTTTATGGGTTCAATATTGCAAATTCCATCCACATGCAGTATGCCTCCTGTGCACTATTTTAAGAGAGGCGTTACTGAGCTCAATGGGACTGCTTTTCTTAGAGGCTATGATCAGGCGAGGTCATTACTCTGCTGACACCTTCAGTGCTGGCAACCAGGGAAAGCTTTTCAGTCATTAAACTTAATTCCAGAGGATGAATGTCTGAGCTTTCTGCAGTGGCATGGGATTGAGTAGGTAATATCTATTACCTAATTAAATTATTTGCCATGACATATAGACAAAAATTCTCCAAGGTTCCTGTCAGTATGACCTGGGGAAGAACCACCCTTTGTAGCTCAGGGTTGCCGGCTGCTGTGACTTCAAACACATGAGCAAGATGGACTCTAAGAAGCAAGGCTGTCTTCTCCACCTCAGGTGTACACCCTCTGCCTTCAGTTATGGACAGTTTCTGGAGCTTGAGAAGAGAACACCACTGTTCCCCAAGCTATCACTAGCTAAGTAGTGAAGGAAAAAACATCCTTTCCATCCCTGCAGGGAATTAGCTGAAGCGCCGAAGAAGGAGGTTTCCCTACAGTCATTTCCTTACAGCAAAACTGCGTAAGTGATGGGCACCTTGGGGGCAACCAGCGCAGACAAACCTCTTCCCTCCATGTCTCCCACGGTGAGGAAAGGAGCAGAAACATTAAAATCCCTGCACGTACAAGCAGACAGTTTAATTCAAAAGCTTCTTTAAAGCGTACTTACAATATGCATTTTAAAGGCTCTAAGTGAGAGCCAAAACTTATTCTGACGAAATTATGTTGACAGAGCTTGGAAATTTAGTCTCACATGGAGGCTGAATTCATTCAGCTTCAGCTGCCAGTTGTTGGATCTTGTTATTAATTTGATACTGAGGTAGGAAAGCGCCCCAATGTAACTGCTGTGTGTAAGTACAGATACACTGTGATAAAGTAATTTCTCAGCCTTTTAAGTACTTCATTTCCCAGAAAGTCATATTTAAGCACTATGAGTTAGTTAGCACGAGGACTGTAATATCTTCATGCTGCAGTTGCTTTCCTCATTCCTATGTGCATAGCATTATACCAAAATGCATATGAAGATTCTTCATTTTCTATCAAACAGTGCATTTTTATTTTTCTTCTGACATTTTTAGAGATAAAGTTTATTAATGGAAAACAAAACACCCTTTCCCCCCTCTTATTCTACTTTAGCCCGAAGCCATTCCACAAAAAAAAAGATGTGAATTGTCTTTAATAGTGTCTCTGCAACAAGAAGTTTGAAATGTTTTCTTCAGCTGGGTACTATCTCTTTCATTCCAAAGCTGAGAGAGCTTAATCTTCTTTAAAATCTTTAAAAAGGGGCCTATTCTGCACTGAAATATATGCAAACTGCCTGGAGGGCTTTCGACTTGCAGGGTTGTTGCAGTCACTTACCCAGCTCAGGACTGTGCTTTGCTTCTGTCTGTTGCTGGGCCCAGCAGCGGCATTCCCTAGAGAAAAGCCAGCATGCAATGCTTTAATTAATGGTCTTGGGATGACGATGGAAGGTCAGGACGCCTGACTTTGCTTCCGGGCAGTGTCACAGATATGGTGCTGTGCCTTCAGCAGATATCCTTCACCAGATGCTGGTCAGCAATGTACACCTCCTCTAGTGAAGGGTTTGAGGTCTCCATATGCAAGTCTACAACAATGTAAACATGATTTATTACTAGAAAAAGTGATACTCTATCGGAGCACACAGAATCAGAGACAGAGGCAATGAGATACGCTATTTTATTTATTTAACTTTTCACTATGCACTATATTGCAGAGAAAATTTACATTTATATTTGATAGTCTAGTGCGGAGCAGAACAGATAGTTGAAGCTGCTTTCACTTGTACTTTTACCTGGAGCCATAACATTATACTTTGCCGTAACCACTCAGAGTCTCAGAGTGACAGTTTAAATTGCAGTCCACGATGGGTGGAAGTAAGAAGGTTTTCATTCAGTTATAGCAAGATCCCAAAGTACATTGCAATGCCCTGCCCTCGGCACACCCTTCTGACAGCGTTGGCTAGTATTTCCCATGCTGAGGAATCCCTGGGTGATGGCACTCTGGGTTTCTCCATCTGGCCATGCCAGGCAGCGAGTGTCCCAGTGCTGGTACCCACTTACGGATGTGCTCCTCCAGGACGGAGCAGCCCACACTTGAACGCCCACATAAGTGGCAGAGCCTTCAACCAAGGTTTTTAATAGGCAGAACAGCTCTGCAGGTGGGGTTCCAAGCAGCAGTATCTAAAAATGTACTGTTTAACGTTAGAGGAGTAACTACAGGGGATCCCAGTTACAGGGTCAAGAATGCCTCAGCCCTGTAACATGCAGCAGAGCACCAGCCTAAGCTCATTTGGTAATTTCAGATACGGTCTGCGTTTTTCCCAGCTTACTCTAGCCCTGGCAGGCGCCGTGCCAGATCAGGTGTCACCCGGCACTCTGCAGCTGGCACGGAGGCCGTGTCAAAGCTGATAGCTGACGCGAGCTCCAGAGCACACGCCGTGGCTCATGTGGCTGCCATGTGATTGTGCGCCCACACAGCCTAATCCTGACCCAGTCTGTGCTGGCGGGGGACGTGGAGCTCAGCCTGAGGAGCACCTCCCCAGCAGGGCTCGGTCCTGCTCTCAGGGCAGCTGGAGAGGAGCCACCCTTTGACATCCCTGGGGCTGGGCTGCACACGTGGGTCATCTCTGCATGCACCCAAATGAACATTAGCCTTGCTCAGGGAGCAGTAAGTGTCAAGAGAAAGGCTGCTCTGGCTTCTCACACCGGGGCAGGTTAAGGCACTGCAGGAGCCATTCTCCTTTGGGAGCAAAAAATCCAGTGTTGCTTTCCGTGTGGAGGACAGCTCTTTCTGGTTCTAGGCTGATGTGCCAGTTTCATAAGCCTTAAGGATATGTGCTCAAAACATATTTAACTTTGTAAAAGCAAAGAGCTTTCTTGTTTTCTGTATAGTCAGGGAACATTTTTCAGGGCTGGGAAGCAACTGATATTAGTGACCATTAAAAAATCCACAAGAACTGAAGTGTGTGGGGATCCTGGCTAACAATTAACATTGCAACTTTACAGCTCATAAAATAAAATGAAAGAAGTAATTATTAAATATTTATTAAAAGATAAAGATATCTGTATAAAATCTACCATATTGCGTTACACATCTTCAAATAGATAACAAAAATAACAGCTGTGTGCCTACACTTAAAAAGGAAAAGAAACATTGGTTACCATTGCAGAGTATCTAGAAGGCATGCAAAAATCTTGGGATGTTCAGATTCAGAAAACGTGTGAAATCATGAGGTTCCGGTGACGTTTCCAGATCCCAGGTTTTTAGCCCATTGGTATCTCCTTCCCAGGTTGTTCCTTGAGTGCTGTTTTACACATCCTTCAGAAAAAATATTTTGTCATGTCTTAGGTTGATTTCTGAGCAGAAGAACCGAGCCCACTTCATCCCTAATCACTCCTGTAACTTATTTGGGTGAAATGCCTGTCAACCTTCTAGGACAATCCCCATTTTCCCTACCTCATTGCATCCGAGGAGCTCCCAGTGTCTCCACACAGATCAAAGCGTGATTTGCTTTTTATACTTCCCTTTATATCATCCTGCAAGCTGCTGCCTTCAGTAATGTCACTTTTTATTTACATTGTAGGACTAAAATTGACCATTGGGGTTAAAGCAGTTAGAAATCTGTCCCAAACTCAACCAAATTTCAGTGGTTGTAACTCCCAGCTGCTCTAATTTTTAATATAGGAAGCCAAAGTCTTTGTACAATGTGCACATTATTCAATGGGTTACGGATGTAAACTGAATATTTTGTCATCAAAAGCTGCCCAACTTGAGTCTTACCAATTTACAATACTTGTGTCTTTATTCCATCCTCTGTAGGATTTACACTTTATTGAAGTCAGTGCAAGAATAAGGCTTTTCCAGTATGTTCTTATGGTAATGGATGCAGTTATGCCATTGTCTGTAAAATCTCCTGTTGCCAGCGGTACCTACCCAGAAGTCACCCTGAACTGATAACTGCTGATGGGGGAGAGACCTGGAGCCAGAGCCAGCCCCAGCCCCGGGGCTGGGTGGTGGGGAATGGGGTGTTGCACCGAGCTAGCAACCCCTGTGCCTGGGGCACAGCAAATGCCACAGGGCACAGAGGCAATTGGTCTCTCCTTCTTGGCCCCCAAGGATGCTTTAGGAGATTACAGTTTTTCTCTGGAGTCCTTCTTGTAAGCCCTGTTGCCATCATCAAGTACACCCTGGGCTGAACATGGATGAAATTGAACTGCTGCTGAAAATTATTTAACTGACAATGCGCCCAGCACCACTCCAGATATTACTCTAGCTTGTCTGGCTTTTCAGCATTTCCTTTCTCTCCACAGATTTTCCACTCTTGCTAAAACCAGCTCCACAGGTTGTGGCAATAGCTTCAAGGGGTTATGTAAACAGCAGCATTGCCAGGTCATCTGCACCTCTGCTCAGCCGGTGGCAACACTGGAGTCTCTGCTCCCTGCCATCCATCATCCTAAAGCAGACAGATGTTGACAGCTGTTCTCATGCTGAATACTACCTTTGCCATCAAGCTACTGTGCTCGTCCAGCCATAATATATCTAAGTTTCCCAGGTGGCTTTATATTTCAAATTTAGAGACCTTTTTTCCGTGGTAAGTGGATTGTATGTTTCTTTCTCCTGATATCTGGAATGGCAACATTTCCAGAAGGTGTATTGTGACATTTTAGGATTTTTTTATTATTATTCCTAGACAGCTGGGCTATGAAATGCATCAATATTTTTTTTCTTTTTTTCTGCAGAGTGCCAGCTGATACCTGATTTCTAATATCAGAATTGAGTGCAATTCCGATATTAATGATGAAAAGATGACTGGTTCTGTCAGTCCTGTTTTGTCTTGGGGAAAAGAAAACAGAAATGACTTATCCTTTGGATCAGTTGGTAGGCTTATTGTACCTTAGAAACATTTAAAAGCAACTGTAATGTCATGGGCCACATGGCTGACTGGGGATGACTTCACTACTATGAAAACACCTCTGCAGATGTTAAATAATGTCTTATGAACCACTAATGCAAGGCTGAGTTAATATTAGAAAGGAGTAAGGTAGAGCTGATGCAAGGGAAAAAAGAGAAAATAAATATTTGATGGCAATTAAGATGCATATCTTTCTCTTTACAGAGATTAATTGAGTTACAGTTTGTTAAAAGCATCTTTCAGTTTTGTTAAAAGCAATAAGAACCCAACAGAAGTATCTTATGGTCCTGTTTTGAATTAATTATTAACCAGCAAGAGTAATCAAAATCATTATAGAAAATTGGCTCTCTCCGTTAAGAATGTAGCAGTGTGGTTCGCAGTGGCAGACCATGGCCAGATCTGACATTTTTAAGGGCAAAAAGGGTGTGCAAAATAGAGAAGCTGGGTGGTTGTGGCACATGCTGGGAGAGAGAAGAGGTGAACCTGTGCTGGGGGGCAGCCCTAGCCGCACTGGGGCACAAAGCTGCCCCTTAGGGAACGGCCCCATGGGGTTGCCTTATGTAGTTGCAATTAATGGCACGCTTATCTACCAACCTTCGAGTCCATAAATTGTTTTACAGTTTGAGGCTAGCAGATAAAACCATGTCCTATTTGCTTAACAGCAAATGCTTCCCTTGTTTGGAGTTCTACTGTCGTTTATTCCTTTTGCACCTCTTCCATGTGAGAAAGAGGCAACCATCACCACCAGAGACTGGGGAATTTCAGCGCTGCTTCTTCTGGGCGAAGGCTGGGAGCACAGTATGGAGCTGGCTCCTTGAGCTGCAGAAGTGGTGGTGCTCACAGTGATGGGCGCCAGCCTGGACTGGTGCCTGTCTGCCGGGGAAGCATCCTTCTCCTTTGAGCTTAGGCAGCCATCTAAGTGCCAACAGCCCCTGACTCCTGTGCCCTTAATTTATTTAGATGAAGAGACACCTGTGAATGCCATAAATCTGCAGTTTACTGAGAAACCAAGGACCAGTGGGCTTTGATAGGAAGCCCATTTAGTTCACAAAATGCAAGAGCCGCGATAAGGAAGAACAAAGAACAAAAGGAAAAAAGGCAGAAATCATGGCTAACAATTACATGACTAACCCACTCACTCCTCTGCGACGATTAAACATTAAACTCCCACAAGCTAAGTAAACAACAAAAAAATACCCTCTGAATTCCCCCAGGGCTTTGTCTTCATAGCAAGGTCTGAACTTGAGGGACGAGTGCAGCTGCATCCTCCGCCGAGCTCCCCTCCACCCTGGAGGGTGTCTGTAACGGGGGTGCCTCTGTCCGGGCTAGCCTCAGCTTGGGGTGCTGAGCATGCTGTGCATATAGCTCCCATACCATCTCTATAGGTGCAGCAGGGTGTCAGAAGCTCTGTCCCTTTGCAGAGCAAGGGCCTCCCCCTTATCTGCACGGGTTCTAGCCCAAAAAGGCAAAGTGGTACCTCTTTTTTTTTTTCCTACAAAGGAACAATTTGGGTTTACCTTTCCTTAGCTGTTGCAACCCTACTAGCTTGTGCTCCTTTAGCTTCACTTTATTTGTCAGGCGGATCCCAGGCACATACAAATTGCCTGTAGCCTGAAATTTGGCTTTTGCTACTTATCGCCTCCCTAGTTTGCCAGCACAACTTAATTATTCTGACTGACTTCAAAAAGAAGAAAGAGATTTTAAATCATCCCAGATTACAAGGCAAGGAACTGCATTTACTTCTACAAGAGCAGCTTTGCCAAAACAAAGACCTCAAAAGTGGTTCTCTCATAGGTGGACTCAACCACCACTTTATCAAAGAAAGGAGCAGAGCAGCCGGTTTCCCACGAGGCTCCTGTCCCGGCTCCTGTCCCCGCAGAAACCCAGCTTCCCTGGGGAATGCAGCGCAAACATGCATAGGCATGCTGGAGCGAGCAGCACGCAAACGAATCTTCCTTTGCAGGGTCCCACAACGTGCTTGCTTAATGAAAAGCTCGGCTTTCCACCTCCGCTTTGGTCTGCCGCCTGTGTTTGTGTTGCAGGCTGTAAATGGGGTCAGCAGAAGCTGCTGAGATTGTGATTCATTTTTTTCCTATGGACAGCAGTGAGTCACTGCAAGGAGGCTAGGGGATGGCGTGCTGGCACGGAAGGCTCTGAGATGGTGTTATCCCAGAGGCAGGTGTCTGGGAGCAGCTGGAGAAAGGGGATTGAATGTCCCCAGTTGCTGACAATGAAGGCTTTCCCACTGGAGCATCTCCACCACTGTCTGAGCAGTGGTGCAGCAGGCAGGTACCCAGGAAGGTCTGGGACCATGGTGACACTCTGCGACAGACCTGCAATATGATTCCAAGTTACCACTTTTAGGCATGTAGAACAGGTCAACAGAGCTGCCTTGGCTGCACGCTTGTTCACAAATACACCAACTTTTTTTAAAAAATCACCTTGATAAATCCAGATGCACAAAAGGCCAGCTGTGCAAAAAGGACTTCTCTTTGCAAAACCTAAAAATATCCCACTCCTGAAGCTCACCTCTGAATGCCGTCACTTGGAAGGGAACCAGCCTATGATTCTGTTCTATGAAATCTAAATTAGAAGTATGTTATCATAAGTGTTTATTTCTTCAGTGCTGTGGCCAAACCCATGTGGCACCTACAGTCTATGGCTGGCTGATATAAACGGGGCTGTAGTGTAATGGGACTAGTCCTCAGTAGAACTGAAAGGCAAATAAGGCTAGGCAATCACAACTGGTTGCATTACCATGTCTAACAAGTTAATTCAGCCACATGAAAGCCTAGCTTAAAATACCTATTTTTTTAACGTTTGCAAGAGGCTATGGGCCTGTTTGCAGCTGGGGAATATGATTCAGTGAATGAGAAGTGGTGTATTAAGTTCAACTGCTTGAACAAATGTGTGTGCAAATAGCAGTGGTGGATTAAGGGCTTAATTTTAAGGAGTAAAAATGTAGGGCTCTAAGGGAGTTAGAGCTGAACAGAGGAAAAGTAAATGGAAATGGTAAGATAGGTGAGGAAGGGAAGAGAACAGGAAGAAGTAAAAATAAAAAAAGAAAGGAAATTATGGAGCAAATATAAAACCAGAGGAGATTACCAGGAAGAAAACAAAACCAAATGGAGACTGGGTTGTACCCTTTCAGATGGCGACAGTGAAATGAAAAAACCTCACTGGAACCTAAGGCAGTCACTGCAGTTCATCTCCCCTGGATCCAGAGCCTCGTAAAACCAGCACAACGTACCCAAAGATATGAAAAACGGCAGGTACTGCTGTTGTGTAATCTGTTTTCTTTCATTTGAAGGAGGTCATGACTTTGATATTTTCCACAAGACTGGCCCAATTTGGGTGTCGGGCTGTTTGTTTGTTTACAAATAGAGAAACGTCTCTGACATCTGTCTGCATTCTCCTAGCAGCTACCTCATGTTTCTTGCAACTTCCCACCCTTGCCCACGGACCTTTCTTGGAAGGTTAGTTTAGTTTGTGTTCATTAAAAAACCCCTTAGCTGAACTCACTTAACACCAAAATGACAAAATCGCAATGGATGGAAACTGTCTTAGACTTGATGTAATGTTTTGCTAAATTTAACAAACAGGTTGAGTGGTAGGAACCGGTGGGGATGCTGAAGAGCCACGAAGAGATTACATAGTCAAATGTTTCTGGAAACGTCTAGATTTCTAGAAATACAGATGAAATCATAACGAGATCAGAGTGCAGCTGTGCAGAGAAGAGGCAACCCTTTTTTACCTCCATCGTCAGGACAAAATTAGTCCAGCACCAGCTGAAGAAGTGATGTGGTCGCTTGGCTTTATAGCAGCTAGAGCAGAAACCTGTGAAATGGCCACAAGCTGAGGCTGGGGGTTGGGTATTAACAAGTCCCTTGAGTCCTTGGAGCAGCTCCTAGCTTGTCCCGCTTTGCATCCCACAGCAGGGTCAACCTGCAGCTCACCTCCTGGGCATCCCTTGGGGTTACCTGGTACCACTGCAAGAAACAAAATTAACTTGGGAAATACACGGAAACCACAAGGTCAAAGCCTCAAGTGGAAATTTCGCAAAGAAACAAGTTGTTCTCTGCATGGCCAAATAATCAAGGTTATGGGTTTGTGCCTGACACTTATTCCCACCCACTGCAGGGCTCCCGACTCCTTCCCATGTCCTTCTGGCCATCCTCTGGGGGGGCGCTTGGGCTGTGGGCAGCTGCCCATGGGCAGGACTGAAGCCAAGGACCATGTGTCCTCTCCACCAGCATCCCGACACGCATCTCTTCTCCCTCCCCCCTGCCAATTTTTATCATATGGGCAAGGATGGCATTATCTTCAGGATTTCTTAGGTTCTTGCAAATTTGATTTTAATTAGCCAGCAGGTTCTGAATTTTGACAAAATGTATTTTAGCCTTAATTCTACTTTAAAATCAGCTTCTGTATAAGAACATGAAAAATGATGTGTGTGAGCTCGGGAGCTTTCTACCTATAGAATTCATCTACCAACGGCTATCCCTAAATGTCTTACATTTCCTACAGTATGTCAATGTTATAATTGTACAACTAATTGAACAGGGGGTTTATTGAACTGTCTCTAGGAACAGCTTACACTTAAACACTCAGCCAACCGTTAACTGCTAAAGCTTTTACAGAAATTATTGCCTTAAATTTCCTTTCAAAATCATGATTTAGTGCAAGCACACTGCCATTTCTTTAGCAAGCAAAAAATAAACTTCATGCTGTAGAAATGTGCACATGGTCTTTGGCAGACGATTTTCGTGACCTCAGAATTACTATGAAACATGTATTTTAAATACAGAGAATCTTGAGAGTAAATGTATTTACAGGAATGAAAGCCTGACCAGAATGATAAATGAATCAGGCTTGATCAGAAATAAACAGTGACCTATTCATAGCTCTTTCAAAAAGGCAGGAATTTTGCAGATGTTGTTAGGCCAAGTTATATAAAAAGACAGTTTATAATGAGCAAAATGTGTGTGTTAAAGTCAAGGGAGGTCTTCACAGACACATGTTTTTCCCATAGCTACGTGACTTTAATCCCCAGCGGCATGGTTTCATTTTGATACATGCTGCTTTTCATCTCTGACCATTGCACCATCCCCTTGGTGGTGGGATTGCTGGAGAGCACAGTGAGAACTCGGAGAGACATGGGAAACTGAAGTTTCGGCTTAAATCCCTTATGACATCCCAATCCATATTTATGGGAGGGATGCCCAGTGCTGAGCAAAACCTACCCCAGGAATCTGCACGATGGCCAGCACGGGGGCGATTGCTGCACCCCCCAGAGTTTAGGCAAGGGCAAACATTATTCTGATGTATCCATCGTGCCCCCATGGTGCCCACTCCAAATGCTTGCTCAGAGGGCAGCTCTGGCTCCCAAGGGCAAGGCTTCCCTTGCCTGGACATGAAATCTTGAGAACCCTCTGTCTGGAGTCCAGCAAGGTGTAAAGAGCTCATCGAGAGCTGGACCCCATTTTTCTCCCATCTCAAGTGATGGGAGAGTCAGGCACAGGGCTGCAATTCAATCAGCACTGGAGCTGGGGTAGAGCCAAGGAAAGCTTTTCAAGTGCTCATGAGTTAACACTGATTTTCATTTGAAACACCTGATTATAGAACATCTGCACTGAAGCCCAGAACACCAGAACCTGGTTCACTGGCTCCAAGCCTAACACATGCTCCGTTAAACCACATTTCATTTATTCTAAATAAATAATCGGCATCCTTTATGGCACCATAATATATCTTGGGAAGTGTTTCTGCTGTTATTAAAGCAGAAGAAGAAGGGAAAGAGATTGATAGCTGATGTTTCATGTGCTGAAAGGCAGAATTAATCATAACCTGGGTACAGGATGGCACTGCTGCATCAGTTCTGGCCTGAGCCTGCCTCTCCGTATATCACCGTGTTGCACAATATTTCAGCTGTAACACAGAAATTTTGGAATAGAGTCATGCTGGAAAGAACAATTTATACCCAAGGTGTGGTTCTAATGGCATTAAACAAGATCCCTTGCTCTGAATCAGGCTGTATTTTGTCCCCTCTGGGGTCAGCAGGGTCGCACATGTGGCAGACCTGCAGGGACCAGAGGCTGCCAAAGCTGTGCACTAAAATTCAAAGTGTAGAAGTGGGGTAGGGGGAAGGGACATGGGCTAGAGGGTCAGAAAGGGCACAGAGCAGCGTGTAAACTCATGAGGATTTGCAGAAACAGTTGCACAAGTGATCTAGATTAGGCTCATTCACATTTTTTTGTAAAGTAAAGCCCACTTTGTAAAGAGCCCATTTGGAAAATATTGTTCAATCAAAAAAAAAAAATAATTAGAAAATATGTGTAGAACTGCAGGAAAGCTGAGACATTAATAGCCCCAAACTTTCTCTTCCTATAGACTAGAGCCAGGTTTTGGCACCTGAGCCCATGGCTCAATACAGAGGAAATCACCCATTTTCAGCAAGAACCTAGGGTAATGGAAATGGGCTGTTGATTGAGTTTATCCTTCAAATGAGTATGACAGGAGGAAAGGCTGCAGTTGCTTATTTTCATTCTGTGACAAACGTGATTAGTGGGCTAAACTGATCACTCCTGCTTCACCACCCCCATCAGGTGCTAAAATCCGTTCTTCAAGTGAGGAAACACTGGGGCATGACTGACTCAAGGAGGTGGAAGAAGATGAGTATGTGTCACATAGCTTGGAACCATGCTTCACCACCTACGCCCAAACCCAAACCAGGATCCATATTGGAGGAATTGGTCCAATTTATTAGTAATTTAAAATTCTCAGATGACTTCTGGCTAAGCGTTTGCTTTGGCAAAATAACTGCAATCTCATTGCTTTGAACTTCTAGCAAAAAGACAAGTTTCTTTTTAAATGAGGAAGGGGTAGCTCTAGGCACTTTGTTTTCCCGCTGTGAAGCAGACAGCGTGTAATCTATACCTGAAATCTTAGTTTTGCAGACAAGGTGAAAAGAAGCATGTTTAAATTCTGAGTAACTACTCAAAAGTCCTGACACAGATGCACACAGAGGAACCACAGACGATGTCTCAAATAACTTCGCAAAAGCTACGCAAGCGATTCACAGGTCTTCACAGGAACTTGGTATTTTGCTGGGGAGCATAATCTTTTCTAATACTGTTAATTTTAATAAGCCCTTTCTTGTCTGGTGGTTAGACCACAGGTCTACAAGTCATAACACAGGCGTGCTGTTCCTGCCCTTCGTTAGCCTTCTGTCTCACCTCAAGCAAGACACATTGTTACATTTCTCTGAACCTTTAGCTCTAAAACTATAAAATATTTGCCCATCTCTATTGCTCAACTGAAACAACATTTGCAGAGCACTTTGGGTTGTCAGAGGAGAGACATTATTTATTAGTGTAATTTCTGATTTCAGTTACACCCACGCAACCTGCTTGTTCATGTGGAACAGCGTCATTTCTCTGACTTCCTTTCTGTGCACAGGCTTGGTGTTATCTGCATTAGGAAGTATGATTAAGGAAAGAAGTATGCTTCTTTTTGAAGTTTTTTAGATATATCTACTTAGCATGTGTTTTTCCTTTCACAGAAGTAATTTTCCTTTTTCTAAGCTGAAAACCTTGCTTTCGGTGAGTTGTGTTCCTGAGATAACCAACTAGCATTTTCCATGAAGGCTTGAGTCCGTGTGCCACCAACAGTTTCTTTGAAGTGCTAAGCATCTCCTTTTGACACCAATGTCAGTAAAAATTAAGGGAACTCAAGCACTCCAGAACTGAACCTTGGGTGGAGCGATTCTTGTGGAGGCTGTACATGCTCAGGCATCCCTTGCAGAAGGCACTAGTATTGATGTACAAAGTATATTATTTGCAGAATCTGTGTCAACCCTCTAGCTAACCATGACCCTTGAAACACCCTGCAGCTTCTAGAAAAAGCCAAGTTAGCTAATGGTCATATGTAGACTTGAGGATCGATGGGCAAAGGCTGAAGAAGCAAGTCTAGCAAAAAACCACGTCAGCAGCCTGTTGAATCAGCTCTTTAAACAAACTCCTGGATGTCAATGTAGGGTTTTGAAGTCTTAGGTGCTGACAGGCCCTTGTGTTTGCCTACTAATGGCAAAGGCATTGTATTTGTCATCAACTGAACAGCAATAACTGGAGACAGCATTTTTGTCACAGACTCAATAGGTGTTGCAACAAGCCTGACATTTCTCTGGTACTCCGTGTCTGCCACCACGTTTTAAAATCTACGGACTATGCCTTATTTATTTTTTTTTTTCTTCTGTTTCATGTCAGAGTCCAAGCTCTTTTACATGCAGTAAGCACTTGCTTGCCACAAATACCACATCAGTGTTTAGACATAGCAAGAATAGCTGCAGTAGATTTCATCCTTTTCCAAATGCCTTTTGCAAGAGGATTGTGTCACGCTGGATTTTGGGTGAGCTGATCAGTATCCATCTGTGTGTCTGGCTCTCGGAAGAGGCAATGAATAAAATTCAGGCAAAAATCTGTAATGCATGTGGGAAGACCAACTGCTAAATATTGTTTGTGTCAACTGGTAATTGCAATTTAGGTTGGGAGACTGTAGCCCCTGGTTACATGTGGATGTTTTCAGGTATAAACAGAGATAGTTTTCCAAGGTATTTTCAGCAGGGGTGAAAATACTGAGTTCCATGCCAAACTTTGCACAATGCGTTTGATTTCCCTACCAGTTTTGCTGTTAGTTCAAATTAATGGCATGTTGTAGAGTTTTGACCCAGGATCGTGGGGTTCTGCAAAACTGCTACATGTAGGTTAAAGAAGAAAGTGGTTCTGTGAAAAGTAAAGAGATTCCCTCATAGGGACGACCAACCCGGCCAGCAGCGCTGGAAAACACATTGGAGAGGACCAGGCAAACACTTTCTCTGCCACCCTGAATGAGAGATGTACATTCCAAACTTGGACACCTCACTGGTCTTTGCAGCGCTCGTACCACGCCCAGACTTGGCCCTGCAAATGCAAATTATTAAATCTTTGGGTAAGAAGGAAGATCAGCTTTGGTTCAAAACATGTCTCCTCCACGCTGCTTTGGTGTTCAGTTCTGAAGGCACCTTTTGAACTACTCCTGTGCCAGCCCAACCCTGTAAGCACAACATTTGTCTCGTTGAGGGTTGAGACTGAGCCTGGTTAAGTGGCGGCAGCTCTGGAAACCCCCAAGCAGCAGCAGGCTGGCAGCACAACCTGTGTGCTGCAAAAAAACCCAAAAAAACCCACAACAAAAACCCAACAAAACCTATTCACCACCATCACCGATATTATTAATCAGCCCACAGTTTGCTCAGACAGGAAATTGTTACTGACCACTTTAATTTTACTAAACAAATGAAACCACCCCATTACTCATTCAAATCTAATAAACCGCAGAACACAGAGGAGGAAGTGAGCACTTTAAAATGGCTTGGAGAAAAGTTCTCACTTTATTTTGACATTTAATTAAAGCCAGACTTTTTACAGGAAGGGGAATAATTAAATGGCAACAACATGTGTACTGTGATAATCGTCTCCATTGTCATCTCAACATGCAACTTGCTACTGAAAGCAGAGGGACTTTCTGTGCTGCTCTTTATGTTCCTAGAGCATTATCTGCTCCTCAGGAAGAAAATAATTAAAAAATACATTGACTACCAGGATGGATCTCTCTGTCATGCCCTGTTGGGTGATACTGGGCTTTGTTAGAAAGGAGCCGATGAAATAGATTTCCTGACGCTTAATATCTGCAGATGTTCAGAAATCGACTTCCTGAAGATGAGCCCTGCAAAACACCTGACAACCAGCTGTTTTGTCAATGCCTTGGCATTTCCTCATCATCAAGTGTTTAAAATATCAACAAAATATCATTGCAGCTTTAATATTTGCAGTTCTAAAACTGGTTCAATATGTGATATGATTTGTATGCATATGTAAATATTGTCTTTGCAGTCAGATGGCAGAAAAAGCATGAACATACTTGTACCACAGAGAGTGTTTGCTGTAATTGTTTGCCTTTCTTCTCAACATCAAATTACTACTTTAAATGAAGGTAATTTCACAAACAAGCAGAAACACCATTTTTGCTATGGGAATTCTTACTCCAGTGTAAAAGCTGTATGATGAAGCTTCATGTTTAATTGCTTTTATCTGAGAGTTCATAAATGTGAATTATTCCTTTGTGGAATTTTGGTTTCTAAAAGATGGTCAAAGAAGAAAAACACTGGTACCAGATAATCTCATTAAAGGGCAAATATCACAATGAAATTAACATGCAACAGGTTTTTGTAGCACTGGAAAGGCCATGAAAACATTTTCAAGTATATATGAGCGTTCCTGTCTGTACAACACATGCTCTTTGGGACTGTTGGCATATGGCTCATTCATGCTTGGGGTGACAGATGCTGTTTGCTGGAAGGTCCTTGCCCATTTGGAGCTGATGCTACACCTGCTTTGCTGTCGACAATCTACTGTAGCCTTAATCCAACGCACGCAGGAGGAAAATCTACAGGAAGCTGAAAATTAAAAGGAATTCTATGAATTATATTGCCTATAAAAGAAGCCTGCATGCTTAGTAAAATCCATGTTCAGTCACCACCAGAATGAACTAGTGTTCGATAAAAGAAATGGATTTTGTTACCATGCATCGGTCCCATGCATGGACCACGTTATCCGCACAGTGCTGGCATGGAGATGGCCCCTCTTCCCTTCCTCATCACAGATGTGCTGCAAAATCGGGTGCTATCCACTCTGCTTCCCATTCTTCAAAATATTCTGCCTACCACTTTAGTTAGTCTTACTTAATTTGTTTTGCTATTTGGAAGGAGTTACAGATTTGACATCCTAGAAAACAGCTGTCATTTTTACAGGAAAAAACTATGTGATTCATAATTTTCCAGAAATATGCACATTACACATGTAGCATATTGGCACCTTCTGAAAAACACGCTAAAACTTGAGACTTGTACCATATTGTTTCTGTTTCTGTGCTTTACGTACCTGTTCAAAGACCACACCGAACCTCACAGCTCGCAAGGAAAAATCTTTGCCGTCTCTTGTGCCATCAGCATTCTCCAGCTGAAAGGAAAGTAGTTGCACCTGTGGTGAAAATTTATTAAATCAATTACTGCTTATGACAAAGTCTTTGTCTTTAATTAGGAATCGTTTAACTTGGACAGGGAGCTCAGGGAGCTCAAGGACAACTTCAATGAGCAGGTAGTGTTTGTCCTGAGCTCCCTGAACAAGCCAGATACGAGCAGGACTGTCCAGACAATAAATACTGTGTGCAGCTGCGTCATGGTGTAACGCCACTGCGCTCAGGCGTCTGGCCCATGTCCCTGGCGTGTGTGAACCTTGCAAATCATGAGACAGTGCACGCCTGCACTTAGCTTAAACTTAAAAGCTTACATACACTGCGTGTGCAAACTATTTTTGCTTTTCACTGAGTATAAAGGCAGGCAAGCTCCAGGGCTGGGCCAGAAGCCTCACCTACGGGTGGATGCACCGCACGGGAATTTTCCCAGTTACCAAGAGACTCCTGGTGCTGGCTGCAATGGGGCTTCCCAGCCAAAGGGTGGGCCGGGGTGACGGTAAGGATGTAACTGGTGAGGTATCCTTTTCTAAGTCTCTGGAACGCTTCACAGTAATGATTTGATGCTTTGTTCCTATAGCTCTTTTATCATATTGTGCATAGTAACTAGTGCTGTTTCTTTTTATCATATTGCATGCTTTTTTCATGTATTATATTGTAATAAAATAAACTGCATTTATTCTTATATTTGATTTGGAATTCATTTTGGCTTGGTATCCAGTCAATCAGCAAAACAGCACCTTAGGAAGAAAATGATTCTAAATGGTGCCATTTTGTAATGGCATTTTCCAGTGGCACAGAGGACTGTGGAAGGCCCAAAGAGATGGAGTATTGGGAGCTGTAGGACAGAGCTTTTTGCTAAGCCAGAACATGCAAAGGAAATTCATAATGTAATTCTGATTCAGTGTTGAATTTCAGTAATTACTTTCTACTTGGGGTTTTTTTTTCCTTACCTTTTTAAAAGCAGCTTCCTCAACTGACTTCATCAGGAGCCATGGAGTAAAATGCTGTGATGAAACCAGACTGTCGTGACAAGGATCCTGAGGGAGGTTGGCAAGAAATGCAATGGAAAGGTGTCATGGCCAAGCCGACCCTCAGCTCCATCTTTCCTTCTTGTCATTTTGAGAGGTGAGCTTTCACATGTTATACAGAATAGAAAAAACTCATAGATACTTGAAAAAATATTATTAAACACAGTGAGCATTTCATAAGATGCCAGGGAGCACACTCCTTTTCAGGAGGGATAGCTGGGTGTTGTGAATAATGCACTCTTCAGAAACCTCCAAAAAGTCAAAAAAATATTTATGAAGTGCATGTAAGGATAACAGTAGTCTATCCGCTAAGCTAAAAACGCCTTTCTGTCCTCTACTTTTTAGCATCATTTACAGCGTACCTTATATCGCAAGGTGTACCGCCAAAGCTATTCTATACATGCGACAGGGAACCAACCGCTTTGCAGTTCAGAGGTTGTTTCTAATACCCTTCCTCTGGCCCAGGTCTGACTAGGACTTCAAGACATTTTGTAAGGATGCGGTACAAAACGAAGTAATCTGAGTTTCAAGGAATAACCTCCAACATGTTCTATTTCTGTTCTGCAAATGATTCTTCCATCTCACTGCGCGGCAATGCTTGGCTAGGACCCTGCCAGCAGAGGAATCTCCTGCAAGCCCTCCGGATGCAAGACTGCTTCAAGAGCTGCCTGTCCAGCTCAATGCCACCCTAACGCCCTGTGTTCCTATGCACGGTATTATTAAGACAGTGGTATTTCCTGCTCTGAAGCTGTACATTCCTATCACTTCCTCTGAAAGAATAACTTTGGAGTAAGTAAATAGCAGCCTTCAAAGGGAGGTTCCACTGCAGAACTATTTAGCCTGGCTTGCCGCAGCTCTGGAAGTCCCCGAGCATGCAGAGCCACTGAAGCGGTTTCTCACCAGTTTTTTCCTACAGATCCCAATCCAGCCATGCTTCCAGCAAAGGAGGAGGGGGGAGGCCCTGGCCAGGGCTAGTTTTCCCCTGTGCACACTTTTTTGCCACCCCTGGGCTGCAGGAGGCTTGGGGAGTATGAGTTCCCTGCGAGGGCTCCCCAGCAGCGCAGGTAGAAGTCTTACCAACAAAAAAACCTCATTATACAAGTGCTGAGAGTCCTCCTCCTCTCCTATCATCATCTCAGCAGTTTTAAGAAGTGATGGTATAACCTTGTTATAACCAAAAAACCCCACCAAGCCCCCACTTTCAGAGCATTTTCAGAATCCTTTCCAGTGTACCTCATCCTTTATGTTTGCTCAAACAACTGTTTAAACAGTTTGTGTTTGCTTAAGCAACTAGCTTTATATCCTGGCTCAGTAAATAAACCCATAACTCCATGCTTTCCTACAGTTACTTCTGCCCTGATTATTGCAAAACAAACAGGAGAAAATTATACAAAGAAAATGGTATCTTTAATGAAAAAGATCAGAAATTATAGATCTGGTTTGATGTATGCAAACACACAGCCAGCCGTGGCTGCTTAGTGCCAGGATGTAGGTTTAGAAGCATCATCTCCAAGCAAAATTATGTTAAAGCAAAAATTTTAGGTAGGCTACATAAAATATGTATCCAGAAAGCCTGTGGGTTAGATTTTACTGAGCTTTGGCTGGAGTTGCTGGATTGAAGAACTGTGTCTCCTCCGGCTTAGACATTACATAGCAGAGCTCATAAGTTTTCATCTGTTCTGAAATACAATTTTGCAGTAAATACCAGTTCTAACTACTATATACAAAGGATTTTTTAAAAAATAGACTTTTACATTGTCCACTCGTGTTCAGAGTAGGTAAGAGTTTGGAAGGAGGGTGTCCCCCTGCCCAGGAGAGAGGTACTGATAGGAGCTGGGCTGCACACAGACCTAGTACTGTCACTTCAAATCTTTATCTGAAAATAGGAGCCAGTAAGGTTTAAATCACAAACACATGATAAAACGTACTTGAAATGAGTCCATGTAAATGAAGGGATTGAAAAACAGCTATATATCTCCGTCCTATTTCCCTTTCCAGGAAGGAACATCTCTTGGGTAATCTAAAAACAAAACAAAGTAGCAGAAAACTTTACTTAACCTCAAGCTAATTTCCTATCCGGACTAAATTTAGCTGTTCAGATTTTGTTTGGTGTATGTGCCTCCCAATGTACTGACTTTTGGAGGGATGTTTGCCATTTGCCTAAAGCAACTGTTGTAGCACTCTTGTTATAACTGGCTGATTTAATTTCACGTCTTAGCATTAATTTTTAACATGAAATGTCACTTCATGTTTGGAGACGGCAGTGTTGGAGTGGCAGCAGGAGTCTGGTAGAGCTGATGGCTGAATTTTGCTCGCTGGAAAAGCCCAACCACCCACATAGTGAAGAGCTGCTGGGAACTGCCTTCCACTGACTTCTGCCTCTCAAAGAGCAGGCGAGGGAGAGAGCAAGAGGATAAAAACATTATCATAAAAGCTTCTCCACGCTTATTTTGAAACAGACGGTCATTAATTCAAGGAAGATCAAGTCAGGGACCAGCCCAAAACACTTAGATTATTTTTCCATGAGTCAAGAGTTATACTCAAAACAAAAATTAGCCTACAAATACCAAGGCCACGCTGGTGCACTAAGCATTTCCCAGCACAGGTCACGGCTGCCAGCCTCCTGCTACAGAAAAAAAATGATCTGAGAAATGGTTTGGAAAGTTTTTAAAACTTTATTCATCCCATCTGTCTTTGCCTTTCTAAAACCTTTAAGGCCAGAAATTATTTGCACTGCTGTCAGCTCAAGGTGTATATATTCTGGAATGAGCATAAAGGAATGAGCATAAAGGGGTAACAAGTACATTTAGAAACCCTCTACAATTGAGAGCGAGTAGTTCTTCTGGATGGAAGAATTTGGGGAGGTTGGAGACCACAACAAAGTGCTGCTTCTCGTACCTAACTGAGAATTGCATTGTCTTCGTGGTGCAAGTCTT
Source organism: Falco rusticolus (assembly GCF_015220075.1). Lineage (NCBI taxonomy): Eukaryota > Metazoa > Chordata > Aves > Falconiformes > Falconidae > Falco > Falco rusticolus. The sequence goes on from NC_051195.1 coordinate 5,560,319, forward strand.
TCCAGGGTAAGAAGATACCAGGTTACCAAACTATCACCAAAACTATGACTAAGTAGTGACTGCTGCTCACCTCAGTCCAGTGATACTGGAGGAAGAAGAGGAAGGAAATAAAGGAAACAATTTTTAAGCACATAAATTAAAAAAAATGAAAAATCACAACTTGTACTAGTAAAAAGTAATGCCTTTAAGTACTGCCTGAAGTTAATGTTAGAGAAAACACTGTCTTTAATCCCATGCAAGTAAAATGATTGAAAGGGAATGACAAATGCATTGACAGACTGGCTAGAAAAGGTAATTTCAGGCTATGTTCCTGCATCACGTGCCCCCCAAGACCCACCTGTTCCAGCCCCCTGCCCTGGCTCAGCCCTGCCACATGGGGAGCTTCTGTGGCCACATGGCTTTCCAGCCCGGCACCCAGGGTCCCTATTTTGTTACAAACCAAAATCTGAAGGCTTGAAATGAAATAAAATCTTTGTGTGCTTATAAATCCAGCGGCACAGGCTGCAGCCGTCTTTTCCTGTTGTGCTGGAAGGAGCAGCACCTGGCACAGGCACACACACCGTGATACTGGCCATCCTGCCTTTGCCAGATCAAGTCTTTTTTTCTTGGGTTTTTTCTTGTTGGTGACTTTAAAACTTTAACATTTAAAATGAAATTGAATAAGCCACTCTTCTTAAATTGGACCTTTATTTTTTTCATTATATGAAAGGTACATTTTAAGATTTTGCTCTTCACACTAATGAATTGTAGCAGCCTGGGATGTAAATGAAAGGGAGTCTGTACTACATGTAATGTCAGCATTTAGCCTTCTGTAATCATTAACACTGAGTTTCCTGAGTCCATAGGATTGATTCACTTAGATTTTTTTGTCGGTGAGAGAATGTAGGCCCCTGTCTGATTTACAAACCCATACAGCCTCTGTTTGGTGATGAGACTGTGCCAGATGCAAGCCAGGACTGCAGATGATTTAAGATTGTTTCCACTCACAGCAGTAGCTTCTCTTTCTATCTCTGCCATTAACAAATAAACACAATTACAGGCAGGGCAAGAAATAGCTGCTGGTCACTAGTAGGAAATGAAGTGGTAAATAATTAAAACAATTAGTTCTAGGAAGGAAAAAAGTAAAAAAACAGTTTTACTGTAATAGTTGTATTTTTCATCTGGTGACACCCAGCTCTGCTGGAGATCTGTGAAAGCTGATTCAGCACTGGTTTTCAGAGTTAAGTTGTGTCAATGACTTAAAAATCCCCTATGAATAATACATATCTAAACTTTTGCCGAGTAATTATTAATAGGAAACATGCGATTCAGGATAGAGAAGTCTCTCAGCTGGCAGAATGTGGTAGAGATTACAGTAACACTGAAGTTATCAGTCCACAGGGCTTAGATGGCACTCAGCAAAAAAAGGAAATGTGTTTTCCCTGCTATTTCCCCAAATAGTTGACAGTGGAGCAAATCAACATCCGCAGAAGGTAAGAGAAAAAAGTCTCTGTTTCTGATGCAACTTCCCATATGTTTTCAGTCAGAATTTTCCATATGCTGCCTTTTGCTGATGCATTTTAAAGTGATGTAAACGCTCTGATTGCAAAGTACATATATTTATTTATTTATGGGTCAGCTGAACACTGCCACTGTGGCAGCTTCTGAAAGAAATGAAAGAAAAAGATTCGTCATTTGCTTCTCTTAGTAGCTGTGTATTCGTGGGTCCTGGAAACACAGGTGCTATTTTGCAAAGGGATCATTACAAATGAGAAACGAGCTATAACTCCATCATATCTCCTCCCCCATATTGTGAAAGGTCACGGTTGGCAGGGCCCCATTGTATCTCAGCTCAGAGAGTGGTAAAGGAACTCAGGAGTTGTTTTTACCCACAAAAAAAAAAAAAAGAAAAAAAAAAGAGAGAGAGAAATAAAAAAAAGAGAAAAAATAACAATTGTACACATTTCCATTATTTGAAGAGGAAAGGGTGATATGTTCCAGTCATGCTGTTGCCTGGGAATTCAGCAGCCTTTGGCAATAAAAGAGTTAAACAGCAAGTTCATCTTAACTCTGGAAGAAAACATGTTGTTTGAATTGCTTCTTTCCAGGGTAAATAAGCATTAATGCCTTATAGCACCTTTCCTCTTTGAGGTGCACTGTGTCTCTGGCTTGGCTGGTTTTTATTAAATCCCACCTCAGGTCTCACACAAATAATGTGCCACACCTGAAAGATGCAGCCATGCTGGAAAATGTCAGCCTAAGAAAACCAAGAAAGAAATACACTGAAATGCTCTGCAGTTCAGTCTCCTGAGTAGACGTCAATTCCAAGGCAAAAATTCGTTAAAATATGTGGACTCCCTCATCCAGTGAGTTGTGGTGGAAACCCAGACAAGTATCCAGCAAATGATTTTTCACTATGACCTTTTAAAATACTGCAACAGCAAAGAGTGTCACTGGAAAAGCCCCAGATCCTCCTTCTCTTTTGTTTTGAACCAGCCCCTCCGAACCATAATGCTAAATTTCACTCCAGGTCTTATGTCCAAACACAAATCCGTTCTGTCTACTCAGCACGGAACCCTATAGAACAGCTGTGCTTTTGATGACTCTTTCCCATATTTACTCTTTTCAACCCAGAATGTGCGCTCTTGTAGCTCTGACAGTGGGAAATGGTACACAAACTGAAGATGACGCAGTCCATCTGGATAGCATTGCCTCTCCTCCTGTGGTTAGCACAACTAGACATAGGGGAAGTTATACCCAAAGGCACATTAAAACATGAAAATGATTTAAGAATATCCCAAAAGGGCACTTGTGCAGCCTTAGAGCAGCCTCACATAAATCAGCCCAGTGAACAGCAATTCCATGATACTTTTTCATGTGTGACACCTGCCTGTTTTCCTGGAGAGGATAAACCTTGTCTGGGTGTGAATCAGGCTGGTTCAGGAAAAGAGGCTGGGCTGCCCGTAACACCTGGTGCCTTTGATAGTTAATCAGTTCCCTGCATAGTCACCAGTTATTAATGCCCTACTTTCTGGAGACCTCTGATTCAGAGCTCCGGAGCTGTCACTGACTTGTTGACTGGGGTCAGCTGAAGTTGCATGTCAAATAAATGAAATGCTCCATACCTCTAAATCCTCTGAAAGAACCCCAAGTCCAAGGCAGCAGCTGAGCAGAGGTGGGCACCTTGGATATCCATTTCCCTCTGTCCTTGTTTCCCAGCAGGGATAGTTCAGAGGAGCTGAATCTTCACACCTCAAATTGGTAAGAAAGCACATTATTAATAAACATCTGGGATGTTCACTGGGCAAGATTGAGATGAGAACCATCATGACCCTGATGGTGACGTTAAGTATCGTGTCTTCAAAAAAGTGTTTAAACAGCGTATTACAAGATGCAGGAGGCAAAAAGAGGAAGACAGAACATGCAGACACCTCATTTTTGAACACTTTTCCACTCTGCAACAAAGATGTGATGACAAAAATGGTTCTTCAATAATTTCTTATAATGCTTATGCCAGAGGGCCCCGGATTAAGATGGCACAGGAAGTTTTAATCATGTCATTTCATTGCTTTTGTGGACCTGACTTTGCCAGTGCAGTAGCATTCCTCCCTGTAACGTGCATCCTGTGCTTGCAGAGCATTTGCTTGTAGCCAACTGTTGGCTTTACAAAGAAAACTGTGTGAAAAGTCTGTATTTTTCACTGTGTTAACAATGAACAAAACCCCAGCTTGCAGGAGCAATATATATACTGTTCTACACATTGTTCATGTTCTGAAAAGGAAGAGAAACGGGGCTGGGCTCCTCCAGAAATGAGACAGAAATGCCATTGAGATCTCGCTTCCTGTGCGGCGGCTTGCAGGAGCTTCAGTCGCTGCAGTCCTACGTCGGGTTTGAGTAGCATCATGGTTTGTAAGATCTGCTACATCTTCCCGAAATTACTCATTCAAGATGAAAAAGACTAAAAATAGGCCTGCTTTTAATTAGTGAAAGAGCCCGAACAGCTTGAGCAGATTCAGCTGCGGACAGTCCCTTTGAATGGGGAGCAGAGATCCCCGCACCTCTACAACTGACCAAGGGTAGGAGGAAAGCCGCAGGACATCTCTGCAGCTAGAACAGCCTCAACGTGTCTGGTAATTAAGAGATCGTCCCTGACGTGTCCAACGATGGTCAACAGGCCCCTGGTCTCCTCACCACAAGCAGCACAGTATATGCCCAGTTGGACGTCAAACCCTTCTGAAGTAATTGTTTAAAGTAGTCGCAGCCAAGCAGAAATAGGAAAATGTTAGATGCTGTTTGTGTGCTGGTTGTACATGCCACCATTCAGACTCATTAATCAGACTCCAAAAATGGTGGGATGGCTTAAAATGTTGTGTTGATTGTAAGTTATACTTCAGGGCCTCTGTTTAACTCCAGCTTTCTGTGATTCAAGATATTTTAGGGTGGCACATGCCAATTTAGCTGCTTCCAGGCTTCTAAACCCATTCTTCCTCCCAACTAAAAATCACGGGACTCGTGAAAAAAATCACAGATTGGTGACACCGTGCATATATTGGGTGGCTTTTAGGGCAGAAGAGGTCACTGGTAACTTCTGTTTTCCTCCATCTGCTTGCACGGAGCATAGAAAGTCAATCTCACTGCCAGGCAATCTTATCCCTGCATGGTTGCGAGAATATTAGTCAAGTCAGAAATGGCAGTTGCACTGTAAAAAACCATCTTCAAATCCAGAAGCTATCCTGGGAGAACAGAGTGGATAATGTTCACTTCAACCAAGAGAAATCATTCTGAACAGTATTTTAGTTTATATATTTTTTAAAAATATATTGTGACTTTTTCTGGGAATTTAATTTCCCCTCCCACCTGAAGGGATGGCCACTATAAAAGAGACTCCTTGATCCCAGATGTGTTCCATTTCCTGCAGTAAAAATTAAAATCATTGCCCTTTTCATAAATATCTGCCAAGGATGGAAATGCACTACTTAAGAACTTTCTGCAACTGCTTTAATTTGAAATGAATAAATCACTAGGATTTGATGAGCTATCCAGCATTTTCTAATTTGTTTCTACTGGCAAAAGTGCCTCAGTGAGTTACATCCAAACAAACTTGGTGGCAGCATCTGCTTTATAATGACCTAAATGTCTAAATCTAATTTTAGGAAGTGACTTGCAAAGGGTTCAAGCAAGGCTTTCAGAGCTTGATCCAGATTTTATTTTCACTCCTTTAAGTGAAGAGCTGATTCATGGTGTTTACATAGTTGCTGTTGATTTACAGATCCATGGTGGGGTCCTAAGTGAAGCAGAGCTGTGACCCATACACAGTCCTGCATGGGGCAAGACCCCAACATGTTCAGAGAAGCACATCAGCACTGTTGGTGATGGAGATGAAGGAGGGTCAACCCCTCAAAGCTGCAAGTGGTTTGACATACTGAGAAACAAGCCTGTAGGGAGAGAAAATACATTTCAACACCCCACCTGACAGCGTTGAAGGAAAATGGGCAAACCCTGGTGTTTAGCAAACCTTCAGCAGTTATATGGTTTAAGAAATCCCATCTCTGGACAGTCTGTGATTGCTTTTGATCCCAGGACAGACCTTTCCAGGTACGGTGGTTAGGGACATGGTTCAGTGGTGGACTTGGCAGTCCTGAGTTAACGGTTGGACTTGACAATCTCAAAGGCCTTTTCCAACCTAAACGATTCTATGATTCTACGTAACATTGCAAAATCCCTACTACAGGCAGCAGTGGTTAGGTTTCACCTTCTTGGCTTCCAGGAGGATTTTGGTGGCTTAGGCTGGGCTGCTTTTGGGGTCTGCCCATTGGGCTGGAGCTCAGGCAAATAGCACTGCTGGAATTGTCTGGTAACTGGAAATGGCTATAATCCACCTGGAGTTACCACTATAATACCCTTAAAAATCCTGCTGATAAGAAAGTGTCCATGTGTTCCTCCAATTCTTAACCTTTTTGTGGGGGCCCTTCCAACTGTCCCCAATGGAAGTGGCTCCTGGGGCTCTGCCTCTGGGTATTGCATCAGATTTTGCCAGGTTTTGGTGTGATTTGCTCTTTTATCATCTGCAATTCTGTTTTATTCCAAATTTGGAGTTCTGAGCTTAGATAGGCTTCAGTGCCCAGGACTGCTTTGTTTATCTATATCTGTATGATTTTTACATCCAGGCTATACAGGTGTTTAGGAAGTGCCTTATTATGTTGCATCATACACACACAAAAGAATATAAATACATGAACAATATTATGTTTCTGAGCCATATGAGAAAAAATACTCTTGAAGGGTATTTTAAATGACTAAGATACTATTCTGGAATAACATTAATCACATTAATAATCCTGATAGAATGTAAAATCAACATCAAAAGATATAAAGATTATTACTGTATAAGATGTAAAGAATGTTTAAAGAGCATGTTTAGTGTCATGAGTCACATGTAGCTTTGGCCTTGTGTTTAAGGGATTTTATTGTATGATTTTCTTTTCTTTTAAAGCCAGTGGTAAAAACACATCTCAGGTCAAAATAGTAAATAATGAATCACCCATAAATTCAGCTCATTTCCTATCTCTCACTGAAAAAATGTTGATTCCAGGCATGGGAGCAGAACTTAGAGCCAAACAGTAATTTCTTTATGGTGTGCATGACTCATAGGAAAGAATGCCTCATGGGGATAGTAGGAGAAAAAACTAAATAATAATAATAAAAAAAGTAAATTCACTTTAAAGAAACAGGCAATCAAGTAAAGGGCAAAAGGTCAGCAAAGGCCCTCAGCTGTTTTGCTCCTGTGGTCTTCACAGCATCCTCCAGCCCTGAAATGCTGTAGCTCTTCCCTAGGAGCAACCCAGGCAGCTGCCAAGGCAGGGTGGGTATCAGAGGGGCAGCACCCTAGAGAGGAGGGAAAGGTGTGTGGCACCACGGGACAGCTCAAGGGCCAGCCTAAGCCCATCAACTGGTTAAAGAAGCCAAAACTGGACTTATTAATTAATTTCACACCATCTTACAAGACACTGGGAATAGATGTTTTCTTTTCCATGCATGCCCATAGGCTGCCCCTGGTGTGAAATCCTGTGAGCTGACCCTGCAAGTGATGTGGCAGTGATCCGTGGTGGGAGGTACGCTGCAGAGCCAGCAGATACCCTCTATTCTTTTGGGGTTTTAATGTCCAATACCTTTTTAGTGATTTTACTCAAGTGTCTCTTTTGCATTACTCTTTCCTTATTCGCAAATATGAATAAAAGCATTTTACCTTCCTCCATAAGCTGCTCTGCAAGCGCTTGATGCGCCTTTAATTATTACAATTACTTGCCCTCTCTGGGAAGTGTCTCCTCCCTCAGGCAGATTTATTCAGCAGCAAGGTAAATCGATATTCATCAAGCGTATTTCATGAATGCTGATTGTGAAATGAAACAATTTCAACTCAGCTTTCAGCAGCAATATCTCATCTGATTTCCATTTCTTTTTTTTTTTTTCCCAGAGTGCTAATGGATGATTAATTTCAACAAGCATTGCTATGTACATTTACATAATTATTTATGTGTAATTAAAACAGCTTGCCTCCTGTTCCAAAGTCAGTATCACATGACCAGGAATACAAAATGAGACAATGACGCAACATTAAAATGTAGGGTAGCTTATTCCTGTAGGGTAACTATGTGCTTCTTTACTGTCACATATTTAAAGCCATGCTCAGGACCAATTAATTTCAGTCTGTGAAGACTAAGAAAATTATTTGTATTATCTCAGTACAGATCATTACTGTCTCCCACGCGTTTTAGGAGCTCTCAAAAAAAATGTGATTCAGGTTCCAGCAAGACATAATGTGAGGCCTGAGGGTAGTTTCCTGTTCAGCACCTTTTCTTCGCAGGGATGCTACAGCAAATGGCGTATACATTTATATACTATGATTGCTATAAGAAATACAACAGATTTCTCTGTTTCTCCACGAACACTTAAAAGATGAAATAAAAATGTGCACTATGGAACGCTTAATTAAGAGTTAATTCTTGGTGATGTAGGAAAATGCATCACGAAACTAAGATTTGTATTTCAAAAAAAGCTTGAATTGGAATGGAATTTATTTCCTTCTTTACCTGCTAAAATACATCAGGACTCATTCACAAACTGGAATTATATGGATAGTTGGATTTATCCCGGGGAAGATCCACCAGAGAATTGTTGTCAATAGGTGAAATTCACAGAGTGTAAATAACCTGCAGGAAGAAAAGATTTGTTAATAACAGATTGGCATCAATTATTTATTCCGTATTACCGTGCTGGGGAGAAATTAGCCCTAAGCCACCATTTCCAAACCAGGATACATTTGGAAGCACTAGGAGGGGAGTCATGGACTGGAGTTCTACAAACATTTGGGAAATCTGTATATCCAGAGTGACTTTTGCCCTGGAAGATGTAATACAGATCAAAGGACTGATCTCTCACCATATGTCTGTCTGTGAAGGTTCCAGGGTAAGGTCTAAACCATCCAAACTACTCTTACAGTTGGGCACAAAGCTTTCCAGCCCCAAGCAGCTTCTCACAGACCACAGGTGAGCACCGAGTGCTTTCCTGGGTTTGGCTTGTCTTGTTTTTACTTGGCTTCTGGGGTGAAAACGCCTGCTAGAAGACACTGAAAGAGCAGGGATAACAAAGCTTTCATTTCAGAAAGCACTACAGCAATGTCACTCACAGCATCCCCTTGGTGCCCACGGCAGCACTGGTGGCCCATTGACCACTCTGCTGCGTTAGAGCTTATAGAGGGGTAAAATACCTGAGTCTTGAGACCAGAAGCTTATTTCATCATGTCCTTATCAAAATGATAAATAAAATAGATTTCTACTGTGCCTTTGTAACTACTAGAGACATACTGACCTTCCTTGCTTATTAAATTGTGTTTTCCTTCAACACAAGAAATAATTTTTATTTTCTATAGCAACCACCTGATTCATAGGGAGAAGTGGCAGATTATTTACGTGTTAGAAAGCAAAGGGAAACAGTTGGAGCAGTGAGACCTACACCATGACTTGTTGCAGGACATGAGGATTTCAGGTCAGCTGGGGAGCACCGACAGCCTGGAGGAAGAGTGCAGGCTATGGGTAGTGCATTTTGGCATGGGGGGGATACAGAGAACTGCAGAAGAGAGGCTCTGAAACAAGCTCAGGCTGCAGGAGATGAGATGCTAGGAGCTCTGTAGTCCATATCCAGCACTAACTCAAGAGGCAGAACTCATCTGAGCCTGAGCGAGCAGATTTTCTGAGCGAGCAGTTTCAAGCCAGAAGACAGAAAGTATCCCTGGCTGACCAGAAGGAAACCAGGCCTTGCCAGAGAAGACGTACGTGCCAAGGAGACCGCTCGAAAGGTGAGTGCATGCGTGGAGGAATCCAGTGGCCATGGGTGTTTGCGATGACAGCTGGTGTAAAGGAAAAAGTACTGATTTTCCAGTGGAAAAGGCGACGTCAGGATGAGTTACATCAGAAATCGGAAAAGCACACTTTGTAGTGGAGGAGTCTAACAGGAAGAGCCATGTATTTCTGTTTTTGCTTAACACTTGACATTAAAAGCAGTAAATGTGGTTTGGGAAGTAAAAGGCAATTAGTATAACTGGTAACTAATGCCTTAAAAGTCTGAAAGAAATGGTAACCACTGCAAAGGAAAGATCGGGTGGTGCACAGCAAGTTGTAGATAAAAATACAAGACACTGAGTCCTTCTGAATTAAACAACCGTATTGTAATTGCCTGCGATTACAGTAACCCACGCTTGACGGCTCCAGTGGAGCATGAGGCTGCAGGAGGCCCCCACCCCTCATTACAGCGAAGAAAAGCAGTGGCTGGTAAATGGTAAGTGTGAATGAGTAAAGAAGCTAACTTTGCTTTAGCATTGGTCTTCACTCAGGTATCACTGAGAGATCAGTAAGGACGCTGTATTACATTTTTTATAAAGTTTTACAGCTTACTCTTTAATTTCAAGTTAGTTAACACTCATGGGAGTATTACATGGAGTAGGGAGTGGCTCTTGCTTACCAGAGCATTAGTTATGTTTACCTATCAAGACTATTCTAGTTTTATTGACTTTCAGATAATCATTAGTTATTAAAATCAGGAAGCTGCAGGGGAAAAGCCCTTCATCATGTTTATCCTAAGTCAGTGTTGGTGATGAGTAGGTGATGGCAGTCTCTAATCATTGTTAATTTTCATTAAATTTGAGTTTCTTTCCTACTGCAACAGGATTAAACAGATGGCGTTTTGTTAGAAATTATACTTAATATCAACAAATTGCGCTGTGGCTGAAAGTGGAAGAGCTTAGAAACAAAAGCTGGGGAGGTTGGACTGTCAATATTTTGAACCTTCTTACAAATCTACAGACTCTTTCATTTTAAAAGGGCAGCAACAACAAACCTTCCAGAGAATTTGCTTTCATGTTTTCATGCCCATCGTCATTTCTTTGCTGTTTGTTTGTTTTAAAATGCTCCACTTCACTGGCGGCCATGGTATGCTATGTTACAACACTGTTTCCAGACATGGAAGAATGTTTATAAATCTGTGGGGAAAGATTTAGCTATCTTTTAAAAATAAGCTATTTATGTATCTGGGTGTGAAAGCCTGATGTTCAGTTCAGAGCCTCGTCCCATCAGCCTTCCCTCTGCTCTGGGTCGCTGTGGTCATGTTGACAGGGTAGACCTGGAACTGGTTTTTTATGGTTGCCCCTGTAGCTGGAAGATGTGACCATGAACTTTAGAGTCTTCATAACAAACTGGTAACGATGCCAGCATCACATAGAATAGTTGCTGGGGTTTTGAAATAGATCTGGGTAAAGTAGCTAAAGAGAAAGAAAGAGGTTTTAAATATTTCTTTTTTTTTGGGGGGGGGGGGGGAGTGTAAGATACTACCATCGGTGCAGTGCAAGAGTTCTTACTTTGAGCACAATCCATTACACCTGTCTCGCATATTGATCTGGTTTTTTAGCCATTCGACAGCGTATTTGCCTGATTCTGCTTTATTGCCCTGGCATAAAGGTGGAGTCATTCTGGCTAAGTGGAAAACTGGAGCCTAACTGCTCCAGACACGGCCCGGCGTCTCTCGGGAGGCGGGAATTCTGCAGAGGAGCAGGACGAGGCCCCGGCGCGCTGGCTTACCCCGCGGGGACAGGCGGGCGCACGTCCCAGCCCCGCTCCAGCACCCCCGACCCCATCCCCAGGGAAATGCCATCCCTTCTGTCCTGGGGGCGGGCAGCTGAAGCGGGATGAAGGCCTAGTGGGCACAGGGAGCCCCAGCAGGGGACATGTAATAAAACCAAACCCGCAGGCACCTGGCTTGGGACTCGCTGGTCTGGCCCTCTTCAGAGCTGGTTTCTGTGAGGATGCTTGCAAGGTCACCCAAGGGCACAGAGAAATGTGATGTAGCATGTTATTATCGTCCTCCTAAAAAAAGCATGGACACCTACGTATGTATTTTAGGATTTTTTGTCTAGAAAAGCAGCTCCTGTGGGGAGCCGGCTGCGGTGCTCAGGCCAGGAGGCCCAGCCCGGCCTCCCCACAGGGTGACACACCTGTCCCCAGCAGATATTGTGGCTTTTGCTGACTGCAGTGGAGTCGCGACATATTTTAGCAGGAAGCATTCCTTCTGAGGACAGTAATGTAATGTCACACCTAAGGAAGGGGCGGCTTATAAGCCAACCTGAGCCGGGGGATGGAGCACGCAAGGCACTAAATACGGGGCTGTTTCCCAGGTGAGGCTGTCAGGGGGCTGAGGAACAAGGTTTATTTCAATTTATTTAGTATGTCTCTTGAGGCCGGCTGTTTGCTGGGTAAATGACGGGCGGGGAGGCCGGGCCCGGGCAGGGCTCCGTTATTCCTGAGTCCCGGGGACCATCTGCTGGCGGGCGCGGGCAGCGCGGCTGCGGCCTGGCTCCGGCCCGGCCCTCGGCGGGGCTTTAATGACGCCGATTCCCGTGTCAAGGTGATTTCAGGGAGTCACAGAGCGCTCGGGGTTGGAAGGGGCCTCTGGAGCTCGGTTCGGCCGAGCCCCTGCTGCAGCAGGTCCCCCTGAGCAGGCTGCGCAGAGCCGCGGCCAGGCGCGTTTGGAATGTCTCCAGAGAAGGAGACTCCGCAGCCTCTCCGGGCGCCCCCAAGGTAAAAAGGTTTTTCCTCGTAGTAAGAAGGAGCCTCCTTGGTCGCAGCCTGTGCCCATGGCCCCTTGCCCTGTCGCTGGGCTCTGCTGGAGGGAGCCCGGCCCTGCCCGGCATGGGCAGAGCCGCCGGTCTCCTCCGGGCTGAGGGCGCACAGCTCTCGCAGCCGGTCCTCACCTCCTCATGCTCATAAACCCCAAACTTTGCAGAAAAGAAATGCTTTGACTGACAAAATCTCACCCTAGCCAGACGTAAATCAATTATTCAAATCATTCAGCGACTTAAATTTGGGTAGGTGCCACAGTTAACAGGTCTCAAGCCCGATTTTTGTCACCTAACGGAACAGGGCGGCACATACAGTGAGGCTGTATGCCCGTCGGTGCGTGTGAAAGGATTTCCCCAGGAGCTCTGAGGGGTCTAACAGCAGAGAGGGAGTTCCCGAGCCGGTCCCCAGCTGTGTCACCGTGACACCTCCCGAACCAAAGAGTGTCCCCAGAGCTCAGCCATGGCTGGCTCACCTGGCCGGCAGCTACAGGCCTAGCTGAGCAAACGCCACACCTCGTGACGGACTGACACCTGCGATACAGAGGGAAAAAAATAATTTTAAAGCATATAAAAAGAAATGTTTCTATTTTGTAACCAGAAGTCGAGAAATGTGAGTTAGAAAGGTAATTTTAATAGTTAAATGGGAACGTGGTGAGGACTCTGGTCGCTAACAGCTGGTTGCCAATACATCATTCTCTGGTGATTTCTTTGAGGAAACCTCCAAAAATCTTTTCACATTAACGGTCTCCAGAATGGGCGTTAAGTTTCCTATTATTGTAAGCAAAGCATGGGAAGCTTGATACCCTGCGTGGGAGCCAGATGCCAGGCCAAGCACGGGCAGCAGCTGGGGAACAGTTGAGGAGTGACCAAGCACTGTTGCCAATTGGAAGAAGGAAGGAATTCCTGAGAAAAAAGCAGTTTTCAGAAGGATTCTGAAGGTAAGGTGGGGTGACAGGGGCATGAATAAGTGATGGTCCCGTTATTTTAGTATACGGAGGAAAAAGAAAAGGGAAAAAAAATATTTAGTGATTCTGAAGAGAACAGAGTGACCAGGGGTAAGAAGAAAGGAGCTGAGGGAAGAGATGCAGTGCTCCAGAACAAGACAGCTGCTAATGCCCTCCATAATTCTAGGGAAAACAGAGAAAGGGGGAAGAAAAGATGTTTGAGAAATGTGTTTGTCTGAAAGGTTTCCACATTCTCAGCTGAAAGGCACTTTAATTATTGTATGACCTTATTTCTAAAAAATAGGATTACATTCCCAGGACCAGATACATGACCTCTTGTAAAAAAATCTGCCTGGTTTTGATATCATCAGAATTTATTTCCTCAATTTAAATTTCATTAGTATGAAAAGGTAAGACATACACTCCAGTTCTTCAGCCTGTTGGGTGGTATCAGTAGGTATCCATATTTGTACATATATTCCTTGTATTTATGTATGTTCCTTCAGAAGGACTGATTCCTTTTTAACTGACTTGAGCATGAAAGCCTCTCTAATACTTCTCCTGTTTGTATAATATAAGGCAGCTGGGGAGTAATTTAATGGACCAAAAAAAAAGTTATTGCTGATGGTCCTAATCAGTCAGTTCTCTATTGCTATTTGATATCTTGCTCTGTCAAAGGAACAAGTCATGAATGCGTGAATTAAGTATGATTTAGGGACACTTAAATATCAACAGAAGGAGACTGCAGATGAAATTGTAGTGGCTTTGATTCTTAAATTTCAAAATTCCTGTCAATCATTGTCATTGCTGTCATTATTTTGAATGTGCAAACATGAGGTTCCCAAACCAGACAGCTGAATAAATCAAATAAGGCAAATACAGATACACAAAAGTGAGATGCTAAAAATCTCTGTCTGTAAAATAAGTTTTATCTGGTTGCTGCTTGCCAAGAGGTTTTTGTACTCCAATAATTCATGGAAAATAATAACATTTTAAATATTTATGTGTTAATTCTAGCTTAAATACTAAACCAAGGGGACTTGGTTCATGCCTGTGATCAATATTTCTTTTTATGTGCTGCAGCAAGGTAATAGAAACAATAATTTGTTGCTGTTCTCTCATTGTGGAAAATGCTGTGGGTGGAAATAAACCCCTGAAAAGGACAGTAAAGTAAAATCTGGGCTACAGGTCAAAATGCCATTTGGTCACCATGGTCACTATTGTGAGTAAACAACAGAACAGAGGTGCTAGCATGGTTCAAGTAGCAGCAGCCTAATCTGCTTTTTAGGGTTAGCGATATCTAAAAAATATCACATGTGTGATGGCAACCAAATTTGCAGCCTCCTGGCTGCATTTTAGTTGGAAGAACCATGTCAGCTCAAATATTACATAAATACTGTTCATATTCACTTGGATTTAGCGTGGTTATGTTGAAGAGGGCTCCCAGGAAGAAGGATGCCCACACACGTGTGACAGACACCTTCCTTGACAGTAGCACAGTAAAATGCCCTAACTGTTCTTCAGACTGGCAAGAAATTTTGCATATACTGTAATGGTAAACTATGCAAAAATAGGCTCCTTCTCAACCTAATTCAGGCACTGTGAAAAGCTGAAAGTCTGAAGTTTTATCTGAATTTGATCACTGGATTCAGAGTGCACAGGAGCGTTTCCACTTCACACGATAGATCACCTCATTCCCTTCCTTGTAGTGAGAAATTACTGTAGATGGAGAGAATTTGACAATATGCCAGTTTTCCTTCTGCTGCTGCTTTTTTTTTCCTTAATTAATTAAAAAAAAATAATTCAAAAGATCCCCAGATTTCAGAAAGAAGACATTGCATCCCTACTATATAGAGCATGAGATGCTGAGAGGAACACACACTACAGCAGGGATTACTTTTCCTGCCTGGGATATAGTTTTGCAGACTACTTTCATTCCAGGGCTAGCTTTACCAACGGAACAGAGCTATACTATATCATCGCATATATAAAATTACATGCTTCAGCTATCTTGAGAGAACAGCTTGGCTGCAGAATTGGACGTATTGCTAGGGAATCGGTCCAGGAAAAAGCATTTCATGGATGCTGAGCAGCAAATGAATGGCTAGCACAGCTCCTGCTGCCTGCCAGCCCCGTCACAGTGATGGGTAAGTGAAAACTGGTTAATGCTGCCATAAATGTCCCCCTGCAGCATTTTTTGTGTGTGTGCTGTTCCCTTGCCATCAGTGAGATCATTTGAGTTTTCATGGGTTAAGGCATTGCTTTGTGTATACTGCTATTTTAAAAAGCAATTAAAAAGCTGAGTGATAGCGCCCAGCACGCTCCCATGAGTCTCTACTAGTCAAGGTGGTTACCTTCAGCTAACTGCAGCATTTTTGATTCCACTGAGAGATGCAATTCTAGTTCAGGCAAGTGTATTTGAACTACGTTTTACGGTAAGAAAAATACTACAAAGCAAACAGCTCTTCCTGAGAACTACCTGAATTCACCAGAGCCAGCGTGGCTGAAAGCTGTTTTCATTTTGTCCTGCCTTGCAGCCCTGGTCACGATCTGTAAGGGCTGCAGTTCAGTGCCACCCCACTCCTTCCCAGCCCTATTTCTCCTGGGTTTTATCACAGCCCAGTATTCAGGATTAGCAAGTCAAACATGCAGCTAACAGCTCTGGAGTTTTTTTAATGTACCCTGTCCTTCTGTAGGTGTGAGAAGCAGGGCTGCTCCCATTCTACTTGAAGATAATGCAGTATGGTGAGCAACAGCAGGCCTTTGATATGACTTGCAGCCAATATTCCAGCAGAAGACACATCACAACCTGCCACAACCAAACCTCCACCAAAACCACACTTGAATGGGCCTTCCCAGACCACAATGAGCTTTGTTAGACAAAACACGTGGTGATTCCTTCATATGGACATCTGCATTCATAGTGCAAATAAAATGGTGTAGGAGAGCCTATGGAGGCATGGCTTTTATGGGTGGTCCTCTCTCTCTCTTGTTTCGGCCCTGCTTTAGCCCCCCTTGAACTGCTTCGAGAAATTAAGGTGCCAGATTTTTTTCCATTTTTGAGGAGATATTTTCCTGATGTCTTACTGCCCTGCTGCAGAAGAGCAGAAATGCAGCAGCAGCAGTGCGGTAAGGCTGATGGCAGAGGGAGTTTGGTGGCAACCATCCATTGGGTCACTTGGTCTGCAGTGTCCGACGTTCCCTGTCCACTCCTGTTGCTGCCCTAAGAAGCTGAGACTGAGGTCAAGCTTTCAGGAGCATGTCTACAAGCAGTGCAAAAAGCTCCAACAGTTCCTGGGTTTAAATAAATAGATCCAATGAGGATCCCACAGGAAGCCTCAACACCTCAAGAACACATAAGGAAAAAGAAAAAGCTTGCATATAAGTCCCACTATTCAGATCAGGGAAAATAAAGTGCAATTTCCAAAGAACTTCTCTCAGGTCACTGTTTCTGACTTGGACCAGCATTTTCTGTTATCTTCTGCACATGGGTAAAAAGAGTTCCTTTGGATGGGATTTCTGGGTATACAACCTTAGAGAAGAAAAAAAGAGGAGAAAAACTCAAATATTAAGAGTTTTCTGAACTGTAGAAGGACTTATGTGCCTGTTTCTTTCTCCAGTTTTCTTAGCTGGCCTCAGTAAAGACTCCCACCTCCCCTCAAAGCTTCCCTCACCTCTGCCTTTAGTCTGTCACTGCTGAAAGTGTTATCCAAAGCTAAACATACTTGTACTGTGGGTTTTTTTTCCTATTATAAATGTCTATTTTTCCTGTGTAATTTTTCTGGGTTTATACAGGTAGCAAAACCGTAAGATGTGCCTGTATCACCTGTCCAGCATGCTGCCCTTTTTGGAGGCCACGGTGGTACGTACCTCTGAGGAGCTCACCCTGTACGTCCCAGCCCCGACGC
The DNA here is from genome assembly GCF_015220075.1 of Falco rusticolus. NCBI lineage: Eukaryota > Metazoa > Chordata > Aves > Falconiformes > Falconidae > Falco > Falco rusticolus. Next base: position 5,577,316 of record NC_051195.1, read on the forward strand.
CAGACCTGCTGTACTGCCTGGAGGCTCCGGTGTGCCTCAGCTAAGGGGCTGAAGGCAAGGTTTCTGTTGAAAAAACAAGTACAGAAGTATGTTGATGACACCTGAAGGAGTTTCTCTTGTAAATTATGAAGGTGATTTTACTGCAGAAAGAAGAATGAATGAGCACACTGATGCTCAACAAGAACTCCATAAATGAGCCCTGATTTGTCAGTGCAGCCTCTTCAGACTTTTTGTGCTGAACTAGCAGAGTCTAATCCAATTTAAAATGCATCCAAATTCCCAGCAGCAACCGGCAGGAAAGCAGGACAAAGCTGCCATCCAGACGGCCAGCTCTGAGAGGGGACCTGGAGCTGAGACAGGGCTGAGACACTTGAGGGTCGGTGTCTGTCTGCAGGCACCTCGCTTCAAGCAGGGCAAACTTCCAACTGCAGCAACATCACTAAACCTTGTCCTCATTTCAGGCATCGGCTCCAGTCCCATGTCCTCTGCCTGACTGGGGGCTTGTGGCCACCTTGACCTCAGTTTCCCAGTTATGAAAATAAGATGAATGAAGAGGCTTCTGTAGTTGCTGGGCAAATCTGCAGCAAAATTTTTCAGGGGAAAAAAAAAAAAAAAGAAAGAAAAAAAAAAGAGAACTATTTTAAGAAGTATTTTAAATGCTGTGGCTGACTCTGTGTTTCTCAAGCCCAAAGCAGCCCGCAGGCCATCTGTCTTCTGAAGAACTGGTCTCTGAGACTGGGCACAGAAAGATCCTCAAGCACACCATGACTTAGAAATCGGCTCCAAGGTGGGGAGGACTGTTTTATTTGCTGGCTTGGGACACCCCATCCATGGGCTACTAATCCTCTTTTCATCCTCCTGATGAAAGCAAGCTGAAGGACAGGTCACCAGGATTTGCCCCAAATAGCTTGGGTTTGCTGCGCGGTCTGGAGCCAAAGTTTGGATAAGCATAAAAAGCTTTGGATAAGCCATGTTGAAGTGAAGGTCAGATGAGATCAGTATACTGCTGATCATTCATGAGTATTACTTTCAGTTTCCACAAGGGATCCTGATCTTTGGGCAGGCAGAAGATGGCTTTTTCAGGGACTGCTTCTCTAACATTAATGGGAGGCATCAAATCAAAGTTTTCTCCCGCCCCCCCACACCTCTCACCCTCCTCAGAAGAGTCTTATCGAGGCCAGCTCTGAAAGCTGCATGGGCTTGCACAGTTCCTAAAATATCACAGCTGAAATTGCCAGCAATTGGTGAAACCCGCTTGACTGCAAAGGCGCCCTCATTTCACGAACACCTCACTCCAAACGCAGACACTTTTTTCTTGCACACATCCATCTCTGGGCCAGGGTTTTGACCCCACGGCTGTGCTGGGATTACGAAGGAAGATCTACTAAATCTAGGAAAAATCAACAGAGCAGAGCTGCGTCAGCAACATGCTTTAGCAGAAGCTCCTCTCAGTCCTAAACCTTGGGGAGCGCTAAACAAACCAACCCAGGGACAAACCATTCGTTTTCATCTGCCGCAGAAACATCACCAAATGAAAAGCAGCCTGGTAGATCTCTCCTCTCCATGAGCTCCTCCTACACTTGATTACAGGAATGCTAATAAACCCATTGCCAAAGCCCCACGGGCACAGCCCTGCTCGGATGACTTCCCGATGAACATTTTTCCTGGCTCAGCCAGTTGCTCCGCTCATGGATTTGCTTCATCCTGGTAACCGATTTGCTCTTTCCAGAGTTATATTCATTGAAACTGAATATTTAACAAAACCAGACATGTTTATCCAATATGAGGAGTCATAGCTGGCTGGGAGAATGTGGAAACTGAAGTGATGGAGACTGCCAAATGCTCATAAGCACTGGTAACAGTACAGTGCAAAAGAAATGTCCAAAAAGACAGCTCCCAAAAGTAAAGCTTAACCCTTAGAAGAACTGAACAAGTAGAGAGGTGAAGACAGGGCTTGTCACTAGCTGCTCTTCCCTGCCTACGCACAGCCGGTGGCAGCACCTTTCACAGATGTCGTGAATCACAGGTGAGAACAAAAAAAGCACCGAGGCCATTTGATACTGCAAAGGTTCTTATTTCATTTCTGTGACAGTGGATTGCTTTAAAAGTGTGTCTTAACCCCCAGCTCTGCAGCCCCAGCAAGGCTTGACTCTCACAACTGACTGTGATTTAAATGGCTCCTGCTTTAAAAGCAGCTTCTGGGTTTCTGGCACGCCTATCAGTGGGGCAGGAGCTGTTCTCCGGGGCTGGTTATATGAGCCTTAGCCAATAAGTCTTCATACACGGGATAAAATAAAATAGAGTGAAACCCATCATGCTGCTAAAGGCTGAAACTAGTAATCATCATCGTAAAGTTGGGAGAGGCAACTTAAGAGATTATGATGCTATTAGAAATGTCATCCCAGTGCCACATATATATGAGAACTTGAAATTAATAAATACATGCTTTTGGGGATTTTTATTTTTCTTAAATGAAAGTCCTCCAAAAGCTGCAAAAGGGGTTAAGAACAAGTTGCTAAAGGGAGATGAACATCCTCAGGATCTCAAGAACATATCACAAAAGCTCTGTGAAGACTGGGAGAGCACAGGAGCAAAGCCAGGCATCAAAAATTTGTTTTAAAACAAAATCAGGCTCTGGCCTGGCTGGAGAGAAACGAGCCAGTCCGTCTGAGCTCCAGGCCGGTTCTGCAGACACTGACCTTTTCACACTGAAAATCAGAAACTGAAGGTGACTGTCACTGCTTAAAATGAGCCATCTCAAGTGAAGGTGGTAGGAACCAGTGTCTGCACTTGAACAACAGCCTCATTTTTTTGGCCACGTCTCTGCTGGTGTGCCAACACCTCCCCCCTTGAGTGTTTAGACCAAAAAATGAAAAATATTTTGGTGAGGACGAAGGGCAGGAAGTCTTCAGAAAAGGGAAACGATTTCAAGTAAGAGATTCCTCTTCACCTTTCAAATGTTATCTCATACTTACAAGTCTTTTCGGCTAGCAGCTAAAAGGGCAGGTTTTGAAAGAAGTGTTGCCGGCTGGGCTAAATCAGGTTGCTAGAAAAGGTGTAAGCAATTTGAGTAACAGTGTACTCCTTCACAGATTACTGGTGCCAAGTGCAGAGCAGGGGAGGGTTGGGTGGCTGCTCAGCTCCATCCCCCCACTCTCATTCCTCTGCTTTACTTTTGTTCCCAAAACGTGCATTACCTCTCTCCCTTGGGAACCCGTCCCTATGGCAACATATAGGGCTATCTGGATGCAGGCATGCTGGTACTTTGACAGCCCCTTCTTCCTGTGACAGTTCTTACGGCAACATCCTGGGATTGTCAGAAAGATGACGTGAGATCGCCTGTGTCCAAGACACCATTTGGATGATTTTCTACCGAGAACTTTTTTTTGCAGTCTTTCACTCTTCTAACTCTTGAACTCTCAGTCTGTACACCACGACTGCAATTTTATCTGAAATGTGTTGCAAAATCTATGTATTTGCTTTTATCAGCAAAAATCTGTAACCTCAAATGAGATGTTTTTGACAAGACCTACTTTCCATAAAGCCACGTTGCCAAGTGTTGCATGCTGCTTCTGTGGTTCTTTCTGAACTGAATCCCACAGTGGCTTTTCCCTTGTTTTGCTCAGATGCTAACAAAGTTTGCTTGTACCTACACCGCCAACGCAATGGATTTCTAGCTACGCTCTTTATACACACAGTTACTGGGATGAACACTGTTACCACTTTTTTCCACTCTGTTGTGAGTAAATATGCTACATCTGAGCATGTCATAAATTTCCTAATTAAAAATGCCCCTCATGCGCTGCTGGCTTTGGATGATCAGAGGGAGTGTATGGGTGTGCAGGGTGGCAACGTGGAGCTCCAGGAACTGCAGTCAGGACTTCTGATTTCAAAAGCATGGAACTCCTTCCCAGGGGCAGTCACCAGCCACAGCCAAGAGCTTTGGGCTACATCCTAAACATCCATAGGGTCCGGAAAGGTTGAGACCCTTTGGAGTGATGCTTAAAATGAAATCTGTCACAGTTGGGCTTTTGTTGCACACAAAGACATGACAGCACAAGGTACAAGGGTGGGGTTTTTTAATCCCTACTGAACAGAGCCCACAACTGACATTTCACATGAAAAAAAGGTTAAAAAAGAAACTGTGATCTGTGACACCAAGACGTATTTAAAACTTCATTAAATATCACAGGTGGCATTGAGGTAATCTTCTCTGATCTAGATTTTAAAGCTCACAAGCTTCCAGAATTGCTTATTCCTTACCAAGGCCAAGAGACAACTTGGAACCTTGCTCTCACTGCGGGAAAAGTCAGGCGTGGATGAATATTGACACAAATTAAATTGTACATTTGTGTGTATGCTCTTTGAGAAAGTGCAGGGGCACTTCGTGCAGATGTGCACTCCTGGTAGGTCCCAGAGGCTCTCACTGTCTTTGAGAAGGCTGGTAAAATAAGGAAACGCTGTCTGTACTGCCAAAACCAAAGGGATATCAAGAACTGATGGAAATTATGATTTTGGGCTATCTAGAAGTCTTACAATTTATACTTATAATTGAGTATAATTCTCTCACTTATAAATCAGAAATTAGAAATCTCTTGCTTTTGAGATCCTTTCTTGAAGGTGCATGGGTAGCGTTAAACTCAAACCCAGTTACTTACCTGACTGATCCACTACACAGACCCAACTAATACAACAGACAAAAAAGAAGCTGTATCATGCCCAGTTGCAGCAGAAGGCATTTCATTATCACTCTGCTCCTTTTGTCTCAACTGTCTGTCAATGTTAAGGAAGACAGAAAGAGGATGCCACTGCGCCACCAGGAAGGATTTGACTTCAGAACAACCAAACTACAGACAATTACTTTCTATTTTACATATGACTGGGAATAGCTCTGCACAGTCATGGAAACTTTAAAATATTTTCTGTATTTTTAATAGAGCTTAAAAAATATTCCTTCTATTTTGTTCCATTTTTTTCTGTGCTTGTCTTTCTGTTAATGTTTATGCCAAGCACCATTGTGAAACCCCTCTGGTATCATCAACCCCTGAATAGGGTTTATCATTTCTAGATCCATACGTGCATGCACACTTCAGGTTCATAATTAGGCAGGAAAAATGTCAGACCCTAAAAAGCAAAACACAGCCCGTCACATGCCGGGTGGCAGAATCAAACGGAGGCGGTTGGGAGGCTGGGAGCTGCCTGAAGCTCTGAGTCCTGGCTCTAGTCAGGAACGACAGATGGTGTTTGTCAAGAGGATAGAGCCTTACCTTCTTATTTTTATCATGGAAATATCACAGTAAGAAAACTATCAGCATTCACTAGTTTATCTAACAGATTTAAGAAATACATCCCACTGAAAAAAAAATTCCAGAATTCCTGCTGGAAAACAGACTGCCAGATGCAACTGGAAATCCCCATTAAAAGATGCAGTTTTTTTATCAAGAGACGTTGTCAGCCACTGCCTGTATTTTATTTTCTCATGAAGAAAATGCACTGAGCATACACAGAGATCACATTCAATACAGATTTATCATTACAGAACAATCAGAAAACAAAGATACAATCAATAGTATTTCCCGTAGCAGAAGATATTGAAGGAACTGATTTAAGCTGAGAATGAAATGAGCAATACTTAAACCAACATAAGTGATTTTTACACAGACATTTAAGTCTAAATAAACATTCTCAGCCAGGATCTGCTGCATTGTTGCAATCTTTACAATCAACAGCTTTATCAGACCTATGCCTAACGACTAAGCACAGACCAGAATCGCCTTGTCTGAGAGCCCGTGCAAACAAAAACCCAGAAGAACAGTCCCAGTCTGAAGCCACAACCTACCTGAGCTGATGAAAGGATCCACACGGAGCAAAGAGTACAATAAAACAAGGAGACAGAGTTGCCCATGTGCCAGGCACTAACTGCAAGGCAGGCTAGGGTTATATCTACACGTAGGTTTCACTGATTTCACTTGAAGAAGCTCTCTAAAGTTTGCAGCCTTAATAAAAGTTTTGTGAATGTGCAGAATTCTATGACACACTGCCTGGAACTGATTTTTCAAAGAATTATACTGAAAAAAAGTCACGACACAAAGCTAGTGAAAAAACTACTTTGCCACATATTTTGTGAGTTCCATAAACCTGATGACCAGACTTTCTCCAAATGGACAACTAAAACTAGAACTTGAAAGACCACCTCTACTTCAATTACACCAGCTGGACTTTAAGCCAGTCCTGTGGGTGTTGTGTGCCAGAGATCAGACCAGTCATCACAGCCGGGCATTAAAATCTACAGATCCCACTCCTCTGCCTGCCTGTCCCTCTGAGGTTTGAAGCAAAGCAGGTGCCACCCCGCTCCCCAGTATCATAGACCGCTATCACATCATGCGTTACGTCACTTCTCGTCTTGCCTGGTTTCAACACAACTGCTTCCAAGGACCACCTGCCTGCCAGCTAGTGGCACACAGTGCCTTCTGTGATGTGGCCCGTTCTGGATCATTTACTTGGTGAGACTACAATGAATGGGATTATAGAAAATGTTGATTTAGTTCCTTATATCTCTAAAGATCTCCAAGCAATTTCGCTCACTTTGCAAAATGAAAAGGCTACGTAAACCACCACAGATCAACTCAATCACGTCATTGAAGGGGGAGATACATACTCTTACTCTCAAAGAATGAAGTTTAGGACAGTGAAGATTTAATTACATAGTTGAAACCACAAGAAGAATTTGGATAAATGAAAACCTTATTACTCAAGTTATAATTTGCCTACAAAACAGGGATTAATCACTTGTTCTCAAAACCAGCAGTAGAGATAGAACAAGCTGACCTTTGGAGAGAGCTGACCAGTTCAAAATAACTTCAAAGTTCATTTTCCCTTCTTCTTCCAGTGCCGCGGTATGATTCTCAAAGGATCAGAAAAGAGAAGACTGGAAGTTTGGTTTTTTCCCCCAGGAAATATACATAACATACCTCCATGCATTGTTTTCTTAATGACCTTCTCTTACCAGTTTGTATTAATACTAAATCATCTTTATTTTGAGTTTTCTGGCTTTGTCTAATTTGCAAATTTTCTCTGAAATGCTTGCTAGAATTTTCAGTCACTTTGTGCTTGAAAATTTTAGCTTGCTTCTGAATGTCTGCCAACAGTAAACAGCATTTGGAAGATACTGGTCCTTTATCCTCCTGGAAAGCTACTTGCAGCTAAGATACATACAAACATTTAAATTGTAGGAAAATGTTACATATACGCACAATCACCCCTTATGATAAACAAGAAGAGGACAGCGTTTCTTACATATAGCTCAAGACATATTAAACGGATGCAACAATTTTTATCTGAACATCTGTCAGGTCTGCCTACTGCTTTTTGCCTACTGAGAAATATGGTACATGGAGTAACATAATTAGGAAATGTAATCATCCCTTTCTGAGAAGGCAGACTTGTTGCTTCAGGATAGTCTTCCCCCCCAGCCCCTCATGTCAGCTTCAACAACGGATGCCACAGCAATGTAAAGATGAGGAGGGAGAAGTAGCTCGTGGAGGTGGTGACTCTCGAAGCCAAGCTTTTTGCATTGCAGTTGTTTGAGTAGCAGCAGTGAACGCTCACTCCAGGCGCTCTGGATCCGTCCCTCCTGGCCCGCTCGCAGAAGGACCTGAACGAACAGGACTTCATAATGCCACCTGGAACAGAGCCACATTGAACCCAAAGGGACCTGCACGTTCATGGCCACCTGCTCCTGCCCACATGCCCTCAGCACCAACCCGACCGTCCAATATTGAACAACATTAGGTCTGGCTGTCCCTTACAAGTAAACGAATATAACTGCATCAGATTACAGCACACTAACGAGTTCCCACTCAAGGTAAATAATTGCAATTTATCTTGGATGCAACTGATACAGCTTAAATATCTCTGAGCGTGCTCAAGTTCAGTGCCTCATTAGCTGCTTTTCCTTCCTAATTTCCAGGTAAGTCATTTCACTTTAAAATGATAGATTTAAATAAGAAGCGGGCAATACTTATAGTGCTTTTTTACAGCTTTCACACAGCACGGATAAAGCTCGTCACAGCACACTGACAAATCACACTCCGCGGGATTTTGTATTAGATTGCTGCTAAACCAATAAAATTAGGGATTGAGATTTATTAATAGGGTTTGTTTTGAGAGGAAATATTTACCTTTGTTTTTCTCCTTAGCTTACCATACACTCTTATTTTTCCAACACTGATTATTTATTTCTGTTATTAAAAATGTAATGAGTCTGAACTGTTTGTGACTACTTACTTCCTTGTCCTCTAATGACCGCACATGCATCTGAATGCCCTGGACATTGCTGAGTTCCTTGTCTGTTACAGTCTTCATCACTAGAACCTACACAGGTGTAACACTGCAGTGCCTCACCTGGCATTAAAGAAGAAAGACCACTTATCACTGTAGTGTTTAGTTTACAAAAAATATTTTAAAATATCAGCTGCAGAGTCCTTCTAATTTTGTTGGAAGCACATGCAAAAAATTGCAAAGGTTTAAAAAAATCTGAAGATTCTGCAATTTCTATCATAATTTCTTTTTTAGAAGTGGTCCAGATACTGATTTTAAACATAAAAAATAATCAGCCACATATTAGTTGTTACAATTCACTTAAAATAATCCAAGAACATCTGATCTTCTGTAATTGTATCCACACCTCCTTGCAACATTTTCAGAGCAGAGTCCACTGTAACAAGTTGGGAGTATCATGTTTCCCCCCACCCTCCCTCATGATCTTTGGTCCACAGTACCACGAAAAAGTCATTGTACATGTGCGAAATCACACTGTGGTCCGTATTTCAGTTCCTCCTAGAGTACCACTCCGGCTGGCTGGCACAACAGTGTTTCTTAAGTTTTGCTTTTCTTTAAACATTGCAACCGTAACTCAGTCCTGTACCTTTTCCTTGTTCAAACTGTGAGGCATTTTCAAAGGCAAGCATGAATTTGAAATATTATTTAAGATACCATGGTTGAGACCTGCAGAGCAGAAAGCACACTCGCGGTCCATAGGGACACATGCATTTAAATTCGTTACCTTACATACTGACGTTTACATTTCATAGCACTGGTGAAATTCTGCACTGCCAACCACATACACAAAATAAACTGAAACCGAACAGCCTCGGGAGAGAAGCCCGGAACAGCAAAGAGGCTCAGCCACGCTCAAGTAGGAAATGAAAAATAAATAACAAAGGAAAGAAAAGGGAGTTGACTTACTTTTGAGTACAAAAAGGGAGCTGACAAGAACCAGGCTGAAGACTGTCCACATCATGACGATCCAAGAGATGTACCATTAGGCAAAGAAAGCAGTTTGTTTGCTATTGAAGCCTTAACGCTTATCTTACATAGCTAATCCTCTGCAGAGGATAACTTACAGGATAAAGAGGTGTGCGAGAATGCTACTTATCTAGCTTACTCTGGTTGTACTTCTAATCACACGTCTTTCCATCTCCACAAACCCTGCAGGCAAACTCACCCAGCAGCAGGAAGAAGGAAACGCGGCCACCTTTCGGTGATAGATACGCGTAAAACCCACCATCCCACCACCGCATGTCACAGCCTTCAACTCGTGCAAGCAGCCTCGTTACATTCGCCTATGGGATTTGCTGGATCAGGGTTAGAGTATTAAACATTTCGGAGGATTAAGCCTAGGCCTGAGACCTCAGAGCGGTTCAAATCTAGCATATATATATATATATATGTATAAAGAGAAGAAGATACAGACACAGATACGTGCACATAAGCTGTATATTCTTGTGACCCACGGAGAGCTCCAAGCAGCGACCCATGAAGCGCTTTCTGCGAAGGAACTCATTAGTAAGAGCTGCTGTATCTGGCACTGCATGTGAAGTAAGCAAGTGAGGTAGATAAAATGAAGCCATACTTCTCTTCAACTTTCAACGAAAAAAATTTATTTACAATAGAGAATTTCATTTAAGTGACATGCATTTTTTTTTTCATTTTTCATTTTATTTTACAAATCGGCAAATGCAGATAAAGTTTACACTCCTTAAGGCAAGAGTCCCCATGCAAGTAATACATGTTTATATTAAATCCAAAAGACATCCAACATGGGAACTCATGTACAAAGGGAAGGCTAGGATCAGCAATTTGTAATTTCTTAGAGAACTTGACAATCTCCCTGATACAGGAACTTTGAGATCAACTTGCTATGAATTATACTGTGAAAATGCAAACAATAGCAAGAAATTCTTGATAGTCATCTTAGTACTGCATACAATTAAATCAACTTTATTTAGAAAGAAAATACAGTAGTGCATACGAAAAAGTGAAAATATAACCTGTCCACATAAATGTATGGACATCAGTGTGCCAATGGTCATATTGCACTCAAAATCGAAGTCCAGAAGTTTGGTTAAAAGTTAGCTTTTCCCCATTTTGGCAATCAGTTCATCACAAATCTTTGTTAATTCTTCTATCTCTTTATTCTGGAAAATAAAAGGCAATATTAAGTATTACGAAAAATAATGTTGCATTAAGGTGAGTATTTTATTTAAACTATCCAACCGTTGGGAGAAGTGTGGGACAATTAACTTTTCTCCAATACTGACAACAGAGTATCTATATAGAGAGAGACATACATAGATATATACCATACATAGTACAGTTATGCGCAGTGCATTCAAACAGTATGCTTACTTAATTCCACATACCGCCCCTCCCACTCCAGTAAGCACAGCGTAGCGCTAAAGCAGACAGCTTTACAGCAGTCATTCCTAGCACGAGACAATCATACACAGCGCAAACCTGTTGCCAGGCTGCACTTGTACAGCATTATTCTCACCGTTTTCCAGGGGTTCTAAGCAAGGGCGAGCCGTACTGTACTGACAAGCTCCTCCGCTGAGCTACGGAGCGTGAGATATAAACAGGGATTTCCTACAGACACCTTTTCCCTAAGCTGCGCAGACCTGTATCCGATCACTTTGCCTCTGTTAACAGTGAAGGCACGTAAGCTAGCACTGGAATGGCAGATGAAACTAAAAATGGAAACAAAAACTGAAAGAAGAACTAAACCAAGATCTTAAACTTGAGAAAGATTTAAGACTGTGCGGGGGCACAGGCAGCTCTGCCTGACCGAATCAGCCCCGACCCCCGGCAGAAGGGTCCGTTTCCCTGAACGGCCTGTGTGCGCAGCTGATGTTGTAAAGGTTCGGGCAACGCTGCTCTTCTCCCTGGGGCCAGGGAGCTGCCGGGCCAGCTGCGGGTGAGGGGCAAGAGAGGTCCTCAGGCAGACCCTGGCTGCAGTCCCAGCTCCAGAGGAGAGCTGGATGCGGCCACTCTGGGGAAATTTCGCTTAACTTTGGTCATCTCCTTGACTTCTGCGTTAAGAGAGCTGAACCGCCATGTACCTTTTGTTCCAGTGTTCTCTCCAATGCGTCCACTTTCAGCTGCTCTTTACGAAGGCTGGCCTGATACGCCGCTTGCTCTTGCTGAGCCTTGCCTCTCACTTGTGCAATTTCAGCATTGGCTCTAGAAAAAAACCGGATTTTTGTCACCTCAGGCTGTCTACGGGAAAGGACGGTGGGTACTGAAGGATGGACTGCAGCTTAACCGGTGGGTGGTGAGGGCAGGGCTGCTTTCTGCCCGTCTTTGAAAGTATTCTGAGACTTGTCCCTAGAGACTTTCCATGACTCGCTCTCTTGCTCAGTGGAGGCTGCAAGGTCTTTTCTTAATGCCTGTGTCGTTCCCTTCATGCTTCTCTCAGATATCTGTGCTGGGGTCACAAATATCACTTGGGTGGAAGCGTTCTACGGCAGTTTCTACACCCGGTTGCCAGTTCTTACAGCCTAGACCAACAGCTGGGACAACAGCTGGAAAGCAAATCCAAGTCTTACTTTGTTTCAGGCACTGATCAATCCTAGTGACATTTCTGAAAACATCTAGGGGACTGTAATATGAGTCCTGAATGTAATTCCTAGAAATATCGAATTTGTCATTACATGAAAACACAGAAAAAAAATATTTAAAAAAAATCTGCCAGAACTGCCTCTCTTGAGCCACAATCTGATGTTCGCTCCTTAACAGTGGCTTAAGGAGTTACTGCCCGCGCACAGCTGGTACGAACTTTTGTGCAACTATTCCTTGTCGCCCTCAGCACAAGTTGGGCGGATGCAGCTTCAGGGAGAGACTGCCTGCCTGGTTCTGTGCCGGAACAGCGGAGCAGCACTTCCATTTCTGTTCTGCTGACTGATGCGGGGGCAGTAACGCAGCACAGGGGCAAGAGCAAATCTCTGGGGGCAGGAATTCTGGCTGCAGGTGCAGCACAGCCCTCCACAGCTGCATAAACCTAACTAAGGGCTTCTTTCTTGATCTTCCCTGGAAAATATGTTAAAGAAACAGAGACATTTGATAAAGACAGAAATGTAAGGTGTTCTATGTGGTCAGGAGCTGGAAGAAACACCAGCACATTACACAAATTCCCGTTAGGGCACTTAATTCCACCCTCCATCACAGGGCAGCCTGTGCTCTGCCTGTTGAAGGAGCAGGTTTGGGATGCAAGGTCCAGCCACAGGAATCTTCCCGCAGCATGAACTCCTGAAAAGAGATGGGTACAATCCATTACCTGTCCAGTTTTTCCTCAGCGTGAATTTTGAGCGCTTGATACCTCTGCTCTTCCTTCTTTACTCGGGATAAATATTCCTGTGCACATTTCTTTAACACTTCTTCATTCTTAAATGAGAAGATTACAGTAAATTTAATACCAGAGGTTGACGTGTAGGACAGGCGCCTATTTGCGGGAGTCACATTCAGGTATTTTAAGGGCTGCACCTTTATTTTAATACTGAGACCACCACACAGAGGCCACCTGAAGCAGTATTACGCAATGTAAAAAAGCTTTACAATTCTTCTGTTTGCAGTTGAAACATGGCTGCAATCCTTTATCTGAGGATTATGTTATGTCACACGCTTTAGGCATAACCTCTGACCTGAGGAATTCACATCCCAGGTTTTAACGGAATGCTCAGTCCAGAAGCCAGCCCTGACACGTGCTTAAGTCCCACAGTTATGTGACATCTATTGAAATTGCAGTGACACAGATGGGAGCAAGTTACTCTTGTATAAAATCTTCATCTCTTAAGAGCTGCTCCAAAACAGAAGCGTAAATAAGCATTTATGCTCTCCCTCCCCCCAGCACTCGGCAGCCTGATGCAGTACATCAGAATTGACTGGAATCAGACGCGACTTCTGTTAGGCAGCGCGGTACACACGGCCACCTGCCCAGCTTTGCTCTTTAAAGCAGGAGACTGTAACATGACTCACCTTCCGAAACCCCTCCAATACTTCTTTCATTTTTTCGTATCTCCTGAAAAGATCTGCCAGTGATTTCTCCACTGAGTTCAGATCTGCCAAAGCTTGTTCCTTCTCCACTATCAGCTGCTGAACAGTGTGATGGGAGACAGATTTCTCTCTCTGTTCATCCTCTGTTAGAAAGAAGAGAGGGGTAGGAAGAAAAGTGATTTTCAGAAGGGTAATAGCAGTAAGAACACCGATTTCGCTATCAGCTATAGTTTCTACTATACTGTGCTCTACGTTATGTATTAGTAAGTCTGTGGGATCCAAAAAAGCCATTTTTATACAAAGACACAATCCTGTTTTGGAAAAAAGCTGCTAAATACAGTGATATTTAAGTATCTTGACATTGGGGAAAAACGTGATTCTCTCTCTGTACTGATGATTTATTTCACGCTGAACTCAGCTTTTCCCATGAAAAAGGCAGGTGTTGGGTTTTGCTTGTTTGCCTGAAGGTGCCACTAGCTGAAGGACATTTATGCATATTACTAGCACTGGCAATCAATTATTTGCCATTGCTGACACATGCTTGTCATCTCCTGGCACCTCTTCTAATCCTGTACAAAGGCAGAACTTTGTTTAATGGAATTCAACCCAAATTCTTCCCTTGGAAAAACAGTGTTTTGCAGACTTCCACTCTTAGGATTACTGTAACAAGTGGCAGAAAGGAGATCTAACATTAGACATGCTTTCTAAGTTCTGGTCTCTTTCTGCAGGCTTCCAAGCTTCTCCTGTGTATAGTTAAATTTAAGGTAGGGATGGGGGGAAGAACACGACAGGAGTCCAAATCCATGTGGAAGAGAACTTTTCAAAGGAGCTGACATAGTAATAAATTGGAATACCCGTATAACACTGGAAGAAAAGGTTTGGCATAGTCTCCCAAAATGCTTCATTGTTTGTTTCATATCCTAAGATACGATCCTTGTGTCCGTGTTTTAATGGCTACTTTGAAAGATATGGAAATGAAAACGAACCCGCAGAACATCGCAGTTTTATATTACCATTTTCCTTTGTCTATGACAGAAACTAAAATAAGGCAAGTTCTCCCACGTAAAAAACACGTGGCATTTCTGAATCTACAACTTCTCATTCAGGCCTTTCTATTTTGGAAGATAAAGAACTAAACAAGAGCTTATTTTTTTTAATTTGAATAGAAGACTTCATCTGAATTACGTATTTCATAGTGCTGGTCAGCTCTGAAATGTCAAAGTTGATACTGTCAATTCCCAAACTGGCATTAATCTCTTCCTTTTGCATATTCATTCCTTTTATACACTTTTTTCCTAGCCTAACTAAGCCCAGAGCAGCAAGGGTTCCGCACTGTGTGTCAGTTCATGCTGGCTGTGTTCTGTGCCCCGCCGCGTGCCCCCTGCCAGCATCTTGCTGGGGCAGAGCCTGACTTGAGCTTCTTTTGCTCTATGTGATGCAGAAGACAGAAAGAACCAGAGAAGCTCTCAGGACCTGCACGGAGTTTGCAGCACTGGAAGCTGTAACACCTTTATTTTAGTGGTGAATGAACAGCTTTCACATGGCAGAACTGAGAAACCCAGAGCCCTGTAATGCCACATCAGTTTGACACCATTTAACATTCATAAAAAATAAACATTCTTCTCTATTTTCCTTCTTAAAGACACTCTGTGATCACCTGTAATGGCAAAATGATGGTATTCCCAAGCAAAATGAGAAAACCATTTGTCAACTTTCATTTATTTTTCTAAATCTGAGAAGCTGTCACCTTGTGTTCCAGCACAAGATTTGCCTGCTCACACTGGAGATTGCACACCGTCCACCTTAACTGCAGAACACTTCCTGGCAAAACCTCTGTCGTTGCAGCTCCACACAGGGGAAGGGATCCATTGGCATCATCACGTAACGTACTCAAATTGATTTAATGTCACAACGTTACTTTTTCTGAGACTGCTGCCTGTGGTATTGTAGCAACTTCCTTTTTACTTGTTTCTAGGGCAGTCTAGAAAGTTAGTAAGTCATGACTCACTCCCTGGCAGCTACCGAGCTCTTCCTCTTCCTGTGCATCGTGGTGCCCTTCTCTCTCCCTCAGCTGGACCAGCTCCTCGCACACTCGTCCCCAGCCCCACTTCAACTTGCCCACGGGAATTCAGGGCAAGTGGCAGCCAATGCTCCTTTGCTCCTCTCCCTTCCTCTACGTGCTAAGGCTGTCCAGGGGCCAGGCTGCGAGCTGAGGCTCTCGTTCCAAGGGGAACACAGGAATTTATACTGGGGGAGTGACAATTATACTGAAAAGAGGAAAATTTTCCAGTGAGCTTTAGGAACGGGGCATCTGGTAGTCTCAGATAACAGTTAAAATACATTTAAAACCAAAGAGGTTAAACACTACAGAAAACAGAAACTGGCATCTGGCTGGAGAGGGACTAGAAGATCCACGTGATATTTCCTAAGACTATGATTTAGCTTTAATGAAAAGGTTGCTTAGTGGAACCGTGCTGATAATAAGTCTGCCAGTCAAGTTAAGCAGTTACAGATACTTATTTCTAAAGATATTATGAGGTTATGCAATTAAAATATTTTAATTAAATGGCTTCCATGTCTGCAACACACACTGCCCGCAACTCACCAACAATAACAGCAGTATGCTCAGGACTAACACTATCCAAATTGACAGAATCAGAGCACCACCACAGCAGATCCGCTTTCAGGCTCAGCTCAGTATTACTTACATTACTTAATGGGAATGCAGCAAACAGAGAACAAAAGCAAAAGAAATGAAAAATGCAAAATGCTGGTGTGAAAGTTGGTGAAAAGCTTTACTTACCAGGCTTGCCTGTTTTGTTTTTGCAAGCAAATAGCAAGAAGCAACAAAACCGGAAGCAAAACAGAAAATCAGGAATTGTTAGGAAAGCAGAAAATAAGTAATGCAACAACCTGTAATGCACAAAGCATAACATCTCTTTGTTTTTCATAATGAGAATTTAATTATGTATTTAAATGTACAAGTATAAGGATACATTTCTAACATAAAAAACCCCAACACTGCAAATCCATCAACAAGAAGGAAATACACGACAGGGATTTTGGAAGGGAACTGTGGGCGGCTGTGATCAAGGTGTGTGTAGGGTGGGGTGCAGTGAACGTCGGGGCTACGCGGGCTCCGTTCCATAGGGCTGTCAGTGCCACGCAGTCATGAGCTGCAAAACTTGGGCAACGGTCAGCAAAGCAGCAGCACAAGCAGCAGGCTAGCCTGGGACGCCTGTTCTTTCTTCTCCCTCCTCAGTAAAAACAAGAATGTGTTAGGGGCTGCCGAGGCAAGTGTATAACAAAAAAAGGAAAAAAAGTTAAAGCGCCAGTAAAAAAATAGGCAAAGAGCCACTAGCAGGGATCTCTTCACCGACAGCTTGCGAGCTCTGGCTGCACAGTGTGGTACGAAACTAATTGCATAAGCTAAGTCGGGTATACTGGCTTCTGCACAGCTGTGGCAGCGAATACCAGACCTTCCACAGCCCTTGCAATCAAAGGCAACTACTGCTCGCAATGCGTGTTTGCAGTGCCTTTACAGGAAAACATACACAATCATATATTGTTATTACGGAGTATTTTCAATATTTGTTATACACACGTACGACAACCTATCAAAAGCTGAGCAGGACCTATCAACCACACTGCATATTCATGAAAGGGATTTGTGAAATTGGTTCACTTGCAATGCCCTCCCAACAGGGCTGTATAAATAGCTCAGAAGGGTTAAATCATAAATAGAAGCAGCACAGGCATTTCCTTTGTTAAAGTGCTTATTTTGCTTTAGCG
The DNA here is from genome assembly GCF_015220075.1 of Falco rusticolus. Classification (NCBI taxonomy): domain Eukaryota; kingdom Metazoa; phylum Chordata; class Aves; order Falconiformes; family Falconidae; genus Falco; species Falco rusticolus. The sequence continues at coordinate 5,594,437 of NC_051195.1, forward strand.
CTAAGGCATTGTTGTGATAATAGTTCTGTGAGGTATATGCAAATAGCACACAGACAACCATTTTCCACCACTACACGGCACTTGGATGAGCGAATTCCTTTATCAGAAGCGACAGTAACTTATGACAAATGACAGGAGAAAGTGGGACAATTAGATCAAAAATTTACATTAAATGCAGGGAGAAGAAACCATGCTGCAGAATTTGCATACTGCTCTAATTAAGACATGCTCTCTGTGTCACTGTTTTGTTGTTTCAGTTCCTTTGCAAATGGCCAGCGAATTACATGATTTATAGCCATAGCTCTTAAAAACCTGCACGGATCATTTGAAAGACTCTGACTGATACCCTGAACTTGAAGTTTAAAGATCTTTCTATTTCCTCAGTGGTCCGTGGCCCAATGTTTTAATTACGCTGCATTTCTTTGCAACAAGAGGAAGTGGCAATTACAGAATTTTATGCTGTGCCTGTGCCTTAGGGCTCCTATTCTATACCTTCTTGTTGCACTGCAGTCTCACAATTTGGGTTTTTTAAAAAAAAGATCTGTTTCTCAAAAATAGAATTTGAATTCATTACCAAAAAGGATCTTCTGTTGCTAGCTGTATGCATACGCTTGGGACAAAAGGACAAGTCCTGTGCTTGTCCGTATGAACGGCCAGGTTCAGGGATGAAGCCATACCAGAGCAGTATAAACCAAAGTGAACTGAGTTCTTTGCATACTCTGCTCACTCCTATTTTAACACTTGCACGACAAGAATGACAGGCGCTATGTCAGAAGGCAGGCAGATTTGCTCAGTTGTACATACAAAAGGCAATGGAGGTGTAACACCATAGAAAATGAAGCCAGGCATATTATTATTGTATATTATTCTAATATATTTTGTTATTTATTTTATTTCATATTGTACTATTATGGGTATTATTATTAATAATATAATAATAATTTGCTTATTTATTTATTTATAGACATGTTTTTCCCTTCCCTTGAAAGGAGGCTGGGGTGTCTCCCAGCGGCTGAGAAATGCAGGAAGGCAGCAAAAGCATCACACATTGAACTGCCTCCCCCCTCCTCTGGGTAAAAAATTAACAAATTTCCTACGAACGTATGTAAACACAACTCAAGCATTAACTGAATAAAACAATTTAAAAGAAACCAAAAATTTGGGGGTCACACAATACAGACTGCAGATGAGGGGAAGCCACCGATTTTAAAAAGGGCAGAACAATAGGGTATGTTTATAGCTGTAATAAAAATCCTTCCCTGTTAAAAACCTTTTAGAAAGGTGCAGGTATACCTGTTGTGTTCCTGGCACGCTGTACTGTCTGTGACAGTTCTCTCAGGGGGGGTAAGAGGGATAATTTCTTTCTATTTTTCAATAAACACAGTGCATGTAGCCTGGATTCCTAACACTCCCTGCTCGCGGATATCGAGAGCTAGGCTAGCTTTTCTCCTGCACCTCACAGCCCAGATTTAACTTGAAGGTCACTCCCGATGGCTTTTAACAACATTTCACAGTTCTCTGCTGCTTCACTCCAGCTTGTCCAGATGAACTCGGTCCTGCTTTCTCATCACCCGCCGCTTCCTTTCCTGCTCTTCCCAGCAACTTGGGCCATAGAGAACCCACAACCCCCCTCAGCCATTCGCTTTTGTGGGAGATGGCTCGAGCTGAAGCAGTACAGGGCAGCACAAACCACCAATGCTTCCTATAGCCGGACTAAGAAAAAGAGCTTTGGAAATCTTAGGAGGCTTTAAATTCACATCCCAGGGGCCCGACCTCCCGCACCAAGGAAGCACATGAGTTCTGCAACCTCTGATTTTGAAATGGTACTGCACATAACATTTTTCATTTTGGGGGCATGTTGTTAACAAAGGCATATTCTATTTATTGTAAGGCAAAACATAATTTAGACCTTAGAGGACACCCTTACGTCAGTAAGTAACTGGGGAGGTGGTCTGGCCACTCATAATCTCTCAGCTGGGATTGGAGTTAATCTAGGTTTTGGTCTGACCAATGCACTTAGCACAGATAATCCCTGTTGTTGTGAAGAGCTAAGTTTGGTACCTCCCATTAAAGAGTTATGAGTGGATGAATAAAGGTTTTGTAGGTCACTGAAAGCGCCTCCCCGAGATACCCATGAATTCTGGGCAAAGCATTTGAACACGTTTCCTACGGGACAGTTTGCTTTGATGCAGAAGCAAAAGCCCTGACCTTTCTGTATTACCTGGCCTGCCTCGGGGGCTCCCTGTACAATGACGCCCTAGCTTTTCATCAGAACCTGGCAGCACGCGCTGACGTCCACAGATGCAGTTACAATTCCCAGCAGCATCAGCAGACGTAGCTAGCATCAAAATGAAGCCCACAGATTTCAACCGTGTTTGTAGGCTCGCTTCAGAAAATCAGAGTGGAGGATAGCGTCTTTCAGAGTAGAAACACCTACCTATCATCTGAGCAATCGTCTTCTCATATTCTGAAACTATTTTCCTGTAAGAGGGAAAAAAAAGAAGAGCTTTTCACAAACATCATAATTTCTAGTGCTTATTTGGAAAATAATGCCACTTAATAACTGTGGTATTTTAAAAGAGATGCAGAACCCCTTCACACTTTAATATGCTTCTTATTACATAAGTAACCAATATAACTGACAGCTTAACCGTTGCACCCGATTTTTAACTCTCTATAGATCAGCATAGGTGGGGGGAGGGAAAAGGGATTGCTTTGAAACAAGTTCTGTTGTTTGAAACACGCCCAAAGTACATGACCAATCACAATTTAAATATAACCACAATCACATTGGACTAATTCAAGAGTTACATGGAGTCCGATTTTTCCATAACTTCCTTCCCTCTTCACATGTCTGTGTTTGCTTATTTTTAACGTAAATGTTAAGTAAAGTTACAACTGGTAGCAGGTAAACCTAACAGAAGTATAGTTGGCCATCATCCAAAATACATCTAATCTTCCACTCTCCAAATGTGACTAAATGATCCACTAGCACTTAAGAGAACAAGACCAAAATATTCAACTATGTAGCACAAAATCCATTGTGTCCTATTCCCCAAATCTGCTTTTGAAACAGAGGCGGCAAAATGTTACCTTTAGGACTTATTTCATATATTCATGGTAGGCTTTGAATTTCCTTCTCGAAAAGAGGTTAGCCAAAATAAGCAGATTAAATGTGATTTAGAAAGATGATCCATCCCCTTCCCAGAGCCAAATAAAGCTAATGAAGCGAGACTAGCTTGATCTGTGCTTTGATTCACGAGCCACGTAGGACTGCCTACAAAAAACCAACATTACCCCACACTTCATCTGAAGCGGGTATTCAAAACAGCTCACTGGTATTTGAATACGTCCCTTTTGCAGTCTTAGCTCGCTTTCACTTTCTCCATTTTAGAGAAGTCTGCTGCAGTTGGTGAGGTTACAGAAAGGATGTGGGAAAATTCTGAGACAAAAGTCAGTAAGGAAAGGAGAAACTAACAGAGCTCCCAAAAAACTAATGCAGTAACTCCAGCACTGCCAGTCTCACATCGGAGTCACAAACAGACCCGGAACCCCTGAGGCCACTGCCCAAGGGTCGCTCGCGCCTCACTCGCCCTGGCGCTGCAGAGCGCTGCGCAGAGCAGGGCGCTCAGAGCCGCGCGCCCGCGGACATCGCCCAGCCTGCCGGCAGAAACCGTGCCCCGTGCTGCGGCTGGAGCCTGGCTCTGCACCGCTCGCCGTGCCTCCGGCCGCTGCCTCCACCGGGATCTGCTCCGATGCTGCTTTCCCTGCTGTCAATCCTGTTGTTTTAATTGGCTTTTTTCTTTTTCTTGTTTTTCTTTCAACCATAAATGACACTTTTGAGAGCAAAGATAGCCACTGGGATTTTCCTCTAAAAGGAAGGGATTGGTTTCATGTACAAAGAAGATTACCTCAAAAGCCTGCTGTAAGCAATAAGGATTGTAAAGCCATGTCATATCCTTCTAACACCAGGCACCTTTAGGAACTTTTATCATCCTAGAAAATTAAGCCAAGGACTCGGGACAATGAACGTGACATCAAACACAGTTACAACACTACAGCGCTACCCAGCCTAGGCTGCACCACCCAGGTTGGCAGGAAAGAGAAATAACATTATCTGTTTCTTATTTTTACCAGCTTAGACTAGTTCAGGTAGCTACCACATTCTCTGCATCATCCAGCCCTGTGAATCATGCAGCAGCTGTTCAAGAGAAGCGGATACTGCAATAGCATATCAATTTTAATAATATTTGATTTGGAAAGCAAGGCAGTCGAGTGAACTCTTGCTCCAGATTCACCTGTCAAAGGCCTCTTTCAGTCAAGCAGCCCACATAAAGGTCACCATGGCTGGGGAGGCACAGGGTGCTGGCCACATCACTCCTCTCTGTGACGGCACGTCTGAACCCTAGCTTGACATGCTGCATAGGCCTGACTCCTTGTACTTGGACGTTCAGTCTCTTTATTGACTTCCTGCAATTTCAGAAGTCATACCACCACCAAAATCCAGGGCTACAAAGGGTCTCAGAGCTCATCTGCTTGACCTCCCCTACTGAGACATAATCCATGAGACCTTCAAATAACCACATTTAAGTATTTCTTGCCTGCCTCTGTTGTACCCTTGGATTACGGTATAGCCCACCCTGGTTCAGCTCGTCAATAGTTACTACGTTATTACAACTTCTCATCTTGGCTGTTGTTGTCTGGAGTGAAATTCCCTCCAGTCTGACGTTCTTCTGGAAACTTAGCTGAACTCAGGTTATTCCAGGTAGAGTATGCGTGACTGGGGTAAAGAAGCATTGCTTCTCCTTCTGTGAAACTGATGCTTTTGTGCTTGCAACTCTAGATAATCCCTTCACTCCTTGCGTATCATTATGTCGTACCTAATTGCTGCATCTCTAATTTACCATACACAGACTGCTTCAACATTTAATCTTCCAAGAAAAATCTTCGTGCACACATGCATAATTCATCATTTTGTGACCATGTTAGTCAGATATTTTTTTTCACCCATGTGTTCTAGGGATGTGCCTGTAGGAAATATGGCTTAGATAATGTGGGTTTTTTTCACATTTTATTGAGTGTAGGCACACAAGCAAATTACTATGAGGAAGATGAAGGTACAGATCTACAGGGTGCCAACTGCTGTGTCACCCCCTGCTCTCCTTTCATTAAGGAATAAGTAACCTCTGTCTGTGCCCGCTCGCAGCCAGCAGACATGTGCACCCAGGCAGTTTCTAAAGAACAGACCGAGTGCTGCACTGAAGCGTGTGCTGAACACTGAGACTTGCCTTACACAATTCCTAAGTCTGTTCATTCCTTGCTTTGCTTCCTCGGTTTGACTGCTTGCAGCAGCTCCACTCCATTTTGCCTCATTATGCATTTGTGGGATATGCCAGGGTTTTGTTTCCTTTCCCAAGCAGAGTGCAAGAGAGGTGAGAGAATTCAGCTGGGCACTGGAGATGGTTTTCTGAAAGAAATAAAGCGGCTGCCCTTGCCTTTTGCAGATGCTCCTCTTAAGATGCTTTGGCTCAAAGCCCTGTGCTGCCGCTATCCAAATACGCCATGTGCGACTCCTGGCATCCATGCTAGCATTTGCTGAGTTCTGCACCACTGTTCCCTTTCACCCTGACTCCCCCAAGTACAGGATAACTGCATATGCAGGTCATCACTCGACACAGCTCATCGGCTTTAGTTTTAAGCCACCGAGGCATTTCATTTTGGGAAGAAGCTGGTGCTAGAACAGAAGCGATTCTGAAGAAAAATTCAGTCTCAGAAGCGATTGCAGAAATTATTACTTAAAAGAAGGGCGCTAAAATAATCTGACAGTTTCCTTTTATTTATGAGTTAAGGGGGGGAGAGTTTTTCTGTTTGTTTGAAGGTAAAAAGCAACAGGCGTTAAAGACTCCATGAAATATTTTTATACATTCTCTTTTGCAGTTGATGACTCTCTCAGATTCAGATGGATAAGTGGGTCAAGCTCATTGATATGTTGTTCTTATGGTATTACTACTGTAAACAAAGAAAGGCTGAAACTTTCAACTGACTAAAGGGGCAGCAATAGTGATTCTTTGAGCAACTCGCCTACTACAGTGATTTTGTTGTCATCCTTGCAAGTGGTAGGACCTGGGCTGGGAAAGAAGGTCAAACCAGTTATGTTCCAGTATACAGAAATGTAATGTAACAGAGAAGGTTTGCAAGGAGAAATAGAACAGAACAGATACAACTAGAATAAACTGAAAAGCTCAGGGTCCTTCTGATGGCTCTCAAATGGAACAGCAGAATCCAAGATAACTATTACTTAACTAAAATCAAGCTTAATGTACGCAGTAATTAAAAAATCAGCTCATTTCAAAGAAAAGAGTGTAGAATCTCCTTGACAGTCAACACTCAGAGGCCAGACTGGTTCCTCTGCAGGAAATGTTTTTCTACTGGCAACTAGGTTTTTGTTTTCTATTGTTAAAAAAACTTTTTACAATAATGTCCTGGAAGGAGCCTGTACTACTTGTACCTGTCTGCAAACATTCACATCCTTTCTTCTGTTGGCAAAACTATGTGTGAAGAGTGAATTTTAAATTAGCACGTGCATACCTCTGCCAGTTCTGCAGGCAGACTCATTCAGTCAGGCATAGAAACATCACTATGCAATCCACAGCAAAAACTTGAAGGAAATTCTTCCCTTACATTAACCTAGATTTAAGACCTCTCTTATCTCAGTATTTTGAGGATGTAAATGAGATTAGCAACATCGAAGTTTTCAAGGATTACCCTGACCCAGGGGTGCCCACCAAGCAGAGCAAAGACAAAGTATCAGTTTAGGATCAATCCAAACCCTGCAGTTAAAGTTAACAGAACAAATGCAGCTAGCCACAACAGTTGTACAATCATGGTACTCTGTGCACTACCCACAATCTGAAACAAGACTCTCTGTCAGTGTGATCAGTGACAAGTTAATAACCCACCTCATTTCCATCACTTCCCTTCTGCTTTCTTCATATTTCTCTTTCCACTCAGATACTTCTCTTTCCTTGGCCACAATCTGAGACAAAGAAAGCAAAGGAAAAATCTGCAACAGTAAAACTAAGTGATCCACTAAAGAGGAAATTAAATAACTTACAATATTTGATTTAATATCAAATTCTAATTAACAGTTGTGTAATTTTCAAGTGCATAATGGGTTCAAATGTAAGCATCTCTAGTGATTTTCTTCTTTTTCAGACTGCAAGGTGCAATTAAAAAAGCCTGGATGTGAAATTATACTCAAGTTTTGAAAAACTAACTTAGGAAAGTAGATGCAATGTTCTTGTTTCATGTCCTATTCCTGACTGTAACAAGGACACTTTTCCAGAAATACTATATTACAGTACACGGTATCCGATTTGTCCTGGTGCCAAACCCGAAACGCTCCTGTACGTGGGTTTGGAATATGGCTGGTCCCCTCGCCTGTCCTCTAGGGGGGTTCCCCTGCTGCTGCGTGCATATTTAGGGCTGACTGTCCATGAACTTTTATACTCAAAGGACTGTGTACCTTTGTGCTCCTTTTGTGCACAAAATCTATCTGAAAGTTTGGAATACTCTAACACTGGATTGTACCCATTTTAAAATACTTATTATTAGCCAGACTAATCTTATATGTAGCTTTCTATAATACATAATTTTATTCCTATTTCTAGCATTTCTATATTTTTATGTAATTATGTAGCAATGTTAAGAAGCACAGAGTACATTTAAGGTTAAAAACAATAAAGATCTATTTTCCTATGATTCCTATCCTTTCAGCTTTTCACTCATGTCAAAAAAAGTAAAACTTACAGTGTAGCACCTTTTGCTTTGGTAGCCTCTAGCGTGGCTTTAGCATGGCTGAGGATGGTTTCAAGAATAGAACAAGTGTTCATAATATGAATCACTTGGGAGAAAATAGGAAAGAAAGGAAACCACAAGGGGCATGTTATTTCCTTTTTAAAATTCTGAAGAAAATTACCTCTGCTCTGGCAAGTCGTAGTGCAGAGTCTAAGTCTTGCTGGGGGTAGAGAAGACCTGTGGTGCTTTCTGCATCCGAGATGCCGATCCGGGAGTACAATGCACTTTTAGAGATGGAAACATCTGCTGGGATAGCAGGTTCTCTCTGTGTGTTTGGTTTTTTAAATACAAAGAAATGAACCATTAAATATGTGTTTAGCTCATGTTTTCTGGGTGTAGTGGTAGGCACCAGGGTCCTGAGCTAGAACCAGAATCCTGTGCGCTACTAAGTTATAACAGCAGTAACACTGACAAGAAACTCTGAGTTTAGCAATCATAAAATACACATTTTAGAGCCACAGTAAGCACCAAGAGAGCCATATTATCCTTACAGAGAGAAAATAAAGACAGCACTTTGCCACCAATATTTTAAGGTCCTATATTAGAAAATTTACTACTTGCTGATGCAGAAATTTCATCAAACCATCCACAAGAAATGCACGTCAGCAGAGGAAATTAGAATTGGAGGCAGGGAGCTTGTTAAGGGAAATTCTGCTTCCTCAAAAATAGATCACGAAAACAGAAGCAAGAGGACAACTCACTTTCTTAGGTCTGACCTGCCAACATACTGTATCTATCATCAATGTTATTACATAAAAAGTGTGAATATACAAGTGACATTGCTGCCCCACTGGTATTTAGCATGCAATTAGTAAGTTAAATGAGGTTTTATTTGCAGATGCCAATTTTGCTCGTGTCAGCGACTCAGATTAACGCAGAGGGAGAGCAGCATGTGAAATGAGGAAGAGAGCAAAAAAGAGGTACGTGACACTGAGATGCTGCATAAGTCTTGCAAACAATTCCATATACAAATAATCCAAGTTGCAGCACATTAAAAACCAAACAGATTATACAAGACAGTTAGGAAGATACTTAACAAAAAAAACCCCACTGCATTTTGAGACATGATCTGTAGCAACCCCACGAGAGCAGACCCCTCTGCAGCAAGTGCACCTCCACAGCTGTGTGTCCCTGCGTCCCCTACCTATGATTTGCATCTTGCCATCAAGCAGCTCACATGCACATGCTGCCTGCCTGCCTGGGTATTGCCTGTGGTGGTCTGGGAAGCAAAATACTCTTTTTTTTTTCAGCTGCTGGTGGGTCACACAATAAACCCTCGTGTTGCTGGGGTTTAATGTCCCACTCCTCTGTTAAATATGCACAAAACTGGCCAAAGGAATCAGGATTACTAGGGACAGAGAGGAGAGGAGCAGACAGTACTGACACCACAGCCATCACCAAAACACTGCCTCCTTACAACACTGGAATAAAAAAGGCCGGAGAACTGAAATGTCACAAAAAATTGTTTATGGAGCAGGCCATCCCTTCTCTGTTTTACTACATTTAATCATGAACACACAAAATAATGATCAATTCCAATACAATTAGGAGGTGCAACCTCAAATACTGTGGACTTCCCTACCTGAGCAAAATGCATCACAAGATCTATCAACATTTCAGAGCCTGTATTCTTGAAAGCATCTCCCAATTTACAACTACGTAGGAAAAAATACATCTGGGACACAAGCTCAGACACCTATGTAAACACATAGATACAAAACCACATGGTGCTGTCCACAGATCTGAGTAAAGGTGAAACAGTCAATAAATAAGACTGCTGCTGGCTTAACTCAGTATCCCAACTTCAAAAAAGATGTACTTTAATTCCTCCTCAAACATAAGGCAAGAATAACCGAGAGATGAAAAAGAGCCATTAGATCATCAAAGCTGTCCTCAGAAGAAAGGCCATCCAGAAGATCAATCTGTTGAACTGTATGTATCAGATTTCAAAAGCCTCCTGCAGCTTAATTTGCTAGATCTCACAAAGAGATTGCTGGAAAATATTAATTGTGCCAAAAGAAACACAAATTTCCTCAAGCTCACATAAAAATGTGTCAAAGTAACTGTCAGGATGATGAACATTTTTAAGGAAAAATGAATATTTAAACCATTTAATACATACTTATGCATACTTTCTACATAGCGCTCAACACTTCACTAATATGTTTTCTCTAGTTATCTCTTGCATTTGAATGAATAGTAATAATGAAATGCAAAACAACTTAAATTTTCCAAAGATGACTGTAAAAACCCTTGGAATTTAATCATCGAGCAGAAATGCTTGTAGCAGTGGTCCGACCAGTATTGCCCTGATTCTGGAAACACTTCACATGAGTCACAACCAGGCTCTTTGGCAGGAGCAACCAGTAAAAGTCCTCATGGTTTTACTGCAATTTTACTTCAAGACAATTTTACACAGCTCAAAACTGATGCGCAATTCAGTAACTGTTATTTGCTGCCTCCAAATATTCCTATCCTGAAAATATAGTATCACCTGACCAACACGATGATGGTATTACCCAAAATAACTCTGTCAATGCTTTAAGTTCAACACCTAATTGCTGAGAAGGTAAGCAGTTAATTGGGGTAATAATAAGCACAGGGATTTGTAAGTCACTGAACCTCGCACAGAAAGATTAGAGTCTGCAGGGGAATTACTACTAAATGTAGGTCACTGCAATCTCAGTGTAAATATTTGAAAGCCCAGTGCACTGCTGCTTCTCTTCCCAGCATCTTTCACCGAAACCAGGTATCTGACCAGAGGGAGAATAAATGCACATCGACTAACCAGCTGCAGTTACCTCGCTTCAAGAAGGTCAAATTGAATGAAAACAGAGAAAGGCACTGGAATGAAAAGGAAAACTAGTTTTTATTCATGCTGTTTAGAGGAGTATGTATTTAGCCCTGCTGAAAATTAGCTTGCCCTTTTCAAGCACTCAAATATTGCTTGGGTGCGTATCAAATGGTGTACGCTTTAACAGATGTGGTTGCAGACCGGTCAATGGAGGCAAAGCAAGACCTATTTGTATGTGCTGAAAAACAAGTAAAATCCAAGCATATTCCTTTCTTGTATGAGGCAGATTCTCTGCTTGTAAAATTTTACTAGAAAAAATGGTGTCTCTGAAGGAAATATTCTTCCTTCGCTACCACGAGAGCCCCCCAAAGCTATGATGCACTAATCCCATTTGTGCGGATGCTTTTCCTTTCAGTTTCTTCCCTTTCCTTGGATCTTATTTCCACACCCAAGTCTACATCACCTCAGCACCTGCAGGGTGGTGGGCACAAACCCTCTTGGCTTTCTGTTCAAGTTGCACCTACAAAAAACGCCCACAGGACATCCTAATGGAGTTTGTCTAACAGAGGAGCAGTAACTTATCTCAGTGCTGGAAGACAGAAATCTTTGGCGATGTAAAAGCAGATGACCAGTCCTGCTGTTGTTGAAGTCTGTGACAAGAAGTTTGGGAGTGGCCAAATAATCTCCCTCTGTCAGAACAACACATTGCACATCCTTATTCTCAGACCTAGTCTTAGCAGAAAATGCCTGTACTTAACCTTTATTTTAGGTGACCTAACTTGCCATAACAAGCGCTTGTGTCTTTATTTAGCATCCTATTCTCGTTACCCATCCCAACGTGGTTTTGCAAATGTTAAATGTAATTATACAACATTAAGAAAAGAATGGAGACCAACCAACCAGAAGGGAATCTGCCAGTTAGTGTCTGAATTTAAGTCACTGCAGTCATCTGGTGGCTTCTATTATACTTAATCCAGGCCATCAGTCACTGCAGGTCACAAGAGTAGTCACCATAGGCCAATTTAACATTAGCAACCTCCCACTGAAATAGTAAAGTTATACAAGGACAAAAGTCCTCCCCAGCCTAACGTGACACCCACTGTAATGAGCTAAAAGCATTCCTATGACTGACTGGACAACGTGTGGCTGCCAGTTCTCTGTCAGAGGGTGAGTTTTGCTTATTTTTCTCTCCACATCGCTGCTTATCTTTTTCGCTGTCTTTCTTATACAGATTAATGGCATTTTTTAAAAATCACATGAAATCCACTCCCCATTTCTAAGTTCTAAGGAGTTTATAAACTTGTTCTAAATAAAATAAAATGCTGTAATGATGTTAAAAAGCATCTTTAAAATATAACTTCACATAACCAAATACATATTAGAACATTTTTGCAGCTCAGAATCTTCCCCTGGATAACACACAAGGATTCACAAACGCAAAAACTTATTCTTTTCAGTCTAAAATAGTACAATTTGTGTGTTTCTGAATTGCTGGCTGGTAGTAAAAATGCAGATGTGTAACAGAAGTCTTTTGTGTAACCTGTAGCATCTTGGTTTAATCTTGACTGTTTCCTGGTGGTAGAGAGCCTGACTGCTGCATGTTAAGCAGCGTTGGGAGGACAAGGAGGTAGAGAGAGAATGAGGTAGAGGGGATCTAGAGAGGATCCCACTCACCCTCTTCTGACACTCGCCACTCAGGGCAACAGAGCGAGGGGACACACACAGGCCAGCGCTCACACATGAAAATGGCATTTATTTTTTCCTTCTTTGTTCTTTCTGTTCCTAACTAGAAGGTTAAGCTTGGTTTCTAATGAAGACAACGACATGTTTTCTTGATTAAATAGAAGATTATAGCAACATACTTTTAAACACCTATAAATCTGCAAGGAATGAGTTTACTTTGGGAAGTGCAGCTGGCTCATGGGCTATTTAAGGTAAGCAAAATAAATCAAATATAAGCATTGTTTTTCATAAAAGTACAGTTAATCTAAAAAAAATTAATCTTTACTTTTATGAACTAGCTACTTTATGACTTATCTTTAATGCACCAAAAAATTCTACCCTACAACCAGCCTGAATGTTGTTACGAGGCAATGAACTCAAGATGACATAGGATCAGGCAGACAACTTCCCACTGACATATTAATGGACAGTATAAGAAGAGGAAGGTCACTGGAGGACATATCAGAAGCAGTCCCCTCATTTGGAATAAGTATGTCTCATTGCAACAGGACACTGCCATCCCATCCGCATCCCATTCAGCTGATGCCACCTCCCAAAAAAGCCACTAACGCTTCTGGCTCGACTGTTTTGCTGATAAGTACCATGAAGGGCATCTTAAACTGGCTGTGCAACTGGTTAACCACCAAACTCAGCGCATCCGAGCAAGCTCTTCCACCCCATTCCAAACACAGTGAGGACCACATGCATCCCTAAAGCAGTGCAAAGCATCACTCTGAGGCGGAACTAGTCAGCACAACTGGAAGCAGCAATTAAAAAAAAAAAAAAAAAAAGTTTAGAACTTCATGAAACAAGACACACTGTGTTGGGAGGCCTTTTCTCCTTGGGACTCTATAGCCCTTCCAAACCTGCTGTAGTCCCTTTCTTCAGATGCCTGAAGGCAGACTTGATGGAATGTCTCACTTCCAAACTCCGTTAAGGTGTCTGATTTCAAGCTGAAAATACCAACAAAAGGGAAAATGTCCCTAAAGTCAAAATCTATAGCATCTTTATGAGAAGCAGGTTTGGTATTGTTCTGCCATCAAACCTTTTAGGAAAAATCCTGCTGTAGACAAATGACAAATGGCCACCTGGATTGCAGAATCTGTCTCCTGCAAAAGGTATGTGTCTGCTTCTTGCCTTCAAATTTGCTTTTTGTTAATCTGGATGTAGCGGTACTCTGTGAGTGGAGCAGGCGACAGCACTTCTGTGCGCAGTACTGCTTTCAGCATGCTATTTGGTGTCACACTGAGGTGTGCACAGCTTAGCACTGCACCCCGAGAGCCTTAGTTACCTTGTTAAAGAAAAAGCAGCACTCGGTTTCTTAGTCTGTGCACACTCACACACACGTGGCAGGCACAAAACAGATACCTTGGAGCAGAAAGAAGACAGGGTAATCTGCCTGGCTAACTTCAGTGCTTCTATCCTCATTGCAGCAAACTCTAACTCCTCCTGTCAAGTGTTTGGTTGTGAGCAATCCACAGAAAAAAAATGTATTAAGAACACAGCAAAAATGTTTAACACATTCAAAAATGGAATGTTATATTTTAAAATATAATTCTGGCAATTCCTGGGTGACAAACACATCCATATTCCTTTTACGTTGAGAACACTGATACAAACCTTCAGTTTTTGGTTAGTTTTGAGGTAGCTGTATAGACAAACAATGGTTATTGGGGGGTAAATATGAACAACACTTTAGGTAAAATAAATGTTTTCTGAAGCTAAAACTGTTTTTCACAGACTTGTCTCCTTTTGTTTTCATTTTACATGAACTTATGCCAGCTGCCACTCCCAATTCAACCTCTGCTGTTTTAAAATCTCACTATAAATATTCTAGAAAATATGTCCTGACATACAGAACTGGTCTGCAGATCAATTTGCTTTTCCTAGAAGAAGCTGTGCCAAATTCTGCATTAGACAGATTACTAGAAAAATAAAGCCTAATTTTCATTTCAGCAGAATTAGGGCCTAAACCTCTGAAAACCAATCTACACACACAGACCTACTAAGGCCAGGTGTCAAGACAACTCTCCACACATCAAGTCCTGTGTTCAATCTTAAAAGATTTGCATCATAAAGACTTCTGCAAAATATATCCATCAGTGGTATAGGATAGCTGTAAGTGTCTGTTTCCTGTTCCTTAAGTTCCTGAAAGGCCAACGTTACTTTGGAAAGAATCAAAGCATTATTTTGCTTCTTTCCCACCTTCTCTCCAAGCCTCCCCCCACCCTTTTCAGATGAGGCAAAGCATTCCTCTACCTGTGAACAGACAAACTTAAAGAAAAGCAACATTTATATTCCTGCTACAAACCTGAAGTTTCTGAGCAAATACTGGGGGGTTCTTTTCTGCTAAGTCAGGATCTAGATATTCAGACTGATCACATATTGAGGTTTTCTTAGATATCCTATTGAGAAGAGCATCAGCAGAGACAAAGGAGTCTTCAGGAGATGTCTGAAGGGCAAGGAGGATATAGCATAAGCAACAGATTTTTTGCCCAAGCAGTTCAGGCCAAAAGCAACATACGTGTCTGCAGATCTTTGACTCCTAGCAGTTTCATGCCCCACTGAAGAATACTTTTGAATACATGGTTCATAGGTGTAACAGACAAACATCAAGAACAATTCTTCCGAATTTAAAAGCTGGGTATATTTTCCAACACTAACATCGAATAAGTAATATTAGGACCTCTAAAGCATGAAATAAGTAATATTGGGACCTCTAAAGCAATGGCTCTCAAACCGTGGACCACAGCCCACTCTCGATACTTCATCAATAGTTTTCAAAGAGTTACCACAGGTTTTGCTCGTAGAATAGCTTATGTTCAGTTCAGGCAATCTCTAAGGCAGTCCAAAAGCTTTGAAGACCACTAAAACTGAGGGGAACCTCAGCAAGACCCTTTTTGCAGTCTTTGCAAAGTCTTTTGCTGCTTACTGGGGATAAACTAAGTTATGTTCACAATTATAACCTGATCAGAATAAATACATAAGATGAGGGTGGACAGAATTCCAATGACAAAAACAAGACCATTGGGATTTGAGGACCCAACACTTTCTGCTGTGAGAAAAGTATTCAAGCTCATAAAAAACGTTTTGTGAGATGGTATCAACAGCATTGTTAATACCAATTAAGCATAATACTGCAGCTCTTGTTTTGACTCCTCAGTAAATATACTGTCCTATAGCTTAGCATGCCTAATGCTGCAGGCGTTTGTGGAACAAGTTTTCCTGGAAAAATGGAGGACCTGAGGGAACCTTCATGAATTTGAGAACCAGTGCTCTGAAGTCTGTATGCAGTGCAGGCTGGAATCAAGGAAGGGCTCACTGCCAATTCAAATGTGACCCAGAGAAACCACTGAAAAAAGTGATTTAACTGAAACTGGAATGAGTTCTAATGATCATAAAGTTGAATTTTACATTATCAGTATCAGGTGATAACAATAGAGTTGACAGTTTATACGAAAATGTGAAAGGGCACCTGTTGTTTACTGACAAAATTTTTAAATTTTACAGTACATGCAACAGAATAGATCATGTCTCTCTGTAAATATCAAACCCCTTATTTTATATATAAAATATTTTTTCACATATTGGGTTAAAGCACAGTGTAAAAAAGCCTGTGTGAGAAAGAAAGCACTTCAAAGTATCAACCTGGAATAAGTTAACACAAGACCATGTTGAACTATGGTAAGAATTCAGAAAATTCTTCTGAATTCCATCAGATCCATCAACCTACCTACCTCATTTGGGTACTACCACATGCTGCTACCAAGGTCTTTAAGTGTCAGGTGGAGTTTCACTCAGCTTCTGAGATCCACCTTTGCTACCTCTTATATGACGTGAGAAATCTCTGCGGGAAAATTATTCCCAAACTTATCATAAATTGCTTACTATTTCAATAGCCTCTGGAGTTGTTCCTAGGGTCAGGGGCTCTAGGTCTTTCTGCTTTGACTTGTCAGGTGGCTGTAAGTGTGCCTCTTGGCTGGCAGCTAGCACTCGGGAAGCTGGATGTTGTATTTTTATTCCAGAAGATTGCTGGGCTTCAGGGTCTTCAAAACTTGACCTGTAAAAAGATTGTGTACCTGCTTTCAGGGTGGAGCACAAGGCCCTTATAAAACAAGTCCTCTTCATTACTTTCATGTGTGTGTGTATATGTTTATATGCAAGAATATATACACACACACATTGTTTCCACCCAACTTCATATCATTATGTTTCATAACACTTTGCAATATCCTTTCAAAGCAATGCACCAAAGTCATGTAAAGCCAGCTCCATCAGAAATGTTACGTACATTCCTTAAATATTTCTCGCTTGCCTTTTTACCCCTTTCTCGTTGCGACCTACCTCTCTCCCAACAAACAACTTTCACCAACCAGAACAGATGTCCTCAACAAGCAAAATTTTTGGAAGTAAACACAAGCCCCACATCCTGTGTTCTTAAGAACTAGACTTCTTGTTCAGAAAATATATCTAGGAAATGCCAAGTGAAAAGTGGCTATCAGGAGATTTCTAGATTGACATGAAAACGACCTCAGTATCTGCGAAAAAGACTGTAAGCAGGAAGCGACTGTCTAGTGAAATAGTTGCCACTGTGACTATTGAGTACGAGTATGAAGGAGAAATATATGTCCTCCCATGTTCCTTCCCATTATAAAATTCTGTCTCTTTGCCCTCTATCATACGCGTACACAGATGGGAGCCTATTTTTAAGCAAACAACTCAGCGGCAGAGAGGAAGAACTGTCTGTGTACACGCTATGATGTTAACCCGCTTCCCCGACACCCTTTTCCACTGCTGAATTTGCTTGCAGTGACATACCCTGAGCATGGCGTTGTGGAATCAGACAGTCTGATGGGAGGCGATTTGACTGGACTCTCCTGCTGTGCATCAAACATTAGGTATAAAGACTGTTTCTTCGAGGTGCTATCATCCTGCTGGCAACAGGAAAAGAAAGGCTCATTAAGCAACTCAACCATTCTCCATTACAGCTGATTCAGGTCACTGAAGCCTTAAGTGACCAAATGACTTGACAGACAACTAATAATATAGGACTGTAATACAGTCTATGCTGACACTGAGATGATCCCTTCAAGGAAGAAACCATTAAAGAACAAAACCCATAGAGCTCACTCTTTGTCATGGCTCTTCTCCCACTTTGGCGTTAATCAGATTTCTGGTCCTGTGAGGCAGGAGGCATCCCTTGACCAGAAGTGCTACTAAACTATCCGCTGAAACTTCTAATCAGTTTAAGCACCTGACATGCATGCTTGATTTTTCTAACTTCCCCAGTGGATATACCCCCTTTGGATCTACTCAAGCTATCAAATCCATGAATTAAATAGAAGTAAAACAAAACAACGGATAACATAGAGTACTGTGTTCCATATTTCGCATTCATTCTGCATTGTCTCCTGATTTCCCTCCATCTTCTTAAAAGTTTTACTCTCAGTTTCTTAAAATAGTTCAATAGCTGGTGTAGACAGCTCTGTACTCTACGCTGCTGGAAATACTGATTTGCTTTTAATCTCCAGAAAGAACTACTATGATGCTAGCTTAAAAATAAAATAATAAAACGGAACAAGCTCTACAGGATACAGGACAACAAAGCACATGCAATTTACCCTGGTTATGCCAATTTAAAGGAACTGGGTTTGCAGATCTGCTGCAGGCACGTTATAATTAATTTAAGGAGTAGTGAGGCTGATGGCATTATCAGGATAGTATATTATGACAAGGGAATGCAAATGAATGGAAATGGAATAAGAACTTACAGGCACAGAGGAGCCTATTTTCTCCATATATTCTATTTCATATGAGTTGCCATATTCCAATTCTGCAACAGAAACAAAAAAAAAACATTAAATATGTGCCATGAAATGACTTTTGCAGAAGTAAATGAGATCTCTTCTTATTTACCAGGGCCACTCCCATTCTGCTCAATGCTTT
This sequence comes from Falco rusticolus, assembly GCF_015220075.1. Lineage (NCBI taxonomy): Eukaryota > Metazoa > Chordata > Aves > Falconiformes > Falconidae > Falco > Falco rusticolus. Next base: position 5,612,756 of record NC_051195.1, read on the forward strand.
TCTATGAGGTATTAAAAATAGAATATACAGAGAGAAAGCAGAAGGTACATTGATTTTCACTGATTTTCAACAATAGAACTAGGACACATTTCAGGCAAATTCATTTGCCTGAAGAATTGCAGCTTTATCAGTTTGCTGAAGATTCTGCCCCAGCGGCCAGAATATTAAGAAACTTTCAGAGTGCTTTCAGAGCACAGATAACTTTCCTCTATCTTATCACAGAAAACACATTTTTCAGTTGTTGGTAATGCTGATAGCAGTTTCCTTTAATGTACGCAAAAAGATTTTAAAAGCTGTTGAGAAACGCAGTAATTTCTATTTCTTAATCTTTATCACACAATTTTTAATTAAGAGGGACTACTGTGATATCACTTAAGATGGAAAGAAATATAAAATACCTGTATGCTCATTGAACAAGGGGTGAGACAACAGCCCAGCTTACTGGGCTGTGTTCACATTTTAGTTTTGGAGGAAATGCCTGAGGCAGAAAGATTTACGAAGAACCCTAAATCTAAACCCTAATAAAAATGCAAATTTTTACTGTTTCTCCACTTCTAATCTCCTAATTACACTGGGGGGAATAAACAGTATTTCTTTTCATTCCATGGTCACCCAGTAGTCAATATAGAAGCAGATAGAAAAAACACAGCAAAATGGAAAAAAGAGCATACCTTCCTGCACCCAAATAAAAGCAAAGACTTTGTGCAATGACACCTTAATTTAAAAATTGAAAATGTAACTAAATTGTCCTAATGCTGTATTTTACTCTGTTTCCATGAGTTAATTCAATAAACCACTTGTATAATTTCATTTCTGTTATAGATAAGTTCTAATGAATGGCATACTAGCATTTACATTACGATAAAAGTATGTGCTAAAATTCTTCTAGATTTGGGCGGCTTTCAGGAAAACAGCAACTGTTGCTAAGACATTCGTTCTTTACACAAACCAACCCCAAAGATAACCTCTTAAGTGTTTCATTTAAAAAAAAAAGTTTCAAAGGGTGCAATATGAGTTTACAATGCTCAAAAATTTTTTATGATAAAAAGCATTGTAGAGTACAAGCACTATAATCCCACAAGTCTATGTGTTTTGTGAAACAACCACTGAAGAGGAACAGCCACAAACTCTCAGTACTTGACAGGTGGGAGATCTTAACAGTAAAATGTCTAAGTGAAGAGAACACTATAATAGCAGGCTGCTCACATTTAAATTCCTAGCACCAGAAGTTTTTAATGGTAACGGGAAGCCAGGCAAGATAGACAACCTCCTGCTATAAGATACAAGCTTCTTGTTAGTGAAAGCAAAACCAAAACTGAAACGAGATTCAAACCACCTACTAGATGCAGAATTGTAGGAGAAAGCATGAAATACCAGATAACAGCACCTAGTGTTTAGCAACTGCCTTTCTGTATTTCATTTATATACACATAGCCCCATGAGGTCCATCACGCATCTTTATAGGGCAGCTTTATGAAACCAGAGAGCAATTACCGAGCGAGCGTACAAGCATGCTCAGGGGCAGGAGATGTATCGGCACTGTCCTCTGCTGGCACAGCCAGCAGTGATCTTCCATCTGCCTGCTGGGCTGGTAGCGGCTTTGCAATTGCAATCCGAACTGACTTTTGGGACAACACGTATTTAACTTTACTGATTTGAAAAAACAGCAGGATGCAGACGGAAATACTTCAACCAGAAACAAAAGGAGTAACATGGCTCGCTAAACGCAGTTTGTTTAGTCTCATTGCTCTCAGAAGTTTCCAGCATAATTAGACTCTATCTCCTCTCCTAGGTATCTCCTCTAAGACATCATCTCCCCTCCAAAACCTTAGGCTCTGGTTATCTCTATATATTCAAAATTACAAATGCCCAGGATATCCCATGGAGTAAGATCATTATCTTTTATAAATACATACAACAGACTTACTAAGCGATGTCCTCCAACTCCTCCTACAAATAGCTGCAGAATTTTCTGCTATAAATTACTGCTTATTCCTGGTCTGTGCAACACGAAAATGGCAGCAGTTATAGGCAGCGCATGCAACAGATGAGAGCGGGATGTACTGGCTGACTCAGTAGCTGGGCTGTATCTGTACAAAAGCCGTGTTAGGTTACAGGAAAACACTCACACTAGAGTCTGGGAGGGGTAAAAATATTCGCACTGAGAGACAGCCCTGGAATTACTCAAAAATGTCTCAGCGCCACAGGACCAAGACTGTCAAGGGAAAAAATATATATTATTTTTAAGAGATCTGAAAAGCGGAAGCATTGTTGATTTTAATTAGCATGAAATCTGAAACTTCGACTATACCATTCAGCACACATGAGACAACAATTAGCATTTAATTAGGAGCTTTGCTCACTTTCTTCTACTCACTTTGATAGCTAAAATGATTGCTTTAGTGTATCTCTCACTACTTTTTTGTTCCATTTCCTTCCATATAATTTCCATTTTCCCAGACTTGGGGAACTTTTTTTCTAAAAAGGGTTTCTGTTAAGTTGTTTTTTTAAAACTCAAATTAGGCAAAGCTGATGCCTGAATTTTATAATTTGACAATAATACCAAATGGATTTATCCAGACTGACATACTTATCTGCACAGAGACTCAATAGATTTCCGAAGAGCCCAGGCCACACAAACCCACAAGCACGTGCATATGAACATATGCGGTTTCATTAAAACCAGCGTGATTATTCATGCCTTTTAATGTCAAACACATCTGATCTAAAAGCTTAGCAGTTCTTAAATTAGTTTTTAATTAGGCAAAAAACTCCTCAGACCCAGTCTAAAATGGCATAAAGTGGCATTAATGGTAGACTGAAAGGTTAGGGGGGGGAAAAAAAAAATTCTGCCAAGGAAGAAAATGTTTAAGCCGAGTTAAACTCCTACATTCTTCCCACCCACAAAGCTGAAAATCTGCTCTCGGAGCAGGTGTTGCAAAGCAGCATTCCCTCTGGGAACACCAAGGAAGGCCACACACACATTTTCTACATTTTGTCTCTTCCACATTTCACAGATCTGGAATGACAGTTCTTGTAACAGAAACTTCCAGCTTTAGCTCACAACTGCTTTTAGGAAGGTATGATGGGAAAAACCTTAATAAGCTGATCTAGAAGGAAATTTTATCTGGCATGTGAATGGCAACTATCTTACACAGGGGATATCCTGCACATCGTTATGCATAAAGATATCTGGATCCTAGGAACCTGGGGGAGAGATGGCACATTAACAGTCTTCACGCAATACAAAAACTTGGAGCAGAATTTTAACCTGGGACCTTCTCCCATTCACGTTAGTGGAACAGGCTCGGGCAAAATCTCCAGTTCAGTGGCTCTGGATCCCAAACACTTAACCGAGAGCAGTATCAGACCCGAGTCTCCCATGAAGGCACTGATAAAACAGGTAGCAAGCACAGAAGAACACAGCATGTCTACAATTAACCATACAAAGGAAGCAAAAGCCTTTCTCTGAAGGCCCCTTTCATTTTCTGCTAAGCTTCCTCTCTGCTCTTTCTTGAAAACTTGAGGTTGGGCTATTGGGGTCTTACATTCAGCTCCCCAAAACTGCCAAGCTCCCCGGGCTGCACCAAAGAGCCTAATTTTGTAGGGTTCCCAGATAATACAGTTTGCATTCAGCAAAGTATACACCAACATCCTCCAACAAACCAACCCCCCCCCCTCAATAAACGCAACATTAGCTGATTGCAGACAGTCCCTTACAAACCATACCCTCTGTAGGAGAGCTGAACTTAGTCTCATTAACAAATGTGGATAGATCAGACGGTTGTGGGTAATCCTGCTTATCCGTGTTCAGGTCCACAGTCATGCAGGTCCATTTCTGACTGGTCACTGAAGACGCTAGTTTCTCCTCATCTGTCGCATGAACCACCGTGGATATGACGGGAGGTGTTTCTGGAGTAGGCAGTGGAGTCGGATCCTGCAGAAAACAAGTGCAAATTAATTCTATTATCTTTCATTAACACATCAAATAGTTTAGGCTCTGAATTCCTCTGCACAACCGAAGCCATCTTTTTAATTCTGCCCTCTTAGCCACAGTTCCGTACAAAATACTTAATGAAAAATACTGAAGTACTTCATCTAGGACTCTACGAGCAGTGAGTTCTCCCAGGATAACTAAACTCTTCAATGATAAACACTCATATTGCAAAGCTACCTCGATAATAAGGAAGAAAGGAAATCCAGAGCCATTTAAATGTTAGGCACTCGATGCAGGTGGCACACATCACCCATGACCAAAGTCTTTGACTACCAAACCTGACTTTTTAGGCTTCCCTCATAGGAGCAAAAACCTCTGTAGGTCTGCGAGGTCACGAACCCTTCCTTAACTTCTATGCTGTCCAGCAGCACACATAAAAGGGTAGGATGGATAACAGGAATGAACAGCAGCATGGAAGGAGCTGTGCCACATCAAAGCAGTTAGGCCTTTTAGGCAGAACAGCTTTTGCTAACTTCTCTTCCAAGAAAACCACCTGCCAGCAGTTTACAACAATGAATAAAACCATCCAAGCACATGTTCTTGGTAGACCAGCCCACTTGTTTTATTTGTATTTCCCTTCCAGCCCACCAATTTGATGTATTTAGTTTCTTACTTTCTAATCTAAAAAAACCAGGGTGGATAGTTAAGTCTAGTTTTCCAGACAACTGACTGAAGAGATTTGTTCATATCGTCGTTCCATTGTAACATACGGCCTTCCACAGTACATTTACTAATAGTCTAACTGGAATTTCCACAGAAAATACTGGATCTAATAGATGTTGTATACACACTTCTAGAGACCAAAAGGTTAGTATCTTATGATTATAGCCCAGTGCGCGATACCTGGACAACAATATGCTTATATTGTTTACAAAAACCTCTTTATTATTAAACGTACAATTCTACAATTAAATAAATAAAATTTCCCTTTTTTGCCCCTACAAGAACATAAATTACATGCACCAAAATAAGGCAGTACTTTACCTGAGAAGGAGGATCAGATAATGGGGATCTTTTTGGTGATTTTTTCACCCTAAATGTATCACTGAAAATAAAGTTAAAATAGTTAATATGGTAATCCCAGCAAGAATCAGGTCACTTCACACTTAGCAAGAGACAGCCACAGACAATGCAACCTCTGTAAGCCGGTCCGCTTTAAAATCCCATCCATTAGGCAGCAGCACCACAGAGAAACATGCCATAGGTACATAATCTTGTCATGCACGTGGAACAGGCCTTGACTCCCCAAAAGCTGAGAAAAGCGGGATTGCCATATTTTTCATGCTAACTACTGACACATTTACAGAACAGAGCTGCTGCTCGATTGCAATTCAAATCGCTGCTCCTCCACAGACATCTTCAGTGGCCTTAAGCAAATGATTTAGCTTCTGTCTGTTTCCGTTTCCCATATGAAAATTAGGTCTAAAACACATCTTTACCTGAGAATTAAAACTGTGATCAACTTGGGCAGTAAGCTCCGATGACCCCATAAATAAATAATAAAAAATAAACCACTTTGGTACATTTGGATGAACTACATAAAAGCTGCTGAGGCAGATGCTGTTCCCCAAGAGGCCAGAACAAAGCTCTATCATTACAAATGTGCACAACAGACCCTTTTAAAAACAAATACAACAAATATGGCAATTCTGCTTCCAGTTCCCCAGGGTTCTCATAGTGCAGACTGGGAGCACGGACACTGTAGCCCTTCAAAACCCCACAGGTTTCAATCAGGCAAAAGGAATGAAGAACATAATTATGTCTCGGTGTATAATTATGAATGTTGCTTTTATGTTTAGTCGCTATTGTTTAAAAATATTTTCTAAACAAGAAATAAACCAATTATCTACCTGTTTTCTTGATGCATATTGCCAGAGTTATTCAAAGACATTTATTCACTAACTAGAAAAGGGAGAAAAATATCACAGCAAACTCACTGATAAAGACTTAATGTTCGAACTGAGATGCAGTGGCAAAAATTACTGCTCACCAGCTCATCCCTGATCAATGATGGCAAGATCAACACTAGAAATTATAATGGTGAGTTTCAATCAGCAGAGGGTAAATCAATACCACATTCAGAGGGGAGAATAAATTGGACAGCTGAATATTGGTGTGTTTGATGCTACTAATTATCTAGTTATAATGTTAGAAGTAATTAGGATAACTTATTCCTTTAAGGAGAAAGAATTTATTTACAAAAGACTGATTGTACAATGGCTGAAATACAACTTCCGTATTTTAGCTCAAGGATACAAAATCTATATAGTTTTTAAAAGAGGATCTTCTTTGATAGGCAGACAGATAATGAGGCAATAGATTCCTCAAACTCATTCCCAGTCAGGCATCTTACTTAAAACAGTTTTCATATGTGCCAGTGAAGTGAAATAGTTAACATAAAAGCTTCATGCTGAATAATAACTGATCATGCTGCAAAATAAATCAGTAAAATTAAAAAGCCCATAAATCAAAGAGGAAAGTTGAGCTGTTAGCTGAGAATTACTTACAACAGAGAACATACAGACATCACATCTTCTACCATCCTAAGACAAATAAGACAAAGAAAAAGAGAGACAGACAGAAGGAACTGACAAAAAAGATAAACCTACAAATACTCTGTTAATGTTAATGTGTTATGGCAAACTGATCATGCATATTTTCTACCTGCATAATGTTAACCCATACTTTTTATTGCAAAATACATGGGGAGAAAAAAAAATATTCATCAAGTCCTTCAATGTTTTAAAATTCAATGTTATACTTCTGACATGCTTTCATCTTACAAAACACATTTTTCAAAGCTGACACCTCTGAGTTAAGTTCCTTTCAACACACTAACCGTCCTTGCCTTCCCTGATGGTAGCCACCTGCTTTCTTTTCAAAACACAGTATTTGTTATTATATGGGATGTTGAAATGCTCTTGAATGGCAAGAGCACGGTTATGCATGGTGCATGGTTTGGTCATGTCTGCTGATGTGTTACAACAGTTCAGAAAAAGCTACTTGACCATTACAAATCATTTACCTAAATCAAGAGAGAAAATGACATTTCTTTAAATCTCATCTACTTTGCCTCTCACTGAAACCTAACTTTGTGTTCGACAGAACAAATTGATTACCCCAAAATCAGAAGCAAACCTTGCCAAACAATTAAGGATAAGAAAAAATTTCATCTATTCATAAGTTTGGCAGCTTCTGCTTGGCTGTTTTAATGTGCAATGCTCTTGAAAGCTGGCACCTTGCATTTCTGAACACAGTCCCCAGTCACCTAAGAGTTTCGAGAGCAATGTCTGCACAAGCACCTGTTTTTACTCGTGACTATAAGCAGGCACTTGAGAGGCATCAGCGGCTCTTTGTTCAGCATCATCTGAGCAATACGATCTCTCTCAAAACAGCTCAGCATTTCCGTATACGACCAGAGAGTAATTTGCATCGAGCTGACATCTCTCATCTTTTCACATGGAGGTCAACACTTAAGACTGCTGCAGGTTTCATTCAAGGATAAATGCTGGCTATTTTTATTGATTTAACCCAGGTAAGAACTACCATATGGCACAGATTCAAAGTAGTACAAGCTTAGCGATGGCTTAAACTCATGCCTGGCTTCTTCACCTCTCTTACGCCTCACCCAGAAATTGCGGTCTTTCTGTAGGAGGAACACATTTTCAAACCGGTCTGTAAGAGTTTTATTTCTGCATGCCTCAACAGTGCTAATAAAAACTCCTGGCTTTGCAAAACTGTCCATTAATTTAAAAAAGTCCTGGTATATTACAGTATCATTTCCTAATTCAAGCACCCTCCTTTCTGCCCCTTGGAGCTGAAGCACTTTGCACTGGCTTCTCCCTCCTGTCCCACCACTGGGAGCACTGCTAAGGAGGGTCCTACACCCCGTCTCCCTGCCCAGCAAGGGGTTCTCCTGCACTGGACCTCATGGAGGAGTCATGCCGAGAGCCCTTTTCATGGAGGAGAGAGACCACAGACAGGAAGAGACAAATAAAGCCACTGCTTCCCCGGGCATCCTCCAACAAGCCTCAGGCTAATTTTCTTCTAGAAAATATTATGGCTGCAGGCTGCACAGTGTATTAATATGCAGATTCTCTTCTTTGTTAGAAACCACTTGCAAAAGTAGGTTATGGGGCTGCAGCAAGCTGACACATAACACACGGCAGTGAAAGCAGTCCCAAGCAAGGGCTGGGAATTCCTGCAAACCTCCCGACCTAAGGACCTCTAAGCCCTGCTCTAGGGTAGTTTCACTTCTTCCACCATGATAAAGACCATCAGTGAACTTTGTGACTGACTGTAGGACAGGGCCTTCCCACAATGGATTTCCCCAGGGATGAACGTGGTTTAGCAAACTTTGTAAACTCATGCTGCCCCTAAATTAACAATTTGGAATTCATTCTCATATTCATAGCAGAGGTGTGGACCCAAGAAGTTTATAGTGGGGGTCTGTCAACTCCACTGCAGCTAGAGAAGACACAAGGAGACTCTGGCTGGCTGCAAACATCAGTCTTGAGGGTCTGCTGACATTAAAATTCCCTTCTCTCCCATTGCACTTTCTCAGTAAGATTCAAATTGTTCCTCTCTTGCAGCCAGACTTCTGCATCTTCTTGGTTTGGACTGGACCAGTTTGGACTGCAGGCACTGGAGTACATGTCAGCTTACCTTAACTTAATTCCCATTTTATTTTCCACTAAATTTCAGACATATCTCAAAAAAAAAAAAAAAAAAAAAAAAAAAGCAACATCAGAAATAACAGGCTCTTCCTTAAAAAACAACTACACAGTTGTCTGTCTATACTTTCCGTAAGTCAGAAATGCCTCTAAAAAGAAAAAAACGGCACAAGCTTCCTCAAACCTGGCAAAGGATGTGAATTCTAACCCTGAGGGCAGCAGGTTGCTCAACAAGAACTGAATTATCTCCATCTCACTCTGTAAGGGAGGTCATCTTTTGTACTGTTTTACATTAACCATGTCATCTTCAAATTGCCAGGCTTTTTAAATTTTTCAGTCATATTTTTGTTAGCTAGCTGAAACGTTTAAACCATAAAGGGACATGCACTGAGACAATTTCTTATAGATACACACAGGATATCAATTTCAGATAAATCGGATGCAAACTTACTGATTACCTACTTAAAATAGCCATGTCTGAACAGATAAGGCAACATGCACGCCAGCAAGTTAACCATGGAATCAATGCAACTAGCCATTTAAAGTTTTTAACCAAATATCTAAATACAACAAGCTACCAAATTTATCCTGCAATTTCTCAACTGTGCCTAAAAGCTGGGTATTTCCCCAACGTGTAGTAGTCTAGAGGTTTAATCCCTTCTGCAGAATTGTAACCTCTTTCACAGAAAGGAAAATTCTCACATTTTTTAGTCTTGTATTTAAAAAAAATATGTTTCAGTACTGCACTCTTCTGTTTCAAGTAATTTTCTTTTAAATACCATAAATCACTGGATAAAACCATCCTCCTGCTGTGTGCAATACGAGATTTGTCATTCCCTTACTATTTCACATCCCACTCTCAAAATCTGTGATTCATAAAATGGTCTTTACTGGTGTGTACTTTACTTTGATCATCTTAAACAGTATCAAATTCCCAAGATGAGGTCACAGAAAATTTGGCACAAAATCGCTAAAATTTGCACTTAATCAGATTCAAAGCTACACTGAGCCCCAAGACTTCAACAATCCAGTTGCCAGACCAGTGGCCTGATCTGGCTTGATGTAGCCCTGTTTCTCCCCTTTGGCCTGGAAACATCAAGCTACTGGGGAAACAGGTTGAGGGAGAGAACATAGAGACCCCCAGCATGAGTCCAGTTGTGTGGCTACTAATACTCAATGTCATCTTCCTTTCCCTATTCAAATATAAACTGGGTGTAACTGTGCTAAGGGGTAGGAATGTGCCGCCTCTCATCTAGAAACACCTGTGCCCTTTAACTTACGTTTTCAGTGGCGTCTTCTTCTTTTTTGCAGGTTTGTTCAGGTTGTCTACTTCAGTTCCGTTTGTTTCATTGGCACTGGCTGGTATCTCAAAGGAAGCTGGAGATTTAGAGGGCGAGCTGGCTATCTTAGAAGAAGACTTGAAAGGGTCAATAGAGTCCTCACACATATCTGGCTCAAAACTGTAGGTTTGTTGAGGCAGTTTGGGAGATTCTTGCATTTTTGTACTAGATGAGAACGGGTTAAAATTGGGATCATCCCACTTGTCAATATCAAAAGTGTAAGAGCCTTTTGTGATAGGGATTTCGTTTGGATCAGTGGGTGACTTGGTTGGTGTGGTTGGAGCATTGTCAAGCTTTTCCACTGACTTTTTAGTCTTTGGCCTCCGTAGTGGCATTTTAGCACCAGGCTTTTTACCTGCTTTTTTGGGAGGAGTACTCTCCTGCTGGTCTTCACTCGCCCCTTTTTCTTCAGAATAATCAAACTCCAGCCTCACCGCGATGCCTTTGACTGGAGGGTCTTCTTGTCCTCCAGTGTCAGGCGGAGTCACCTCCCCAGCCTCCGGTGCCGTCGTAAGAGGTAGGGTTTTCTTATTGGCAGGGGGAGAGTTTTGTACTTTGCTGCCTTCAGTGCTAAATGCACTAATCCCTTCAAAACTGTCTGGATCCAAAGGGTAGGATCCTTTAGGCACAGGTGGGGCCTCCTGTTTCTCAGCAGAGATTTTAGAAGGTTCGGTACATTCAGGCTTTTCTGAGTCAGCCTTTACTTCAGATGCTGTTTTATCCTCACCTGGGGCACAAGCTGCTTGGCCAAGGTCAGACGGTTCTTGTGGCGTTTCCTTTACCAGTGGAGCATCCAGAGATTTTTTTGCTGACTGCTTCTTCTTTAAGGAAGCTGGTCTGGATTTCTTTGTTCTTTTAAGGGTACTAGAAGCACTACTTGAACCAGTACCATACACATCTGCTGCTGGCGCTAACGTCTCACTGTTGCCAAGATAAGATGCTCCATCAAAATCACTAGCTTGCAAGCTAAGAGAGCGAGACAATGTAGATTTGGAAACTGGGACTGAATCAGTAGATTTTCTTCGAACATTTGCTTTGGGGTCACGATTCTTCGATTCTGGAGAGCTCGGTCCTAAGGCATGGAGAGAATCAACCAGCTCAATATTATCGAAGTCCAAGTTGTAAGTTCCACTGCTGGCTATTGGCTTGTCCTCGTCGAAGACAGTGGAAAAAGAATGGGAAGGGGGACGGAAAGGGCTTTCTTCAACCGATTCGCTGTGTGACACATCAGTTACAGGTACAGCTTCTGGACATAATCCTGTGGGAACAAACAGAAAACTCAGTGAATTTTAAACACATTTTTAAAACTGGAGCTTAATAAGTTTTAATATGATCTAATGTTACAAGTGATAAAAAACCCCAGGGTTAAAATCATACAAATGGGCTAAGCAATGACTAAAGGACATAGAAACCACAGCGACATTTCCAATACATGAACTAGATTAAAAGAAAAAATAGTTCTGTTCTCCCCAGAAAAGGATTCAAGGCAAGTTTCATGAAAACACAAAATACGTATTTGCAATAGCCTCTGGAGCACCTCTTAGTTAAAGGGGTAGATATTACCAAAACATGCTAAATATGCCAAACACCAGAGAAACTGAACACCACTTTATTACTCCTGTTTTCTACTATTACAAAGAGTTTGCAGAATTGTGTCAGAGGTCTTATGCAGTTAATACCCTGGCAATTGACTGGTACTTCAGCTATTACATGTGGATCTTAAGTTTTGTTTCCCATGTGCTATTTTTGCCAGTTTTCCCAGAGGAACATGGGAACATCTCCACAGACCATCAATGCCACTCCTCTATCTGCCCCAAGCAGTCAATACACTTACTTTGTCCTCATAATTCCAAGTTTATAATGAGACATGAATCACTGTGAATTTCATATTAAACAAATTATGGTAAAGGTAAAAAAATCAGTCAATTAGAGAACCAAACTAACATTGTCAATTGAAAATTTTCCTTTAAAAGGACCACTAGAAGCTCCCCATAGATATTTAAAACAGATTTCTCCAAGTGTAGTTCTAACTCATTGATGAAAAGAAAATTTGATAGAGAGGATCATACACTAAAACTGTTCATCTGAGCAGCTTTTCATTGCAATCAAAGATTTGCATATTGAATAGAACCTTAAAATGATTTCTAGAAGTCTCCTGACTTGGGATATAATAGCTACATGGGACAAAGTAGAAAAAGGTACAGTGCACATCAAAAAAACCCAGAAAATAGATAGTTAAGAATGGATTAAGATGATGGCCCTTGCTGCCTTCCAGCTCATTAAAGTTGATTACTCAAATGTTTTACAAATCCCAAATATGGTTTGTTCCTGCTGTTATTGTAATGCTTCTTATCTGAATGTCACACAGTCACCTCTGCCTACGTGTGCGTGTCCCCACCAGGGTACCGGAGGTCTGTGAAATCTCTCCAGCTCACAGTTCAAGCTGGGGTAAGCCAGCTGCTCTGAGCTCTCACTGTATGTACTGGAGCAAAACGCCCCAGTGCTTCCTATTGAAGCAACACAGCATTCTTCATGTTGTCTTTTTTTTTATTATTATTACACGATTATAAAGAAAAACAGTCAAACAAAAATGAATGCTTTGCTCATCCTTAAATAGTTTCAGAGACATTTCTACACATCTTTTTCATTACAACCCTGACATGGTTTGCAAAGTAATTCCCATTTTGCCCACCTAACGTTCATTAATGTTGTTGATAAAAGCAATACAGACAATCATAATTACTTTTAGTCAGAAGCTATGAACGAATTAAGAACAGAAAAAAACATTTTTCCTTTGTTTCAGAGGAAGTCATATGTCTGCACAGAGATTACAAGAATTGTTACGTATGGACGGAAAGGATTTACAGAAACTGGACAGGTTTCCCAAAGCAGTACCTTAGAGTGGCACCACATATTCCCAGAGAATGACAGCTACACAGTTTGTCTTTTAAGACTGCGAAAGTTTACTAAGTTACACCATTTAAAATAATATTTTAATGTGTTTTTCTGCTAAATGAATGCTAATAACATGGCAGGACTTCAAGACAGTTTATTTTTCTCCTTAATCTCCACTGGGTTGGGCTTGGTTTCAGCCTGGCTGGGAGGTCATTAATTAGACTTGATTTGCCAGCCAAGCTGGTGCTCACCTCACACACACTTCACTTTCTGACGCTGATGGGACTTCTGCTAAGGGGACTCAAAGAATGCCATAAAATTCCAGCATTAGACTAATCTATACACTGAAATGGGAATGGAAGACACTTATCAGGAATACATTACAATAAACACTGGCGTAGCTCTAGTATGTCAGCCAAGTACAAATGTAGGTCAGCATGAAATGAAAGAGGGATTTGAACAAGAAGTCATCTGCAATTACGCACTGTTTTCATTCCAGCATGCACCAGAGGCCTCAACAGGATTGAGGTCCCTTGTTCAAAGTCAGTACTAACACACATTTAAATAAAATAAAATAAACCAATGCCCTGCAGGACTTGGACTGTAAATAACAGGCACGGTAGAGCTGAGGTTAGGGATGCATCACAGCAGCAAAGAGAGTGTACAAAGCTTTCCAGCTACTCAAAGCAAAACAGTATTCAAATTTGCTGTGTTCCACATAATGCAGAGCTTTAATATTCTTCAATTGCTTATTTCACAACTTTCTCCTAGTCAAATCCTTTACTTATAGATTTCTGCAGAGTGTCATTCGACTGGCTGATGTGGTATTTTTATTGTTTCTTTATGAAACAATATGTGAAACTGTATCAGAAAACATTGCTTTTGGTAGAAGTGAAATGCTGCTGTTAGACTCTTCTGGCACTACAACAGAATTGGCTCAATGCTAGTAACAGCAGAAATGCTGGAAAGGAAGGTATGAACAGTACTTACAATCACAAACCAGCATGGCTTTATTACTACAAAAGAGATATGAAGACCATTCTTTCCTGACATTAACAGCCTATGTGGAAAGCAGTGCCATTTGTCCTTTTACATTACAGAATTAAGCAAATAAGTATTACCAATTACGGTATTTCATTAAAACGCAATTTGACTGCAAAGGAACTACAACACAAGCTATGAAAATTAAGGCAGGACTTGCCCTAGACAGAAGCCAGCACAACATTTTAAATAAGGTTTACATTACACCTTTTATTGGCACTGACAGTCGCCCACAATTTATCTTGGTAAGAGCTGCCCATAGGTAGACATTAAGTTTTATAAAGCATTCCAAGAACAGGAGTGATAGCAGGAAACTTACATTGCCATAAAAAAGAGGCAATCCCTGAAAACCCCCTCCCATTCCATTCACTAAAAAGAAGGTCCAAGTTCTGTTCCTTCCACAAGTAAATTCCTTTGATTTCAGAAAAACATGAAAAACATGTCTGAAAACCAAAACCAGCAACAAAAAACCCCAGACTTCTTGTATTGAGGTGATAAGACTTCTCAATGAGAGTTCTGTGACATGTTTATTGCTTGGCATTTTCACCTGTCACCTATTATGGCAGAAGCAAAAGTTGCTAGAAAGATATTATAAGAGGCTGTTTGCATCAATAAACAAAACAGATTTTCGTTGTTAGTATCAATAAAAGGAATAAAAAAAATTATCAGAAAGCTTTTCTAGTCAACTGCAGAAATCTTTTTGTGTACATTACAAAATACCAAGATTTTGATGGCACTTCAGATCCTAGTAAAGCTTCGATGTCCCACAAGAACAGTGAGGTGGACACATACCTCACTTAACTCAGCCTTCTTTAAATAAAGATCCATAAATGACCTGAACACTAACAAATCCCAGGCATGTGGCCCAAACTGTCCACTGACACCAAATTTAATGAAATTGCAACCACTGCTTTATATTGAATATGAAAGGATAGGAGGCACTCAGATTCAGACCAGGATGGGTATTAGGATTTACGTCTTTTTACAGCCTTAGGAAAGAAATTAAGAAACTCAGTGGCAGTAGTTGTACAAGTAGGCACGGCAAGGGCAGAACTGTTTCATTTTGATGCAGTACCACCGATCCCTTCCTCACCCGTGGAGCCTTTCTGTGCCTTACACCGCCTCTGAGCACTGCGGTACCAGTGGGACAGGGTGCAGCACCCTGGGTACCCCGTACCACAGCAAAGGTAGTATGCTTTCCCAGGATGCATTCACAAAAAGAAACATTTCCAAAAACTACAGAACTTCAGATTTGTTTTAAAGATATTTTAAAGAAAAAGAAATAGCTGCACCAAGCTATGAGCTTACTGAATCTGAATTTGAACTATATCTTAATAAATAACGAAAATATATTAAGGAGTTAGAACATATGAAGTACTTCTAGCGATTTAAAAATATTTTTGTCTTTAAATTATAACTCATTCTTCTAGTGGTGGAGCTGCACTGTGCACTAGGACAGCTGAGCACTTTCTTCTTTGTTGAAGTATCTCTAAAACAAAGCGAAACTGAACAGGTTGAAAATAAGCCATAACACTGCTGAGCTGGAAACAGAATGAAACACTATTTTGAAAGGCTTAGAAACAAAATTTAACAAGATTTAATAAAGCAAATACAGAAGAAATTAAATTTTAGTTCTGTTTTCTAGAGAAAAGCAAACAAACTCTTGGAAAACGCATACAGCATGCACCCCACATACTCTGTTACAAGAAAATAACTTGGGAGAAGAGTACACTTTGTTGAAAGCATATAGGAATTGGAATTACCTAATATTAGAAATTTTGAAACACTGTATTTCAAGTTCCTGCTTGTTATGAGAAGCCTTTGAAGTTAGGAAATCAATTAGTAGTGCTTTCCAAAAAAAAATTCTGTAAAAATACTGCTCTCATTCTGGGAGAAAACTTTGTATATATAGTTTATTTTCAATTTTTCCCTGCCAGGCTTCAAAAGCAAAAACACTGAAGAAGAATGTTTTCCATACCAAAAATTCAGTTTGTTTTTGTCTGGGTGGGTCATCATCTCTCTGCTGGAAAGCATGACCTCGATTTCCCCGGCACAAGAAGGACCTGAATATCGGTCCCCCGTCCTGATCAGTGGGCTGTAATGCATCCAGCTCCCACATCTCCCCTGTGTATATAATCTGAATTCACTAATCAATTGGGGAAGGTGGAGGGTGGGGGGAAGAGGAAAGGCCCCTGCCTGGGCAGGAATTCCTGGCCAGAAACAGGGAGTATTCGGAAGAAAGGGCTTGGGGTACTTTCTGGTGCTCAGGGGGCTGGAACAAGGACAAAAGGATGGTGTTAAGAGAAGCTGATGAGCACGCAACAATAATTTAAAATACTACCAAAATAATATTACTAAAAAAATAAAAAGCAGCCTCAAAGTTATTTACCTTGAGAGTAAAACCCATGCTCCACACAACAGTATTTAAGGAGGAATGGAGGGGCTCATTAGTGACACTTTCTGGGGTTCACAGGTAGTTTCCATACAGCTCTGTCACTACTTGCCCTCCAGACTCGCCTGCTGACTGACTCCCCTCTTCTGCTCTACTGCTGATGGACTCGAGCCATGCAGCAGGTTTTACCCCACCAGGAGCTGGCGCAAACCCAGGATGAGTCTAGCTATATTTCACTTTCATCATATTTATTAAGCTGGTGTTGAAGTCAACCTAATTAAAAACTCTCTTCTTGGCTTTTCTGCAGCAGGGTCCAGCTGTTGCGCTAATGATATCATGCAGCACAACTGCAGCCATCTGCGTGAGTAATTATTATCAGATATAGATGAAATAATCCTTTAAACACTTACTATGCTTCCTCCTTCCACCCAAACACACGCTCCGTCACCAGCCTCATGTAGAAGACAAAGCCCCGCAGCTGGTGAACCAGCAGCCCAGCTGGATGTTGCTGCCTCTCCCTGTGTGTGCCCGGCTCTCCGGGTGCCCGTATTCCTTACTCTTGTACTGAAACCGATGTGTTTAGCTGTATGGGACCACCGAGGAACTCTGCTTCAGCTGCCCGTAACCCCCTAGGAAGGGACTCGTTCCCTTTGTGTGCAGTCACATGCATAACCTATGAGGTAAATAAACTACAAAATAACTGTTACTCAAATGGTTTATAAGGTACAAAACGTTTAGCTGTTCACGTTTCTGAAGAAGCATGCAAACACCTAAGCTATAGTCTTAATATTATTATTTTCTTCTAAAGATTTCCAAAGCAAATGAATGCTTTGTGTTGCCCTCCTACATTTGGATTTTTTCTGCATTACACGTCTTTCTCTCAAACAAATACCCTGTTGTATAACCGCATTTTGCATAATTTTGGAATGCTGAACATAGTTCTGTTTGTGGTAACTTGCCTCCCATGGACAGATCTTATTTGCAAATGAAATGCTTTCATCTCTGCCATGTAATGGCCTTCAGTACAGTTCACACTGGCTATGAATAGATATATTCGGTTTCCTACCTTTCTTCAGAAATATCTGAAAGAAAGGAGGGGGAGATCTGGGATGTAGGGAGACAAGAATCACATGTGCCAGGGAAACACATGTGTAATCAAGGGTTTTAAGATAATCTACTGCAGTAATTAAAACCACACTCCAATCCTGTTTAGCATATGCATTCTTTTGTTCTCTCAGCACTTACTTCCTAATCATTAGATTGCAAAAGATGAGAAAAAGGAAAGAAGATGGAGAATGAGTAACATGTTTTCCTACAATGAAGAAGGAACTGCAACAGCAGAAAGAAAAACATGTCAGGATGTCCCAATATTTCATTTTTATTTTGTCAAATCAGTTTGTTGAACAACTTTCTAGGTTCTTATAAACTTGTTTCATAAATCATGATCTTAAAATAGCATTCCTTAATGCATAACTCCCAGCAACGCTTTAAGTGGCTCAAGACATTTGTGAAACTTAGTAGTTACTTTCTCAAAGGTTTAAGTCAAAGCTGGACAGCCTTTATAATACACACACCAGCCTTGGACATCATATTGCCTGCTGCTAAACAGTCACTTCTAAAGTGGAAATGGATGTTTTAAAATACTGCCTGAAAATGCTATATATGCACCTTTCCAAATGAAATATAAGTGAGCTTTAGTCTGCTGAGGATAAAATCACTTTCATATAATTTATCCAGGTGATCGAGATGACTTGACTTTCAGATGGAAAAAAGACAGCATAATAGGGAATTCAATCTTAAACTGTTGAGCTGTCACCCGAAAGCCCAAACAAAGCTATTCTGGGCTAACAGTGCTTTGTACTCCCTTATATTCCATTATTCAGTTTGGAGAACAAAGACCGCTTTTTGGAGGGAAAGGATTTCTTTGGTTTTTAAAATGTAATAGTCCCTTTTTAAAGGCTATTTTCCCAGTATATACCAATTTTTATGTACATATATTATACATACATTCACACATACTCCCATATCCCTTCTATATAGCTAGTATCAGTATTTCTACTGTTCTAACGGGCTTTTTGTTCACCTTCTGTTTCAGGTGACAATACATTTGAACATAACGTTTTGTTAATTGTCAGTTAACAGTGCTCACCCAGGTAGCTGCATTGGTATCTCATACCTGCTTTTCCTACTCATCTGACTCTGTAAAGATCCTGCAGGATGAAGTTTGATCCAAAGGAAGAAAGGTTTTTCTAGAAAGCTCCTCTTATCTTTAATATTTATCAAATGTAATGGACAGATTCTCCAGTACTTTATTCCAAGAGGCAACAGGGTTTTCCCTCCCAGCACGCATTACTCCCAGCACACACAAACTTATCTTGCAGAAGGAATTTTATTAGCATCAGTTCCTTGCCTGTGCTTACAGAAACATCTCCCTGCAGCTTCACCTTCCTTAATAAGCTGTCCTGCTCATTACATGCTCATTACCTGTGTCTTCCGAGGGCAGCTGGGGTTTTATTTCTTGTTCAGCTATGTCTGCTACAACTGCTGCTGCCGCTGCTGCTTCAGGGGGTGGCTGCGGAGGTGAAGGTGGTGCCTTTACTGGTGTAGTGGACTCCGGGGTCTCAAATGCTTCTTCAGAGTCAGAGCTCCTGGTGAAAATCAAATGAGAGACTAGTGAGCAGACTGAAGACTGATGTTTGCGGGTCGTATTTGGAAATGCAGGGCTTTCTGAGCTGATGGCATAGACCTCAGCTACCAGGCTACCTCTGTATTTCCCAAAGGAGATTTGACACTATAGTATCCAGAGCAGAATATCATGGGTATGGTCTTCTCCATATCCAAGTATTTATGTCAATTATGAATTCTTTGTGTTGCAAAACTGAACACACACTTGGAAATAAATCCACCCTGCAAAGCCTGCTTTCCAGTGTGAAGGTGGCTCAACCACACAGACAACACTGACACTCCTGTGTCAGTCTCTAAAACTCTCCTTGGCACAAGCGTACCTAAATCAACTAAAATAAATAAATAGGACCATCTCAAGAGACTTTCATAGCTTCATCAAAAAAAAATCATCTAAAATAGCATCAAATTTCTGTGTGTGCTCCTACAGGTGAGAAAGCAGACATGGAGATGCCAGGTGCAGCAAATGGTTGTGTATCCTTCTCCCACAGAAGTACTACATTCTATTTTTAGCAGAATTTTACCCTAGCCCTTTTCAAACGGTAAGTGTATGGTATTTACACAAGGTAAGACAACCTGTAAAATGCAGAGTCCTCATATTATCAACAATCGTTTTGCAGCACCATGTGCTCACAGGGGCACAAACCCCACCGGGCCCCAGTGGGTTGGTGCCAGCCCAGCAAGGAAACGGCAGCACCCAAAATGGAGCCATTGAAATGAAATGCAGGCTTGAAAGGCAGCAACTGTACCATCTGCTCCTACAGGAGTACAGTGCTAGGAAACTGTTCTAGATCTGAAAACCAGAGATCTCGTTTGTTCTTAAACCGAACTGAGACCAAATTTTAGCTTATAAACATTTCTTCTTGAAGCCTTTGGGAACAATTAATGCAGTAACAACAGTGCCATATTCAATATGCACTCAACATATGTTCAATATATGTTCAATAAGCATGTCTGTTGGTCAGATGCAGATTTTTGCTGCTGGTCTGTAATAAAGTTAATTGACTACGCCGGTTTCTGAAAGGACAGGACTGATTTGCCTCTATCCATGATTGCGTGCACAGCTGTAGTCTCCACTGCTCCTCACGGCTGTCCACATTCCGCATGCCAGTGCAACAGGGACAAAATTTGCCATGAAATGGAAAACCATTTCATCCCCCAGAAGCACTCTACAAGCCATCCTCAATCAAGGACTTCTCTCGTTTTGTTCAAGTTAAAAGACAACTCTGAGCTGCCACATTCTGTTTGGTTTCTTGAAGCTCACGATTATTTTAAGCAGCTCGATGTCAGAAGTACAAGTACAGGATTTGCATTTGATTACATTTGCCTAAATCTATCATAGCATGAAGCTTTTGGTGAGCTGGGGAAGAAAAGACCTCAGAGTCACCCCTGAGAACTTGAGGAGCTCACTGGACCCGATTCTCCCCAGCTGCCTCCGCAGAATCCCAATGAGCTCCCACCTCCCTGCACACCATCAGGGCCACGCCACGGCTCAGCACCAACCCGTTTCATCACCTCTACTCCTATGCAAAGCAAAAGGATTTCTACTAGCTAAATAGCTTCAGAGATTTGCCTCAGGGATTTTTAGAGACTTTTTTTTTTTCCAAAAAAAACTTACATCACTGCCTGAGGAACTGCTCAAAAATAGCATGCCTGGCTTTTGATTATATCTGTTGCTGCAGCTCCCCAAAATACCTTCTTTGTGTCATTGTTTAAACCACACTCAGTCATCAGGCCACAAAACAGTCACACTGGAAGAGGTAGGCTGCAGCTTTTAAATTATGTCCCTTCAAAGATGCACCATGTTTTAAGTTCAAAATATTTTAAGCTTAAGAACAGCTAGCTGCAAAGAGCTTCTATAAATAAAGCTGCACAATAGGTATTCAACAAAATAACGCTTTCTCCTCCTTCCACAGAGCCAGTTGAGGAAACTTTAAGTTGAAGAATCTAAGAGAAACAGAGTTGTGTGATATCCTCCCAGCAGATAGGTGATTCTTGTGTCATAAAAATAAACCTATGAAGTTACCATCTAAACCAACAAAATGAAAGGTAATTCATACCTCTTAGGCTTTCACGATAATTCTTCATTGTGCTATATTTAATCAGTGTTTTACTCTCTTCATTTTGAACTCAAAGTTTTGCTCTGTAATACTGACAGAACAACATTTAGACTCTTCTTTCCAAATTGTCTGTATAGCCCATATAACATATACAGTAAATATATATATACCTGTAATATAACAGAAACTGACAAAAAAATATCTCTATTTTCATGTCCTACTTGTGTTTGTAACTGCGTTGTCAAACTGGTTTGATGGAGCAATTCTGTGTCCTCTTTTATTTAAATGGTGGAAAAACTCTGCACATGTTTAGCTCCCTTTTAAATGAGCTACCTTTGTTTACTTGGTCTCTTCCTTGGATGAGGTGGGCATAAGCGTTTGAAGTAAAGAGAAATGTCTGTTCTCTTTTATTCATTGTATGAGCTTCCATTCTAAAGAACATCTCAAGTCCATGGACAGTCAGTTGTGGTGCCTGAGCTCCAGCCCAAGGCTTTGTTTTGCTAGTATTTAATAATCCCCAAAAGATTCTGATGCAGTACTCCTAATTTTCAGCTGCACCCCTCCATAAGCAGCAGTATAATCAAGAACTGTCTTAACTGTAACCCAAATGCTGCTGCATTTGTTATAAGAAGCAATCATGCTGGTGGTTAACAAAGAAAGCTCGATACCAGAAAAATGTTCCTTATCACAGCCTGGGATCTGGGAGAGGGCATAAAGCCTGGAAGCACATACCAGGACTATGCTACAAGGTCTACATTACATATATCCTGGAAAAATTAGGTCCTGTGTTCTGTATTCCTTAGTGAAAATACGGATGGTCTCTCTTGCATAGGATACTTCTCTTAAGACTACAGTCCTACTTTCAAACAGTAAGAAAAGATTTTCCCAGAACAACAGGATATCCTGTGAAAAGGAAATTACATATTTCAGCCAGTTCTATTCATAATGTCTCTTCTCTGAGAAATACAGGGAATACACAGAACAACAAAAAAAATAATGCTGCTGCAAAGTTCACGGTGTAAAACAGATTGCCAAACTGTGATATGCCGTGAGAATTGGCACCGACGCAAGGCTGCACAAGGAGCAGCCACCATGGATCCAGCTGTGGGCAGGCTCTCACGAAAGGAAGAGCCCTTTGTATCATCTACAATATTATTTTGATGCTCCAGCCAAGGATGAAGCAGGATGAAATTGTTACTGAAACCTCGGAATGAAGAACTTATCAACACCAATGTGATGTAGATAAGCAGACACTTCTTTATTAACGGCCCGGTGCGTGAGTGAGTCCTCTCACGACCAAAGCACACCAAGTTTCAAAATCATATAGCTTATATAGAACTCGTTCATACATATTCATTAAATATTCATGCATAAACACAGTATTTCCCGAAAATCATTAACATACTCTCCTCCCATATCCGATTCTGCGCAGTAAAGGTTAGAAAGGTCTGGAAATGGGTCTGGGGTATTATTTGGGTAGGTGGTCCATGAGTTGGTGGTCGTGATCTCCCCCTGCCGGAATTATTTTTTACTTAAGGTAACTGTTTCTTGGCAGGTAACTACGAGTTGCTTCACTCGACTCTCCCCAGTTCCCATTAATTCTACATTTTGACACTTTAGTACATTCTCCTAGGTTACATATAAACAATTATCTTGAATCTTAAGTCTGTTATCTAAGTTCTAAACATTCCTACTAGGTGATTCTGACCAATTCCTCCGGCCTTGCTACGGGGCTGTACAGAGGATTCCATAGCAGCTGTTGCTGTACAAATACAAGTTTCATTAAAAGATTTCTTATAACTCTATATTCCTATTAAAATAACTCTATAAAATCAAATGTGTTTCTATGAAATCAAATGTGGTTAATTAATTCTAACTAATAAAAAATCTGTAACAAGATGGCACTCATGGCTTTCAGAGATAGAGAACTCATTTGCTGGCCCCAGCTCATAATGTTGTGGAGATGGAGCGCTCAAGTGCGAAGTCTGAATCTCCAGGACCAGTCTGTGGGGCAGCGATGAAGGGAAAGCTACAGGAAAGAACATACATTCATGCTTCTCTTTGGCCAGCTTGGGAGATTAGTGGGAGCTTGTCTTTCTAACACATCATATTGTTCCATCTGTACCCTTTGGGTTTTGTACATAACAAGCAAAAAAGTGTAGATTGTAGCAGCTACAAAATGATTAGGTGATAGTAACAGACTATCAAATTACCAGAAATATTCTTTCAGTCCACTCTTTCATCTCCCTTCTCAAAAGATAGCCAGTAAACAGTAAATATAGCACATACAGATGGGGTTGAGAAGCAGGGAGAACCAAGAAATGCAAGAATCATACCAGACCAATACAATTTGGCAATGCTGCATCAGCTTGTGGAGCAGGAGCACTTCCACTCTCACCCGGCAACTCTGAGGTCTTGCCCAGCCCATTCCATAACTCTCTCGAGGAAATACTGAACGGAGTCACTAGGGCTGACTTTTCTTCACCTTTGGCCTTGCAGAAATCCAGCCTCGCAACTGACATTACCTTTTTTGTAAAGCGCAGATGTTTACAATTTTAAGTCCTCCCCCATTTCACAATGAAAAGTTGCCTTTTTGTCACTGTAGCTAGAAGGCACTCAATAAGCAAGAATGAGATTTCTTTGGTCCACTGCCTCTCCTCACTGTCTGCCCTCTTTGGGCACCACAGCCACTGAAGTGAGGTTATCCCACTTGCCACCTGGAAACTTGATTCTTTAAAAAATAGTTTGCAACAGAGCTGTGCCCTTCAGCTGCATCAGGGACCCTGCCACCTGTCTCGGGTTCTTCTGGTATTTACACTACAGCAGTATAATCGGTGCGAGAGTGCACTCTGGTTTCATTTCACAGGAATGAAAGGGATATCTGATACATAAAAGAAATTTATATGCAGGGCTCTGACAGAAGGACTGAGGTCAGCAGCAACACTTCCTGTGGAGGGCTACAAGGGAGCAAATCTGGAACCAGTATGTGCCAAGGGAGCTCCCCAGAGCTTTAGCAGAGTTACTTCACTTAAAGTCCAATCTATATAGAATTTTTATTTAGCATATAGCCTGCTTCAGAAAAAAAACCACACCCAAAACCCCATGCCTAACCACTTCATGGAGCACCAATCTATTGGTGTGCAATACGGACAGTTGGAAGAGGAACACGAGTGTGGTATTTTGAAGTTTTGAAGCCAGGAGCTGGAGTTGCATTACTGAGAAGTTCACTTATAAAGAAGTATTTTAAATTTGCATTATTAGTGAAACATGTTCCAGATTAACTGAGGTTTCTCATACCTGTCAGCAGTATCACTGATGTCCAGCTAGCACTCCATAAACTCATCCTTCTCACTGGTACTCCAAAAACTCTATCCACTAATTGTTTTGTCTCTATGTACCTTTGTTTTATTGACATCATACCAGAGGCAATAATTTCGTTCTCATGGAGTATTTGGAAATACAACATATTGGGAGGAAAAAAGTCAGATAATCTTACAACATGCACACAACAACAAATCCAAGCTGTGGTGCTCCGTCACCACCCAAGACTGCTTGGAGGGTAATGAAACAAAAGCAAGGACTCCAAAGCGTTATTGGAGAGCTGTTGTTTACAGGTTGCCCTCTAATTGTAGTGTCAGGATGTTTGGAAACCTACGGACATTAAGGACTGTTCTCAGATGATAAGCAATTCCTACCTGATCAATTTTAACTGGCAGTAACTTCTAAAGTCTTTTCCTGAGATACAGTTGTAACTCCCTGAGGGGGACAAGACAGAAATGGGTATTTTGTCTTTTTTCCATCTCATCTTTAGATCCACACATTCTTTACAACTGGCTAGAGCTGCAGTTCAAGGGGGAAATAGCTGTCCAAGTACATCCATCATCTCTGGGCCACAGAAAACCACACTTGAGTTACCTGCAGATCTGTTTCCCTGGGCCTTAAGAATAAACGGACAAATAAGAATGCACAAGGCACATGCATCTGTTACCAGAAGGACATCAAGCAATGCCTGGTTCCCGTACTGAGATTTCTGTGCATCAGAAGCACTAGCAGGGCTCTGAGACAAATGGGGAGTCCAAAGGTGTGGACCCACATGAGCAAGTGCTGGTATAAAAGCACTACCTGGGGCAACACCTAAAGGCAACGCACAGATTCCATCAGACGTGGCCCTCCAAAGCATCTGTAGCTGCTATAAAGTTAAGGTATAAATTTCACATGAGTATTTACCAAACAATTTATCATACACTGTGAGAAAAATCTAAATAAATAATAATAAAAAAAAGCTAACTTCTTATAACGTTCAGTTTAGTACTGAAGATGAATTTAGGTTTTCATTCTTGTAAACCCAGTTGGGAGATGAGCTGGAAATAAAAAGGAGTAAGTTCTGTAGTCTCACCTCCATCAATCGTTTTCAGAGATGATCCTCATAAAATCTACATGAATAATTTAGACAAGGATGCAGGACTGGCTGTCTATTTGTGGGGTCAATTTGTTTTGCATGTTACTTAAACAGGCACATATAGTGCACTGGCAAGAGCCACAAAGGCTGACAGATTTGAAAAGACAGTAACTTTAAGCTTTAGAGTTTCTGAAGCCAGAGAGGCAAGACACTCAGAGATGCACCTTAATTTCAGTCAAAGCTCTTTCACTGTGAACAGTCTGAATCCTTTCAGATTTCCTGGTCCATTTTCAATGGTTAAACTGATTTTTCCATAGTTTGTTTTTTTTAAAAAAAAAAAAAACAAACAAAAAAACCAAACCGAAACAAAAAACCGAACATTGAGGTAGGATGTTTCAGCAAAGCATCTCTCCAGATGAAGATGAATCCCACTCTCAGCTCTGACACTGAACAGCTGCACATACATAGAATCATCATAGAATCATGGAATGGTTTGGGTTGGAAGTGATCTTACAGATCGGATCGGATCGTCCCACCCCGTGCCCTGGGCAGGGCCCCCCCCCCCCCAGCCCAGGCTGCTCCCAGCCCCATCCAGCCTGGCCCTGAGCACTGCCGGGGATGGGGCACCCACAGCTTTGGTCTTGGTTCGTTCACTTCTGCATCCACCTTAGGCCGGGATCTCTTAATGGCACGAACGGCTTCTTGCTGTTCTGCGTGCAGAGTCCAGTGAGGGAAAAAATACTGCTCAGTACACTTTATATTTGAGGGCGTTTTCCTTCTGCTTATATACAATTCAGTAACTGACAGTCTCTCGTAATTCATCTTGTGGTATCGCCCATGTTGCAGTTACACAAATTCGTAACACAGATATACATACAATCTCTCCTCTTTTATTTTTTTCTTCAGACTCTTACAGATATAATTCTGGATAATAATTCAAAACCACCGTGAGAGCCCAAATGGTAATTCTTTTCCTGGAGATAAAGTTACCCATTTAGGCCAGCAGCCATTAGCTGACCCGAGGGCCTACTCACAAGCACCAAGAATATTCCATAGCTACAACAAAAGGTCATTTTTATTCATCCCAGCACTAGTTTAAGATAATATCAAAGATGCATCAACTTTGTGTGCTATTATTTTTGCAAAGTTATTTGCCTACTCAGTGAATTCCAACTAACATGACATTCCGCAATAATTAGCTTCTCTTAACACGATGACTGTTAGCTATGTCGTTCTTTACCTACATGTTTTGAATATGAAACATCCTTACAGATTTTAAATTTTAATATTAAATTTGTATAGCAACATAGAGAAAACAAGGATGCAACGGTAGGCTATTTTAGGTATTCAAGATTAATATTTGGTGTCTGAATTAGTCTACCTATTCAAACGCAGCATCAAAACATGCAATATTAAAAAACAACACAAATATAAGGCATAAACCTCAGAAACGGTATTTCCCTTCTCTGATAAAATACACCATTGAAATGATAGACCTTCTCAAAAGAATTCAACAGCACAGACAACTCCGACAATGTTTTGCTCAGAGAACAGCAAAACCAGCAAACCTAGCCTACCACAGCTCAAGGGTGCGTGACTTTTCAGGGACCATTCACTGAAAATTATCTGCCTTGCTGCCTCTCACCCCATGGGGAATGTTCTCAGTGCTGAATCTGATGCTCATACTGAATCAGGAGCTGGGGGAGGTACTAACATGTCACTTAGATGTCACCAGACTCCATTTACAAGACAGTTCCTTTAGGGACATATTTCTGACCATTAACTATTAATGGATTTCTCTCACAGTGTTGTAAGGGTATTCAGTGACAAGATCATCTATGCTATGATTAAATAAATTCACAGCAAACCTATACTGTGAGGAGACAAACCGCAAAATGGGTCACAAGAAGGGGATGCTGAGAAGGAAACAGTTGGATCACCAGCCTTGTCTTCAGCTCACATCCTGCTCCTGCTGGCATGATAACTTTGTCTCACTGGAACATTACCACTGCTTTGTGCACACATGATGAGAATCCAGCCTTGCACATAAAATAAAATAACGTTTGGTACCCCCAGGATAGCCACAGGAAAACCAGAGCGTACCAGTCTCTGAGGGTCTGCTCCAATGAAATGCAAAATGCCCTAGACTACACCAGAAGTCAATGGGAATTCACAGCGTTCTAGTGACAAGTCTATACTAAGCAAATACATCACCTTATGGAGGAATACTTTTGTCTGCTATCTGGTATGTATGGCATATGTACAGAATATGGATCATATGTGTACCAGAAAAGGCAATTACACCTTGCGCTACCTTACTCACCTGCAATGCAATGTTGGTGCCCTGTTTCATAGGTTTCTGACTTGCAAAGTCTGATCATCATAACAAAATGTAATTTCATCACAGGATTATTTCAGCTTAATAATGCTGGAGAATAATTGTAGTCTTACTTTGTAGCACTCACCATTGCTGGCCTATAGATCTTCTCTCTATTTTTGCTTTAAAACTGGATATGGCTCAATGAGAAATAGGTACAACTCCAGCTTCTTTAATCACAGCAATTTAAAAACATTTTATAGAAGAAATCCCTTAACTGGAATGAAGATAATTTCCTAGGTATCTTCATTCTTTATCCTGTTGTCTTTCCGATGCATTAAACCCCTAATAGAAAGAATACTGTAGGACAGAAAAACAGATAGCATTTTTTTCAAAAAGGTTTTTGTGAAAGAACATATCAAAGCTGGTTTTAACAGAATTATGTTTTGCATTTATGGGTTTCTGCAGCAAAAGTAATATTCCACAAAACCATCCACAGCTTCTTCCTCAGCAGAGGTATTCTGCTTGACATAAGAGCAGGATAAATGTCACACGTTCATTTTATGGCCTGAGCTACAATGCACCAGCGAAGCATCCTTTGCAATTCTCACTTAAGAATAAAGCTTTTAAAGGAAATAAATCCCATTCCACTGAAACGACGAAGACCTACTTTAGTGCAATGCAATTACACAAGAACTCATATTGACACTGATGTGTGCAGAAAGCAGGGCAGGCATGCCTCTCCAGAGAAGGATTTTAATATTATTTCAGCACAAACATTCCTACAAGAGCCATGGCAAACATGGCTCCCCAGAAAAATAACCGCTATTACATGAAGGTGATACTTCCTGGCCCACAAGTGATGTGTCATGACAGACACAACATTTCATTTAGGGACACAAGGGAGGAATTCATGCTGCACCGTGCGCAGAAGCAGCCAGAGTCGTTTCCCTCCTTTGTGCAGCTTTCTGCTTCTCCTCCACGCCAAGGGTGTAACATCCTCTGCTGCCCCAGCCCATCTCAGGCAGTTCAGCTGAAGTGTTAATGATTTGCACCAGTGTAAATTTGGTGTGAATGGGTAAATATGGCTCAGTTATGTACTGCTGATGTAACGTTACTGAGCGACTTCATTGCTTTTCCAGTAACATTTGTCCTCCAACATCAAGTCCTTGGACAGCTTAGTGTCTGAGCTGAGATACAAGAATTTGGATTTTCTTTTTTTATGTAGGTGAGATAACAAAAATAAAGTGCTATGGCTTCCCTTTTCAAATCATTCTGTAGGACTTCAGCAATGGAAAATAGTATCTTGTATGTTATCCAAACCACACAGATAAGTTTGGAAATGTATATTCTAGAATAGATTGTGAAAAGAAACTTATGAATCCTTTAAACATTAATCACTTACTATAAAAAGGCCATTTTTTCCTTACACGGTGGTTATATTTCAAGAACAGGATTAGAACTGCAGTGGAGGAGAATTAAAAGAGCATAATCATCTTAAAAATAATGTTGACTTTTGGTTTTTAGCCTATTGTATTGTAAGTAATCTTCCTACCATAACTGATATGGGAAGAAGGAATTATTTTTTCCTGCTTTTTCTGCTTTTTTTCTGCAGCAATTTTGAGAGCATTTTGTGCAGAAGCCAAATTCACACTCCCCCAACAAAAGCCATTTCCTGCTTTCACACAGCAACCAAAAAGAAATGTCTCAAGCTGTGGGAAACCACATCTGAAGGAAAAAAGACTGTGGGATATAACATAACATACTTGCAGCAGCACTTAAAACTAAAATAATTTTTCTAACTGATTAGCAAGAAGTTCCCCATATTGCTTTAAATCATGTTAAATTTATCCTTTTTATTCCTTCTCCTGAGATCTATCAGGGTATGTTTTTCAACACTACTGATAAAAATGAATAATGAAATGAACCCTCATCCTTTCTGGCCAGCCTGCTTTCCCTTTTACTGGCTTCAATCTGAATAATGAAAACATTTACGCTACAGAAACAGGACTCAGAATTGAAGATTTTTTTTTTTAATCCCTATGCTCTTTTCAGGCAGATGCTTTATTCTCAGAGGAACAACAAGAAAATACCACTTAATTAAAGGCACTCATCTTCAGACATCACAACAGCAAATACAGTAATGTGTCCCTGAATCACCAGAGGCTGCTAAATATTCAAACACATAAATCTCTTAAGAGATGAGAAGAAACAGTAAAGATGCAGGATACCCCAATATCCAAGGCAGAAAATATTTACCACAAATATAGTTATAACCAGTTAACACATAATAATCCCAGTCACCCTTTGTTCACCCTAGTAGGTAGGGATTGGTATTCGAATCAGCAGTTGATGTTGAAGTATTTCATGCCCATGGCAATATCTTTGCTCTGCCTTTAGCACCAAGCTCTAAAGTTTTAATCCAGGAAACAACATCCTGCTATCTATTTTCTCAGAAAGCACCCAGGTGCCTGTGCTCACTGCTATACAGCACCACGCAATGGCTTCAAGGGAAAACAATCAATAATTCATTGGGAGTCAGAGCCATAGGTTTGAAACGGCTTTGTTTATTGGAACTACCTTTTAAATGTAACAAGGCTTTCCAGAGCCACATCTCTGCTCTGCCACAAAGCTCAAAAGCCGGAGCTGCGGACAGAACAGCAACTGTGAAGGCCAAAGATGAATATACGACAC
The DNA here is from genome assembly GCF_015220075.1 of Falco rusticolus. Classification (NCBI taxonomy): domain Eukaryota; kingdom Metazoa; phylum Chordata; class Aves; order Falconiformes; family Falconidae; genus Falco; species Falco rusticolus. The sequence goes on from NC_051195.1 coordinate 5,643,246, forward strand.
CCGTAATCCCTGGGGGACCAGTTTATCTTGAGAGGCATGGAGATTTGTGAAAATAGTGAGATGTGGAAATAAGACCGTGCCCCTGTAATGCTTATGGTCCTGCCTTTCACAAAGGAGATAAGGACTACATGGAGGGGGAGAAGAAGGGAGGCAGGGCATCCCTTTGATAAAAGGGAACGATGGAAGAAAAGAGTCCCTCCGCACCCAACCTGCTCCGTATTCTGCCAGTTTTACTCCTGCACAGCCTGTGCAGGCTTTACACAGAACCTCACTAACCCCTTATTCCTCTACTTCAGCGCATGAAGGGGCTGCATGGATAGAAACATGGCCAGGAAGCAAGAGCAGCGAAGGACCAAAAAAGTCTCAGCCTCAACAACAGCAAAAAAATCTCTCATTGGGCTATAATAATTGCATCTCCTGACTTGGGGGTGGGTGTGATCCTCCTGCTGAGGTTTCTCACTGACTTCAGCAGAGCTGCGGCTTTACCTCTCCCGCAGACGCACTGTGCTGCTCCAGCTCTCAAACTGTGCCTTTCGGTGGGTGCTGCGTGAACGCCCAGCTCAGGGAAGTGCCGACTCAGCACAACAGCGTCCTGGAAAAAGCAATCCCTGATTTGCAATGGCACCTCACCAGCTGGCAGCCAGCTGTACTGCCCACAGCTCTGCCAGGTGAGGAACAACAGCACTGAACCTTCCCTACCCAGGCTCCTGCTTTGGAAGGGGACACTCCTGCACTCGGGAAGTTAAACAAAGGGATTCAAATTCCTTGCTTAGCCTCCTCCTCCTTTAGCAACCAAACCCTTTTCCAGCACAACACTGGACTCATTTCTAATGAGAGCAATGAACTGTTATTAACAAGACCAATAAATGCAAGGTTTCTATGCTGAAGGAAACCAAAACCGAAAAGCAGGAGCTCATGTGATTCTAACTACTACTAGGTTTCACATACAATCTGGTCCATATTTAGCCCTAGAAACAAGCTTATTTTGTTTAGGAAAACCCTGTCTTGTACATCTGAACATAATTCTATGGATTCTGTTTAATCAAAATAAAATAAACTTGAAACGAAAAGCCCCAGATCTTCCCAAAGTCTACTCTTTATCCCAACAGAACCAATGGCCCCAGTTCTTCCCCCGGAAAGCAAAAGGCTTTCCAAGCACCCATTCATCTCTTTAATCAGTCCTCCTAGCAGAGGGAGAGGAGCTGTGGCAAACAGTACTGTGTGGAAGCAACAAACAAAATTAATAGAGCTCTACAATTACCCTGAGGTCTGTTTCAGAGATATCTACAGTTGCTTAAACCAAAATTCAGTTCACACGCTATACGTTTAGACAGTCTACGTTGCAAACTCCACTTTGGTTTCAAGAGCTAAGGAGGGATGTTACTGTCTTGTCTAGTATCACCATCAATGAAGGCTCTCAGGCCAAAATGTGCCTTAAAAGAAACCTTTGAAACCTAAGACTGGTGGAAAAAGGAAACTAATTCAATTTTTTTCCCATTGAGCTGGCTCTCTGACGCTAACGGGAGTACAAAATGTGAAATCCAGTCTGCTACTATATTCAGATGCCTTTAAGGATCTAAAGGGAAAGGATACCTTTTTTTCTTACAAGGTTTTCCATAGTAAAACCAGTATTTGTTTGTTTATTACAGCAAACACGCCCACTTCCTCAAAGAAAATGCAAACTATATTGAAATTCAGCTATAATTAGAACTCTGCCTTTTGCCACAGAAAAGCCTGCGTATCTGGACTAAATAAGAAGTCTGTTACATAGCTAAATCCTTACAAAGCATTAGACATGGACAAGGGAGCGGTATCTATGACATCAGTAAAATACAAAAACTCTCTACGGGTGTAAAGTCTTAAAACAAAGGAAATGTGTTTATAATAGACAGAACCACTTTTCTATGTACTATAATCATGTTAGAGAAACATTAAAAGCACCCAGACTATTACGTCTTCAAACACACAGGACTGAAAAGCATCTTTGATTTAAATTTAACAAGCAGTTATTTTGACTGCTGGGTCAAGCAAAGCAAAAAGCAAAAGCAGACAGGGAAACAGCTCTGACTGTAAGTGACAGCCACAATGCATGTGCAGGAACACCTTTTCATTCATGTTTTTACTACCTCACATCAGTTTGTATTTTCCAATTTGCCCGTATGTCATAATACATAATAGATGACAGCAGCGCCATTATGCATGGCATAGGGCACACCATTCAGTATAGAGAGCTTTATAACATACACATATTTTCCAGATATGTGGCCTGCCTTGCTAATGGAATGGTGAGTGATTCTGGGGTCTTTTTATTTTGTTTTCAAGTTTAAACATGACCTGCCTACTTCTAGTGACAGATGTAGCAGTTGATGTAATAACTCTCATATCAAAGGAAACGCTGTCATTGACTTCAGAGATGCGATCCTTTGGACTCAAATGAGGGAGGCTGGAATAAAAGACAGGGGTGCTTGACAGAAGAATTTTCTTGTTACTTCTGGTCCATTTTCTCTCAGAGTAAAACACCCCCCACATCTTCCAGCAATTCACCCTGTTCAGCAGACAAGTCTAGTAGATAGAGTATGCCCTACTTACTGATGACTGTCAATAAGAGGAAGAAGAAAACAAATTTACGTAGAATGCTGACAATAGGCAGTACTATCTGTCAAGGGATTAACTCAGACGAAACACCAATTCAGTAACAGAAGCCTCCCATCCTCCCAAGGTCCACATTATTTCCAATTATTTATATATATTTATATATATATATATATCTCCCACTCTTCCATGTATATATACATCAACATGACTTTCCTATGTATGAGCATATAAAACTACGCAAATATTTTACCAGCCTGGTTTCTTTCAGACTTTTAAGAATGATTCAGACCTTTAGGTCTGGGAGATAGAAAAGTAAAAAACTTGGTAGCAAGCAAGGGCTGCAGTTTTGTACGTATGCACAAATAACTTTTATATATACATGTGTGCACACACATGCACACACAGAACAGCTGCTCACATCTCATGCACAAGGTGGAGTTAACCCAGTTTAAATTTCTCTGAGTCTTTCCAGCAATCAAACAACAAATGAAAAGACCATGGAGCAGAAGAAATATTGAAAAACAACGCACAAGGGCACCAGCATCTTGGCCTGCTACCAACGATCAGTAACATTCAATTTCTTTCTTGGAGCCTGATCCAGCTCCCACTGAAGTCAGTGGGCATTTCACCATCAACTTCAGTAGGAGCTGGCTCAGTCTTCAGTCATTTTCCTCTTGGATTGGCAAGGGATGAAAATGTTAGAGATGCAGCATAGAGCTCCTGATGGGAGGAAATAACACATCATCAGCCCTCTGGCTGATGAAGAAATGGGCACTGAATGTAAATCCTGCCCAGTTGCTGCAAGGACAGCAAACATAATGCTCCACAAAAGGAAGGTGTGGTTCATGTTCAGGAGAAAGGAACCCTTTCCACCAGAGAAAAAAAATTTATTCATTCAGAGATGACATCTGGTGAAAAGCTACCAACACTTGAAAACCTAGCAACATTTCCAGCTTTCAAATACTTAAAAAGTATTTCCAAGAGATAGAAATATATTGCTACTAAAAAGAAAAACACTGATATATAGGTGATAGCACTTGGCAAGCTGAATTCTGTTCACATCCTCAGCAGGACAAAACTGGTGGCTCTGCGTAGCACAAACAGTGCATGCAAGGAAACAGTCACAAGTGCACCAGATGTGAGCATGTATGCACCTGAACAATTTCACGCACACTAAACATCATCATACTGTCATTTGCTTTTATTTCAACCGAGTCAGTCCTATTATCTGATTGAAATGTGCACTTGATTTAGCTAAATCTGTGACCACCAGGGTGCCTGCTGCAATTTGCAAAGCACATGACAGTGCTTATAATGTCAACAGCAAGGTCTGAACCACACTACTTTTATCTGCTGTTAACTTTTATTGTCACGGGCTTCCCTTGGGCTTTCCCTTTTTTATCATTCAAAATTGACTTTTCTTTTTTTCTTTAAATAAAAGGACAGTTGCCAACTGCCAGTGGCTGAGTCGCTAACAGTCCACAATGAACAACAGAATACCCCAGACTGTCAGTATCAATATGGGGTTTATTACAAATACTTTTATCCTGGCTGAAACAAATTTACATTAAAATTTGGAATTTGGCATACACATGCAAAGAGAGCATACTTAGTCATTGATACACTCTAAAATCTTAACCTAGACCCCTTTCCAGCATCAATTCTACCATTAATTCCTTTCTATGACTTTCCCTAGTGTTCAGCAAAGAAGTCCATTATAGGACACTTTGGAGGAACTCCTAAACCAGCAGCTACTTAAAGAATTTGTTCTCTCTGTACTTTCTTGATGCTAACAGAAATCTATTCCTGTAATGATTTCTGATTTACACCCCTCTAATGAACTCAGGGCATCCAAACCCAGCCCTGCTTTCCCTTTGTTAAGAAGCTGTCTCCACCAGGCAGGCGGCCTCTGCTGAAGGCTAGAATGGTGATTTCTGGGATGCTGTAACTGTATGGGCAGTTACCCAACTTGCCTGGGACATGGCCAGATGTTTTTGCCTCTGAACAGTAACTGCCATTAAGGAATTTGCTTGTGTGTGCAAAGTAAGTTAAATGTAACATCATTAAAAAAGCACTGGTAAAAGTTACAGTGATTAGGTTATAAAGTCAAAACCTCAGACCAGAACTGATTACCATGATATCCTACGAGGACCTTCTTGTTTTTGGAAAACAGACCCGTACTCTCTGAAGGATAAAGAAACCCCTCCATTCTTACCTCATTGTAGAGACTACTTAGTTGGAGTGAAGAAAATGGCACATTCTTACAGTGATTTGTTTAATACAAGACTAGTAATATCTTTCACAAACTCTTCCAAAGGACATCAACAGTTCCTGAATGATGCCTGTGCTAAAAGTGTATCTGTTGATTACGCTGGGCCTTAAAAGATCATACCAAAACCCCACAGGAATGACTCACTGCAAAAGGTTAGTATACTTATATAGAAAAGGTGTCACTGAAAGAGATGACAATATAATTTATTCATGTGCCCCCAAAATCTATACATATATATACCTTGATCGATATGTTCTTCAACAGAATGTATTCTTAAAAAGCTGTGAAAAATGGAGATAAAAACCACTGAACCCTCCTTTAGCTACATCTCTTTTATTACCTACTCCTTGGATCACTGCTAAAAATCAACACCAATCTGTGCAGATGAAAATGTAATTTACAGGACTTTAAAGACAATGAGGCATCAGTTTATTCCACCGTATTACTAAAATAGATGCTGTATATAGGAATGTCAGTACTATGTAAGATAGAAGCATATAGAAAAAAGATTTTAATTGGTGAAGCTATACATCAAAGGAACAAAGGATGCAGAAATGCTGTTAGGCCTGTATCTTACAAATATAACAAGACAGTAGCAAGCAAAGCTATCTGCTGATATACTGGAATATGACAATACGGAGCATATACCTACTTGTAAGGCCTATTATAGAGGCAAAACTATCAGTCACCATTCCCCAATGACTCTGAAGCACTTATCTCAAACGTACAAATGATGTCTCAACTATAATCAGATCTACGTTAACAAGCAGACATTACATTTAAAAAAAATTTAAGAGACCTATCTGAAGCTAGTTTATAGACTAGCCCTAGTGGATAAATACTTAAAACTTACACTATCAGAAATTAACTCTGTGTTCAGACGTGTTAGATAAATGTGATTTATGTAACTGAAATGACAATAGGAGACAAGGCAATTCTTCTAAAATCCATTCAGAGGTAAGGTCCATGCTCTAGCATGATAGCTTAGTAGTTTGGGGTGGAGGGTTAGGGAGAAAAGACTGTTGCCTAAGTAAGCTAGTAAATCCTCAACCAATAAATGACAAAATCCTATTTACAGATGGGAAATGACTCTGCTATTTCTGCAGGCACATACATATTTGTGCACTTTCATATATGATTTAGCCAACTGAAAAAGCAGTAACTTGTTCTGAACAAGCACTAATTGTTCGCTTTTTCCTCCCTCCCTCCCCCCAGCGAATCTTTCAGAGTTGGCCTTCAGCGAGAAGAGATCTAAGGACACTTTGCTTATGATTCATCAGAGGATATAATACCATGACAGGGACGGGTGCTGACAAGGGTGATGTGACCTGAAAAATAGTGTCTGTATAGAGAAAAGCAAAAAGAAGCTCTGAGAAAACAGTGAAATGCAGCCTCACGCTGTGCATTTTAAATAGAAAACACAGAGGTGGTGGGTTTAGGAGGGGGGAAGGGGCTGGTTTTTTGTTCACTGGAAATGGTCATTGTGTTTGATTGATTATGCATCCAAAACATAAAAAGACAAAACATATGGTACACAGCTAGTGCTCAACACAAACAGATCAAGGCGGTCAGTCCAAGCCAGGTGTCTTCATACTAGGAAAGCATTATAAAATATAACACGCAATATTCAGCAACACCTTAACTATGTCTCCAGCTGAACACAGTTAGCATTAAACAAAGGCCTCAGACAGCAAAGTCAGCTCCTTCACGCGCCGCACAGGTTAAGTGCAGAAGGGCTGCAGGCCCAGCAGCACAGAGGGAAAAAAAAAAAAAAAAAAAAAAAAAAAAAAAAAAAAAAGAGGAGAGCAAAGGGAATCCACACTTACATGGCCTCTGACGGTTCCCGGTTCAGGCTACCTGTCTCTGCCTGCTGCAGAGACTGCGACCCTCCCATCCTCAGCGTGCCCTTGGGTTGAAGCTAGACACGAGCAAGGCCAGCTTCCTCCGTAATTCCACCAGCAAGGAGCCCTGAGAGCTCTGACTGTGCAGAGGCTGCGATACTGCAGTGCAGATGGAAACAGCTGCTTGCATCAGTGGCAGCACAAGCAGAAACACTTCAGCAGCAGCTTCTCTTCTCAGAACTGTTGCCAGTTTTGGGGTTGTTTTTTCTTTTTTTGTCCAGATGAACAGTATTTATAAAATAAAATCAAATCCCAGCCACTGTGACAGGCTAATCATCTGCTAAACATCAGTGGTCCAAACAGCTACGGTGCAAGCGCCTCTAACACAGGACTATTGGCTATTGAAACTGGCTTGGAAAAAAAAAAAAAAAAAAAAAAAAGAAAAAAAAAAGAAGAAAAGCAGACCCTCCCTTTAAGCACACATTGTCAGCTACTGTGGCTCCCTAAGGACCTACAGGCAGGACCATTATATTGTGTTGACTCAGCTGATTTGAAATGCAAATGCACGTGTGCACTGGATGCCATGCATACATTTTCCTCTAAAAACAGGCAAGTTGTGCATATTGGGATGATTGCAGAGAGGATTAACAAGCAGAACGGCTGCTTCTTTTTTTTTTCCTTTTAAACAAATGAGCTCATCCCTCTTGCAAAAATGGAATCTTCCATGAGGAACGTAGGGAGAATATCATGAGCAGCCAAGGTAAACAAGCCAATGTGGGAGCGGACCCTACTCAGCACAGCTCCATCCAACAGATCGGTGCACTTAACTGCCTTGCTTCTGCCTGCACAGACCCCCTTCCTTGCTGGACGATGAGGTGGAGAACTGTGGGGATGCTCATCATCTAATATGGATGTGATTTGTGATGAGGATCTTTAAACCCGGAAAGCACAAGCCCAAGCAAAGAGCATTCCCAACCCTACAAATAAGCTTATTCTTTTGCCACCATGGAGGTATCGGGGTACTGGGAATTCAACAAGCTGAAAGGGCTGCGCACCGTCACTCTCCACATCACCATCTTTAGCAAATAACAGATGCTCCATATAAGTTATGTATCGCATCACTGAAGAAGAAAAAAATCAGTTGCACTACCATCTACACTGAGAATTAAACTCTAGGGACACAAATGACTTGAAGCTATGTAACAATTGTGGATACGTGCAGGGCAGAGAGGTCAAAAGGATCAGATAAATTTAACAGAAATATTAAAAGAGACTAAGTTCTAAACACCTACTACAGCATGGCTTTCATGTTTCAGTGGAGGCCTTACTAGACTCACACCTTAAACAGCTTCGGGGGTTTTTTTTCTCTGCTTGCAAGATGGAAAATCCAGTGGGGTTTGCTTACTTTACAGAAACAAGGACTGCTGTGTACATGTGCAAGGTTCTGTCTCTCTGGGTGACCCATAATAAATTGTTCTTGGGATAAGAAGAAACAAAGATGCTCAGTGAACACGAAGCACATTTCATTTCCAGAGACTGCCTAAAATTAAATCCTGTTTTATGAACAGCATCAAAGTAAACGTGCCTTCTCTGTTTTGTTTCTTTTTTTTAAACTAACGGGAAAAGCTAGTGAGCCAGCACTTTGTTTAGCCACAAACTTCCAAGCAACTTACAATTTTGGGGTTATTTCATTTCTGGTGAAAGCCAAACCCTTGTTTCTAGTAGTGTCTCATTGCTCAACCCTCATCTCAAGTCCCCCATAGAAGCAGCAGCACTGCCTCACTGGGAGACTGAGCTTCAGAATTTCTGGTGCCTGGCTGGGTGCCTGAGACACGGTTAACTCCCAAGCTCTGCATCAGAGCCCAGCGCTGATGCTCTCTTGTCAAGGTAGTGGCAGCTTATTACACCGTCTGTATTTGCCAGCTTCCAGAGGAAGGCTTTTGCTACCTGGGCAGCCCAATCTGCCCAATCAGTCATTTCCAGCCATCACTGCATAGGAGATGAGGAACCAGACTCGTCCCAGGCACTGTCACAACTCTGCAGCTCTCAGAGCAAGAGATGAAAACACAGGACACTGTCAGTTGACAGGTTTGCACCTCTTCTGTCTATAAAACACAGGCTGCTTTTTAGTCCCTTTACAGCAATATTTAGTTCACCAGACATTTACCAGGATGCCATGAACCAAACATTACCAAACAAACATGAACATACATTACCAAAATGCCATGAACAGGACAATTCTGTTAATGACAGCAAATCAGCAGAGCCAAATAAAACCACAACCCAGTGTGCAAAATTTTAACGTACTGTCAGGTAAACACTTGTCAGGAACATTCCCAAGCAAGTAAACCACAGAATTTGAAGAAAGTGTATGAAAAGCATCATGTACACTCTGGCAGTAGATTTGAAATGGTTAATAACTCCAGTATTGCCATCCAATATGGGAAATAAATGGTACCAGCCAGCAGGCTAAAATTACATGGCTGTATTCAGAGATCTTATTAGTTGAGGTTACAGCTCAGCTTCTGTTTTGCCTGTGGTAGCTCTACTGAACTACAGAACATAGGTCTACTGAATATCATAAGAGCTTGTTACTGGATTTCATTTGTTACAGAGAAAAGGAAGACACTGGGGGAAAAAATTCCCTAGGAAGGCAAACACCATATTGAGAAAGTAAAGCCCTAACAGGTACCTGGAAGCCGAGACGGAGAACACAGGCACTGTTTGCCCTGTTGGGGAGGGAGAAACAAGAATATTGTGGCATCTTCCTAAGAAGTGTAAGTACACTTAAAATGCCTGTGTCAACTCCCTCAAGTTTCACATGTTTATCTATCAAATAAACAAAGTCCCAGTAAAAAAAGGCTTGCATTGAATCCTGTTCTGAGTCAGCATGGTCCTTTCAAGAGTTGTATAGTAGAGAAAGTTTTTATCCCATTCTCCAACACTTCTATGCAACAGACATTCAAGTTCCACTAGAAATCGCAGGTCTTGGTTAACATGTTCACGGACAGAGTGCAGGATCAAAGGCTTCAGCCTTTCGGGCCCAGCTACGCCCCTGGTCTCTTTGCACGGACCGTCCAGATTAGCAGGAGGCTCTGGTCTATTGAGGGGTGCCACAGACAAGGTATTCCCTCCTTTTCCCCTCCCTCTCACCCCAGTTCATGTGCACAGCTCACGGCACAGCTCAGAGCTTCACCACGAGGACAGCTCACCGCCTCTATGCAGCCCCTGCTTATAAAGGGGACAGGGTTTAACTCTTCTCTTTGAAAAATAACCATCCAAGCAGCTCAATTACAGCAATGTGAACTGGAGTACTGGTAAAACAAGAACATGAGCTGTAACACTAGTGAGATCCTGATGGACGTGCTGCTGTCAGTTTAGTGTCAATACTTCATTGACTGGCCAGAAGAGAGCTGCTTGGTGCCTTAGGAAAATGTTTCAGACCGAAAAGGAAGGAGCTTAGTCCATTATACCCAAGGGCACCTGCACAAAGAGAAATTACATGCTCAAAAGCAGTGGCAGCTCTGACCAAGTACTGCATCAAGAAGATACAATGACAGAAACCAAAATTAGGACAACAAAATCAAATCAGCCATTACATGCAAATTCCTACCAGTGAGTGCAGTTACCTCAATGGGGAGGGAACATATTTAATAATTTTAAGAGTCCAGACTGCGATGGTCTTTCAAAAAAAGATAAGCTGTAACTGAACCTTGGACTTGAATGTAGAATCTTGACTTGGAAGAATTTAAGCTTTCTTCATTATAGGCTGCACAAAAATACATGGCTCTAGACATGTTACGTATATTTCTGTGCTTCTTTACTCACTACACATTTTTTCAGTCCTAGGACACCTAAAATTTCCTTTTTTTTTTTTTTTTTGTGCTCCTTAGTCTTATCTCCCTCTCTAAAGTGATCAAGAGAGGATCCACCTTGTAATTTCCACTTGCCTTGAGAAGAATCACTTAAAAGACATCCTCAAGCAATGAGCTGCTAAAGCTGCCGTTGAACACTACAAAGCATTTGTTACCCTTCACCTTGGTTCTTCACTTTATCTGGTTAACTCTAATCCTACATTATGCTCAGAGATGTGCCAGATGGAATCTTTGCAAGATCACATTGATTTTGTGGGTTTTTTTCCAGTCAAGTCATTCCATGATCCAGCTCACTGCCTGCACTCCTGCACCGCTGTGGGAGAGGGACAGTGGGACAGTGGCAATACGTAACGCTTGTGCTGTCATCAAATCCTTCACAAAGTCACATCTAAGCACAGAAAGCAACCCAAGCCCTTCAATCTCTTTGTCCCCAGAGGTGCAATTCAGACCACCATTTAAAACTAATTCTTTGTTATTTTGAAAAGTTACACCCCAAAGAGAGAACCTAAGCAAAACCTCCTCCTGCAGGGTCATGCAAATTGTCAAAGGAAGGAATGACCATTTGCTGCTACCAGGTAGCAAAGAGCAGTGGAAGAAAAGCAGGTTTCTTTCCTTCTCTCACTTATGTGGCAACTTTGTGCTATTTCAACTGAAAGACCAAGTATGAAAAGTTACCTCACACATGCAACAAATGTATCCCATTTTGGTTTACTGGAAAAAAACAGTAAAATATTAACATGAACTGTAACACCTACGTGCCAGTAGTGCCTAGTAATAGGCATGTAGTCCAGTTCATGTCCACAGTATAATTAATATATGATTATAGTCTATAATTAGCAATTTAAAGACACATTCATCACCATCCTTCAAAGATCCAGTTATCTCTAAGTTAATCCCATTCCAAGAGAGAGAAATCAGAAATTCAGCCCTAAAGTAAGAATGGCAGACCTTCAGGTTGAAACCAGTCCTGTTGGTTTTGGGGTTTTGGTTTTTTTTGTAGCTGGGTTTTTTTAGGGGTTTTTTAATGGGCTTAGAGTGGGGTACTGATTCATGACTGGAGAGTGTAAATGAAATTTGAGCATTAAAATAATCAGCGAGTGTTAAATCAGTGCAATATTTCTCAATATACTCTTTAAGAAAAATAGAAGTAATTAGTTCAATTGCCTCTGTACATTTCCTGGCATAACACAGCCCTACCTGTGTTACCATGATATAAAATCATACACCACAAAATAACATGAGGAGACACTAGGTGTAAAGCTTCACAGATTTAACTTATTCTTATAGATCAAATACTTTGATAAACACATTGTTTACTCCACCATTTATCTAGATTAACGCAGTGCAAGTGCTTTATTTGCATTGGTACACTGTTCATGAAAAAGCACAATGTCTCAGGATTTTAAGCCTGAGCACACCGACAGAGTATTTCCATCTGCTAAGTCAAAGAAAAGTGGAGTGACCAGTGATGATGCAAGCAGGATGGACGCTGCAGTTCACAGGAAATGAACACTAAAATGGGTTTCAAAATAGAAGTAGAAATAAAAATAAGAAAGTGCCCCCCACCCCACCCCCATTGATCACTGTTAAATTGCTAAGGTCACTGCTTAATCTAAATTGCAAGTGAGATTAATGGCATTAAGAGTTATGAATAACCAAGATGCCTGCTTAGTTATTGAAATTTGCTGCATGGGAAACCACTGCAAAGATAACAAAAGGGGCCTCTGCACAGTGCTATTCAGGATGGCAGGGGGGCTACAGTCTTTCAGAGGTCGGCAGTGAATTACGATCAGTAACGTGAGAACTAAACGCATCAGAACATTCCATGTACAAAAGCATTTTATGAAATTAAGAAGCCATACAAACAGGGAGATTAGGTTTCTGAGAGCTGAGCGCACCCTCAAGTGTGGAAGCCTCCATGGTGGCTGTGCAGAGATTTCACTGAAGGAACAAGGGGGTCTGTCTATTATGCAGACTGCAGAGGAGACCCAAGTTAAGGCTCAAGGGCAGCCAAACCCCCATGAACGCTCTTTGTCCCACATAATTTTGTGTAACTTCTGGCCTGTCATTTGCTCCTTTGCTCTCCCCTCCTGCTGAGGCACAGACACTTCAATTTTGGATTTCATCTGTACCATGCTACTACTGTATGAACCAGGCCTAAATTCACTGGATCACAAACAAAGTTTTAAACCCTGTTTTCCAAATTTCTGGCCCAGCTTTCAGGCTGGGACCACAAGCATAACCACACCAAAGCAGGGGTACTGTTTCACTGCTGAGCATGCTTCTGCAGACCACATCCATGAGCCAAATGCCCAAAGCTCCACTGTCATTTCCACGCACCAGATTTACAGAAGCGCCGTCACAGACCACGGGATCTTGTCTTGCTTCCGTATTTCTTTCTAAGCCTTTGAACATCCCAAGGTGTAAGATCCCTAAGACAGCTGGAGCCAGGCCTGTCAGGAAAGGTGCTGCCTAACACCAGGAGGGAACTGACATTTTTAAGGGCTTTCATGCCTCTGCCCTCAGCAGACAAGATCAGTGTGAACAATGCTCTCTGGGGGCACCTTGTTGCAGGAGATTTCAGAAGGGAGAATCCAAAGGTTTCTTTGCCTCAGGGCCAAAGTGAAGAATTAGATTATGAAAATGCAGGATGAACAAATCAGACAAGAACAGAATCCCTGCCTGGTGCAAGTCTTTGCTCTGACTGCCAAGGATGGGTGGTCAAATGATGACTGGGTAACTTCTTAGAGAAGTTAGCTTACAGCTTCAATTTGATTTCAAAAGAGTTAACAGAAAATTGCTTTGAAGTACTTTTGGTATTTTTCCAGGGTTTCTTTTTGCTTTTGTTTTTAAAAGATTTAGCATTAAGGGTACAGTGCCCCAGGACATATTTAAGCATAATATTGATTATTGAGAAAATACACCTGACTCAATCTATGTTTTAACCTATATATTACCTGCTCTAGGACTAGAGGTGATCCCCTGCAAGTCCTCTACCCTCCTGGCAGTGCCAGGCTCCTCTGGTGCCCTTGGAGCTGTCACCATGCATGCCACAGTGAGGGAACGGCAACCCAATCCAGGTGCATAATCTCCGTCTTGAACCTGTACTGCCACAGTTTTGTAGGACAGATGCAAAATGATTAATGCCATTCTAAAATTCCTTGTGGATGGATTAATTAGGGTAATGACATATTCATTTTCATGCTGCTGAACCTGTTCTAGCAGCAAGGCAATTACCATATATTGCCTGAGGGAACCTGTAAAATACACAGTAATAACAAGTAAACAGAGGGCTACCATCGCCCTTTTGTCCACTGCCACATAGAGAGAGAAGCTTTACAACACACACAAATAATTGCTCTCTTTGAGCATACGCGTGCAGGCAGGATGCACCCCTGGACAAAGATATGGTTAGAAAATGGGTGAAATTTCCCACTTTTGTCAAGCATCCATTAATGCTTTGCCTTTAAAAGTGCAGTTACTGGAAGCTATTATTTGTTGAATTGCTGCTGCTTTATGGAAGCTGTCCTCTTGGCAGAGGACACAACATGGAGGTCTCCAGGCCCCCTGCCCCTCATACCCAGGACCATCCCCTCCAGTCATGAGTTCACCCAGAGAAGCCTGCAGGATCCAGTCCCTAATCTGGGGATCTCACCGTACCAATCCCACCATCAGCTACAAGAAAATGCACTTAGTCGACAACATTTTGGCTTGAAACAAAGCAGACATCCCTGAATTTGATGCCATTAGTCAGTAACAGGCTGAGATCTACACTGAGCAACACAAAGCATCCTCCTACCCGGGGCTGAGCAGTTCTGAACGCATCACTCACAAGACACAATATCTTTAAAAACCTGGAATGGGGGAAATGAATGAAGAGCAGGACTGTGGCTCACTCCTGTCCATTTGTTACAGACTGGCTGATTACATGGAAGGTATCTATTTTTTTATGTTGTGTTTCAGAAGATGGCGAATGCTTTTCAAGATACCAGCCACAAAGCCTCACGAAAAATCCTTAGGTTTTAGTGTCCAAGACCTAAGCAACTTCATTTCAATGCTTTTATTCTGTTGCTATTATAGAAACAAAAAATCACTTCACCAAAAAAACATTACTTGCACCAGTCAGTCCAGACATATATTAGAGGTATAGTACTATCCCATTCATACAATACATATAAAAAACCAAACCCGCCACCTCCCCCCTGCCAAACAAACCCCCAAAACCTCAAAACCCCACACTCTGGAAACTGAGTCCTTCAGATTGCATTTGCATCCCTCACTTCTATTTCCCAGCTCTTCCTTGCTCACTGCACTTGTAAACTTACTGTAATGACAATGACACATCCCCTTCAAAAGGGTTAAATTCACTCAAGGAAAAAAGCCTTGTGTTTCTGAATCCCACTTAATCCCTTCTTGGTTTTGATTACATCCTTAAAAGCAACTCAGTCTAGGATTATCAGTATTGGTCATAAACGAAGGCAATACATTGGGTTTTATTTACTTAGTTTTACCTCAAGCCTCTGCAAAGGTGGGCAAAAGGAGAAAACTTGCTTTCAACACATGATCAAGAAAATAAAAGCCAGAAGTCATAAAGCTTACCTTGTTTGTCTGTGTGACACCAGTAACTCAGCTTAGCTTCCTCTCAGGGAAGTATTATGAAACCACCTTTTGGAAACGAACAATGCAGAAAGCGGAGCTTTTTGTAAATACTGTTGTGACTTTTGACTTTCAGATAGAAAGATTTGTTGCTGTGCTTCCAATTGGTTTCAGGCTCATTTCAGGAAAATTAGGTGTGTATTTAATTTCAGAGACTCCCTATCAGCAGAAGTTTCCTATCTAAGCAGAGCCTCTCAAAATGATCCAACTTCTGTCTGGTTTAGCTTTTGAAAGAAAATTGACCCCGTATCTGACAACAAGAATACACCTCTCCAATCACATCAGCCACATTTAAAAGCACAGGTGTAGCTTTCAAAGCAGGTAGTGAGGCTACAGGTGAGGATATGCACAAAGACACTGTCCTGGTTTTGGCTGGGATAGTTAATTTTCTTCTCAGTAGCTGGTACAGTGCTGTGTTTTGGATTTAGTATGAAAACAATGTTGATAACACACTGATGTGTTAGTTGTTACTAAGTAACGCATACCCCAAGTCAAGAACTTTTCCGTTTCCCACATTGTGCCAATGAGGAGGTGCACAAGAAGCTGGGAAGGAGCAGAGCCAGGACAGTTGATCCGAACTAGCCAAAGGGATATTCCATACCGTAGAACATCATGCTCAGTATGTAAACCGGGGGCATTGGCCAGGGCCCACCAATCACTGCTGGGGCACTGGCTGGGCATCAGTAAGCAGGTGGTGAGCAATTCTATTGTGTATCACTTGGTTTTGGTTCTTTTCCCTTTGGGGTTTTTTCCTCTCTCCTTCTCTCTCCTTTTCATTACAATTGTTGTTGTTATTATATTTACTTCAGTTATTGAATCACTCAACTCACTAGTTTTACCTTTTTCCCAATTCTCCTCCCCATCCCACTGGTGGGGGGGAGTGGGCAAATGGCTGCATAGAACTTCAGTTGCTGGCTAGGGTTAAACCCAACAGACAGCATTTGCTTTTTGCTCTAAAAACCCGATTATACCCATCTCACTTCCTCATAGGACAATCAAACGCATGGATCAGCTCTTCAGAGTCTTTCCAGCTCTATCTGTAGGGCTTCCATAAAGGACAAGTTACACTCATTAGCAATATTTCAGCACTTCTCCCAAATTATGAAGTGTCTGTGACAGTTCATAATGTGACCGTCATAACCACAGAGGAGACTAAAATGCCTCAAGGATCCATTTTGCAGAAAACTCTGCAGTGGCACAGCATTTGCAGAAGTTTAGCACCTATGCCGTCCAGCCATAAATGTGACAAAGTAAAACACAACCCAATTTGCATGCTATTATTTCCCATGGCTGATTTGACTTGATACACAGGAATCAACATAAAAATGCAAGACAGTCCAAGAAATATTTACATAAAGGGCTAATTATACTAGCAAAGAGCTATTTAGACAGTAATATATTTGCTTTTCAAGAGGATGCAAGAATTATCTTTTGTCCCACAGATAGATCGCTAATTCTTACCTCTGCATGCATCTTAATTTCCATTCAGATCTGTTAAAGTCTGTGTTCATGTCAAAAAAAGCACAAACACGCAAGTTCAGCTTTAGAGAAAGAGGGCTGTGGGTGATAAGACTGCTGTTCTCAAGGCATAACAAGGATGCTTGCCAGCATACATTTTGGTTATTACACCCTAGGTTGGATTTTGATTCTGCACTAAACAGTTCTACTAAAATTACCTAATTACACCATTGTTTACCCCATCCAAGAGATTCTTATGCACAGACATTTACATTATTAAACACACTACCTCATTATCAAAACCGAACAGAAACTTCAGAGGCACAAGCCAGTCTAAATATGTGAGCACAACTGCTCTGCTTGTCTGCAGAGTTCTAAAATTATTTCTCCTCTCTTTGACGCTGAATTCTAGTGAAAAGGAAAAAAAACCCACCTTGTGTTTTGACGGTTTCCATTTGGATTTGTAAATGATAGTCATCTGTGACTACACTAAAGTACTAAATTTCACACAATGTGAAATTCAGCCCAAGGTATCCATAAGGTTCAAAAAATTTTGGATGATTTCCTGGAAAGAGCCAACATCTTGGGGAGAGTATTTGCTAACTTACAATCTCACCTGATCATTTCTCTCCATTTTTAGAGAATGAGCATGGTCACCTTCATTCAGAAAATTCTCTCCAGACTACAGAACTTGCATACTGGCACAAAACAGACCTTTGAGCACTTCTGTTCCCCACCAGCTTAAAAAGTGTGAATTCATTACAGTATTCTGGAGGAACTAATATTAACAGAAGACTTGGCCTAACTGTGTTGCAGTAAGCACATGCACTAGAGGTGAGGATGCCATTTTGTGACAAAATTATCAGAACTTTAGAACAAATAGTTAACCAACACGTTTCCTAGGTATTATACTGTGGATGTTTTTTTGAATAGCATTTGCTGATAGCTATTCATTCACTGTTCCACAGCAGAACGTGTCTATTGTGTACATTTTTATTCGCGATTCAGAGCATCCTGCTGCTGACAGCAGCATCTTTTGACATTTCTGAAGACACCTTTAGTGGAATAACTGTATTTCCTGTGGTGACTCCTGTCTTGTATCATACTTGTCACAAGCTGCCAATCTGTATTTGTAGGGTGGAGAATGTTATTCTCCAGGGAGTGCCCATTTAATATTCTCAGCTGTGCTGTGACCTTTTCCATTAATAGATGTCACAATAAGGGCATGCCTTTATTGCCGAGCCACAACAGCATACTGGTTAATCACCCACAAGACAGGCGTCGTCTTGAAGCTCTGACATGACTATCCAAGCACATGTCTTGCCTTAACTATATTTGAGGTGGGATGACTCAGTTTGGGGGTTTTCCAAGCAAAAATGCGCTAAGCCATCTACCAAACACTATGGCACCAATCAATGCAAATCTGAAGGAAACACTTAACTATGAAATCAAGATAATTCAACATTTTTTCAGCAAGAGCAAAACCAAGCTGAACTTCTTCCTTCAGTACCGACAACTACAATGCAAATCAGTAGTGCAGGGTGGGGAAGAAGCAGGCAGCCTCTGAAGGGGGGTGAGTAGAACAGTCCTCTTGAATACGATCTCGTCTTGCACAGTTTCACAAAAAAACCCAAATCAAACCAAAACAACACAACAACAACAAAACCAAACTTGAACTTCAGGAAAGGAAAATATTTGGAAAAAAACTTTTAAAATTATTAATATAAAAATAGTCGGAAGATCGTCATAGTAATAACCAGTGTAATCCAAGC
This sequence comes from Falco rusticolus, assembly GCF_015220075.1. NCBI lineage: Eukaryota > Metazoa > Chordata > Aves > Falconiformes > Falconidae > Falco > Falco rusticolus. The sequence continues at coordinate 5,661,715 of NC_051195.1, forward strand.
TCCCTCTTCTGGTCTTTTGGAGTAAACATACTGGAGTAAGCAGGTCTTTCTTGATAGTTTACCATTTGGTTTCAAAATCTAGCAACAAAGTGTGCACATAACAAATCACCTGTTAAAAGTTATTCAGCCTCTTTCACAACAGTTATGTTTTCTTAAGCAAAGGATGTACAGACGTGGAAATTTATTGTAACATATGAAATAACATCGCACAATACCTCTTTTTTTCCCTTGTGAAACCTTCAGTTTCTTGCACAGGCAGTTCTACACCATCACCAGGGGCCGCAGCCAAAGATACATCCTCAGAAACGAGTTTATCAACTTCTTCACAGCTATCAGGCTTGGAAGTGCTGCAAAACAATTATTAAAAATAAGCTGACAAATTTCAGAAGTGCTCATTGAAGCTTTAGTGAAGCCTCATGATGAACTTTGGCTGGATATGAACTAAGGAGCTCCAAGGAGCACATCATCCCCTCCCCCATTCCCTCTCTCCCACCTCCCACAAATTACTTCTTCCTACAAACTTTATTTCACTTGATTTCTCAGATGACCATATAACCAGTAACACTGCAAAGTTTTGACAGCTCTTATAGACCATAATATTAACTGCCACAGGAATGTAACTGTACGTGAAATTAGTAAAACAAATCACTAATGACTACTTTGCAGTTCTCAAACAGCCCTTTCTCCTCTGTGTACAACACAAACATTCAATTAAGTGACTTGCCTTTTAGAAAAACCTGCAATCTGGGACTAAAAAATTCTCTTACTTTAAAAGCTCTCTTGTAATGCTAAAAGCACAATAATCCCTGAACTCATGACATGAACGTTAAGATTACAGGGCTGTAATACTGTTATACTGGTTAATTCCTACAGGTCCCTCGGCTCAGCAAAGCCCCACAAGACTGAAGCTCAGAAGCCTGACAGTCACGTAATGATTTCCAGAGCGTGTAAACACAGATTGGAAAGACTGAGTTTCTTCAGAGCAAGGGAAAGCACTGTGGGGCCTATGAGGAGGCATGCCCACTCCTGGTCCCTGCAGGAAAGGAGTTCTTGCACACAGACACCAACCAGAGTCCAGGAGGAAGCAGCCATCTGCCCAGATGCCTGGCACGCAGGGGAGGGCAGTCTTGCCGTCCTCTCTCCTCAAGGCAGATCAGGGCAGAATGCACCATTGCAGCTCCATTAACTTTCTGTTTTCTTAGGCAAAACTCAAACTAGCAAAAAAAGTTTTTGACAGCAACACAAATAAAACACTTCTCTCCTGAGCCTTCTCATGCTGTTTAAGAGTGTAAATCACCCGTGCATCCAAAAGATCACTCCAGAAGAAGCTCACTTGCGTTCTCCCTCATTTAAGCACACTGGCAACCACACTACTCCCCCTGCTTCGGCCACACTCATTAAACTAATGACAGAAAAGGAGCTATATAACCAATGACTTCATGTCTCAAAAGCAGGAGCAGCACAGGGTCCTGTCACACCACATTGTCCTTTCCAGGGCAGCTTTGACATACCAGAGGGACACAGATGTCATGGGGTAGCAGCCACACACAAAAGCCTATGCTTGTGCCAGCTCCTGCTTCCAGAGATCCAGACACAAACGTTTAACGAAATGTTGGAACCAGGCCTTTGCTGAGAAGCTTCTTTTAGGTTTCCTGAACTAAAAATAAACAGCTATCTTAGCCATTCCTTTTAAAATTTCCTCTCCCCTCCCCCCCAGTAATTACACTGTAATTGTAGAAGGCAGATTAAATTGTGTTACTGAGTAAGTTAGTAAGGTTCAGGGACAGACTATTCCTTTCTTTAGAAACGTACACAAACAAAGGACAAACATAAATCACATCCCTAACTTCAGTTACAGTACCTATAAGCACCAGCACAGTTATTTTCCAAAGTGTTTATCCACTAACTTACTAAGATCACAAAAGCTCTTTCCGGAAGGGGTTTATCTTGACAGCTCATATCTATGAAGCTGCTTTTTGCCATATGGGATAACTACTCAGTTATTTCTTCCGAAAAATTACCTCTGCTTCATGCACTCCTTCCTTCCTTCGCTTTCCCCGGTTTGTCCAAACTGGACTGACACTGGCATAGGTTTCCTAAGTTTTCAGTCACGTCAAGTTAAAATAAATAAATAAATAAGCCGTTTCCTTTTTCATGCAAAGGACTTTTTCCTTTGCTAAAAAAGTCTTTGTCCTAATATAGTAATGGCATCAAACATACACAAAGGCGATGTGCCTATATAGGGTCACACGAAGATTAGAGAAAGTAAGGTTTTAAAGCAAAAAGTAAACTACTAAAAATAAGCCAATGATGAACATCTGTTTGGAGAGTAAACAAGGAATTGCAAAACCCAAACAGTTCACAAGAGGGCCCAGCCAAGCAAGAATACCAAACACACATAAAGTTATGGACCTTATGTTATGCATACACCAAACTGTCCCAGTTAATTGCTTACAGTAGCACCTGCTCCCCTCTCACCCACACCCTTTGCACAGGCCCCACTGCCCATCTGCAGCCCTTCGGCTTCCCCCTTTAAGTCTTTCCACATAAAATGAAATTTTCAGAGGCACAGTTTGACTAACGTCATTCCTAACACGTTCTGCAAACCAAAACTGGCTATCAAAACACAAGCGTTTTCAGAAGAGCTCTGCTCCCCAGCCTTCACAAAGCACAGGGTTTACGCTTTTATAAGCTATAGTATCCGTGTGTGTTAAAATCCACAAATCATTTCCCTTCATCTTTCCGAGCCTCATCTCAACCCTCAAATGCTGGATTTCCACAAAGACCACTCCTGCCAAGTGTCAGCTGCCTTACTTGTGCAAGTAAAGGAACACGACAGAGATGGGGTTGGCACTTACTTTCTCTGACATCTAGCACCAACACAAGTACCAGGAGGTACCCACCTGGCTGCCTCCACTCCTTTTCCCCACTGTTGTTGCTCTGACATGGGGTCAACAGTACCAAGGAGTGTTGAGCAAGGCCATGAAAAGTAGGATGCAAAACTAATCACACCAGCTCTGGGGTTAATAATGCCACATCAGAATTTTGGCACTGTTCAGTATGGTTTGCAGGTAGAAATGCAACAGTATTGCTGCTGGTTACTGTCCATTACCAGATGGGCCTTACCTGCAGATGGGTGCTGCCCACTGGTGGCATAGTAAGCTCACAAGGGACAAGGCAGAAGCAGAACAGCTCAGAAACAGTACAGGCTGCACAAATGAAGGCAGGGTAGCACAGCACAGCGACCCTGTCCAAAACACAGGCTCTGAGTCCACTAAACTCTCCAGCCTGAGTCTGCATCAACTCAGGTACCTTTATCGACTGCTGGTATCAACTCAGACATGGGGTGGCTATATTAAAACCTCTGCCTCTCCACAGCTCTTACTAAAACAAGATTTGCCGTTAAAATAGTTTTCCAACTAGTAATATTCTAATGGTTGTAGCAAGCATACTACCCAAAGGGCCAAGTCTTCTCAGTGCACAATATTACACATGTATATTTTATATATATATTATTTACTATAGTAATAATAAATAATAATATATATGATTATTTTTATATACTATACATTGGCCAGTCTTTACCCTGTAGAGTCGAGCTGATTAGAAAACAAACATTTTTCAAGCTCCACGTCTGTTTAAGTAATTCTCAGAAGTCACTTTCTGACCATCTGCGCATACAGATAAGCCTGAGTATTCCTGCCTGCTTGTGCTGCTAACACTGAGGAGCACCCTGAGAGCATCACAGGTCCCCAGGCTGTGAACGACGCGACCAGGGAAGGGCCATCTGCAGATAAAGCAACACAGCTTTTAGTGCATCCAGCGTCACCTATCACAAATTCCCTTATGACAGCTTTATGTGCCCTCTGTATAACAGGAGCTGGGAGAGGGGCTGATGCAGGGTAACAACGTTTTCCAACACCAGCTCAGGCTTAGAACAGCTTTCGTTCCCTAGTAGTCACAACAGAGCTGTGACAGCTCTGTCTGGTCTGGACTAAACACCGTGCTGCAGCTCCGCAACCTCAGCTGGAGATTAAATGCAAGAGCAGAAGCTTCCCTCAGCATGTAGAGGGGACCAGATTGGGCTCCCCTGCCTGTTACCTATGGCCTGACCATAAAGACAACTCATACAAGAAGTGCTTTCCAAGCTGCCATTTTTTCCTGGGCACTTGCTGGTTTTTTGTGCATGAGAGAGGCAGCAAGTTGCAGGGAACAGATAGACATAGCTCAGAAATTTTTAGCACCTCTAACCATGGAGCCCGGCCAAGCTGTGCTCCTGTACAGCCAGGGCATTTACCTGCCTTCTCTGCCCTTCCAACCTAAACATTCCTCATATAAAACAGAAGTCCTGTTGCAGAGCTCTGCACCTGCAGCATAAAGAGAAAGACATGTCTAGCCAAAATTTCTCCTAGTGCAACGCGTACTGGCAAATCAGAGTGAACGTGGCCTTTCAGTTTCATTGCTAAACAAAAATGCTTGGCAGGACAGCCAGTGAGCTTTTTACCTAATTCTTTTCAGGGCACTCCTCTGCAGATACAGTAAATAAAATCTACTTACTGAACAGATGATGCCATGATACCATGTCCCTGATCAATACATTACCAGCAGAGGAGAGAGGCAGTCATCCTCAAGATGCAAAACAAAGATACAATTTCTTGACTGGACAGATGGAGGGACCACCTGAACTCTTATTATGCACTGCCATCTGGAAAACATTTAGCACAAACTGACCCCTACCTTATACAAACCATTATTTTTCCTTGTCAAAGTACACAGCATCTGCATTATGTGACACCCCTGATGGGAAAATACATGGGAAAAAAAGGAATTTATTAGTAAATAACTAAATATATTGGGGAAAAACCACTTTATAATTGTACTTTATTGCAGGCAGACTGGGATAGCATCATGCCATCTAGTAGCCCTGGTAACATTTCAAAAGTATAGCTCTGAGGTATAACCAGTAGGCATCGACAGAGACATCATGTGTGTGTGCATTAGAGCATTTTTTGTAGTCACATTGAAAAGCAATGGTGCAGTACTTCTACATAAAATGTCAAAAAAGCAGTGGCTTTAGTATGATCATCTTACAAAGGCAAGAATCTGCTTCATGTCACAGGTGAAGAAAAGATGAGGGATAAGGCAATGACTTGAAACAAGAAACATCACTAAAACTCTTCCCTTCGATAAGAAAAGCCCAGTCCTTCTACTGATTCTCACTGTGAGCATAATCCAATGCATTTTAAGAATACTACTTTCACTTGCTACTAACATTATGTTGTTACCAGTTTAGGTCTGACCAAATCAAAGAGAAGTCAGCAGTGTTTGCTACTGCTGGAAGAGAGTTGCACCATGCCTGTCTCAGACAGGGGGTCTAAAGCAGGGGTCCACCTGTGTTGATATTAACCCCTCTTCTGCCGAGCAGCTGCATCTGTGTGTGGGCACACACACGGGAGATACTGCTTTTCTCCTGCTAGGACAACATGGAACACCTTTGCAAGGTTCACAGAGAAACTGACAAGCAACAACAACCTGGACAGGAAAAACAGGTGCAAGGAGAACCGGTAGGCTTGTAGGTCTAAAGCAGAACAAGGATGCAAAACAAAGGAGTAAGAAAAACAAACAATACTGACAAGAAGCTCGCAGCCCAGGAAGCCAACTGAATCCTGGGCTGCCTCCCCAGCAGCGTGGCGGAGGGGATTCTGCCCCTCTACTCCACTCTGGTGAGACCCCCCTGCAGCGCTGCGACCAGCTCTGGGGCCCCCAGCATGAGAAGGACACGGACCTGTTGGGGCGAGCCCAGAGGAGACCACGGAGGTGGTCAGGGGGCTGGAGCCCCTCTCCTGTGAAGACAGGCTGAGAGAGCTGGGGTTGTTCAGCCTGGAGAAAAGAAGGTTCCGGGGAGACCCTATAGCAGCCTTTCAATACTTAAAGGGGGCTTAGAAGAAAGATGGTGACAGAATTTTTAGTAGGGGCTGTAGCAATAGGTAATGGTTTTAAACTGAAAGAGGGTAGATTCAGATTAGGTATTATGAAGGAATTCTTTACTGTGAGAATGGTGAGGCGCTGGCCCAGGCTGCCCAGAGCAGCTGTGGGTGCCCCATCCCTGGCAGTGCTCAAGGCCAGGCTGGATGGGGCTGGGAGCAGCCTGGGCTGGGGGGAGGGGGCCCTGCCCAGGGCACGGTGGTGGAGCCAGATGGTCTTTAAGGTCCCTTCCAACCCAAACCATTCTATGAAGAGTGAACTTGTGCAGCTTTTTTTAAAAATTAACAAAAAAAATTAAAACAAATAAACGTAGAAGAACTATCTGCAGCCAGATTCACTCTAGCTGACCACAGTCCTGTTTCAGAAACTAAAAAACTACCTACTTCCATGCTGAACATCCCTGGTTGCAACTTTTAGCACTGAACCCTTGCAGAAATCCTTGCACCTTCCTCAAGGTCAGGATATGGAAATAAGAGCCAGATGCTGTGGTTGCTGCAGCCTGTGTGCCCTCACCCCTCCTGGGCTCAGCCGCCCTGTATGGGCTAACTGCAGCTCAGCACCAGCACTCACAGCCTACGCAACCGGGATGAAGCAAGGAACCCCTAGACTAAGTTTTGGAAATTAACAGTAAAAACATACTAAAAACAGAAGTTCTGAAGTAGAGCAAAAGAATAGGTATGTTATAATTAACTTGAAATTCCAGATCCAGATAAGAATGTGAACAGTGTGAATTCATGAGTTTTACAAGAAACAGTAAATTAAAATACTCTGACTGCTCTTTTTAAATGTTTCCTAAGGTGACATTTCATCATAAACAGCTTGTGTGACTTTTTCTCTACAAACAGCAAACTATCACCCCAAGGGCAACTGAACTGTCTATTTTAGACTGTAGCCCAGAGACCATATATAAATCTTCCTGGCACTTCTGGCATTAGTCTTTTTGCATTCCTCCACATTCAGAAAATAGCTGATAGCTGCACCTCAATTACTGCTCATCCTCTTCTAACTGCCTTGCTACTATGGCCAACAATCCATTAGCAAGAAAAAGCAGAATCCACAAACACTCACCAGTAACCCAATTACATTTGTTAAAAACAATGAAACACAACTCTTTGAGTAAAAACTTACAAGAACTGGAAGAACTCCACATCATTAGCTTCCTACTGTAAGCTCCTCTAGATCATCTTACCCTGACTGTAGGAAAAAGTTTGTTTCTCACAGATGCACTCAGCCAGCATTAGCAACTAACCAGCCTGGGGACTGACGGAAGACCAGTACCGGCTGAACAGCAAAGTCACCCAGCTTTTAAGGTGGATTGAGCAAACCACACAAGTTCCTTTCTACCTTTGATAGCATATTGTTGCTACTTCAGCTAACCAATTTAATACTAGCTTAAATATATTGTATATGTTTACACTCCACTGAATTCACATTGAAGGGTAAACACTCCCTACAAGGCCTCCTCTACTGCTGGCAGTTAAGACAAATTCACGTGGCCAAAGATCCTGACGACTCAACTGCCACCAGCAGATATAAAGCAACAGTTTCCCTTCTCAGTGCAATTAAAAGCAGATAAAAAGCCTGGTGTCCAACAGAAATGAGATACCTGAATGCTTTATAATCAGCATTATACTGTTAAGGAACTTCTCAAAATTAAATGCCCAAAGGATCAGTTACCTTGTACTACTCCAAGAAAAGTAAAAGCACCTAAAAAAATATAGGGCATACATTGCACCGTCACATGGCATGACCCGCCTATGTGCCAAAGTGATTCAATCTCAGGGAAAGGTTAAACAGCATCTTCCTTTGAAGGTTTTCATAGAGGGAGATTTAAATTCTGGTAAAGATTTCCACTGAAAGATGCCCCACTGACTACGGACGCAGCAAACCCATCAGCAACTGCCCATACCAGAAATATATCCATCCAAGAAGAGTGACAGCAATTTCTTAGCCAGCACTGACCTCTGTGATCTGCCACCCGCCCCCATCAGTAAGTGGTCTGCAGCTGCTTCCCACTGCCCCAGCTGCAACGGCCCTGTACAATACCTCGCTGCAGTCAGCTCAGCAGCATCCACGGGGTCAACACTTCCATATGCCGTAGGAAGAGCTAAGGGTTGCTCGGAAGGGTCAAGGGGAGAAGCCAACTGTATGTCATCACCTGGCCCAGGAGGGCTGCGGAGAGAAAAGACACGGAAAAAGGCAGCCTTAGAGGTCTGAGTTGTTGCAGAACTCGCCTGTTCGAACCCCCGGACTTCAGCATGCGTATGCTAACTTGTGCATTAGGGAACGCAGCAAAAGTCGGCATTTTTAATATAAATTGCTTTTGCACACAGCTCTACTGTTCCCACCAGACTGAAGTTACTGCATTTTTGTCTGTGTTACAACTGCAGGAGCAATGAGACAGTACAATCCAATGGCAAATTATACCGATTTTCATTCTGATTTTACAAAGCAAATGAGAAAACTAGCTACTGCTTGAACAAGATAAATGGCAAGAATTCCTTGTTCAGAAACCTTTCTGAACTTTCCCCTGCCAACGAAGCTGTGTGAGGGCTCATCAGCAGGAGTACAGAGTCAGACAAAGGTGTCCCAGGCGTTGCAGGGAGCACACAGAGGGAGACACCCAGCCTTGCCCCATACCTGGGGAAAGCAGGGTGCAGCTGAGCACCAGCACTATGTCTGTAAAAGAAAACAGTTTGGAAACACACCCTTGAATCAAGAAGGAAAGGAGCCTTGCTGAAGAAGGGTGAGGGGTTTTTTGTTTTTAACAGACACCAAACCATGGGAACACCCTGAAAACTGTTTTTGTTGCCTACTTCAGCCTGACTTTCCCATGTGGTTACCCAGAGACCAGGGCCCTGGAAGTGTCTGTTTTCCCTAAAACTCCCCAAAATCCTCAGGTTTTTATAAAGTGTAAAATGTGACCTTTAATTGGAGTTCCAGTTTCACATTGCAGGTTCACTGAAGTGGCTCAGTTTTAAGACGCTGCTTTCCTGACCCCCCTTCTGTCCATGTTGTTTCCTGTACTACCAAGTGAACACAACCCTGCACAGGGGTTGAAATAGATGGATGGAACAATACACAGATTGCTTTGAGCAGAGGAGTATAAACTTAAAACTGTCACTCAGCCTTTGGGATTTCAGCTCAAAAATGAAAAGCCCTAAATCACAGAATTCAACCTTAACTCTAAATGATTACTTCCTTACCTAACTCCATATCCAGAGATCTAGTATGATTCTCTATTGTAGTTTAATTTTGCTTCAAAGAACAAAAGAAGTTAATTAAACTGCACTAGAATAGTATCAGTGCTATTCTGGTAAGGAGTGAAGGCTACCGTCTGAATAACATGCATGAAGTGTAAGTCTATCTGAAGGATTCTGTAACACATTCATACAGGAAAAATGATCTGTCAAGCTTGTTTTCTAATTCTTTTACTATAGATAATAAAAGGATCTGTAATCCTTTGTAAGCCAGTGTTTCTGCTCTTAATTTCCAGAGTTATGACAGCATCATTCTGCACTCAGTGCAGTTTATTTGTCCATGGCATCCCTGACAGGCCAAGTAGCATTCCGCTCTCCTTAATGCCAACACTAACAAGAGGGGGACCAACCCACTGCACTGAGTGCAGGTCTCAGAACAGCCTAGAACATTTGATTATTTTTTAAGCTTAGCAGTATTACTTTTATCTAATTACAATACTAAGCAATTAACTGTCTGCATGTCCTCTGGTTTAACCACACCTCAGGACCCTGTCTACTGTAGAAACCTTTGAGCTGTTTACAAGTTCTTAAGCCCTTCTTCTTAGTGTAAAAGGACCAGCCTTCATTCATTGCTAAGAGTTGCATATATTTAAACCACAAACTGGGGTGACCCCTCTGCTTTGCCTTAAAACAAGTGTTTAGAAAGCAGATCTTGGCAACAGGACATTGCAATTTTTTGCTCATATACACAAGGAGTAAAACACAGGTGGGTGGGTCTTGTACTGGCTACTGACAAAGCTACATTTCCTGTGAACGTGTAGAAAGTACAGTGAAAACCAAAACCCCAGCTGAAGCTGTTGTACTAGTGTGCTCCAGTCTGGTGAGAAGTGAAGCACTTGCCCACTACCACTCACATTTCCTGTGTGATGAACTCCCAGACTGATTTTCATACAGTCTACGAAGAACAATGTAACTTAAAACTTGGGCTAGGGGAGGTGACGACAAAGCTGCTCCTTGCCAAGCCACCCCGCTCTGTGCAGGACAAACAATGAAGCTATCCAAAAGCTGCTCAAACTAGTTCTACCACTGACATTCCTGGGCATCGCGACCTTCTTCCTTCACAGGTGCCTGCCACCAGTTCCCTGCTCTAAGTCCTGGGCTGCCAGCAGCCCTTTAGGCCAATTTGTTCCAAGAATTGAGCTCTGTAAAAAGGCCACAACCTTCTTCCATTCCATTGCCCAAGTTCTGGGTCAAGTCTTAGAAGAGGATCTACTTAAAATGACTTCCAAATTCTACTTATGACAAGCATGACTGAAATACTTTTCAAAGGAAAATACCTCACAGTTTAACAAGCAGTTGCTTACTAACAGCTGCAACGAGCAGACTAAATTCAGCCCAAAGAGCAAGGGGTTCAGTCTGTTATTAGTGTGTCACAAGTGAAAGACATTACCCATCAAGTGTCCCTAGGCTTTTGAGTTTCATCATTTCACTTTTACAGCCTCTACTTATCCTTGAAAAGCGATTTTCCAAGTCACTGTTAGAAGGCAGGTATGCAAACAGCAAGTGTCAGACAAAGCTTGACCCATAGTCGTCATTAAATACCAATGAATGAATGAGAAATAACTGCATAAACCTAGGTAATTTCTTCTGTTTAAACACAGCAGGTCTGACCTCTCTCTCTGTAAGAAGCTTTCAAACCAAGGCAGGAAATGTATTTAAAATACGTTAAAAAGCACAGCTTTACATGCACGGACACAGAGGCAACCAGGGTCAGCTCCTCGGCACCAACCCCCCAACAGCAGTTTTTCCAGTCAGGAGAGCTGGATGTGGCTCCCTTTGAACAGTCAACAACAGCTCCAATTTACTCCAAGGGAAACAAATAAGCATTTCAAGCCCTGCTATCTCCTAGTCCCAAACATGTGGTTGCTTTTAATGAGATAACAGTAAGATTTATACATCCTGCTCTTTCTCCAGAAACCTCTGGAAAATGACACCAACAACCACAAGGCAGGACTGATCTCTCAGCACTCTCATCACCCGCTATTTTGTTTTCTTCCAGATATGAGATGTTGCTCATGGTGTACAGCTAGGCATACAGACAAAACCCTCTGGATTTCATGCTTGGCTTTGTAATAACTTGGGCCAAAGAGTCAAACTTTTGAGCCTCAATTCACGCATACGCAAGAAAAAAATAGTAATCACAGAAAAACACTGACAGGATTTGCTATTTCTGGTAAGTACTTACACTGCAGTTCTTTGCAAGGGAAAGAGATCTAGCAGCATCTACATCAGTTCAAATTCATTCATTCAGACACACTGCACCTTACAAAATTTCATCTATTTTATTAAGTAATTCCTTCACAATACTAATTTTTAGTTTCTCATACTGTATTTTGTAGCTTACCTCATACACTAGCCACATTCATCAACATAAACTTCATGTGTAGAAAATACAACAATCACCTGCTATAGCAACTCTATGCACTTTTGGTACTTCTTCAAAAATATTTTCATGATTGTTGGGACTCCTGTCAACATGATTTAGCAGAGTAGGAGGTAAGCTATTTCTCAGATTAGAATCAACATTACTGGCATCAGAAACTAAACCTAATCTTGCTCAGGAAGCAATTCAGCCAAGTGCTGCATAAAATACCAGCACAGGATTAAAAGCAAACAAACCGCTCTTTCTCCCCCCGTCCCCCCCTACTTCTTGTGAGGTAATTTAAAATCAATTTTTAAATTAATAGAGTTTTAGGAAAAATACAAGATGCTAAGACTGAAATGGGAAACCTGGCTTTATTTCCCAATGAACTAAGAGGACATCCATATAACTAAATGATGTCCCCATAGGGCAAGTCCATAGGCCAGCAACAGCTTTCAAAGCTCAGACGTAACAATGACTGGGGTCACTGGTTACTTTTGCTGGTCACTATGCATAGATACAACCAGGGACTTACTTTTACCAGCTAAACACACGTTCACAGTCAAAAGTTCAAGTTTTGGGAAAGATGCTGCCTTTTGTAAGCCCAGCAAGGACTTAGTTATGCATTTAAAAATGTGGTTTTGGAAAAATCTCTCAAATTCCTTCTGTACTCTGAAGGAGAAACTATGCCTTAAGTGCCTCGTATCAGCATTTGTATTCACACTGCAGGACCTTCTGCACGCCTCAGCCAGGCTCAGTCCTGCTGAGCCGGGTGCTGTACAAACACAGCAATGAAGGTATCCAAGAGATGAACTGGCATGCGTTAATTAAATAAATAAAATGATTGTCATACAGGGGACACAAGAGTCTGATGTGCTCTGCACGGCATTTCTGCACTTATGGAAAAGACACCACCACCAAGATACCAGAACTGGCTCCCGGGGGAATTAATTCCAGTGTCTGAGATCTACATGTTCCTCCTCTGAGCCAGGCTCAAGCAATGAGCAGGACAGGTCTGGATGCTGACTAATGGTACTAAGAGCACCCAGGGAGAGCCAGCCCAGCCCACAGCAGCTTGGGCAGCACCTGAGTCACACCTGTCCCCAGGGAAGGGAGCTGCCAGCACCCCGGCTGAGCAACAGGAGCCAGCTGTATCTCTCAAAGGCTGTGGGCTGCCAGCAGTCCATGCGGGTCCGTGCGGCTGCCTGGCTCCCGGCACACGGCTGTGCTTCCAGCACCAACAGACCCCTCACGTACTGCAAACTGCCGTATGAACAGAGTAAGAAAGGAAAACAAACGCAGAAACTGCATTCTGGAGAAATAAAAGCATCTGCTAAAAGACTTCCTGAAGGCAATACCCCACCTACAAAAAGCAGCCCCAGAAAGGTACCTGCACAGCAGCTGGCAAACCGTGCAGGTAACTCCTGGTGACCTGGCCAGCGGGAAGAGTGCTATCGCTGTCAGGCAATCTGGGCACGGGACAACGGAGAGTAAGTAATTCGCAGAAGCAATACTTTTCTGGCAGTGCTTGTGGAAATCCTGACAAGATAAAGAAGTTATCTTGGCAGGGGATGGTGTTTAGTCACTCATTACCTGAGGGCTCGGACTTCCTCTCTCACCCAACCCTTCTTGCTTAGAAGTCCCTTAATTTTTGTAACACGTGTTGATCATTAATGTGATTAGACATAACCATGAAACAGGATTTTTTTTTTTTTTGCCTGAGTATTCTACATTACTGTGGTCACATTAAAACCTAAAAATTATGGGGAGCTATTTCATTAAACAAATACAATTATTTTAGATTAAAAGACTTAAGGGGACCAAAACATGCGCTACAGTATTACTTCCTTCACAAGCTAAAAGAGGGACAACAGAAAGCCACATAAAAGTGTTGGAAGTATAAATCACACCTGTACAGGATGAATAAGCATATTTGCTGTAATAACTGTCAATCATTATAAAAAGCCCATAACCGTCACCACCATCCAGCTTCTCTGAAGGTCTCTCAGTCACGTCCTTGATGTCACTGCCGCAGAATTTAAAAGTTGCCAAATTCCAGCTAGGAAACCTGAAGTCTCTCGGTGCCTTCCGCACTCACCCCCGAAGCCGGGCGGGACCTGACCACAAGCCAGGGCAGGAGCCAGCGCCACTGCCCCCCTCCCGGAGGCACGGGTTGCTGATCGGAGCCCAGAGCTGCAGGCAGCTGGGAGCGCAGCAGGGCATTTTGCTCGGCGAAGTGTTACTTTTCCAAAAGTTGTTCAAAGGCAAAAAAAAAAAAAAACACAAACAAACAAAAAGTGCGATAATCTTTTGAGAGGCAGAAGAGCGGTGGTAAACAACAGCTACCTTTCAGCTTCTGACACAGCCCGTAGCCGCACAATGCTTTTGTTATTTCCTCGGCTAACTTTCCCCTCACAAGTGCCTACTTACCAAGGCCAGGAAATAATCACCAGCTTTGCTGCTCTCAGTCATCCTCGGTGCCAGCCCGCCAGCCCGCCGCAGGCCGCCGCTTTCACACCAGTCCCCTCCACCTCCACCATCCCGGGCGGGAGCAGCGGCTCTGCCGCCCGCCAAGCCCGGCCCCGGCCGCGGCAGCTGGGGCGAGCTGGAGCGCACAAAAGGCCGATGAGCAGGAGCCCGGAGCTGCTCCGCGGAGGCTCCTCCCATGAGGCTCCCCGAGGAAAGGCCGCAGCCACCGGGCCCGCCGCGCCCCGCGTCCCCTCCCGGCGGGCCGGGGTGGCGCGGGCAGCCCGGGGGCGCGCCCGCCTGCCGCTCCGGGGGCCGGGGCCGCGCCTCCGCCCCACGGCTGCCGGCTGGGGAGCCGGGGATCCCACGTGGGGTTTGCTTTGCTTTTGGTTCGGGTTGCTTTTATTTTTTGTCGTTGTTGGGTTTTTTCTCCTGGTTTTGCGGTGGAATGTCTTCCAGGACTTTTTGAGTCACGGCAGCCCGGTGGCTGCTCGGAGTTTCCATCCGCTGCACAGCACGCGGTGGGGGATGTGGAGGGATTAAATCACAGCGTGTGCAGCGCTTACAGCACGCACAGATACCTCCTGACATGTCAAAAACCACTTCATCGGAGCCTCGCCTTGTTGATGGTGTTTGGCAACTTCTTAAAGACTCGGGATGCGGGAATGGTGTTTAGCCCAACCTTAGAGATAACTTTTTTAAAGTTTCAGGATGCAGGAAAAGTTCCTCACAACTTTCACAGAAACTTTATAGCTGTAAACACAAAGCAACCCTTTTTATTCCTAGTCTAATTCTTGTGTTAAGTTCCAGCTCCTAATGTCACACAGGTTTTCTTGTAGGTTTCTCTACCTATAAGAAAATGGAGCAGTTTTAATTAGTTGTGTGCCCTTATTAATCTCTTAGGCTTCCGGCAGGTTTATTACTACACAAAAGAATGGCTTTACAGGTAATTAAGCCTTTGCATTGAGATGCACCAAACTGCATATACAAGTTGCCAGCACCCAAGGAATTAATTGAGTCTCTACCCAGGGAGATCATTATCGTGTTTATAACATGTCATACAATAACTATAGACAAAATGTCTACAATACCTATCCTGCAGCAAGACAGTCAGGTAGGTTCATTGCTTACCAAATATCTAGTTTAGATATTTTAGGTAAAATGCTGTACTGTAAAATGTAAAATGAAGGCTACAGGGACTTCATTTAGCTCAGTTTCCCAGCTGACTCTGTGTGCTCTCTGCCCAAACTCTGGACATTCAACTGTGGTACCAGCTGCACCTGCTTGGGTGACAAAACTAGCATTTCCTCTTCAGAACTCAGCCCAGCTCTCAGCAGAACCGTGCATCTCCTTGTAATGTTAGGGTACAGCAATGATACCAGTTGGACCTCTCAAAGCATCAATTCAGAACGGAGCCTCAGGTGGAAAAAGCTATTAATCAATTTGTTAATACTAATTTTTAATATTCTTTTTTACTCTTGAACGGTTTTTCCTTCTAGCCCTTGTTCAATTTTCTGTAAGCAAAAGGAAGGAACAAATATTTGACCAAGTAAATTTTGTGTTACAGGAGAACTTTCACATCTAGTCTGAAAGCAGATGGCAGGGATTTCCCCTAGATGCGCTCATTGCTGCTTTTAACAATTCAGGTATCTGTACAGAAAATAGAAGAATATACCAAATGACCACCGTAGACCAAGTCAGATACTGTCATGGGTGAAAATGCTGTAAAACACGTAGACTACCAACATCACCTGGGCTGCAAGGTATGGCTTATTGAGGGGCAAACACCAGGCATGTACGTGGAGAATTCACTTAGCTACAGCACCAGTAGCCAGTAGTATCCGCTCTGATGGCAAGAATTAGGATCAAGCTGAGAGTTAAAGTTTCTGGGGAGAGCAGGTCTCACATATCCTGCCTCCCAAGCAGCAGGAAACCGGGCGCGGAAAAAGTGCCTGTGATTTCTGATACAGGTACAAGCCTTCAGCCACCTTCTTATTTTGAGGGGAACCAAACTCTTTTGCCATCTGGAAACCATTTCAGAAATAGCTTCTGCAGGTATAACAGCCCTGAGGGGGGGGGGGAGGGGGGAAACCCTGGAGAGAGTAAGATTCATTAAAATAAATTTTGATTTTCTTGCAAGCAGCATTTCAGTCTGGCGCAAAGCCACAGACACAGACTACCTACATTCCAGCTAGCAAACCCAAATTAAGCATTTTTGGAATAAAATGGTCATTTTTCTGAAATAACATGCCTCTCCCTGTTATGAATATAGCCTCTTGCTGTACCGAAACCCAGTCTCAACCCACCTTTGCCACAAAAACATTTCCACTTTCCTCCCAGTGTCCTCTGCTACTTAAACATAGCAAAAGCGATACGCAGGAACTAACCCCAGGAACACGGCGCGAAGGTGTGCTTGCACGATGGTAATAGAAGGCTGGGGGGAGGAGAGAGGAAACAAGCTGAAAAGCAACAGGAAAACCAGAGATAAGCAACCTCCCAGCAAGACTGAGGAGACAATTAGAGGAGAGGGCTGACTCGGGCTGCAGCCGGCAGTGACAGGCCGTCTGGCTGAGGCGAGGAGCCCGCACATCAAAGCGCTGCAGCGGTAAGTGTCGCAAGAGACTTCTCCGGAGGGCCGGAGCTGGATGGGAGCGCTGAGCGTGCTGATGAGAGGGACTCGGCGGCAGGAGACAGCCTGCAGCATGGCCCCGCTGGAGCCTGGGCCCTTCCCTAGCTCCCAGGGAACAGTCAGCCTCAAGGAAAGGGCAGAAGGCGTCAGGCTGGCTTATACCAGGGGGAGTGGCAGGGCTTCTTTAATGCTTTTAAATTTTTTTAAACAACAACAGTAGTTTGCATTCGAGCGAAGGATTTTATCTTTGCCAGATCCCCCCTTTTTCCTTTTTTACATATGGCTGTGCCCATGAAAATAAAATTTACCAAGCTATATGTGAGAAGTCGGGTTGCAATCTTAAGGGTTGAGGAAACCCTAAATGAAACAATCTTCTTTTTCATTTGGCAATACCAAGTAGTTCACAACACAGGTACAACAAAGTTCTTGTGGTGACACATAGTTACCTGACATGATATAGGCACATGGTGCTGGAAGGCAGAGAGCATATATATATAAAAATATATATGTGTATATGCTTTTATATACATATATACATGCTTCACCCAAGCTTCCACATCCCGCGCTGCTCCTAACTGCAGGACTGCACGAATATTCTCTCCAGGTGTATGTGGTGCATATTTTAACCCTACACTCAAGAAGATGGGAAATTGAATTACAGGAAAATTAAAGGTACTTAAGTTCAGTACCTCCAGAAGTGCTAGAATCCAGGACATCATTTTAGGTTGTGTTTTCAGATGGACTATGACTTGAGAAATGTCATCAGAGACCTTGTCATTCAGGCTGTGCTCCATAGTCGGGGTGCTTTAAGACAGTGGGTGGACACCTGGTGAAAGCTCCTGATGGAAACCATGCCGACCCGCTATGCCCAGCTCCTGTGAATTCACTCAGAGGGTTTTCCCCATAAACCATGTCACTTTTGCCAAACCAAAGCACTTGGGCGGCGGGGGAGGCAGGGAGGAGGGAATGAGTAAGCCATTAAAAAAACTATGAAAAACCCATGAAATTGGCTTAGAAAGAATGTTACATGAAACAAATGTAAAAAAAAAAAAAAAGAAAAACAACCCAAACTAAAACACCCACACAGTTTTTCTTTTAAATTTGAATTCTGGTTTTTGAGAATACAGGATAAACTCAGATCAGATTGTCAAGTTTTTC
The DNA here is from genome assembly GCF_015220075.1 of Falco rusticolus. Classification (NCBI taxonomy): domain Eukaryota; kingdom Metazoa; phylum Chordata; class Aves; order Falconiformes; family Falconidae; genus Falco; species Falco rusticolus. Next base: position 5,679,575 of record NC_051195.1, read on the forward strand.
CCTGTAAGCATGAAAAAAAGGCTTCTCCAGCTCTTTAAACTGAGGTTATTACAGGTCTATAAGCAAATACAAATACTACAATATTTGTGATAAACTTGCGAAAAAGCTGGCAAAACAGCAATGCCTATGTTTGTTCTGAACAATACGGCTGCATCATGGGACTAAACTTTAAGAAAATGTGGGGGGGTGATTTTAAATTGTTCTTTGTGAAAACTTATTACCCATTTTTAAGGCCATTTGCAACAAAGGAAACAATGTAAATATACTTGTTTGTTTACAATTAAAGAGGAGTTTCTCTTTTGTATTTCCTAATCAGAAGTTCATAGTCATACACTCTGCAAAACCACAGACCCAACTAGCTGCAGAGCAGCCTGGCTGAGATATCCAAGCCACTTCTGTAACAAACACCTGAACCTTGTATTTCCACTACTTTCCATGTAGAAATTGCCCACAACCATTGTTTGTGGTGGTTGAAAATCAGGTTGTGCAATTTCCAGCAATTTTTATTGGTGAGGCTTTAGGATGGCCATCTCTTTAAATTCCCAGACTTTTAGTTTAACTTTCTCCCTTGACAAAAAGGGAAGTTTAATGTTGTCCCATTACATTTTGGAGGATCACAGTGATGGGAAACTGCCATCTTGCAAATTTCCAAACAAGTAAGATTTATTTTTAGGAAACCCCTTCCTAGACTCAAAGCCTTACAAATTCCAGTGATAACTTCTCTTGCAAACCAAGTTTATTTGAAGTTTCTACCATAAGAACAAGATTTGAAGAATGCTGCGTGCAACAGAAGTTTCAGGTACCATCGCATTCAGAAAAAGAAAAAAGAGAAGATACAGAAAATCTTGGAGACTTTTAAATATTCAGCAAAACTAACTCTGTATTTTGACTCATTTAATGACATTGTTAAGAATGGGAATTTTAAGTGTCCATTTATTTTCATGACAGCCACAATTTCTTCCTTAGTTGTTAGAAACTGAGCAATGCATACATGTTTTTTGCTTTCACTCCAGGAAACAAATCCATACTTTTGTGTCTGCTGCAGAGTTATTCTTAGCTGGCTTTGATATTTCTATCAACTAGGAGAGCATAACAATGTTATCATGCTAACAAATTCCAAAGATTTTACATAAGCTCTTGAGTGCCTTAGAAAAAAAAAAAAAAAAGGCCTTATTGATTACACTGTTTGTGTTTCTAGCCAGAGGAGCTACGGAAAACGGGGCTGAAAAAGAATCAAAAAAGCAGTTTGATGAGTTTCAGTTTCATGAACCAAGTGCTCTCTGTTTTTCAGAGCATCATTTACAGAGAGGCCAAGCTTTACAGGTCTGAGGCTGGAAAACACCAGGTAGTTCAGGCCAATGAAACATTTAAATCCTGCTTGTCTACATACAGCCTATTTTCCTAATTCAATTTTTTATCAGCTGAAAAATCTAGTTATCCCCCTTATTTAAGCAAAGCAGGATAACTGGGAGTATAGTGCTTGTAGGACGCTCTGGGTGAGAAGGGATCTGTGCAGCATTCTCCCTGGCTGATCTGTTAGAGGCTCAGGGCAAAAATTCTTTGCTGATATCACTCCACTGGAGCAGAGATTTTGGCCCAGCATTTACTGACTTTAAGGGTAGGCTGCAGCTGTAGCCTTCTTTCACACAGCTGTCTTGAAAGGAATGTACCAAGAAGTAAAAAAAAAAGTAAATTAATGAAATTAAACTGGAAATAACCTTGCAGAGTCTTAGGGCGCTTTCAGACAGCCAGTTATTTTACTAAGGACCATGGATGAATGGGGCAGGTACCTAACATGGAGAGGAAGAGGAAGAACTAAGCCTGGGTGAATAAAGAAGAGTTCATCAGGAAATGTTTAGTCTGGGAGGAGATCCCAAGCAAATTTCAGCAAGGAGAACAAGATTAACTAACATATTAGGGCTGGCTCTTGTCAACAGCACAGAATGGTGGCACTCAGCATTTCAGAGTGACCTTAGAATCCAGAACAATTAAGCCTTTGATTGGAGCAATTAACTTTTCCACACTTCCTGCAATTTGAGATGCAGAGCTTCTTTTAGGCCAGAGAGACTCTACTATAAGCATTAACCAGTCACGCTGAATGTAGATGAACAGGCCCAAACAGATCCATCTAACAATTTTTGACATTCTCAGAGTTCCCAAATGTTGAGGAATAGCAATATCTAAGTAAGCCCCACCTGCTAATAGCAATGCACATGTGGGTTTCCATATACCTGGACCAATATTGATAAGAGAGGCTTCAAGGACATCAACATAAAAGACAGCAGGAGAAAAAACAGAAAGCAAAGGACGAGGAGGCAAGTACTATGGAGTTCTGGCTCTTCAGACATGTCTCCAGAGTAGTCCTGGTTGAGAAGCACTAGTGCAATGCAAGCATGCCAAGATGCAGAAGAACTGGAAGGAAGCCACATCCAAGTCATGGAGAACATGCCCGTGTCTGTAATTGCTGTTCTCAGAGCAGGGTTCAAAGCTGGGGCTAATCCTGCTTTGCATATTCTATTACAAGCAGGGACAGTGGAACTAGCTTCATGGTACCCAATTTTGCAAGAAGCCAGAAGATAGAGTCAGAATAGACAAAATATGGGGATCTGTAGGATATGCAAAAACAATTTTGAGAAAATAGGCAGCTTACTTGGAAGAAGCAAGGTTGAAAAATACATCTCGGGAAAGCTAATCAGGGAAAAAAAAAAGTAATCTGAAAGTAATTTTTAACTTAGTAAGAAAAGAAGACAAAAATTGGTGCTAAACTGCCTGTCCAGTTATTGGACGAAGTATTACAGTGTCCATGCTGGATTCCTTTAGCAAATGCCTGTATTTGATTGAATAAATGTAATTTCTTGAGAAACATAGAAGGGATGTGTGAAGACAGCAATTCATGTATCCCATCCATGTCAATATCTACCTTACGAATATGTGACTATGGTTCTCAAAAGTATTACAGGATGTTTTCAATACTGCAAGAAGTATCAGCAATTTGGCAGGACCAGAGATTATTTACTTCTATACTCTTGTATAGCAGAGGCATATGTAAATAAAATAAAAAAATAACCAGCACGGTATCACATACCTGGTTTTCCATTGGCATGTGCTTTGGGTACAACAAGGGATATGATCAAATCAGCATTCTATAAATACTTTATGCTGACTTAGACACTGCCTAAAACAGCAGTCAATTCTGTCAAAGGTATCCATTGGAGTAAGTCTTCGAAAGCAATGTGAGATGTCTGTTGGATAACAGTGGAGTTATCTTGATTTTACTCTTCCGCGAATAGAAAAATACCAAAATTCAATATCACAGATTTCACACAGACAAAATCCCACAGAACTCCCCATACAGGTAATTTAGTTAAGGACTGCAGGCTGAACTGCTTGCATCCCCAAAAGCACAACTGTACTAACAGTTGCACCTACTGAGGATAAGAATGGCAGTAGGATGGGAAGGAAATAAAGAGAAAGAATTGAGATGCAAAGGAAGAAGGGCAAGAGAGACAAAGAGCCTGATTAATTTTGTACATTTCACTTATGTGAAAATCACCTTCAGCTAGTTTTTCCCTTTGTTTGTGATCCTGAGATGCTGCACACCTGAGTTAATTTTGAAGTTTTAAAAAAAAAGAAGAAATAAAGCCAGCTGCATTATCACTATTTTGATGTTTCCTTTTAACTCCAAACTCTTGTTTTCAGATGTTAGCAACACAAAGCCTTAGTGCTCAAAACCCACTTGACTGATCTGAAAAGCAGTTCTACATTCCATATCTCATCCACCAAGACTGTTAAAATATTTAATACTGTATTTGTTATACAGACAAAAAAGACCAAGTCGGTATTTACTAAGAAGTGAATATTCTTTTCAGACTTATTGAACTTGCCAATTTTTGATGGCAAGAACAAGGCATGAAGCAAATCCAGAAGTATGTCTGGACCAATTGAAAGATCTTGTCTGATCTGTGCATAGGACATAAAGAACATTTTTCAAGTAGCTTTGCTGATGCCAACTGCTGCAACGTACTTCCCATATAAGAATATTATTTAGATCTATAAGTAATGTGAGTCAATGCAGCAGACCTCTATTCTTGCAAAACCCTTGGCAGCGACAGGAGAGCGCCTACAATATAGTGCTATAGCTGGGAAAGGGCCCTCCCGGTGAAGTTCCTTGCGGTGCCAAAACTGTTAAGAAACACTTGACTCCAAAGCAGTGCAGTGCCACAGCCTCCTTGCCCTTTACATCTGGCTTTATGTGCTACTCATATAGTGAAAAGCAGGTCAGCCGGCAAGGAAGGTTCAGGCACCACAGAGGAAGAATGAGCATTTGCATGAGTACAGCTATGAAAGCACTGAGTCTTGTCTGTTGATTTGCATAGACAGGCTGGAATAAGGATTGCTTCTGCTGTGTAAGCTCCAGAAGAAGCCAATTTAATCTGCAGCAGCAGCAGCAGCAGAAGCTCTGGGAACGCCAGGCCTGCACAGTGCCCTCCTGCATCAGAAGCAGGTGAAGGCACTGGGCATATTGCTTGGCACTGCAGCGAGCACAGCCCATTCTGCTCTGCGCAGCAAACTGGTTCTGCTGAGGGGTGCAGAGAAGAACCTCACCTTATTGCAAAGTGAGTGTCATTGCTTGCAGCAAGCTTATGACTCCTTGCCCTCTTCCAGTGTTCACCCACCCCAAGCTGCGTCCGTGAGTATCTCTGCAACCCTGGAACACCCAAAAGGCTGTTAACAATTCGAGGGTTTTGCCAAACCAAAGAATCGGCAAATGATGCAATCTCTTCTCCGTACCTTACAGGTGCACAGCTGGGAATGACTTCAGAGCTTCCACTTGAAAAAGCTCTCTCAGCACTTTTTTCAAGAGGCAATGTCAGTTTGTATGTACCAGCCAGCTGAATTACAGGAAGTTATCAAAAAACTCCACGTGACCTCTAAACATCCCTAAAATTTTGCCATAATTTCTGATTTTGCTCCATGTTTTGCTCAACATCTGCCATCGGTCATGATGCAAAGAGGACCATTTCAGTGGCATAGGGTATAAGGACATGAACATTCCTTCTCCTTCCATAAAAGAATGAAGATGTATGGGTGTAGACATTACAAAAGGAGGAAAAAACCCCCAAAAACCTTCAAGTCCTGATCTTTCTTTCCAAGTAAAACTCAGACAGCAAAATGGAGCAGCTGGATGCCCAAAAGGAAGTGGGAAGGGCAACATTTTGTCGTCCAGATATGGCCATCACAAACACAGGTTTTCAGTCACAGATTGGGTAGAGAGAGAGAAATGTCAAAACCATCAAATAATGGGTTATTTTTTACTCCTTTTCAGTGCTGACAGACAGGTTTGCCAAAATCCAACCCTCCCCTACTTCTGCACAACTGTACTTCCACAAGAAAGTGGGGCTAATCCTTCAGCCACTACCTCCTTTCCAAAAATATTTGTCCTTTTTAGTGAAGATTTGAAGGGAAGTTATTGGTGCTGTACTATTGCCTTCAGACACAAAGGCTCTTCTTATTAGTTGGCCGCTGTCCCACCCCTAAGGGAGGTGGGGCGGGAGTCACTTCAGACAGTTCTTGGATCTTGGTTCAACCCAAGACCAGCCTCCTCCCAGTACCATAGCCACAAAGGAAAGAAATACCTCTATTTCCTCCACAGGAAGAAATCCTAACAAGGATTTAAGAGTCAGATCACACAGCTTTGCCCCCTCACCCACAGTGAGGTGAGGTTTCAACATAAAGGTTTTGTAAGAGATGGAGATATACAGAAGCAGAGGAGGGGGAGAAAACAATGGTGAAATAATTCAGAACATGCCATTTCCTTCTCCTAAATATAATATACTTCTTACTACTATTTATTTTGAAAGCTGGGGAGGATTCTTTCTCGCTGGAGTTCTTTCCTTCACACCCAGATCCCCACAGTCAGCTCTTAGAAATGTGCACCTTTTTTTGTACAGCTATTGTAGTTTATCCTCTGTAAGGATTAAAGGGCAGTAAAAACTGGAAACTACCCTGCAGCAAAAACTGTTGTGACCAAAGTATACAGGGTATGGAATACAGCTTGAAATTCAATTATACAAAACCAGTTTTAAGCTCAAGCAAAAACTGGACTGGTCAGCATGTTGGACCTGCTAAAGACAGACCAGACCGCTCAACTAATGCTTTCTATTTCTTTTTTGTATTATAAATGCATATTCCTCTAAGAAACAAGTCTGATCAGAAGCAGAGACTCCTCTCTACCACCTCTCAGAGTCCCCAGTGTTTAAATCTACAATACTGTAATCACGTACGGCTCTGCATGCATATCTCTTGCATGTGTATGCACACTTGGTATGTGTGTGACACCACTTACAGCCGCAGTCCAAATGTAGCAGCTGTCTGTTGATACAAACCCTCACGCTGGAAAAACAGGTGATAATGAATTCTTAAACCATATGCAAGTATTAAGCAACTACTCCATGAATTGCCAGCAGCTGTTTCAAGAACCCTGCCCTGCTTGCCACAGGTATTATTTAAAGTATGATACCCACCCTGATATAAAACACATGTGTAGGCATACGCATGTACTGACCCATAGTCCCTTAAGGCTTCTGAACCAGGCCATGCCAGCAATTTGTTTGGTAATTTCAAAGCTACCCACTGTGAAGCTTCCCGTCATATAAAGGGAAACAAAAAGAAAAAAAAGGAGCTAGAGAGAAATAACAGGGTCTAATTTCCTTGTCATTTTATAAACAGATCCTTAAAGAGAAAGTCATACAGCTGTTCAGACTTCCAGCACTTCCAGTATTCTTCTAACGTACATTTTGCTCACACAATTGGACCGTATTCAGCCTTTGTCCCAGACTCACATACGATAGGATGAACGCCCCCATGTTTTCACAACAACAGAAACACTTGAGGTATTTTCACTTACAATACGGTTTTATCATTTTAACCTCTAAGGAATGTGGCACTGAAATGTTTTTCCTCCTTACTCAGTTAGTATCATCTGATTTTTTGGTTATACTTAGATTCTATCTATGCACACCATTCGTTGATGTTGTCTGAAATAGTTCAGCTTTTCACTTGACCCTTCTGCTCTGCTGTTGTCTCTTCACAGTTCCAGCTATAGCTGCCTCCTCTGGTATGAGAAGGAAAGGGACAGCGTGCAAAAAAACTTGCTGAGGTTACATGTGAAGCAGTGACATGACTAGGTAAAGGGAAAGCACCTGTTCTAAGATCCTAATTCTTTTGAACTAACTGCACATCAAACTGAGAATTCAGACAGAAAAGTAGAAACTCCAAAAAAAGTCTTAACTTTGTTAAAGCAGTTACTGCTAGATCTGGAAAATAAAAAAAACCCAAACAAGTCTTAGGCTCCACAAATGCCAGCTAAGAAGAATTCACATCTGAAACAACTCCATGTCATTAGAAACACTGGATAACACCATGATCAAAGGCACTGTCAATACAATTATATTATACAGGAGGATAAGAGGGAGGCCTAGACAGCTAACAGTGTGAGTAATTGGGTTATACTGTGGGCTTGTTTTTAAATGCTGCAATCCACCATGTGAACACTGCAGGTCTCATTTAACTGGGTCACCAAAACTTAGGCAAAAGCCTACTAACTTAAGGCTAGGAAGTGCTATTTGTTTGCCTAACTTTAGGCTATGAGATGTGAACACTGGGAAGCATAAGCAAATCCACACAGGTAAGGGCAGGAATCTGGACCAGCTGATGAAACAGGTAAGAATTGTGCTCCTCAGCTTTCAGGTCCCCTCTGCCCTTAAAAATTATTTCAGATTTCTTCCATATACTCCACCTTTGGAAACAACAGAAATTTAATAGAAATTTAAGAACAGAATAAGTGTCATGCCCTCCCAAACCACCCAGACAACAGGCATCTGCCTTGCAAATTGTACCCCTATCAAGCCCCAGGGTCCTGACAACCATTTCACATAGTAATTTAAAGTAAATACCTTTCAGCAGGCAATCCTGCCACAGCCATGTCTTGAAGCTCACTGAGGTCAGGGTTTTCAGGCACAGTTAATGTGAGCGGTGGTAGCTTCCTTTCGAGATCCCGAAGTGAGCTTTCATGTTTTGAATTGATCTTGCTCGGCTGATTTTCAGCAACAGTGGGATCTGTACGTGCAGAACGCTCACCCTGCGCCATCACAGGAACAGTTGGAGAGTGATTTTTGTACAGGTCTGTCTCCTGCTCTTCTGTGCTTGTGTTTATAGTTAAGTCACCTTCACCAGTGACTAACATCCTTGCAGTACCTGTTTCAGGGATGTTGCCGGTTTTTTCATTCCCTGTCTTTGCTGTACTTAACACTGTGTCACTGTTCTCTTTTCCGTCTCCCTCAGTCTTATTGCTAGATTCTAGTTTAGAGTCAGCTTGCAAGCAATCATCCTGGCTTACTTCGTTTTTCAAGTAATCTATTAACCCATGCACGGTCACTTTCTTTTCTTGCTCTGCATCTTGTGAATTTTCCAATGTTTCCAAGCCTTTCCTATTTACTGGATCACCCTGTATCAACTGCACATCATTCTGAGACTTAATGTCATGCATAAAATCGCTGCAAATGTGTGTCTCCTGATTTTCCCCAGGTGATAGATGAAAATTGTCTGGCAATTTTTCATGATTGTAAGATCCTCCTGGGACAAGTGTTGAAGCTGCCATGTCAGAGATGCTCTCAGCAATGTCTGGATCACCATACTCACTTTTCTCCTGTTCATTTGGCTTAGGATCCTGGCATTGTTCAGTAGGAAGACTTACATCCTCTTCAGATGAAACTGGTTCTGCGTTACGCTCTTTAATGAAGTGATTTCCCTCTGCAGTAGCAGCATCTTCTAAGTCACTCTTCTGTACATCGCCTGTAGAGGTAACAGCTACAGTGGGTTGTTGCTTGCTGTCAGAATATGCAAGGAAGTTCTCAGCTGCTGCCCCATCAAATGAAGCCAGTCCTTGCTTCTTTACCTCTAAGCTTATTAGCGATTCAGGATCAACCCCACTAGCACACATGCCTTCCTTTCTTTCCATCTCACTGCTCTCTGGATGCTCAGTGGTTTTGTCTGGCTTTTGCAGATTTTCCAGAGCACATTCAGCAGGTGTAGCATCATCCAGTCTAGGGACCACTTCTGAACAGCTACTGGGCTGCCTGTTTTTCTCAGCGTCCTGGAGACTTGCTGGTGGCAGCTCTGCCACAATGTTTTCTTGTCGCAGAGGTTTGCCTTTGTCAGCTTTGCAGGAAGTCTCAGTAGCTAAAGACAACTCTTGCCCCTCTGCTTCTGGGGTGCCCTTGGGAGTTTCTTTGTTCGCCTTATTTGATTCTGAGAAGTTCTCAGCACCGCACAGTTCTGCTGTATCCTTGGCCACTGGACTCTGCTTGAAGCCTGCATGATTTTCAGGCAAAAGTTGGGGTAATTCATCACTCAGTGTGCTGTGGACAGTTTTTTTAAATATCTGGCTGATATGCTCCCTAAAGTCTGGGAGTCTGGAGCCGATGTCCAGAGAGCTGCAAGTCAGAGCGTCATGCTCCTTTCCAGAGTTGTCTGCAGACTGCTCAGTAATACTGATCTCTGCCCTGGTTATGTTATTATTCTCTTTTGAAAGCTCTTCCATTTTTTCTGAATTCCCAGGTTTCTCTAAGATCTTACTGTACTTGTCATCTACGCAGATATTCATTGCAATTTCCTCATTACAGCCCTGTGATGATGAAAGGCTCAGCAGCTTCCCTTCTAGAGTAGGGAGAGCTAACAGAGACTCTGCTGAACTGTCACTTTGCTGTTCTTTGAAGTTTACCTCACTTTTTGTTTCTTTGGATTTAATTGCAGATATCTCTTTCTTCAGCTTCTCAGAATTGAACTGTGATAAGTTTCCAGTACTTTGCCCCACATTTAAGGTCTCTGGCAGGGCTAAACTTCTGTTTCTATCACCCTGAAAACTTTGGTCTGGAACATCTTTTTCCTTCACATGCGTATGTGCTGCAGAGCTGTTTTCTGAATTTGCTGGTTTACCTGTGCTTGCCCTGGGTGAAGGACCTGAGTGCACAGATGCCTGAGAACTTGCAGCAATCTGCAAGTTCGAGTTACCTTCTAAGGCATTTTGGCAGGCTATAACTTCAAGCTCATTATTTAGTAATTCTGCCCCAGTACCATTGTTCGCATTGTCTCCAGGCTGTGGGCTGGGATGGCTGAGTGCAGAGGTCTGTGTAGACAGGGCTGTAAAATCTGCTTGACAATAACCAGGGTCCTCTGTTGTCTTTTGAATACAGATCGATTTATACAACTTATCAGTGGGAATTACTTCCCCATGTGCCTGCAATGGTGAAGGAGATCCTTGTGACCCTGGACTTTTATCACTCATCATATTACTTGTTTCTGTGGCAGAAGCACTGTCCTCACAACATATCTCCATGCTTCCATCTTTCTGGATGATTCCTCCATCACTAGTCAGAACCTTTTCTGAGTTTTCTGCCATTAATGGCATTTTCCATGGAGTTTCTGGACAAGATATTGGAGGATCATTTTTCTCAGAATTATCAGAAGTATGTGCTATTTCTGTATCACTTGGCAAAGCCTGTGATACGTTAGTGGCACTTGCTGAATTCTGTGTCCCTGGAAGAGCATTTATAGCAGCAGCTTGGCTTTCAGTATTATCCTCTGTCCTGCGTATGCTGCCTGGCTGCTCATTCTTGTCAGATTTTTTAGAAAATGTATCGCTATGACACACTGCTTCGTGCTGACTAGCTGAGATCAAAGAATTATTATCCTGCTCAGGCTTGTTTGAGTTTTGCTTGCTGTAGCAGTTTTCTTCTGCCTTGAGACCAGTTTTGTTTTGCTCATTGCAATCCTGTAAATTAAGCGTGGTCACACCAGAAATATTTTGCCCATGTTCGCTGCTACACAGAGCCTCTGACAGCATGGCACTGCTTTTGTCCTTGTCCTTTTCTTTTGCTGTGTCAGAATTGCATTGTATTGGTTCTGGACCTAGCACAGAAGATTCTTCGTTAAGGCTGTTTGAAATGTTTAGAGGTATTTCTGGTATGTCGCTGTGATTATTTAGGTCCAATGGCTGTTCAGGTTTTAGTGCCCTTTCTTTGTGTTCCTGGTCATCTGTTCTCGTGACAGTTGTCAGACTGCTTTGATGCTTCTGTTGTTCAAGTCCTGTATTTGAAATCCAGCCACCGTCACCAGCAACAGACACTGACTTCTCCATTTGCTCTGCTTGGGGAAAAGCGGTTGGAACATCTGCATTTTCCTGCAGCTCTCTGATACTGCACTCCGGGGCCTCCGAAGAGGTGCATGTGTCACTCTCAGAGAGGCAGTTGTTTTCACTGATTTGGCTGTCACCCCCATCCTCCACGTGAACTTTCTGAGGAGTTAGTCCTGAAGTACTGACTATAGCCTGGGAGGTTTCTGAACAAGCCATCTGCGTATTTCTGTGACTTTCTGCAGCCACTTGCTCCAGCTGAGCTTGCATCACCACATCGGATTTGCATTCACTTTTCAGCGCCAAATCTTCATCTTCCACAAAACTTTTCACAGCAGATTGGTGCTTCTCTTGTTGAATACCCTCATTTTCTTTACCATCCACAGCACTGCTTTGTGCAGTTACAGCCACAGGGCCTTGCTCTGAACTGCTGCAAGGCACTTCAGTGATGTGACCGTTCTGTTCTTTGGCTTCTAAAACCCATGAGGCCGCCTCAGTTTGTACAGCCACGCGATCCATAGTCCCTGCCAACTCATTTAAGCCCTGGAGCTCGAGTTTTGATTTGGACATTTTTGCACTTTCTTCTGCCTTGCTATAGCTCTCAGGCTTTTCTTGACTATCAGTTTTGCATTCAGATTCCAATACAGTTTCTCTAGCAAAAGCCTTTTCCCAGGACTCATCCTGCTTACTCTGCTTAATATTATTGTTCTCAGAGTGGAGGAGCAGTGAACTGTTTGCACTGGCTAAACAAACTTTTTCAGTCCCGTTACAGCCTGGCTGGCCCGAAGTTTTGCCTTCTGCCTCGGTGTTAAAGCAATCAAAACTCAGTGGGCATTCCTCCCTCGGAAACTGTGGTGAAACCACGAGCTTATTCTCCAGCTCATCTGTGGCAGCTGTTTCCTCTTTACTCATTTGTTGTTCAGGTTTACAACCATGAGACTGTGAGTTGTCTTTGGGCAATTTAAAGTCACTGTGTAAATTCAGAGGCTTTCCCCCAGCTTCTTCACCTAGATCACCTGTTGAAGTCTTTTCACAAAGACTGAATTCTTCAGGATTGTCCTCCAAGTGGGTGTTTCCTGTGTCTTGGCAGTGGCTGCTAACAGATTTCAACAGTGCTCTTTGTGCCCCACTTGACCCCCCAGGTAATTCACTGGTTTCTGTCACTTGTGCCTCCTCTGTTCTGATTTCATTTTTTTCTTCTGTTACGCCCACCTCAGTTTCTTTTTGATTCAGCTTTGTGGATCTGCTCAAAGAAGTACTTAATGCATATTCTTCCGGTAATAAGCTTTTATCTATCAGTGAATTTTCTGTTCTGGGATTGATAATTTTTTCTGTTTCAGAAAGTGTGGTGCTTTCTCTAGACACATCATCAGCTTTTATAATTTTGTTGCTACTGGCTTCATCTTTTCGGCTTTCAGTTGTGACAGCTGATTTTTGTTCTTCCTCTCTCTTGAATGATAAAGGCACACTGAAATGCTCGGCACTAACAAGCTCATCCTCCTTTTGAAGCTCTCTTTGAAAAATGGATTTGTTTTTTTCAGAGGCCATTTTCACTGCTTCACTCCTCACCGGATCTTGAGAGTCATTTCCAGACACATATTCCCTTGAAGGCTCTTTAGGCTTTGGTACCAGGAAAAGATTTGGAGGCTTAGAAGGCAACTCTGACATTAAAGCACAGGCTTCTGATTGCTCCTCTTTGCTTCCAGATAGAGCTGGAGTTGCTTCATTCCCCTTAGCTGTTGTTACAGCCCCCATCTGTAGATTACAGACTTCACTGATCTCAGTGAAGCCCTGAGCAGTCACAATTGCTTGAAATTTTTCACTGTCTGAGCCTCCTGTTGCTGGATAATTTAGGATTAAGGTTTCCTTTTTCATTAGCAGACCCTCTCCACCATCTGTGTTCTGTCTACCTTGCTGCATTACAGTCTGAGGCTGACCTAGTTCCAAAACTCCTCGCTCCTGCTTGGCCTCCTGAGCAGTAAAATAATCTGCTTCTTTACCCTGGGGAAATGTGCTGACATGTGGTTCCCTCATGCCACCCAGCTGTTCACTCTGCCAGAGTGACCCTAATTGACTCAAACTCATTTGTGCGACCCCTTGCATTTCTGTAATTGCTGCAGGAGGGCTGGACTCCAGGCTTGTGTTTCTGGGATCATTCTCACCCTTTCTCATAGAAGTGGCAGCAATATTGTCACGTTTCGGGCCTCTGTCCACAGATTTGGCACATGGTATTCTCTCTTTGCCATTCACTGGACCTGGCGATGGCACTGCTTCATTGCAATTTGAGGCTGGCAACTTCTCATTGCTACTTGTAAGATTTGCTGTGACATGTTCTGTAGCACAGTCTGCAAAAGGCATTGAGATAGACAGACTTCTCTCTCCTGCTTCTGCAGCCTGCTTTAAGAAATTAGAGTCTGTTTGTCCTCCTTGCTCTTGCAAGATAGTGCTCTGTCCTGTCACCTCTGAAGATACCACGCTTGAATTTGGATTGGATAAATCTTCTGCACTGTAGCTACTGATGCCTTCGTTACTGATGCTGCCAACAATGGAAATGTTTATTTGTTTCATGTCAATCAAGAAGCAAAGAATATGAAGCAAATGAAGCAAAGAATAAAACCAATTTGTGCCACTGATGTTTCAAAGCCATGCAGTACATGCACTGAGAAACTGATAATCTGTTTTCAGGATCTAAAACATCAGACATACATTACAGCGATTTAAATGCTTATTGCTCTGGAAAATATGTCCCCAGTCTTACCTGACAGCCACCATGCTCATTTTAACCATTCTAAAATCTTAGTTAAGTGGGGGAAAGGACACACATCTAACAGACTACAGGAGCAACATGGGAACAAGTGAAAAAAATACTGGAAAAAACACCAGTACCTCAAAGAAAAGTTTTTCTTTTCTGTTTCTATGAGTCTACTTTGCAAAAAGCTGGACCATGCAATCCACAGTAACTGCTGTTATCTGGCTATACTTTTATTGTGTAGCAGAAGATTAAGAAGGGCCCATCTGTTGAATATTTTCTCCAACTAATCTGCACAGTTTATTCTCACCAAAAGGTCAAAGGTCTCACCCGGCCCAGCAATGCTGCCATACAATGATAGCTGTGCTATGAGGTCATTTTATTGCAGTGTTTGATTTCAGTGCATATAATCTATAACCGTTTGTATGATCTCTCTCCCCACCCATTAAAGATAAGATAGAAAATAATGGAAACAGAGATGATGTGGGTGCATTAAGTGCAGAGAAGTTATTTCTAATACTTTTCACGTGCACTGTGTGGACCTCAGTTTCCACACCTAGGTTTGTAGGTCATGAAATAGGTTAACGTTGTTCTCTCCCTCACCTCCCCTGGAAAGCCTGGGCATGTTTTCACTGCCTTAGGGAACACGGAGTGGTTATCAATTCAAAACTGAATGCAGAATTGTACCGAGGAGAAGGGGCATCATTTACTTAATATGAAATAATAAGTCTCACACACGCACCCCACACCCCCCATCCAAAGCAAGGTACACAGACAGCACATTGTCAAATGCTCAGAAGTCAGCATGATGGCGGTGCGCTCTGGTTCCATAGCTGCACAGGGACAGGTCATTCATAGTGAGCCCATCACTGGAGCTTTGCCACAAACAATTCAGAAATTCAAAGTGCCCTACAGACTGGAGCTGTAAAAGATGCTTAAAACACCTTCTGTAAGGCCAAGCACAGACTGGATGTAAGTAATCTCCAGAAATCCGAGAAGCCTCTCTCCCCTCCTCTGCCCAAGTTTTGTGCACAAAATACTTGATGGAGAAGTGAGTCAGTGACCAGCTCTCAGGTCCCTGCAGTTTAGGTCTGTCTTAATGCAAACACAGCCCCTTCAGTAAGTGTTGGAGGAGTGTTGAAGCCCCACGCTTGGGCTGTGCTGCAGTGCACAAAATGCACTTCCAGGTGGGGTCAAAACCCCTCCTTACACTGAGGACTGCTCAATGCAACAAACAATTTCTTTATGAGAGGGCTGCATGTGAAACTGAACATGAGTCTGTCTTGGATCCTAAAAACTTTCTTCAGACTCATTGCAGTGGAAAATAAGTTAGTCTTTAAAGAGCTATTGAAATTTGCCTATATTAAGGGTAAGTCTCAAATCTAAGGTAAATTATCTATAACATGCAATTTGTATGAGGTTTAAACAAGTTTCAGCAATGCTTGGCATCAGTTTGAGCATTTAATTTGGAACACCAATAGTTTGAAAAAACTGTTTTGCTCAAAGGAGTTTTTCTTTTCCTAGCACACTGAAAACACCTATCCATATAAAACTTACTGACACTGGGAACAACAGAGATGGCAATATAGTATTTGGTATCTGCTGGATCACTGACAACATGGGGCCTGATGAGACATGAACAAAACCCAAGCAGATGCCAGGAGGCTTTCCCTAAGGAAGGAATACACTTTATCATTTGACATTCATTTTGCACTCAGGGAAGCTTAAAGAGGAGCCGAAACCACAACACTGAAATGGGGAGGGGATAGAAAAGTGGGAGTCAATTGCCAGCCCAGCTTTTTGCTCCAGTTGCAGGTTTATTTTCTTACTGATTAAATTGCTCATTAGCAGTTGTGTGCCCAGGGTTCTTCAGACTGGAAGCATGCTCCTGTCAGAGATATGGTGGTCAGGGGAAGAACAAGCACAGGTGGAGGCTGAGGTGATGAAGCCCTCTAACCTCTGTGAAACTGAGCTTTGGAAAAAGTAGAAAACATCACCTACAGTTACAGCAGTTTCTCCTTATTGCTTATCTTTAGCCCCTTATTCTTTACACATTGTTAATCCCATCTGTCAACTGAGTTGGGAAAAGCATAGTAATAAATCTGGGAATGAAAGTTGGTAATGTTCATCATACAGATCATGTATCATTATGTATCTGCATTTTACAGATTCTAGCTAACTAAATTTCTCTAAGACCTTTACAGACATGACTTCTTTATTACGTTGGACTTCTATTTGCAGCTATCAACTATGAAACAGTCCCAAACATGTCTGAAGTGGTTAAATTTTCTTGAATAAAATTGCTAAACCCATGAACTATTTACTGCCATGCTGGTAGCAACTTTGTAAAGAGACATAGTAGTAAATCTGTGACTTAGCAGGTTCAAGGGCAGATGACAATCCTATGAACTAAGCTATTCACTGTTATGAATCAACTAAATGAATTTTTCTGGTATTTGATAATGCTGAAAACTCATTCATTTTACTCAGGAGTAGATGAAGGAATTGGGAGAACTTTGTAGTTAATGTATGCCCAACAGAATTAAAATGACAGTGCTGGCACAAGCTGTGACAGCAGCTTAAACTATCATTCTTAGAATAAAGTAGTACACATTCATCATCTGTGCTACTACAGCTTGTTCGATGTTTTATTCAGGACATAACACAGAACTGAAAGGTTTGAGTTTTCAGTCATAATAAGATATATCCAGATTGACCTGTTGGGTATCTCCATTTATGTTTCTCCTTCTGGTGTGGGTAACAAGGGAAACTATATAGACAACATTTCCTACATCTTCCTTTTCATTTTTTGTAATCTTGCTTTTCTGTCTGCAAGACACTGCTGGGGTTAGACAAACATCTGTTGGGAATGATTTAAGCACAGTTGATCCTGCTTGAGGACAGCAGGACCGGCTAGTTGATCTCTTAAGTTACACCTAGTCCCATTATCTTCCACTCTTTTTGAAGGGAATAACACTACAGGGAAATGACACTGCATGCTGAAGGTAATTACCCTGAGTAAAATCCAACCTACACGAAAATGTATTAGCAATCAATAATTACCTTCAGGGAGTATGTACTTTCAGACAACCCATTAAATACAATCAACATAAAGTTACGACCCTAAAAGTTTTGGGGTTTTTTTAAATACAGGAAAATAAAATGTGTTCTTTTTTGTGGTTACTTGATCTCTTTTGTTTGTTTGTGATCTGAACTAGCTTGATATTATTAAGGGAAAAAATCATTCATATTTAAAAGAAAACATGCAAATGACAAAGCATGAAAGAACCTTAGAGTTCCTCATAGTTTGTGTAAAGAATAATTTTGCTAGGAATAATTGCTGCATATAATTGATGATACGTTAAAAAAAATTAAAATGCAGTCATGCGAAGACCAAGATGCATGTGCAACTTTAAATATGCAAGTGTCCCTCTACACTCAGGAGTTATCAAAGAGAACTTTTCCCTTACTTAGAAGTTAAGCACACAATTAAGGATTTGCAAGTTCAAGGCCCTAACATACTGTTCATATGAATGCTGTCCTTCCAGTTACAACATCAAATAACAATGAGTTAAATCTTTATATGTCTAAAATGTTTGTATTGCATAAATAATTACTGAGAAATTGTTTGTTTGGAAGCACATTGCAAATGTACCAATTAATTTTTAATGCCTGTAGTTAAGCTCTTCCACCTTCAGAATATATTGTGGCAAGTTTGAATTATCCTGGAACAATTTCAGAGTACTGCCCCGTTACTAAGATGTTTATTAGGACAGCACTGCCTGGTTTGTGTTTAGGGTGCGAAGCTACGAAGGATGTTAAGAAATTGATGACTTATGTGCATCTCCCATAAATATTTCCAGATTAAGAGCCATACTCAATTTACCAGCCATTAACACTTGAAGCCGCAACTTCAATTACTCTGTTCTCCATCCACAGCAAAGGCAAGGGGACAGAAGATAAAACCAGCAGCAGCTAGACCCAAGTTCTCTGGTGTTTACTATCTGGGGGTGGGTGGGTGGGGAGGAGCAGGGAGTAGAGATGGCGAAATATGTTAATCCTACTTGATAAAAAAAAAGAAATGATAATCCAACTACAGAAAATCATAGGTAATTTTATAATTCCCTTTCTTATCCCTTTGCTTTCCTTCTAAAACAGGCAGTAGTTGCTGAAAGGACAGGCAGCCTTTGCAACCCAGTCACACTTGTGAGGGAAAAACACCAAGGGCTGAAGCCTATGAAAGCCAGATGTCATGTACGGTTGCCATCCACACTGATGTAACTCAGAGCTTGAGTGCTTATATTCCCAGAAGTATGAAAGCCTGAAATCTGAGGATGAATTTAGAAAGCACTGAAGGGGACAAATGCACAGCCAGCTCTGCAGCCATGGCACGTGTATAGCTGCTTCTCAAATGTTTCTGTTCTGTTTCCTCTGACACATGAGAGATGGGTTTATACGTTTGGACACACTGTACTGGAGGACTTGAGTAAACTTAAAGAATTCAGCATTTTACTCTGTCCCTAAGAGGTATTGAAAGTTAATTAGGAACATGGAAATAATTTCCACATTCTCTTTACAAAAAAAAAAAAAAAAAAAAGAAAAGAAAAAAGAAAAAAACCCTCAGAGTTTTAGAGGCAGAGCAAGCCACTATTTGAACTTTCGAGGGTAAACAAACACATGAGAAATCCATCACTGCTAAAGGGCTGCTAACAGCAGCCAGCTTCCCCCACCCTCCCTGTATATCTAAGCTTTCAGGAAAAAGTGAAGCAGGAATAATGACCTATATGATCCTCCTGGGAACTGTCCTTCCCTTCTCCCCCCACCCCCATTCACTTTTCACCTCCTTGTTCCATACGGAATGAAATGCAGGGCCTGCAATATTTTAAGTATGACAAAACTAAATTATTCTAACATTAAAAAAGTAAGCTGTACTACTGCTGCAGCAAGTAAACATGGCCAGATCTTCAGTTCCAGTTCCACAACTGGCTCCTGGTTTCCATCTGAGGTATCTGGAGAGTCAGCAGGAAGCATGGCACCGCACAGATGGTCCCACAGGATGTGTGGCAGCTTCTGCTCATCATTCTGCAGCGGTTCTGTGGGTCCCACAGGATCTGTGTGCAGCACTCCAGGTGGGAGAGCAGCCAAGTTCATCTATGAAGAGTGCTTATTCCCCTGAACTGCTTCTGGGTGTGTACCTTTTAAATTGCTGTTTCTGCTTCTTCCTAAACATGCTAGAAAAAAATGTCTCTCTGGAGGTAGAGCTGTCCAGCTAAGGATTCCCAGGCATTTTCCTGTGCGTGTGCATCAGGAGAAAGGCATGGTTACATCTCACACAGACACCAATGCAAGGCCTGACGCTTGCTAACTATAGTTCAGCAGCATTTTTATTTCACAAGGGAAGTTTACAGATTTATTCCTGCCCAGTGTTACTTTTCACCATACAGAACTGGTGAGAAACAGGTAAAAAAATTTTGACTGGAACAGAATTTTTTAAAATAAGTCACAGACGTTTTGAATTCCAAAACTTATGAATTTGAAAGAGACTGAAACAATTTCTGAGAATTTGTGGAGGATGGAAGAAAGCCACCCACCCAGAAGACTGGAAAAAAGCGGACATGGTCATTTTCCACACAGAGGTACTCCATCTGAGGATGGCAGGTCATACACTTTGTAAGAGTGTATGACCTGTAAGAGTTCACTTCAGGATGGAGAAGGTGCATTCAAAGCAGCATACAGGAGTGAGTTAAAAATAAACAGCCTGGAATCTGAAGCTTCAAAGATTTTCCGTTTATTGTCTTCGCTTCTATTTTGGCA
The DNA here is from genome assembly GCF_015220075.1 of Falco rusticolus. NCBI lineage: Eukaryota > Metazoa > Chordata > Aves > Falconiformes > Falconidae > Falco > Falco rusticolus. Next base: position 5,699,329 of record NC_051195.1, read on the forward strand.
GGATATAACTTAGAAGCCACCCAAAACAGGAATGTGCCAGCAGTCTCAGGAGTAAGGCTAAATAAAAAGTAATTGCCTGAGCTCGTGCCCATCTAATACATTTCCTGAAACAGGAATCTTATGAATCCCTTCAAGCTGACTCATCTGTGTAACATTCATCTCACATGAGTTACAATTTTGCATGCTGAAGTATAAAGCTGTTTTAATCAGCTAGAAGGTAAGTCTAAGTGTTGTTGGTACTCACATTTTTCAAAGGAACCCCTAAAGAACTGCAGCTATACTATTTTCAAGCAACGCATTTTGCAAAATGTAAATTGGTCACAGAACAGTATAATATGACTAATACTAAAATAAAATAAAATAAAATTCAAGACTGCACTTGCCAAAGACAAGCCAAACCACCAATATTCAAAATCCAAGATAGGAGACCCCACTGCACGGTCTCCATTACTACTGCTGGCCCATTGGAACACCAGTTTGGATAGCTTAATGTGGTGGGTGGGTGACAGTAGAGCCTTGTGTTAATCAGCTGTACTCAGTTCATTGTTTCAAACCACATCAGTGTGTAACTACTTGCTTCTTCAGTTAACAAAGTCTTCCAAGAGGCTATATGCAAAAAGCGCTGATGCTAATGTAAACCATCACACACCGCATCTCAGCTCCAGTGTTCGTTAGTTTTCCATTCCTGGTTAATACTCCTGTACCTGCTTATAGCTGGAGCCTCAACTTTTGCCTCCACCTAAAATCCAGACCCAGAGAGAAAAAATTATCTGGCCCACTTCTCTGTCAGAAAAGTTCTGGCTTCAGATCAGACTCTATTAACCAGTTATCCCTACCATCACTACAGTAGGAAGAAGAGACATACTTGCTATTTTGCAGTTAAAAAAGAATATTTTGAAAACTACTATCCTGAGTCCTACAGTATGCTAAAGTCTCGTCACGAAGAATGGCACGTTTTGGAAAGGAATAGCATAGACACAATAATTTAAGGGTTAAATTGTATTACACCAAAGTCACCAAACAAACAAAAAACCAGAACGTGCTTATAAGTTTTGCAATGCATTTAGTAGATTTCTGCATTCTCAAAGGAGACTCCACCAGTAAAACAGGCCACTCCTTGTGTTAAAAGCCATGGTCATGTCTTCAGCCAAGACCTTGTAGCTTTGTTTCCCACAGAGGCCATTTTTGATGGCAGGACTGCCCAACCTTGCCCACAGGATGAAGATACAAAGGTCCATCCGTATGTAGATGCAAGACTGATGAGAAATTCTAGAAGTTTCAGGTCAAATATTCAGGTGATGAGGCGCTGAGAAGTTTACCATGTCCTTCCAGTACTGACAATGATACAGATCTGTCTGTGGGCTGTATTAAATGGTTTCCCATATCTAAGCGACTAGAGAAACTCCAAGCTCATGCTTTCTCCTTCGCAACACCAAAACCCACCCAAATTTTGCATCCCTCTTCTTTCCTAGCTGTGCCTGCACATGCATTTTATCAAGAATGGTTTTTACCAAATGGTTGGGTGAGAGCAACAAAATCCTGCTGCATGTATGAATACAGCTTCATTCCTGGCTGCTTGATACCATTTTGCCACCTATTATTTTTTTCTTGGAGATAGAAGTAGAGGAATACCTTCCTCTTGTTGATCAGGGTAAAAAAACCTGCCTTCCCTCAAAGTCTCCTCCTTGATTTTATATATTTTGAGCTTTATAAATAAACCAAACATCACAGAAGTGATGGAGAGCTATTTCCTCAGGGCTCTTGGGTGACGCCCTTCTGATTTTGTGTACCTGAGTTCCTTACCTTTCCACAAATGAATACAGCAAGAATGTCAGTCTCTGCATACTTCTTGCTGCTTTCTGGCAACATCTAAGAATCTCTTGCTCTTTAACATACTACACTGTATATTCTATACTCATATTGCAGGTGCAGAAAATTAAATTCAGATACATTAGTAGTTTGATAAGGTTCACTCCTGGGAGTTAGTGTTAGTTCAAGGAGTTGAACTTTTTTTTTTGTTTGAAAATTTCATTTTCTAAAAAATGAATTTTCCATTGTGTTTCACAGTGGCACTCCCTATCAGACTCCTCGTGGCTAGTTAGAAGGCCCTTTATAGGGAGCCATTGCAGAAAGCTGTGTACAAATCTTGTTTAAAATGTGGACAAGAAAGTAATTGTACAAAGATGCTTTCTGAGAAACTACAAGAAGATACACAATTTAAGCCCTCTGAGGTGAATTCTGCTGCTGCTGCATTAGCAGGATAGAGGCAGTATGTAAGGCAGGCCTTGGCAGTTGATGGAAACACTGTGTTAGGTGAGTGCTGGTACAAATGCTGTCAATCAGAGGGTGTACAGGTGTTGCAGTTCTAAGTACATAGTCTAATACCTGTCATTTTGCAGTTTCACAAGCAACTCTAATTTGCAGGAATGTTAGTCCTGATAGGCCTATAGTAAAATTCAGCAGTTAGTAATACTCATTATTTCTCTCTAACTTTTTTCCTCTTCCCATAATACAACTTTTATACCGATAAGAATAGTGGAAAGTAACTATTTGACTGTCACAAATCAGAATGCATCACGTTTTAAGTAGCTTACAAGAAATGTATATTTTCTTCAGTTAGGACAGCATGGCTACTCACTATTACACACACATACAACACAAATGTTATGCACAGAACTGTTGAGATAAACTAGAAGCTAGAGGATACATGCAGTATTTGTTAACTGAAATAACAGATTAACAAAATATGCATCTAAAATTCTCACCCTGTCCAAGTTTATATCACAATTCCAAACTCAATTTTTTCTAACTAGTGTGAATGACATCTATGGCTTTCCTCATTTGACATGAAAATGGAGACACACTCTCAAAGACATAAGGAACTCATCCAAGGAAGAGCTGTTTCAGGTATAGACCTGGTGCTGGAAAGTGATCCCACATTAGAAGAGAGAGTCATACATCTCTGTGAAAGAAGCGCAACATTTTGTCACTTTAACCTTCAGCCTTAAATACCTTTATCATTGTAAATTAACCTTGCAGTCTTAGTCTTACTCAGACTTCATTATTTTCAGTAGATAATTAAGATGTTCTAGTTGCAGGCAGAAGTAAAATTAATAGCAAATATCTTCCTCTGTGTGTACTGAAGCATGACAATCTACTGAATGGTAAGAGCTGCACAGCCCAGCCAAACTGTCTCTTCCAGAAAGGAAGCTGCTTTTTCTTGGTAAATCTTTTCAGATTATGTCACGTCTTTAAATTTCCCTGAAATGTCCTTGATGTGGTCAATAATATCTTAATACCTGCATTTGGACTTAAACTGCCACAAACTATTGCATATCAATAATTTTAAAATAAAACAGAAAGAACAGAACAGAATCAAATCAAATAGAATAGAACAGTATATGGAAGGGGACCTACCATGATCCAACTGCCTGACCAGAAGTTAAAGCATGCTGTTAAGGGCATTGCCCAAATGCCTCTTAAATACTGACAGGTTTGGGGCATCAACCACCTCTCTAGGAAGCTTGTTCCAGCGTTTGACCACTTTCTTGGTAAAGAAAGGATTAAACTTCATAATTTATTGTAGAAAAAGGAGAAGAGTTTATTTCCTGGGACAGCATTAACTTAACAGCATTTTAAATATTTTACTTGACTACTGTTTGTTCTTGTTTTTAATTTCTCAAGTTTACATTTTTCAAGTTTACATTTTTCAATCAGCGGCAATCAGAAATGGTAGCCAGCATGGGTGGAAACAGAAAAAGGCCCAAATCACACATACTCCACTTGAAAAGGATGTGGCAAATCTTTCTGCAGTGACTTCTCCAATCTTAAAGAAAATTTGTGAAAAAACTTAAAAACATACCCACGGCCTAAAAATCCTACATGTTTATCAGCAAGTTACTGCTACTCCTTTGAAGCTGTATTTTTCATTCTATCCCAGGTAACACTGATGATCTGGAAAGTATTCAGCCCTATGTTAAAATCGTGCTGGTATCAGAGAATTTCTTCACTGCAGCAGGTGAAAACCCTAGTAGCATGGGAAAATTCAGGCATTCAAGTAAAAAGTATTAGTGCTTCAGAGAAAATACTCCTTTTGGGATATTTAATAAAATCCAGATTATGTTACCCTCTGCCATCCTTAATAGCACTGAGGAATACCTTAACTCTGAAAGTAGTCCTATGTATTTTTATACATACATATATATGTATATCACCAAATCAGGTAAATTTTAAGACATTTAGAAGAGTGCAATGCTAATAAATATTAGCTGGGTTGGTGTTTTGTAGTAGGGTTGTTATACAGAGCTGAGCACAGCATTTCGCAATTGTTTACAATTACATCTTCACAATTATACATGACTACAAACGACTGTTCAATGTTTCTCTTTGTCAGATGAGAGTTTATTAGTATGAGCAAAAAGAATAGAAAGTTTAGATCAAGGGTTACTACAACAGCTGAAGTCTTGTTTATAGTTATGCAGTAAGGCAAGAAAGTCAGTTTGGTAAGCAGTAAGTAGTCTTGTTTTATCAGGTTATTTTGAAGACTGCATCATCATCATCCATCAGGATGATAGATTTTGAATATCAGTTACAGGCAAACAGAAACTTAATGAACAGCTCCCAGCTGTCAACAGCAGCAAGGCTTCAATTCTATTCACAGGAAGGAACTTGATTTCTTACCTTGTAGGTCCTGGAATTGATGGGGATATGCTCTCATCATGTTGCACAGCAGCAGGAAGAAGAATAGGGATGTCCTGACCTCCAGATCTTTCTGTGCTGTTTTCCTGAGGGGCCCTTTTTAAACCATGCCCATTACCAGGAGGTTGGTCTAATTCTGAATCTTGTAGAGAGCTCTAGAATGAATGAAAAAATAACCCAATTTAAATAGCTACTGCTGTTTTTGAGACTACATAAGCTTGAGGAGTTTTGTTCTGCCCATTGACAGAAAACTCCTGTGGTAGATTTCACTACTTCAATGGAACTTACAGGTTCCAAAGGCAAGCCATTTTTTTTCTTAACTACAGAAAAACAGAAGGAAGTGGTTGAGCCAAAAATAAGTACTAGGAAAAGAAGGGGGAGAGAAGAATGCAACAATTGTTCTAAAGCAGCCAAGGCCTTTACTGACCCAAGGAGGGTATCATCTTCTCTTTTTCTAAGCCTGGCAAACGCTACCTTGCTAAGCAAATTTAAAATGAGAGAGTATGGAAAAAGGCTATAAACTTTGACATTCATAATATTAGCAGTATCTTTGGAGTCAAGTTGAAGATAAAGCCAATGTCAGTCAAGACCCAGCACTTGAATCCCAGTCCAGATTCTCTCTCTCCCACTTCAACAAAGCTCAGAATGCCTCTGAACTGCAATGGAAGGCCTGTTTCTTCACCATGTTGCTTTTCTATAATAACTACTACACGAAATGCTGCAGTTTTTGTAGTGCTAGCTACGGAAATGCTATTACACAAATATGGCAATGCTTCATCACCTCTTCTTAAAGGTGATGGATCTTCATCCATGAAGATAAGCCTTTACATGTCTGTAAACATGACTCTGGTTTTTTGTTTTGTTTTGTTTCTCTTGCAAACTATTGGTTTTGCTCCAGGGAAGAAGAGAGTCCTGTGCAAGTGCCGGGACTGTCACTTGTTGTGTGTCTGCAAATCCCTGTGGTTCTACAATACTCCTATGGGGCTGCTTACAACAGGTAGTGGCATCTTCCTGGTGATTATTATTTTTTGCAGAAGTATCTTCAGAAGGCAAAAAAGAACTGGTAAGAGCTGCTTTGAAGAGTAGCTGGGGATGTTCTTCAAGTACAACAAAAGAACTGGCGAGAAACAATTAAGTGTAAAGCAAAAATAACACCTGAATGAAGAAGCTCTGCTTCAAATCCTCTGGCACATCAAGCAATAGTGAAAGAGAAGGAAAACGGCTTCATCGGATCACCCTCAACATACAGGCACTGTTATTTTAATTATTGACTGTAACTGTAAAAAGCCTAAGGCACACTTAATGTAAAGACACATAAGTGTACAGACTGACAACAGGAGAACTGCTTCAGAATGATGTCATAGATGAAAAGCATAGTACACAATTCCACCTGATCTCTTGGGCTTTTTTACTTTCAGTTTTTAGGTTTATTTTGTTATAGAAGTAGTCAATAAATTGCAGAAAGCTATTGTTCACAAAATTACACTTCTGGACATGAACATGGTGTGCTTTCATACAACCAAAGGCTTCTTGTGTTCAGAGCCAGGAGTGAGGGACACCCGGTGGACACAACAAGCCCATGTAATGAGCAATTGAAAAGGTCAGGGCATACTGAAAATAGAAAAAGACTTCCTTTAGACTTAAGGCAAATTTGATTAACTCTCATATCCTCTGCCTTCCCCTGGAGGAACCCCTTCACTACAGCTTTGTTTGCAGAAGTCTCCTTTATCACACCGCTTTCCGCTGGGATAGACCAAGGGTTCTTGGTTTCATGATTATTAAGCACTTACCCAGCATGTGCTGACATCTGGCATTTGGAATATTTATTTAGCTATAGATGTTGGCCCCAAAACCACAGTATACAGCAAAAAAATACTAGAACATCAAGATTTATACAAGGAAATTTGTTTCTTCCAGCCAGAAAAAAAAAAAAAAAGAAAAAAGAAAAAAGTAGATCTTACCTAGCTGACAGGGCTCTGTTTTGCTTTTGATGCTATGTTTTGGGCAGCTTTGCTTTTGTTTGCATGAGAAAGTTTGCATGGAGAGTTTATTTCAGTACGTAAATATGTGTGCAGAGAGAAAGAACTATGAAAAAATGTGTTATTACATTACGAAGAAAAAAACTCAATAAACAAAACCAGTGACTTCTGGGGCCATACATGATCGTGCTGGAGCACGTCCATGGCCCAGTTGCCACTCACAGACTACCACTATACCCACACCCCAGAGCCTACCCCACTTGCCAGTTAGCCTTTAGAAAACGAAGGAAGCCAAGGTGGGGGTATTTGTATCTTGGCAGAAAAGGAACTCCTCCAACTAGATGGGCCCAACCCCAAGAAGAGTCAGTCTTCAGAGCATGCACTGGCCTTGGCCCACCAGGGAAGAAAGACAAGAGCAAGGCAGCAGGTTGGTAAACTCACATCAAGCCCTGCGAGGCAGCCATGGTAGCATGCTCTTACTTGGTCAATGTATCATGTCCAACTGCAAGAGCTATAGTTGGATCAGTCTGGGAGGTGGGCCAAAAATGAATGCCTCACAGTAGCAGCCAAATTAAGAATAATTTTTAGGCCACTTGCAGACAAAAATGACCTCTTTTCCTTTCCCAGAAGGGCAGGGAGGGTAGGGAGAACCACACAAAGAATCCCAAGAAATTAGGCCAATTTACAAATTTGTCCAGATGCCTCCAGCAGTTGGCAAGAGCAGTGAGAACCAATTCCTTATTATTCCTTCTTTCTACTACCACCATCTCAAATTTGCTCCAGCTGATTTGGATGCTAGGCAGGAGGAATAATAACTCACAGCTCTCTTCAGAAGATGAAGAGCTACATGTTTGGCCTCCTTCTTCTGAAGCCTCTGTCACCTTTCACAGCAGAAAGGAGCACAGCAAATAATTAAGTCATTAACTTACTGCACTTACATGCTGCACACTTAGTACCCACACATTGCTTCTAATTAATTTCTCTTTCACAAGGTCAAATGTTTAACTCAAAGAGCTCCTTTAGGTTACAAACCTCTGTTCTACTGACCTGCAGTCATCCCACTTTTGGAGCCACAGCATAATAGGGATGCCACTTGTGCACAGGTCTCTAAAATAAAACTCCTTTCTGTGCAGAGAACCAGTATCCTTTGGATTGCCATCCACCAGAGCCATTAATCCCATGAGCCACATGATAACAAATACTTAATCAACAACACGGGCTCCATTACGGCTTTAAAAAGAAACACTACTAATCAGACTGTTGTATAATAAACCCAAAGGCACATTGCCACCAAAGCTCAGAGCGCTAACAAATACAAGGAGACCTAAGTCAGTGGTTACATCTCCTAGGTACTTAGAAGCCATCAGTACAATCAGCTCAGGACAATTTGAAACTGTAACATGGAGTCAGGCTCATTTGTCATTGGCTCCCTGAGTCTGGCACTCCACAAAACACTTTGGGGCCAGAATAAATTTGGTTAAAATTTGCTGGATTTTACTTCTACTGTTCATCCTCATAATTCACAAGTTAACTATATCACAAAGACATTTAAGTGCCTGCTATACCTGAACACTTCATCTTATCAAAACTAGGATGTTCCCATATTAGATGCAGGGGAGCACCCATGTCCCAGTGATTTTATCAGCTGTTACACTAGGTCTTAATATCACACCCTGGGAGGGGCAGATTGAGAAGGCAAGTAGAGTGATCACAACAAAACAGGGTAGTCACGTGCACTGTTTTGAAGACTACTTTTAACATTTTCCATAGGTTGTTTGGGGGGTTGGGGTGCTGGTGGGATTTTTTGGTTGCTTGGTTGGTTTTGACTTTTTTTGGCTTTTAAATAGTTTTGTGCTTTCAGTGATCTAATATTTTTATGTTTAAGAAGTTACAGTTCATCTCCCAGCCATCCCTTAGCAACTATCATTGGCCACAGAAAAATCTGACTCTCATTCTTCCACTTCCAAACATGATCAAATTTAACCCACATTAAAACAAACTTTGCAATGTTGGAGCGGAGTCTGAATTGTTGACACTCTTCTTTCTTTACAGGCTGTCAGGAAAAGCAAAGTTGCCCGCTTACCTAGTAAGGCAAGAACACACATGGCCAGGAAAGTATATTTTCAAAAGACGCTCAAAGGAGGATTTTAACAATAATCTAAAATAAGTCTTGATGTAGATATTTAAATGTAAAAGGAACTATTAATATTCCAAGATACAGGAAAGCTTGATGCATTGGTCTACATTTAATGTATTAATTTAATCATCATAAAAGAATATGCTCTGTGAATCTGTGCCAGCCAGCAGAGAAACATAATTCAATTTCTCCATTTTTTTCAAATTTAAGCTAGTTATGCAAATCGAGTGTTGAACTAGCTTTGCAGAGCATGCTTTTATTTTTAATTAACATCTGTGAAAACAATTAGAAAGACTATGTTTTGTTCACAAGCATCATCAGAAAGCTGCTGCTAAATAAATTACTTTTGAGGTTTCAACACAGCCTCTAAAGTGATTTACTATAGAAGCCTGTAGCTAAGTTTGCTCTATATTCATTTCAAATGTAGTATACTCCTTTTTGAAAAGGATTCTGAGATTATAAAAAGTTATTTTATTGAAAGACTTAAAGAAACAATTATATTAAGAACCAGAATACAGAGGTTCTCAGAAGTTTTTTTCTTCAAGCCCAGGTTTAATTAAAAAAAGAAACAACAAACAAACCAAGTTTGTCAGAGAGATTATAAAAACAACAGAAGGAAAACTAAACAGTTTACAGGGTTTTTTTTTTCATTTAAGACAGCATACTATTTAAATGAATAAAATAAAACTGATTCTCCTGAAATATGCAATATAATTTGCATTAAACCTTTCCACAAGCAGTGGACTCTGCAAGAGCACAAAGTAAATCTACAGGATCACTTCATTTGCCTGATGACTTTGAACAGGAGCTTAAAAGTTTAAAAAAAAAAACCCAAAAAAAAACCCAAAACAAAACCAAACCAGGAGAACTCCATTAACACTGTAGCCAAAAGGATTATGTGTCCTGTGCTGCTGTACTCTGGCTACAGTTATCATGCCAGAAAGAAATTCCTTTAATGCTACATGGGAGCCTGTTGACAGCTCGGCTCCCAAAACACTGTCTCTCCCTTCCTGGTTCAAAGCCATAGCAACAGCACTAGGCAGTGCCACAGACTTGTGTTACAGCAATTCAAGAAGCCTCGTGTTTCTCAACAAGCCACCAGACTCCTGATCACAAAGCACAAACTGGGTCTGGATTTAAAGCCTAGCATTCACGCTCAAGCCCCTTCAAATAAGTGAATTTCATTTGATTCCCCTTTCTCCTTTCACTCAATAAAAGTTGCTGCTTCCTATTACATCTGCCCTCTGCAACATTCCTCCATTAAACACGCATCCTTTTATAGCAGTTGCTGGAACATGCCATAGCTCTGACTAGCTGAAAGTAAACTTTGAAAAGTTACACTGAATTTCCATTCCCTCCAACTCCCTCTGGTTACCGGGGGGGGGGGGCGCGGGAGGAAGCTGGAATGATCCTTTACAAGTCTCAATCAGTAAACCAGAACTTACCTTTTATATTTCTCCATATCTTCCACTAAAAGTTCAGGGTTTTTTAATAGCTTTTTTTAAAGTCTGCCTGCTCTAAGTGTTGACTGTTCACTCCCAGGTGCCTCCTTCTCTGCAGGCATGGGAGCAGGCAGTGGCGGTGCAGGTGAATGCTGGGACGCAGAGCAAAGGTCAGCCCTGTGGCACCTGGGCTCCAGTTTCAGATCAGCTGCCAAGCTGGCTGAACTGGGAGGACGGACACATGGTCCCCGTTAGGGGCAGTTGGCCACATGTGCCCTCAGTCAAACACCTCACACGTGTACGGCTGAGCAGGCTAGCATCAAGCAGGAAAACATGCACATGGAGGTCTTTGGAAAGGTTTCTCTGTACTGCTTTGCAGCAATTGCTCATTTTGCTGCAGGACTGGTTGCAGAGAAAGGGACTGAAAAGTTGTTCATCCACAATCTCGATCAATAGGCTGTTCTTTGTTATTTTTGTTGTATTTCAGCATTAATTCTGTTCCTTGGAAACAGAATTGAGACACCAGAAAATGGCTTGCTGAGATTCTTAAAATTATCAAGTTTAAGAGTTCCTGAAACAGTTCCTGAATTTCCTACTAGAAATCAATACCAATGAAATATGAATAACACAGTCTATGTCACAGAAGTGGAAAAAAGACTAGTTTTAAAGGTTACATTTCCTAAAATCAAAATTGCACAGGACACATAGTTGGGAAATCATAGTTTTAAAATGGCTGTCGCAATTTTTAAAGACAGAGCAGGTTTTAGGAGCTACCTTTTAGTTCCTCTGGCTTTTTATTTTTGTTGTTCTGCAGGTACAGTAACTGAGTAGCAAATTAGATTTTCCAGTCTTTATATTCTTGGAGAACCACCGTTTTTCCCTTATTTGAAGAAACTGTACCAAAATAGACAAAAATTAGATAGTGAGTAGATATTGCTTTAACAACCAGAACTTTTCAATCAAACCAGCAAACACTGGTCAGCAAAACTGCTGATCATGGGACAGTAACAAATTGGTACCTGACTTATTGGGCCAAGCTTGAACTCCACGTGACAGTTAAGATCTCAATAACTATACTAAAATTTGGTTTTATTACATTGCAAAGGAGTTAAATTCTGATCTTAATAAACAACTTGTGCAGGAACCTGCATTATTCAGTGCCTGCCCCTTGTTGAGAGCGGCTGGAGTATGGGAGTTTAGAGAGGGGGATGACCGTCAGGACCACTTTTTTTTCCCCCCAAACATCATGACTGCTTAATTAATTGGATGCAATTATGACATGATCAGATGCAAAAAGCAGACTCTTTCCTTAAGGGAAATTCCATACAGAATTTTGCAATTACAGTAATTTTTTTCTTTAATCAGTAATTGTGTAAAATGCTATTTGTTCTGGCTTGATTTGTCTCTCAGGAGTAAAATTTTAAGCTCATGCTTTTTCCGATTAAAATCCTAAAAGGGACAGGAATGCAAAAATTTGCATTTGGTGAAAGTTACATTTAATCTGCTTCTTACAAATACAAGAAGCAAAGTGTGATGTGGTAACAACAGCATTTGAAAAATTCTGGCAACAATATTTATCCTAAGTACCTACAACTTTTTCTTAGAGGAAAAAAAGGTGGCTTTCCCTCCTGAGAAATACCTGTGCTGTGAAGATAAAAATAAACAGTGGCAAGTGGTGGTGGGGTGTGTGTGTCTGTCCGTGTGTATTTTTATATATAGTCAGTTTATTTATATACAGTCACCATCTTATCCTTGGTTTAGCATTCTTCACAAAACACACAACTTCTAGCTACAGCAAGAGCAGTTCAAACCCTCAGGCTTCATTGTTTGTGTTTATGACCCTTCCAATCCACTGAGGGCACTAAGCTGTTTATCTTCAGAGCCTCATAATGTCAACATAAGTATCTTTTCAACAACTTGCTTCTATGTTTAAGCCTTAAGTTTGAACCTACGTAGCATGAGTTTGCACAGGGCTAAGTGAAGCATAGCTATGTAACTGGCTTCATGGTTCTTTTTAACCTAGTCTTTCCATCCGTTTATGTGATTTATGTTCAGGAGACAAGAATAACCTGTGAATTTTCTTTTGCAACTCCACTAGTCTTGCTGCAGCTTCTTATTTTACTTTGTCCCTTTCCTGACAGTTGGGTGAAGGCCTGATGAGTACCTACGTTATTTTCTTAAGGATGGCAAGTGTATGCGATACAGCAGGAGAGAGAGAATAAAATTGATGATCTTGGGGAAAAAAAAAAAATCTTCACCACATAACTTGCAATCGTCAGTCAATATAATTTTAGCTAGAGCAGCTTTCTGACTAGTGATTCTCAGCAGCTTAACAATGAAACACTTGAGAAAATACTGTTAGATTCATATGAAGTACTATTGGGAAAATCCACTCCAAGTTGAGTTCTAAACTCTGTTGTGCTCCCCAGTCAATAGAGTTTGCTTACCGAGCAATTTCTAACTGCCCCTGTCTGTGGAAAATGTAGGTCCAACATTTTCATACTATTTCTAAATAGAGAAATGTAGTAAATAATTATAGAAGCTCTTTATAAATACAAGATGTTTTTCCTTTTCATCTGTACTCATAAGTGTGCATTTCCCACTATAAATACTAGTAGCTTTACAGATGCGATGGCAATTTTAACCATTAATTCAGAAGAGAAGGAACAGTCTTCCAACCTCCTTTTCACTATGCTTTCAAATTAAGAACCCTGCCACAACTTTGAATTTTATTCTTCTTTCATCCCCCCTCCTTCATTCACAGGGAAGAACAAGTATACTAATTATTCATTGCAGTAAGAAGTGTCCCAGAATTTGCTGCATTTGCATAAATGGACATATAATTCTCTGAAAACAATGTTCTTTTTGTGTAAATTCAAGCCAGTACTTGGTATTACTCACCATAGAATACTGGACCAGTAGTAATTATCATTGGAAGTAAGTATTAATGAATATTGTGACTGGAGGTGGGCTAGAACTACATAAGCAGTAATGGGCACACTGGCCTGTAGCCATTGGCCATCGACTGTGGAGCATTCTGCTGCCCTGTGCATTCCTGATCTGCAATGGATGAAATAGAAGGAAAAATGAAAGAAAATAATTTTGAGATAAAAGTGGTGCATCATGGTGGACACAACAAACGCTAAGAAAAGCTCATGTAGGGTAACAGCATACCTCATTAAAATGCCATAGGCAAAATTATTATGCAGAAAACTGGGAATGTATTTCTATTCCCAATTGAATATAAACAATGGAATATATACAAATGTTATTGCACTGTTCAAAAAGTATGTAAACACACAGTATGAACACCAAAGCTCAGAGGAATTTGCCCCATTATCATCTGTGGGAATGAAGAGTGAAGGCTGGGAAGCTGCTCATGTGCCCAGTGCATTCTCTGCTGATCCCTATAATACTGGGATCTGGCAGAAAAGCCGTACCAATTAACTAGTTCCGTCATTTTGCATAGACGTAAGGAAGTTGAAATATGGGAAAATAATAATGCAGAATATTAACTGCAGAATGTGCAGCAGATTTGTTCGTAAGAACTAAATGGAGAAATCCTAGCAGGAACACTGACGCTTGATGCTTCAGGAAATAGACTCTTCAAAAGTTGTGGCCTCTTTGGAAAGTATGCATGTGTTGAATATCTTACACATTTCACAGCAGAAAACAAGAACAAAAAAGATAACTACACATTAAGATATTTGTTTAAAAAGAAACAGACAATAACAAATGTGGCATAACCAGCTTTGGCTATTTACTTATTCAGAAAATATAGAAGAAAGGATAAAACAAAATATATAGAAATAAGTTATGTCTAACTGACTTTGAAATTCTCTTTTCAACTGTGGGATAAAATATGCACTGCTAGAATTTCAATTCAGCAGCAGTTTTCACCTTCAAAGAGCTTTACAATTACTTGGTAACTGACTTTAGTCACAAGAAAGGCTGTGAAAGATGACAGATCTCCAAGTGGCAAGAGTTAAAAACCTCAGTTAAGATTACTACATATTAGAAAATCCAGCCTATTTGAGCTTTAGAGAATTTTGTACTCATGTTTCCAATGACAGAGAGCTCTTTTTTTTTTAACATCCTCCACCCTCCCCTTCAGCAGATGCCCCTCTAGTAAATGGAAGGCCATGATAAAAACCAGCCATGAAAGGCAATAATAATCCTCTAATGCATAGTTATTTTGGGAGCTGGTCCTTGAGTTAACTGCACAAACCCCTGGAAGAGTGTGGGCATGGCTGGGGTGCAGAGCTAGTATGCTGGGCTCATGCTCCCTCACACAGACCACATGCCTCAGTCAAACTTTTTCGAGAACAGATTTGTTGGTTCTAGTCAGCTTGGTTTCATTTCTAAGTGTGGCTTTATTAGCTGGCATCTGTGCCCAGACTATCAAGAGGTCTAAGGCTGAGTAAGTGCGTAGACACATCTGTCTCTATGAAACTATGAGCTTTTTCTTTTTCTTATGGCTATGTAGATGATTTTTGAACATTTGGCTGTCCAGAAAAGCCAAGGAAAAGCCTGATGACAGACCTTGCCATTCCTCTGTGCATTTGGGTGAATAAAGGTGTCTAATGGGCACCACAATGGCTGAGACTGACACTTCCATGAACTGCAGTGCTTCTCATAGCTTCCCATTAAAGAATACCTCATTTACTACCCCTGTATTTTGCCTGCTAAAGGTTGGATCTCAAGGGTCAAACTGGGTCAAAATGTCTGTTCTTCTAGATTGTTTCTTTTTCAATTTAAACACATTTCTCTTCATGTGGAGTTTTGCTTTTCAAGGAAAATGCATGTCAAAAATAGCTTGTATTTAATTCAGCATAAGCCAACAAGCTGTGCCACTGACAGACCCTTGTTTGGAAGCAAGCTTTGCTATCTGAAAAGGGCCGGTTACAAATCTAAAATCTTTCAGCAGTTTGGACTTTGTGTACTGTTACAGTGAAACACAACATGGTTAGTATATGTAAAATCACTTTGTTAAGTATACTGCTGGCCCCAGCCTTATTTTATCCAAATATTATCTTTGCTCATTTTGACTAAATTTAGATTATATTTTCCTCAGAGGCTGATCTTTACAAGACAGATTGGGTATTTACTTTTTCTCTTAGTGTCTACTACATCCTTCATAGTAGCACATCTATTCCACAGACCTTCCCTCTTCGTAAATGAGTTCTAAACTTAGCACAGGCTCTCCCATCTTTAATGCAAACCATGTGTATGGCTTCCAAATGACTCAGCTGAGAGCTAGCGCTGTGCAATGGTGTTCTCTGATAAATACAAAAACAACTCATGTCAATTGGTACTGAATATAAGAACACCACCCACTGAGCTATTTTAATTGTGTTAGAGTTGGAAGGCAGCATGCAAAGGGGGTCAAATACAGACTGTTTCTCTAAAGCAGAGATTGCTATCAAAGAAAAAAGTTAAAAAAACAGATATTTTTTTTTTACAACTTGCTGAAAACTTAAATGAAGCTGCCTTGCAAATTTGCAGTCAGTGTCAAAAAACTCCAAGGCCAGAAGCAGATACATAAAAAGAGGAACGGCCAACCCTGATGCTAACATTTTGAAATGCAAACCATGCAAACCCATTTCATCATCCGCTACCTGCGGTGTTCCTTGGCTTGGTGGTATAAGGATGACTATCTGCCTTGGGAACTTCTGACTAAAAATGAATGTATTTAAACATTTCAGTGGCTGTAACAATGTTCACTATTCATTAAGCAATACTTTTTCAATAGCTGTTCAGCAGCTTAAGTGGCTTTTAAGATTTTATTAATACTTCTTGTTATTTCTCTGTTAATAGTGACTTTTAATGCAATTTGGATTTCTAGCATTTATTGTTTTGCTTTGGGGTTTTTTTGTGGGCTTTTTTTGGGTGGTGGTAGTGGTGGTATTTTGATTTAGCTGGTTTTTTAAAGTCTGAAAAAGAGAACAGAGCTTACTTCCCTTATTAGAAAATAAGAACTTATTAGATTTCTTAATTTCAATAACTTTTAAGTAAAGTCTTCTCAGCCTCAGGAGGCCTCCTGAATAAATATATTTGACTTTCAAAAACTTCCTAAGTGAAAGCTTAGATAGAGAAGAAATTCTCATTACTTACTTAGTAATGGGAACTAACATATTCCCCTCTTCCCAACCTCTGAAAAAAGTTAGGACCAAACCTTGGGCTAACTTGGCCTGAACAATTAAGAATTATGGAAGATTTTTCTTCTAAAAAATTCTTTATGAAAAAAATCTAACTTGTAATAGTGATTCCCTTGAGAGGGTCCACTTTGCATTGCACAAGGTACAGCACATCTGCTGAGACCTGAAGTGGAAGCAAAATGAACCCTAATGCATTTTGTCATCTACCATAATATATGGCAGGAGAGACAATGAAACATGTCCTGATATTTTAACTGTTGAAATCAATGAATTGCAATTTTTATTCAAGTTTATATCAACATAGTAACTTATAATGTAATTGTACACCACTACCCATAGCCATACAGGATCCCTTCATTTCAAGACTAAAAATAAATCACCAAACAACATGCACTGACAATGCACCCTTCTGAAATGGCTGTAAACTCCTGGATCAGCATACATTGCAAGGTCATTTCTCAACAAAAAGCTATTGTGTGTCAGAGCTCTGAGGGCACCGTAGGCATTGCCTGGCTCCCAGGGCCTCTCCCAACCCTGCCCATGGCCCAGGATGCTATTTCAGTTCTCCCAGGGACATCATCCCTAGCAATGCCATAGGATGTTGGTCTCCTGCTCAAGCACGGTCCTGCCCTGCCTGGCTATCTGCCCCCCACAGACTGCCATCCCGGCCCCATCTTGGCCTGTCCTCCTCAGGGACTTGCCTGATGCCCTGGGGCTGGGGCTGCCCCAGGCTGCTCCCTAGCCGTCCCCTGCCTGCCCTGCTGCCAGGCTGGGGAGGTGGGATTAGGCAGCCCTATTCTCCCTGTGGGGATCCTCAGTGGCTCCTGTCCCCCAGGGAGCAACCACCTGCATAGTGCCCTGACGCCATGTAGTAGCATCATTGCCAAACAAAAAGTTGCCTTCAATTATGATAAATGAGCCTTAAATATGAGTGTAACTGGGAGCAGAAGATAAATGTGGGATAAGCAACTGGTGAAACTGATTTCTGTAAAATTTGCTCTAGGCTAGTAGGGAAAGAAGATGCAATCACACTGTCACACTCACCTGATTTTCCACACTACTGTTCTCATTGCCCATTTTGATGTTGATGTCCAGTATCAAACAGCAATTAAAGAAAGATCACTGGAAGAAAAAAAAAGTTCTAAGTCTTCTGTAAAAAAAAACCAACAAAAAACCCAACAAAACCCCCTGGAAATTTTTGAGGAATGTCATCTCAGTCACCATATCAGCTGCCCCTCCTGACATTCAGTCCTACAAAGATTTAGAGTCATAAATCAGGCAAAGAACTCCTAATGTTTTTATTTCATAGTGTCTCTCTGCTGTCTTCCCCACACTGGCTCCACTTATGCTGAAACACACTCCTTGAAATAGCTTTATTACTGTTTCTGGATTATCCCATGTCATTTGAGCAGAAAGACATTTTCCTTGCCAAAGTTACTTTGGATGGACAGCCCATATGAAAATGTTATTGTTTTAACTGTATTCAAACTACTTTTATTTCTTGGAGATCCTGGGCTGAGCTGCATGCCCACATTGTCAGAACCACAATGTTAAACCTGACTGTTACTGTAACAGAAACAATTTCCTATAGATGCACTCAGCTTTAAGAAAGAGTAAATGATTTTTTTTATCCTTATCACTGGAATTGTAATCTGCTTTTCTAAGGCACTATTCTGCTTACAATATTATGACCTAACCACATTTTCTTTACACTTAACACAATCTGCCAACCTTAATTACTACTGGTTTTATACTAGTTCAACCCTAATTATTTAATTTCAAAAAAATCCTCTAAGCATTAGAACTGTAAACATCAGCTCTAGAATTATTATCTCCCCAGGCATCATTAATTTCTGTATTTTTTTTGAAAAGGATACTTAATAGTAAAAGTACATAATAAGAGATTCACTTATAAACATTTACTTTGCGTTCTAGATATTTTGGGACTCAGGCATTTAAATTCACTGTATTTTATTACTGGATAGGTGAAAGTTATACACACTCTTCAATTATTTTTTCCAAAGAATGTGGGATTGGTCTGCAGTATTTGTCAAGAAAAACTTCATTAAAGTCAGGCTGTAAAAGAAATATTGCACTTTGATAGGCAAGGAAACCATAAAAGCTTTTAAGGAATGTTATTACTTATTACTACAGTACACTTTTTTAAACTTGAAAGATTATTTTTCTTCACAGGAGGCTTGGAGAGAGAAAGAAATTCAACACTGCTTTTAAGCAATGCTGTTTGACTTTAGTGTCTTCAAGGGATATATTGGTGCTTGAACTCACTCCTGTTGAAATCACTGGGGCAACGATTGCCCTTTTAGTGATTAATTAGCAGCACTAGGTTTTATCTGTTGAGATTACTGCCAAATCCTCTACTGTTTTAAACCAGTACTGAACTAAATTGAAGACTGTATGTAATATTTTCAAAATCACTATTCCCCAAGTACAAAGTACTCCACCACGAAGTAGTGCACACACAAATCTTTTCAGACCCAGCTCAGTGAAATGTTCCAAAACAACAGATGAAGATTATAATATTTTAAGTGTATTGATATAAAAGACTATCATCACACTGTTAGATCAGCTGACTAAGGTTTCAATGCACAGGAGAGAAATAATAATTTTGCCATAGCAGTGTGCTTCCCTCAACAGCCAGCACATTTCCCTGGGAGTGTATATACTGGCATTTCTGTGCCGCTGACCTAATGAGCTTTTCTCTTCCCAGCTCTTTTTCTGTTTCCACAGACATCATGTGAAGACACCAGGAAATTTAAAGCTCTCTAAACTGTCCCCTGACAAGCACTTGCAGTAATAAGCTGGGGAATAAATGAAACTCTCCAAGTCCTAATGGAGCTGCTTGGTTTATTGAGGTGGGGTCTTGTACATCAGTTGTGCACAATGTAAATTTTGCTTATTAAGTTCTTAAATAGATCAGCCAGTGTATGACAATGCTGCTCTATTTTAGAGTAAATTCACTCCAGTGCATAATATACTCTCTGTGCTTATGCACCAACTCAGCAATACTGACTGTTAAGAAGAGCTACTGCTAATAGTGGCCAAATTTGTAATATTAAGTTGAAAGAAAAAAGTACCTTATTTCCTTATTAAAAATTAGTTTCTTATTAAAATGTATAGGAATCAAAGTAGAAAATTAAAAAAGCACAGCAAAAGTGCTAGCTATCACAAATCTCCACTAATATATCATATTATGTTGTCTACTTACTCTTTCCTTTCCCTAGAGTATGAAATTTCATAAGTCACACAATTCTTTTATTACCATCTGCTTAATAATGAAGATAAATGTTATAAATAGGGAATAAAGTCGTTATAGAGTCCCCAATAATGAGACAAGGGATAATAATCATGCATGAATTACATTGCAGAGTAGCTAAGATAATTTTTCAGATTACAGTGTTATTGTAATCCTTTTTACATACATTTCTAAAACATTTTCTCAATGCACAAGCATTACTTAGGTTGCAAACTACAAGCATTTAATCATATGTATAGAATTTCAAATAAACATTAAAAACATGCTAAAAATCCATTCATTAAATAAAAATAGGTTAACCAAAAGATAATATTTATAATCTTTCTAGACTATCTTTTATAATTTGCATGTCATTATTAAAATTATTTTAACACTACATATTTTAAAAATTGCTCACTAGTACCAAATTGGTCTGTTCAGTTTATAGAGACGTTTGTACACGTACAGTAAAACTGCTTTCCTGAAAGCAAGCAAACAAATGTTTAACTTTACACTTACATTCCAGGATTAATCTGGCAGCTTTGGGTTCACTGACACTTTTAGAGCATGTCTTCAAACCATTCCTTCCATCTTCACTTCACAAGTTTTCCCCTTATTCTCCTCCTACTTCTCCTCAGACTGACATGAAATGTAGGCTTTTCTTTCAGGGACCCACCTTCATAACCTGCTGAACAACCAACCTGCCTCCACCCCAGGCAAAAAAGAAAACAAGTTATACTTCCTCCACCCAGGCCTCCCACTGCTCCTGCAAGATCATTACGGCTCTGCATGTCATAAACTGAGTTCTAATGTTTTTCAAAACAGCAATTCCAGAGAACATAGATTTTGGTTAAAACACATTTCATTTCTACTGTTTCTTGCTTTATGGTATAAGCAATGCTTCTGGCACTATAGAAATTATGCAGTCAAACAGTATCAACAATACACTGAAGTTATGTATGTGCTTTCCAGGCAAAATTAGCATTGAGGGGAATATCTATTCAGCATTTTGTTTTCAAGTTTATGTATTTAAGTTTGTCTTTCATTTTCTCATATTACTTCTGAAAGCTCTCAAAATACCTGCTAACAAATGTTGATGTTCCTGTTCAGGTTATGCTGAAATAATTTCCCATTTAATCATCCTGAAGGGTGGAGACATGACAAAAACCCTTTGAAATGTGATGTTGCAAGAAGTACTGGTTTATGGGCAAGCTAATTGTTATTATTCTTATTGTCCGGTCCAGCAGTGCTTCCACAAAAGGGTGTTCAGAAAGAGGATTGATAACAAAAGACTGTGTTTATCATTAGTGGCAACCCCAAGTGATTAACAAGTTTCTGTAAACACCAGGGGTGCTTGTTGGTGGCACATGGCAAAGGAATTGTCAATTGTCAGTTCACTGCACCTTGAAGAGCTGCGAGGCAGCATTAGTGACTCTAGCATGGAAAATTCCTATCCGACATGAATAAGAGGCAGGATTTCATAGGTAGCTATACATTGTCTGCTGGCTTTCCTGTGGTTGTTCTCTGCTCCACAGAGTCTTGATCTACAAACATCAGGCATGTGAAGAGCTGGAGTGAACAGTTGCAAGGTCAGGGACTGCATGAGTAGCCCTGCCTTTTTATTCTCTTTATGAAGTTAGTGGTCCAGAAATCCAAGCCTCCAGCATTTTTATACCACCTTAAGCCACTGTTACTGATCAAAGAAGAATTCCACAGCTCAGAAATAAATTACCTGTATTCTCTGAGCTTTTTCAGGTTATAAAGTAAAGTACATGAGTAGATTTGGCAGTGTGAGTAATACGGTATGTGAAATAGATCTGGTTTATTTCAGATAAGAATTCAAGATGGAAAAGCCAAGATCTATAGTGAAGCTCAAAACCTAGAAGATGTGAAAATAGTTGTCGTATCCCCTTTTCCGTGGTCTCCCCAGCCTACTTCAGAATATAGAAAAACTAAAGTTCATCAAATCAAAGTTTTTTGTTTTCTAAGGAAAAGCACACTAAGAGGGCCATTGTAAAATTCATTGCCTATAGACATATTATGCAATGTTTTTGTTTAGGCTCTCTGCCATGAATTTAAGAACAGGGATCCTGTGGGAGCTCAGGAAAACACAAGCCTGGTAATATATCCTCACTTCTGCTAGCCACATTATTTGCTCATAAACAAAAACTGAACTTGTATTTGGTGCTGTTCCATTTCTGAAGCCAAGGCCTGAAAATGCCACAAAGAAAATGAAGAAGCTGCCCTGCAAAACAATTGTCTGGCACATACTTTGGTGAAAACAACCTTCTGGTAGTTCACCGAGTTCTGATTGTATATTTTTTTTATTAACATGTGCAAAGGAGAATCCCTTTGTTTGGCTAACTTGTGCAAGGTTTGCAAAGCCATGCAGACAACTTCTTTACTACTCCCAGAACCACAAGTCATGTGAAATGAGGGCAGCAACATACATGCTAACAGACAGCAGCCACACTCTCTGATCTCTGGACCTAGAACAACTCTGTCTGACAACACCGACATTATATCTTTGGGTCAGTTTTCTGACCTGACCCACTCTACATCTGAATTCAGATATGCTCAGGTCCTATCCCAACTATCCCAATCAGCACCTACCCACTGCAAGCTGTTCCCACCTATGCAGATGCTGCTCTTCTGCTCTGTTTCAGGATGAAGTAAAAGCAGTTTGCACAAACCACTAACTGTGAGAGCATTCCTCAGCTAGGGATGGGAGAAATAGTACTTACATCAGGCTGCTTTACTGTTATATTTGCTGGAATTCCCTTGCAGTTTCTCAATCACACTTCATGCTCATCCAGGGAGAAACTGTCTTGATCAAAAGAGGATCTAATCCAGGAGGACTGGAAGACTCAAACTAGGGGGAAAACACAGCTCAGACTTGGTAAGCTATGTACCAGGTTAATGAGTTAGGCTTTTCAGCAAGATCCAAATAATTTGTCACGAGTGATCAAAGTTAATCCTAGTAGTGTTTGGTATACTTACCAACCACGCACTACTCTGACATGGTAGTTTCTTATATACTGAACACATGGTACCTTAGGTATTTATATAAGAAAATTTAGTTTGAGCTCATTTTACTTTATGGTATAAATACTGCCAAAAAAGACAAAATACTTTTATGTTCCTTATTTTCACATTATTGATACTACACAAAGCATTACAAAGCATTGCAAAGCTCTGCTGAAGCACTGAGCATACCATTATGCACCAGCTACTCCCAATAAGTAAGAAGAAAGGTGGGGGGGTGTTCAGAATTTTGCTCTTCTCTGATCTTGATATAACTAACGCAAAATCATTCTTAGTTTCTGCATATTAGGACAATATCATAGAGATCTGCAAGAACAACTGACCTATGATAGTCCTTCAGCCCTTGTTTTCTAACAAATACTGAAAGAGCAAATATTAAGATCTGGGAGGGAAAATATAATCCTATAACAAGAGTTAGTAAACATGTAACAATTTAGAAGTGCACAACTTGATGGGAAAGGTGTTGCTTAGCAACATCAGCAGCTGGATCTGCTATAAAATCGTGATGTTACTTGGCAACAGAAAGCTGAGCTGGCCTTTTGTGAGAGTTGTGAAATAGTATTTAGCTGCCCTTCCCCCACGATAACCAGACATTCCCTATCGCAACCCTGAAGATAGGGTAGGACTGAGGATTTAAAAGACAGCCAGTGAGACAGCCCTGTGGTGCAGCCCAGCCCTGACTGATTCACTCCACTTAAGTATGAAGGAAGAGACAGACAGGGACTCCAAGTACTACTAAGAGACAAAGGAACTTTTTAAAAAAAACAGACTAAGAAAATTAAAAATTATTCTTCCAATTTTTAGTTAATTTTTAATCAGTATAACAACCTGGCCTGGTAAAATTCTATCTCTGGCACACTTCCGTTGCTTCCAATCACAGCAGTGCAGCACTTCATGGCACTTTTGCACCTCAGATGCCAGTGCACCATGGAAGTCTAACTGGCACCAGAGGTGGTCAGGCTGCAAAATCACAGAGTTGAGGGAGGAAGTGAAAAAAGAATTACTTTGCTACAGTGTGAAACCTGGAAAAAAACTTTGTGATCCAAAAGTATATTGACTTCTGATGAGGTTCAACCTCTTCATATAGCCAAGATATTTGGAAAAAAAAAATATCTTTGTATGCACAGTAATGAAATACTTTGATATGGTGGTGAAGTTATAGAAAGATGTGACCACCTTACTATGCATAGTACCCTTAGAAATTATTTTAGAAAGCAGTGAGAGACATCAAGTGCCTGCAAGACTTTACCTCGTTTTAGTCTCTGTACAGATAGTCCCTCCACCCTCCTTCAGATCTTTTAGTCTAAACATTCACAGCACAAAAGGTGTAGAAGACTATGCATATTTCTTTGGAGATTACTTGATTTGCCCAAGGTGAAAAAAAAACCACCAAGTGGCAGAACTAGGATGTCAGCACTGGCTTCCTCAGCATCCTCCAGCTGTCAAACTATGCTGGAATTTGAGTCAGTGTCATTCAAACCTCCATCAGGAGCTACCCTTCCTAAACCAACATAGATGCGCTAATTAGTTTTATTTTACATTCTATCTAGGAATATTTTCCCCATTAAAAAAATAAGTCTGTCATTCCAGCTTTTAACAGAACTTTCATAATACTATAGAGTTTCACACAATAATAAAAAATTATTCTTGAAATCTTAGGTGGGATTCTGTTGCCTAAAAGAGGTATCTAGTGTCACACTGGACATGTAGGGTATTCAGCTTCTCCTTTAACTGCCCCTCTGGAAGGCATGGGTCTCAGGTAAATTTTGTGTTTTATCTGCCATTCTCACAAGGATGTTCCCACCACTGTGGGGTGTCTAAAATGGTGCTCGCTGCCTACATCTGTGGCTCTGAATAAGCTTTCTCTTGTGCATTGAACATCAACTGTCTCAAGCACATATACATTCCCTTTTGTTTTCACTGATTGCAGGTGTCAATGCAGAGGACCTAGTCTTTAAAAGTGACACCAAAAGTATTTCATAAAATAGATATAATCAAAAAAGTAGCATCCAAGTATTGGAACACTGCTCTTTCCAAACCACATTTGTACTAGCAGTTTTGTACCAGATTCCATATGCAGCAGTTAAGGCTGTTGATCCTGGCAAAACTCACAGCTCTGTGCAACGGCACTGACTATCCACATGCAGTATCGGGCTATGGAGAGCTGGACAAAGGCTTCATATTTAAGTTCCTAACACCACAAACAGCTAACGGGGCTTGGGAGCTACAGGGAAAGCTGGCTGACATAGCTCACCTGGTTGGTCTGTGCCTATCATTGTGCAGGACTGCAAATTATTTCCTTATAATTACTGCCTGCCTTTTATATACAGCTGATTATGAAAAATATCTCCCCCATACTTGTATTATAAGATATATATGACTGTATATTCATGTCCATAGCCAACGTGGCAGACAGCACGTGTGTTTTCACACTCTAAATGCACAGTCATCCACTCAAAGTGAAGGATCCCTGTTCCTTCTCAAAGCTGAGACAGGAAGAACACTACTCTGACTTGGGGCAGTTTTGGAAGCAGTGGTGGGAGGTCTGAGGCAAAGGGTGGTTTTCCAGAACCTGCACCTGCTGGTGCTCTGCTACCCGATTGGGTCTGCCTGCCATGGTGTTCAGTCACAGCACTGGGGATGGTGGGACACAACTCAAAGGGACAAAAATCCATGTTATAGTTGAGTCAGAAAAGGAAATATAAGCAGGGGGAGGACCAGTCAGTTTAACACATCTTTAGAGGCATTAAATAAAGTATGGGAAGAATACCTTACAAGGTTGTCACAGCACTGTCAAAGCTAGCCAGCTGCAACAAGGCTTTTACCATCCCAGACCAGGTTAACTTCAATAAGTAGTTCCCACATCTTGCCCCAGCACAGCCACCAACCCCCCACAAAGTTTCTAAGGTTCCTCTACTGCCTGTGCTGTTCCTTCATCCTCTTCAGGCCAGCCCACCTTACTACTTGCCTCTGCTACATCCAGATTCTCTCTTCATCCAGGGCTCTCTCTTCCAGCCAGCCTCTCCTCATGCAGGCCCCCTTCTTCTCCCAGGGCCTCTCCTACATCCAGGGAACACTCTCCCCTCCCTCTGCTTCTCCTGATTCTCTCTTCATCTGCTACTTCTCTTCCGTACTCCTTAGAGCTATTTAACTACTTAGCAGGAACCAGCCACAGCTGCACCTTATCCACATCAGCCAGCCCACAGCTGTATATTATCAGTGTTAATTAACCTGCCTTCGTTCCTCTATAATTCCTCTACACAAGGTGAATTATTTTCTGCCTCTTTCCAGGTCCTTCCTCCTTTAAACTATATTCTTGCTTTCCTCTCTGTAGAGTTAATCTATTTCTTCTGTCTATGCATTCTGGTTTTTCTCCTCCCTTTGGCCAAGAGACTCAGTGGAAATGTATTTCCAGGGAGCCGCCATAAGGTCTGGTTTTCTGACAGCTGATGAGAACGGCAGAGAAGAGGCAGGGCATAAAGCTGCTCAGAAGGTAAGAGATTCCTTCCTTCTTGTGCTCCTTTAGCTGTGGAGTCTGAACCAGCTGTCAGCACCTGTCTCTCCTTAATTGTGGATGGCAGCAGTATTTCATCTCCCGCTTTCGGAGGTGTGTGTGTTGACATGTCAGAGTTGGCAGGTTGCAGCTGCTTTCTGGGCTTTATGCTAACACACCCTTCATACCCACACAAATATCACATGAGAGGAGGACTCATTCTTGGGCTTCTAGAAAGTGTCTAACACTAAGAGACTTTCCTTGTGCTGAGGGGAGAACACATATTGATTTTTTGTGCTGGCCCAACACAGGTACATAATCATGTAGACACGCTCACACACATACATACACATGTATATATTACATATTATGTATACATAAATGCATATATGCTCTACAGGTTATATCCTTCATCCTCAGTTAGAGACCATTTAGTCTGAAGCTGTGTTTCACAATTTCATGATACTTGTTTGATCACTGGGTAAGAATAAATTATAGTACAAACTCAGCTACTGAATATTTAGCAGTGAACAATATACTCACTCCAGAAGCGTTATGTTCTACCAGTAGTGAGGGCAGGCTATGGAAAAGAAGTCTCTCAGCAGAATTGCACCTCAAGACAACTTGTTAACAGACTGACTGGCATCGGGTTTCAGACTCTAGTCCAAGCAAGTATACTAGATCTTGGCAGGGCCAACTCTGACAGCTGAGTCACTGACCTCTGAAATAATTTTGTAGTAAAGATAGTATTCATAATGCCATTAATCCATGTTTAGAAAGATGCTGAAGTTGGCTGAAAAAAATATTTACTTTGAAATTAAACTTGGTGAGTCTTCTGCACCTTGAAAATAGTTGTATTAAGTAAGCACAATGCTTATATTCATGTTCTTTAAGCATTCAGGTAGGATTACTTATGCAAATTCTTCACTAATTCATAAAGCAGGATAACATGCTGACATTTTACAAAAGTACAAATTGAGGCACAGAGTGGTTGAACGATTAGGCCATTAATATCTTGTGTAAACCTGGACTAAGCAGGGAACTAGGGCTAGTGTTCAGCCCTCAGAATATCAGTACAGAATGAAAATTATTACTGGCTTGATTTGGCATTACTGTTCTAAAAGAATAGGTCATATTTTACATGGAATATGTTCTGGATTAGGGACTTTTCTCAAGGATGTTACACTGATTTAGCCCTGCACAAAAAGACCCCATCACATTTCATGGGATCACGATTGAAACGCTTCCTTAGGCTTATTTGTAAGGGCCAGCCAAAAGCACTTTTGTGCACAGTAACATCACAAAGGTATCATTCAAGATATTGCAAATTAAAAAAAAAAGGAAATAAAAACATAAGGCTAAAATAATTTTTATGTCCTTTTTTTCCAAGGATACTAATTGCATAATAATAAGAATGCTTCCTTGCAGACATCACCATTGTTTTATAAGGTTTAAAATGATGTAACGGATGAATGTTTAAGATGAATGTAAATTATAAGCCTATTTTCCCCTTGACTCCTTCGATTCAATTAACTAGGCATGCAAAACAAGATTGACAAGTCAAGTTAAAGACGTACTGCATTATTCTACTCTAAATTGGAGCTCTTGATATTTGCCTTTGTGGTACTGGCTTTCTTAAAACATGACCCAATACCATGTTGGTGGGAAGTGGTCCTAGTGATCCATGGTGGCTGGTGGAGATAAAGTTAACTAAGCTGCTCACTGTTGTTACAGATGTCACGAGTCTTCATCCTTTTGACAGACAGACCTAATCAGCTTCAACTAATGACAGATTTAAATTCATATAACATATTGCTCTGTCCAGCTGGGTCTACACTATTTATATTCCTGTTATCATTTTCCACTAAAATAAACAATATCCAGTTTCAGAAGTTCACTCTTAATTTACAGGTGTATTTTTCCATTAGCATTTCTTCATCGTTAGTGAATATGTTAGTTGCAGGCTTTACAGTACTCTAACGCAACTCAATTTTGATTTGAAGAAGGTTCCCTGGAGACCAGGCTTGCCAAATAATTGTTGTTACACATAATTAGGCACTACATTGACATTTTTAAGCAGGGATTGTAATACTGAATGAAAATTTGGGAAGAAAATCTTCAGAAATCATCTGCAAATGGCTGCAATATTGGCTTCCTCAGTCTGCAAATAGTCTGGTTCATAAAGATGTGAATTTCCCCTTTCATCTCAGTAAGATTTTAACATCAAAATTGAATGACATGTTCAGAACATCACCTATAGTTATTTTGATTTTGGTCACTACAACAGATAGAACTTGACAGATGAACAGATGAAATTTGATTCTGCAGTTAATTTCTATTTACCTACTATTTATCTATGTCTACTGTCATTGATCGTTTCATCCCTAAGAAAATAATAGAAGGTAATGAACTGATGGAAATAAGCAGCATTGCCTTAGTTCTTTTCCGGCTGCACCTATGATGTCTATAACCTTAGCACACAGTACTATCACTGTAATCCAGTGACTGGATTCATACATGGATGTGGACTCAAAAGTAAATATGACAATTCACTGGGGTACAAAATCTCAAGAGTCAGCACCGGTATCTTAAATGATGCCAGAAGACCAGAGCAGAGTGGAAAGTAACACTCAGTTCTTCTGGCTTGACATATTTTTCTTGAGATTTCATCTTTCAGATGGAAATATTGCATGTTTATGCAAGCCTTATGACTGTTTCTTTTGGATATTAGACATCCAAGTGCCTTTTTATATTGCATGTCCTTGACTTGATGGCAAAAAAATGCCTTTTCTTCTTAGAGCAGGAGCTAATATTCAAAATAATGCCTAGGATGATGCTATACGCAAGTTCACAGATGGAATTTTTGTCTCCCAGTTATACCAACTGTTTGTAACTCATCACAAAGCACTTTGATATATTAATAAATGAAAAAATAGAGAACTTCTACTCAACATAAAATGATGACAGAATGCAGGGAACTAAATATCAGTCAAATATTTATCCAAATATATCAGTCAAATATCCAAAAAGTGGCTACTAACCATATTCCAGTTCAGTGGAATAAGCACAAAATAAGGCCTACAATTGTTTGTCTAGTTTAAAGTTCATGTATGGTTGAGGTATATAAAATACTGCCTTCTGTAATTAAAGGGCTAAAGTGGATCAACACTGGTACTTCTTGCATCCAGATGTGATTCTCTTGTTCTTGTATGAGCAAACTCTTAAGGGTTACTGGGTGAAGTCCTGTGCATCTAGAAAGGAGTAATATTCTTCTCTGAAAACCGTGATAGCCTATAGGTTGAATCAAACTTCTTTAAACTTCAGGTGTAAGAATAGAACTTGCCATAGAAAGATACGATGAGACTAGGATATGTTAATGCAAAAGGCATAAGCACAATTTCCAAAACTCTTGAAATCTTTTTAGCAATAGGAATGGTTTAATGGTGCCACGGTTCAAATATTGGGCTGGTAAGTCTTAATACAGAGACTATTTCATGTATGACAATTAAGAAATGTTAAGGTTAGTTTATTAGAATGCAAGAACATCTCTGTGCTCAATGTTTCTGCCACACATCACCTTTGGATGTGAACACTGCAATTATTCAAAAGTCCACCAGAGAAATGGAAAAAAAACCCCACACCCAACTTTATGAAGACCATTAATTTAAACCTCCTGCCCCCTTGCATCATGCAGATATTTTCATATGGGTTCAATAAAACTGTGCAATGCTCCAAATGTGTGGGTAGAATCAGCTCTTTCTCATAAAGAAAGTGTTTAAGTATAGTTTTCGGTTTACAGTTGGAAGTGGCATAGAAACTGTGAGTTTTGGGAATGGGAGACAATGTAACAAGTAGGCATGCAACTTATTCCAACAGTTAGTGATAATCGCTGTAGTTCCAATTGTATGAATATGCTGTATATATAATACACAGACAGATACAGAAATATAAAGCAAAATCTTTATAGTCTAATCAAAAGCTTTTTCATGAGGATGAAAAATAGGGCAACAGCTCATATTATACTAGGCTAACAGTAACAAAAGTGAAAGCTATGTATAATATACATCACACATGTATCCCCCTGAAGTGTTGGAGAATTCAGCCTATACCGTGCTAAAACCAAGATGGAGCACATTAAAATCCAGGCATATAAAGTAAAAACTGCAGATTTATTAAGCTGTCCTGTAAAATTGGGATTTTGATATGCACGAACTGCTTTTTTGTACATCTTTTCCCCTTTCCCTTAACTGCAGCAATCTTTGTGCTTCTGGCATCAACTAGGAGTTGCTAACAATGTCAGAGTTTGTTAACATCAAAAATTGTTTGTGCTTCACAAGATCTAGACACATCCTCTCTGCCTCTTTTGGAGGGCGAGTGAAAACCTGACATTAAACCTTAAGCACACAGAAATGGTGCTGTTTGGCTGACACTTCACAGACTCATCAAAAATAGGGCTGAGGGACATAACCCTCCTCTATTTTAGTGTCTATTTCCCCAAAATAGTTATATCTTTTACAGTTCTGCTGGAGGAAGCATGTTTCGGGAATGGGAGAAAATATTCTGAAATCATATTTCCCAAAGAATTCCTTTGAAAATATATGCCAATTTGTCTAACTTGATCAATTCCTCAGTCAGATCGGTTCTGCAGAAACAGCTATAGCATTGGTTCAAGAATAGTTTCCTGTTTTCTTTCATTGTCTCTAGAGAGATTATCTCGTGGTCCTGCTTTCTTGCTCACGGTTACACCAGTCCTGCTCCCTGCTAAAATATTTCTGTTGAAAATATGGCAACCAGTCATATTTTTTTAAAAATGTATATTAGCATGATATCTATCACATTGTGTTTTGATAGCAAGAAAAAGCGTTTACACTATACATTCAATCAGGTTGCCATGAACAATCTTTTCTGATTCCTTATATTCAGAAAAGCAGACTTCATCTAGATAACAAAACAAATTGTTCTTACCTTTTGTTTATGTGCAGTCCTATAAAATTCTCTGCAGCACGCTGTTTGTACGTGAAGCAAACAAACATATCCTAATCCATTTGCAAGGACTCAGAGCTGGCTGAGTCTTGGGTTTGACCAAGAACCAAGAGTGCTAGCTGGATTATATGTTTGCTGTGAAACCACATAAGTGGAAGAGTCTGTCAAGTTCTAATTGGCATTTTATGACAAATTTAATTTGGCAAGAATATATAATTCAGTATTTTGTCAAATTTGCTCAGGCTTGTATATTCTGCATATGTATCTTGACCAACGGATATATTTTCATAGTATCCTGCATTCAACAGCTTGTAATGAAAACATACAAAAATTAAATCAAACTTTGTTTCACCATGTGATTTTTAGAAGCCAGTTCTTAAAAAGGGTTATGTAATGAAAAATAAAAACTATGATCTGTGATGGCTGTAGTCTTATACTAGCTGTCAGCAGTGAGAGTCTTCAAACCATTAGTTTCTGCAATTGCATGTAGAATCAATTAACTGCTTTTAAGCTATTCATTTAGTTTTAAGCCTAGATCATAGATGTAGGGTAAATTTTTACTCTTTTTGGACTTGTTATGAACTTAAGGAGCTTCTATAAACTTTGTTCTACTGGCATCAGAGAACACGAAAGCTTATCTGAAAGTCTTCCGCTCCCACCTCCCCCAGAATGAAGGCTCATCTTTCCAGAAAAAAGATCAGCAGTCAGTATGAAGGCTTGGTTTGACTTCCCTCACTGAAAGAAGCATAGCACTGATTAAAAGAAGCCCAATGTTACAGGTCGATCATTCTCTAATGATGCCATAATAGATGATAGATATAAGAGAATTTTAAAGACAGCTTCAAGTGGTAAGAAAGGAATATACTCAATATTCTTCAAAAATACCTTCCCCCCATCCAGCTGAATGGAAGTTACCAATGAAGACAGGGACCCTGCTACAATCTGCAGATTTCACAACCCTGAACCTTCATAGAGATGCCCCTCCCTCAGCCCTTCCTCTGCTGCCTGCTCTGGAAGTTCTCCAAACTATTACTTCTATTTCTATTTCTATCCTGCTTGATTTGTATCAACCCCACAAAATAACCAGTAAGCAATTTACAATGTAAACTATTTTTCTGTATAAGGGGGAAATGGTTTGCAGGCATACTTGTGAGTATGAAGTATAATATTGGAACTGGGGACGTTTATTTTACTTCTTAATTTGCAGTAGGCTGTTGGACTGGCTTTGAAAAGGTGTCCTTTCTGATCATCCTCACAAACCAGTGCCCATGTGACAATCCAAGCACAACCACTCATTGACAACTTGCTTTACCGATAAAATAACCAAGCTATAATATAACTTTGATCAGCTTTTTCCTAGACTAGGTTGCTTTCCAGAGCTTGCCCTGGGATTGTCAAAACACTTGATGAAAAATACTAACTAGGTAATTCTGGAGCATGTGCAAAGTGATTACTGATCTCCTTAAGCTAGGGTATCCAAGCTTGTCATTGTCACAGATCTCTGTTGTAAAGACCGAAAAATGCATGGATGTAGATGTAGATACAGATGTCAATGCAGATGGCAGGTTACTGAAAACTAAGCCAATAAGGATTAGATCTTCCATCCATAGGCCCATCTGACTTTACTGGCCAACTACCAGCCCTTCTACCTTTTTCCTTTCCAAAATCCCTTTAAAATAAGATTTACAGATATATGTATTACCATCTACTTAATTAATCTTTGAATCTATAGCTAAAGAGTTGTGACATGAAAGGATGGATTTTTTTTTCTTAATTCCGACATGTATAGCAGGTTTCTAACCCATCTCTTGGGACGTGTAAAGGGAAAAAGTTCTACTCCTAAGATAATTAGCAGCTTGATCCTGAATACCTGAATCATCAGAAACAAATTCAAGCTATAACCACGCTATTTTTTGAGTAAGATCAGATTTTGCAGGGAGTACCAACTTTATGATACAGATAGAAGTATGTCTGCCATTGTCATCTTATGTCTGTCATAATGATTGTTAGTTTCTGCCTGAAGATAAACCTATCTTTTTAAAGGCAGTTACTTGAAAAATAGTTTCCAGAACATACCAAAACATTGTAGTAATATAAACCCTGTTTATTAAAAAAATCCAGAGATAATTGAAGTGGCCATGGTCTTACATGTTGACAACATATTTCAATATAATGTCATCAATGTTCAAAATAATAACATAATCACATTCTTGTTAGCCTCAAACTAGTGAGGTATTATTTTAATCTGATTAGCTCTCCCAGTGGGAAAGGCTAGAAGTGACCTTCTATAAAAGCTTTGGGTCACCAGAGACAATATTCTGCCTACAGATGTTCAGTGTTGTGTTTTACAGTTTGAAGCAAACTTTGCTATGCAGGAAAGGACAAAACATTGTAGTCAGTTCTCACTTAAGAGCATCGTCAAACATCTACATAAGAGTTAGCTTATTTTATCTCTGAAATTCTGCATGAGAAACACACCTTGTCATTACATGGGAACTTAAAATCAACAAGCAATGCTTTCTGAAACAAATCCTTAGAACTGTTTTTGAAAAAAAGAATAACAGTGGAAGAGAGCCATACTTAAAAACTCAAGCATTTGCAAATTGCTATTACAGTCTGTAATGTTGTAACATGTTTTTAAAACAGCTATTTTAGGACATGCACACTTAATGATCAGACTCTTGGTCTTAGAAAGATACTGACTAAACAGACATCATCCTGTAGACTACTTTATAGGCTATACGGATTGCAAAACAAGTTATACAAGAGATCATGAAACTGTAGAACCTCAAAGGAGAAACTTATTTCTGGTAAGGAGAAAAGTTTCTTTTACTTGTTAGACACTCCCTTTGGGTTTTTTTTTTGTAATGTCTAAAACATAATTAGTAAACTGTTTTGAATCTAGGCATTTTTAAATTTAAAGAACTAATAAAAAAACACTTACCCAATTTTCCTTTAGACTAAAAATGAAAATGTACCACTCTGTCCCTGATTTTTATAACCTTCTGCACTCCTCCACTCCTAGCTGGTGTATGGATCTCCTTTCTCCCTGGATCACATGAAAGTGTTCTATTAATGTGAATTGGCTTATGTTTGAGAACACTATGCTGGATAGCTATGAAGTGTAAGGAATCTGACCCAGGGAGCTGTAGAGCTATGACACATCAGTTCTTCACGGGAATTCTCAGTTGCTGGATGAGCGTAACCCGAGATAGGTCCGGTACACTGGGTGCAGGCTGCTGCTGTTGTTGTTAGTATACTGTTTGCTTTAGGCAGTGAGACAAGTACCATGATACACCAATATATCTGGAATTTTCCCTCTGGCTTTTCACTCCAGGACTGTAACCACTAAGTGTCAGGCTGTCTTTCTCACCTGACTAACTCAGTAAGCGAAATCTGGGAAAATGAATCAGTTTAGCATGTGACAAATGTATATAACCACAGTATGGCTAAAGGTGATAGCTGCCTTAAGAAAACTATTGCAAGTCTGCACTGCTCCACATATTTCCTGAGGAATGCTTTGCTGGAGTTCTGAATAAACATTTGAAGTCTGGGAATGCTAGTAAATTACCTGGCAGGAGGGAAAGCAGGAAAAACAAGTACTCTGCCTCCTTTGCATTCTTCATCCCTTTGTCCCTGTTAAGTTTTCTCTTGCCCACAGGGTCAGAAAAAAGGGAAAGCAGCTCATCTCTTCTCATGATGGGTAAGATGGAACCTCAGACTACTTGTTTGGATGTAGTGCTTGAAGTTAGAGTGTTACATCTGTGAGCCTTTCAGGAAAAAAACACTTCAGTGTAGAATTGTCTTAACTGTAAAACCCCAAAGCATGTGCCGCTGGAATAGGAAACCCACATCAATCATAGAAATGACTCCTAAGTAGAGTGTGTTTTCAGTTACATGGTACTTCTGGAAAATCCTCCCTTGGAATATGTTATTTCAGAAAAGAAAAAAATATTTCTTTCATGATAAGTTGTGCATTACGGGCCTTTAGAGCACATGTAATAAAAATATATTCACATTAGCACAAGATATGAAGAAATGATTGCTGTGATAGGATTAAACCTGTCACAGTGCTTAGGTTTGAGTCAATTGTTTGCATGGTCTTGGCAATGTCTAATAGGTGATAACTTCCAGAGATTGCTAGAAAGAAATGTGAATTGCTATGAATTTTCTGGGAATACGGAAATTATTGGCATATAAAAATGTCAATGTCCAAAAAATTGCCAAGCAGTTATGCAAAATATGGGCATAACTCTACAGAGCACTAATTGGCTTATTCTTTTGCATGGTTCTGCATTTGCTTTTAATTCCTTTGTTCCTCCATTAGAAATGTACTGGGTGGACCACCAAAGCAGCAGGTGTCTGGCTATTCTCCACTCTGAGGCATCATTGATGTATGCATATATTTCCTGCTCCTTCTTACAAAGATTTTTTTTTTCATTTTCCTAAATGAGATTGCTGTTAGATTTTAGGGAAAAAGTGAAGAGTTTCAAACATTTTAGTCTCCACCAGCATGACTTCCACAACAAAGGTTGTTGTAGCAATCCTGTGTCAATCCTTCACTTAATGAAACCCTGAGTTATTAAAGACTTCCTGGTGCCAATGAGGGTTTGATCTTGCAAGGGTTTTTTTCCCTGACATCTCACCAGATTGGGCCCCAGGTTTTGTTCAGAGTTCTATTACTAATTGTTCTTTCATATACCTCTGAAAATACCTTCTTAGACTGGCACAATGTATACTGTGGTTTGGTGGGCTGTAACTTAATCCACTCTGCTGAAAGAGGATCTGGTGCCAAATTTTTACCTCCCACAGGATTATCTGTAAATACGGAAATATCTGTAAATATGGAAAATATGGAAAAAAAGGGTAGATATAGGTTAGGTATTAAGAAGAAATTCTTTGTTGTGAGGGTGGTGAGGCACTGGCACAGGTTGCCCAGAGCAGCTGTGGGTGCCCCATCCCTGGCAGTGCTCAAGGCCAGGCTGGATGGGGCTGGGAGCAGCCTGGGATGCTGGGAGGGGTCCCTGCCCCTGGCAGGGGGGTGGAACGAGATGGTCTTTAAGGTCCCTCCCAACTCAAACCATTCTATGAAATAAAAGCTTCTGCAAGAACCAAGTATGTTGTACATTGCTAGGACAATATTTTGTTTCTTATTAAATCTATTTAGAAGAAATTCCCCTCATCTGCGTTTGCTTGCAGAGCTGGCAGCTGAATGGCAAATATCTCAGATGTCTTGTTTCTGATGTTTTCAATTAGTCTAGGCCCCATTTCAGATTACCAGGATTATCTTTATGTCAGGAACAGCCTTCAGTGGGCAACAGGTCCTGTGTTGTCATGTTCTTAGACAATGAATGCCTTGCTTTATCTCTTAATCCTGAATAGCAGCATTAATTTTGCTGTGTTCAAGGAAAATGCAAAATGTTCATGCTTTAAAATCATAAGCAACACTCCTGGGCATGACTAAACTATCTCATTTAAAAACAGGCCTTTTCCCATTAAGTCCTAGGACTGCCTGCTAGCAGCTCTGGGGTTTTCACATCAGGAGACCAATCTTCCAGAACTGGACAAATGATTAAATTTGATACTAAATCGAATGGTGGTAGATCCACAGTTTATAGGTTCTAGATGAAAGCACCTGCATGCTGAGCAGCTCCCAAGCTGAGATGCACAGTGAACACCACTGGTAATTCATGTCTCAGCACCGTAAAAAACCCTCCATTATTGCTCTGTATTTGATGACAATGGAGACTGCCCATTGCTTGCTGAAATACAGTATCCATATCAACCGCTGCTTATCATGCTATGTACAAAGCACGCAGTGTTAAGAATTAGAATTCAGTTGGAGATTCTCTGCTAAATGCTGGAAACTTTATGTGCGTTTCTGCACTCTGAGAGAAGGCAAAAGAGGGAATGGTGAAATCTGCATACAGTGAATCTATTCTAATAAATATGAAATATTTATTGTAAGATTCCTTTATGTAAGTCTTCTCATTTCAATGAGAATAAGGTTTTGCATATATGCATGTGTGAGTACAGAGTGAACATTAGATGAAAAAGTAGTCTTGGTGCATAAGAGCAATTTGAAACTCACAATCAACTGAACATAGAATATTTTCTTAAGTTATTGTTTTCACTGGTCACAATAACAATCGACATATATGCACAATAATTGTCAGGAAAGTAGAAGTCTGATCATCTGGACAAGCAGAAATCTCAAAATTAAGATGCAGGGGAATGTCTGGTGATAACTGCAAAATGTTTAGTTCGTATTAAGCATAGTCAGGTGATACTAAAAAATTGCAGCTCACATATACACACATTTGCTGAGCTTGTATTTGCATCCTGACATCTGGACTCACTGGGATGAGAAAGTCCACATACATCAAGAACATATATGGTAGTTTCTTAATAATATCCCCCTATATTTCCACTTTTTCTGAAGTTGTGTGTTGTGAGTCAGCTTATAGAAGGCAATGGCATTATTTTGGAAGGTGAGGTCTGGGAGATGAGAGGTCATACTGCATGTGTCGTAAATTAATTTTCAGATAAATGCTGTAATTCTTAAACAGAGTTAGTGGCACAGGAGGCAGAATCTGCTAGTTGCATGATGTCGCTTCTGGCTTCCAGCTGTTAAACTATGTTTGAAAATTGGTTTATTGTACAGTCTGCTCATATTTTCCTAAGAAAATAATTGTCAGTGGGATGCCATATGACTGTGAATAGGAGAGGAAGGCTGCTGAGAACTCTCTTGAGTAATGCACAATGTGTCCTCGCTATAGCTGAGACTGGTAAGAGTTCCTCACAACCTGTCCTATAGCCTGAAATATGGTCTTTTAGCCCTCATTCTTCTGCTTTTCTCTGCCTTTCACTGTCTCTATCAGGAACCTGCTGTCTACAATACTGATACATCACAGGTCAAAAATCATTCACTTGCTAAGATCGTTTATGGACAACTCTTACAGCAAAAGCTGAAAATACAGGATCTAGTTACTGCATGAGTTAGGTACTTCTTCCTACTGGAATCAGCAGGAGTCAAGAACCTTGACATCTTTGTAGATCTAAGGCAGGCCTGCAGAATGTATGTGCCTATCTACAGGCAGGAGAATCAGTGCTGGCATAATGGCTCTGTCACCCTCCAGTCATGAGACAGCAGCACACTGGGAGTTGTGCTGGCTGACACTTCCATATCTCACATTCTGTCCTCCTGCAAAAAGATGCAGTTATACCTTTCTTCACGCTCTGTGATTCCAGATTCAGTTTCTCCAGATGACCCAAGATGACATACTTGGTTATGCTGTGGGAAACTGCCAGTCTGTTCTCTGCAACAAGAAGATGGAATACCAATTAAGACTCCTGATAGCATCCACCTTTTGTCTCACACATAGCTGCGTGGTGTGTGCTGTGACAGGCTGGCCCACATGAAGAGCAGCAGTAGGCTTTTCCTCTCATTCCTACCACTTCCAAGTGACATGTGTAACTTCAGTGAAAGAGTTCTTTATGATGAACTGAAAACTGAGTTCAGATTAAACTCCACTAATCTATGAGGAGTGGTCTTATTTCAGACATAAATACAAGGTACCATAGGAATGTGACAGTAATTGTTGAAATCCTTTTATAGTGCACAGCATTCTTGTTGAAAGTGAATTTATACTCTGCATGGTATTTGTTGTGCTTTTCAGTATTTAATTTTTGGCTAATGTGGTTTACCTCTTTAAGAACACTGTTTGCTACTATATTGTATAGTTGAGACAAAGAGC
Organism: Falco rusticolus; assembly: GCF_015220075.1. NCBI lineage: Eukaryota > Metazoa > Chordata > Aves > Falconiformes > Falconidae > Falco > Falco rusticolus. Next base: position 5,738,274 of record NC_051195.1, read on the forward strand.
AGTCTGTGGGATATTTTGCTCTTGTACCTAATGACCTAATGGGTAAAGGGCCCTACTTGTCTAAGCACCAAGAAAGGTCAAACACAGACTTCAAGAAAGCAAGCATCATCTTCAGAAACGTAAGATTAGTGTTTGTACGAGACTGGACACAAGAGGATTTCTTCAGCAAAGTATTGAACCTTTCACCTCATCTTGAACCTTTTACCACTTTGCCTCCCACCCAGCTCTGCATTTTGCATTTTGCACTGTACTACAAAGTCTTTGGAACAGGCAATGTTTATTACTATGTGTTTCTGTACTGCATTGTACAATGGGCCCCAGTCTTGTTTGGATCCTCTTTTGAGACTTTCTGTGTCAGGGTCCAAAAGCATATTACTCATAAAGAATTTGCAATGCAAACTTGACAGCACTCTACTAGTCACACAAAGTATAATAATAGAAAACTGTTCAAGAGTCCAAACTATAATTTAATAATTTTTTACTGAAAAAATAAGTATTTTAAACATATATTTTGGAAGATAGCTTATGCATGCTTGCAGTCTGTAGTCCAGCAGAAGTACTGGCGTGGGGAAGACAAGGTAGATCTGTGACTGTATACTGAATCAGTCTGATCTATGAAGATGTTTTAAAATGCCTGCTAAAAATACTCTCTAATAAAACACCACAATAATTAAAGCAACACAATAGTATTAATCACACAATAAAGTATTAAATCCTATGTATTTGTATTTTTCAGGATTAATTTGAACTTGAAAATTAAGCAAAGCAAGCTGCAAGTAAATTCCTAGATTCCTTGCAATTAAAATGTACAATTTTTAAAAAGTCACTAGGAAATTTCCTAGAAATAAACTTTTAATGTACTATATTATTACTCTGATCATGTATTATAATAAACCCCTTATACTCATAATTTTGAATTATATTAAGGGGCATCTGTTGCCTTTGAAAGAATGTATTTGAATAAAATCACCTTTTAGGATAGCTTTGTTGGAGTCAATGGATTCACACAAGGAATTCATTTTGACAGACAGTATCTTTGCATGGATCAGAGCTTTTGCAAACATGTAAAAAGTTTCATATTAATTGTACCAATCTATGGTAAGTTGTGCATTTAGATTTTGCCTCAAGTTTCACAAATACGTTAAATTCTTAGGAGAACCCAACACACCTCTGGATTAATGCTCAACTAAATGGTATAAGAAAATCTGAAGTTGACTGACATACACTATGCAGATTATGTTTTTAGGACTTCAGGGGTATGGAGTAGGATCACCAGGTTGTCAGAAATAAGCACTCAGCACACCTAAACTACTGATTTTTATACAAGACTTCTACTAGTTATGATGAACTATGTAAAAAATAAGGGCAATGAGGGCTGTTACATGGCCCACTGCACCAAATTAGAAGCTAGATCCACTCAGCTCTAATGATACTGGCACTGGGAAAGGAATAGAAAGAGAGATGAAACTATGTATTAAAGCATTTTTTTAAGTCTGTAATAAAATGCTCATAAGTAAATGACAATTTGAATATTGCCGATTTTCCAGACTTACAATGCTTGGTTGTGGATAACTTTAAAATACTGAAGGTACATTCCTTCCTGGTAAATTAAAAAATACATATTGTTACATTTAACATTGCTTTAACTTTGTTGCCTTTTGTATAAACAATGCCACTGGTGATGATTAACTAAGGTAGCAGTCTATTCCACTTCAAAGTATACATTTGTTACTTTTATTTGCAAGAACACAGATCCCTGTTTAGTGATTAGTCTATACATTTGTATGGAAATACACGTACCAGAGATGCTCAGTCAAGTCTACCCTCCCTTCGTCTCTAATTTTCAACCTCTTCTGCTCCTTAAAGGAACTTAAAAGTAGACAAGAGACTTGCTACCATCAGGTGCATCTTTATATTTCCATTCCTTAATAAAGATGAAAGTGGTAGGACTTTCCTGCTCAGCTTTTTAAAAGCAGAAAACCTGCTTCATCCAAGAGGTGAAAAGCCAAGTCTCGAACATGCGTGAATAGACCTTTATTCGAAACGATTTACGCAGGCGCAATTTGTTTTCGGACGAGCCAAGGACCAGATAGTGGGCTGAGAGCAGGGCCTCGACGCGGCCCGCCCACTGCTGCGTTCCCGCCCTTTTGCCTCAGAGAGCGGCGGCCGGCCCGCCGACTGCTGCGTTCCCGCCCTTTTACCTCAGAGGGCGGCGGCCGGCCCGCCCACTGCTGCGTTCCCGCCCTTTTACCTCAGAGGGTGGCGGCCGGCCCGCCCACTGCTGCATTCCCGCCCTTTTGCCTCAGAGAGCGGCAGCCGGCCCGCCCTGAGGAAGTGGCCCTGGCCGCCTGGGCAGGGAACTGCCGCCCTGTCAGGCACCGCGGGCTCTGCTGGTCTCACGTCCCGGCAGCGACCTCCACGGGGCGGCCGCGGCAGCAGCAGCGCCTGCTGCGGAGGGGAGGGGAGCGTGCCGTGCCGTGCCGTGCCGGCCCCGGGCCCGCCCCGTGGGTTTGGCCCTCTCGAGCCGCCGTCGCAACCGGTAGCCGGCGTCTTGGCGCCCTCGGTGCCTCCTGCGGGGCTGGGCTGCCGGGGCGGCGGCCTCCCGGGGCGCCGGCCTGCCGCGCCTCTTCCGCGGTGGCTCGTGAGGGCCCAGGGCGCCGACCAGCGATGTCGGAGGCGGGTGGAAGCGGTGATCTCTCCTCGCGGAGCTCGGGCGCGGGCTGCGACCGCCTCTCGTTGCCGTCCACTTCGCGCAACGGTGCCGTGCCCCAGCGCAAACAGCAGCGGCTGTCGGGCCGGCACCGCCCGCAGGCCTCCGGGGAGGAGGGCAGGGAACCCGAGGTGGCGGAAGACGAGCCCGGGCAGCCGGGCAGCGCCGAGGGCGCCGGCGATGAACGCAGGAGGAGGATGATCCGGAACCAGTACCGGGAGCTCATCTACAGCGTGCAGCGTAAGCCCGGGGTGCAGCTCCCTTCAGGGGCGATGCAGCATGCTGTGGGGGCCGGCTTTGTCTGGGGGCCAAGAGTGGGTGCTGTGGCGGTCGTTTAGGTGCTAGGCTGGTAACCTGGCCGTGTTGGGTGAGGAACTCCTAAAGCTTTCGTGGGAACTCCAAGTTCCTTGGACTGTGTTGAATTTTTGGGCCAGTAGTTAGGTCGCAATTTGTTTCCCGGGAAGTATTTGCATGCCCAGGGGCAGCAAGGCTATGAGGGATTTACCCATATGTAGCATATATAATCGCATTGATGCAGCGGAGCAGTGTCAGCCTTGGAGATACACTGAAAGCCTTTAAATTTTGCTGCATGGTGTTTGAGCTTTCATTTCAAACTGCAGGTACCAGTATCTGCCCGGACCAGAAAGTTATTCTTAGGCTTTACAGCAAGTGCTAATGGATTTTTAGCACTTCTCTAGATGGGTGTGTCAGTACTTTTCCTTTGTATGTTTGGAGTGTGCTGCCTTTCTTATGAAAGCGTAACAATGGTTAGTTGAGTAAGCACTGCCAAGTTCAGCAGCATGTTGTTTTCTGCATGTTTGCTAAATTTGTAGGGTTTTCTTTACGAGAGAATACAATGCAGTTTATGGGTGATGCAGACTGTGTTTATGCAGAACTACAGTGGTGTGTTAGTGCATAGAGTATGGTATATGACCTTACAAGTGGTGCTGAACTGAACATCTGAAAGCCTTGTTATGTACGCTGTTGCATGTAACTGACATGGTGATCTTTGGAAAGCAAACATGCATGCTTGGTGGGGGCTCATTTGTTTCTTTCATGGAAGTCTTTAATAACTTGTAAGATGAATAACATGCAGAAAACCATGGTATCTGGTAGCTGCTCTGACACAGATAGAGATGCTTTACTGGAACCAAGAGGAATCTGGGATATGCTAGCATAAGTTTGAGCATATAAATCTTATTCCATTGAAGTAAATGGAAAATGATGAGTTTAAACTGAGTTCATGCATAAGCATTAATAAAAATAGAGCCTACATAATCTTGCAATTAATGTACTATAACTATATTGGGTATTTTTGTGTGTGCGATGGGCTATGAACCAGCCAGTTTTGATTAAGGTGTAAGTATGTATTTCTCGATGCTTCTGTATTTAAGTAATTCAGCATTGCATTTGTGTCCCTTCCCAGAAAATCGTGAGGATATGCTGAGTTCAAAAAGCAACAGACTGACAGAAGCTTTGGAAGAAGCCAATAAACTGTTTAGTGCAGGTAAAACAAATTCTGTGGTCCTCATTAGAGGTCTTTGCTTGAAAGCTGGCCAAGAGTGAGGCGATAATGCCTTATAAACAAAAAAAGGACAAGAGAATAAAGTTGTTCCAAGTACTTTGTCAGAATTATTAAAGTATAACTTGAAATAGATATGTTTAGTTGAAGAGGAATTGTTTGAATAAGTTGATATGAGACATGAAGTATCATTAGTGTTTGTTTGCACTTAGAAATACTCCTTGCTTTATCCTGACTAGAACAATATATGTAAGTACTACATATAAAAGATATCAGTGTAGAGAGGTTGATTTCTCTTGGAGCGGTGGAAAATATATCAATGAAATACACATTTTATTGGTTAAGATAACATGTTACTTTTCCATGCTTGCCTTTGCAAGTGTCATCCTCTCCTTTTTGCTCCATTTTTTTTTTAATGAAAATATTGTAAGGATTATGTATGAGTGTGTTAGGGGTCATTGCAATAATATGAGCTACGAAGCTTTATACCAAGGATAGTCTGTATGCTAAATTTTTTATACATAATTAATAAATAGAGTAAATTTTAAATACATAAAATCTTTTCTGTAACAGTTTCCTGTGCACGAGAGGCTGCGCTGGATGCCCAATTTCTTGTCTTAGCATCAAATCTAGGAAAGGAGAAGGCCAGTGAGTTGCACTTTGGGATGACGGCATTTGATTCACTAGCATTTGCGGAAGACTTGGTAAGTTCCAGGCTCTGAATTTATCAACAATTTTGCTGGAGGTTTGCCCTATTTGTTACAGAATCAGAGAAAAAAAAATATTATCAGCCAACACATAACAGTTCTGAAGGAATTTTAAAATTTTCCTATTGATTTCTGTGAATAACTTTCTGGTTAATGTTGTTAATAGTTTTAAACTATGTATTAAGCATTTTCAGTATGCGTAGGGGAAAATCTAACTTAAAATGCAGACATCTTGCCCATTGTGTTGTGTTGCTGATGCTTTTATCACTGTTCAGTTGGTTCATGCTCTTAAGGTAGTCTTGTGCACTTTTTTTATACTCGCTGTTTTGTAGTTTCCCAAAACCTAAGTAGTTTCTTTATCCTGTCTGCAGTTTTATATGTTTTTGGATTCTTAAGGCATGGTGTCACTGACATGCAATGGGAGCTTGGATCACTTGTGTGTCTTCAGACTTGACAAGTTTTGTGTCTCTATTGTGACTGGGTGGAAGAGTCAGTTCAGAACAGCTTTGAAGCAGACTCCCTGCCAAAAATTTTCTCTGATGTTACAGCAGATTAGTAAGGAGTCTTTGGTCAAGTCTAGAGCTCTGCAATATAAAAACAACATCCAGTTCAGTTGCCTTATTGAAGTTTTTCCAGGGGAAGTCAGGATTGGTGGATTTGGAGTTGGGCCAAATAAGTTGTGTTTTGGTATTTGAGGAGCTGGGTTTCCTGGAAAAGTGCGTGTGTGTGTGTGGTGTTCAGAAACTGTGAGACATCTTAGTTTTATAGTGCAATTTAAGTAATGCTTTGCTACTTCATACATCCTTGAAATTCTCTTGGAATGCAGGCAGTTTTATTTACCTATAGCTCTTTATTTCATTGTTTGCTGAACACAGCAAGTCTGTATGTGAGTGTTCTTCTGTTTGCACAGTATCTTCAGGAAAGTCAAGGTTCTTATGCAGTGATATTAAATATTAATCTTGCAGGATAAACACCATAATACTGTATTTCATCATTAATGTAGCTACTAGTATTTCTTTTAAGTGAATTTTCATTGCAGCTTTTTCCTTTTGTAGCTAACCTTCATGGGTATAAACCGCATAGAAAAAGAAGAGAATGATGGTGATTCTGATTGTGAGGACATTTCAGGTGGCTATTTAGCTTGTAATGCCTGGCATAAACTGGGAGCAGAAGCAGAACAGTACTTTAGAAGAGCACCTTCTTTTCACTATATGTAAGTTTATTTAAGAAATTGTATTTACTGCAGCAAAAGCTAGTGGTCTTAATGGATTCTTATTTTTAATGCCCTGGGCTTCAGTAGAGTTTAATCTTAGGTCGCAGATTGTCATGTCAACAAGAACTTTTGTGTGGTGTTTATTATTATGGTACAGTGAACTACTTGTCTCCAAAATATTTTATAATATTTCTCTCTTTGATTTTGAATTGGCTTGGCTACAATCTGCAGCCAGAATTATGGATAGAGATTTTTTTTCTCTTTTCCAGACAGTTATGGAAGGTCAGTCCATCAGGGTCTATGTCTTTTACATGATGACTCTATTATCATGAAAAGACCCAACAATTCTTGTATGTCTGTGTTAATGGGTTGCCTTTTACAGTGTTGTTTTCTGACTCTGCCTTCAGAAGAAATTGCCTGATTTCTGGCAAGTGGCCTTATGCAGAATCAGCATCACCTGTCCTTATGCCTAGGCAACCCACTTAGTAGGAGCCTTTTTATTTGCTATCAAATGACCCTTGGTCACCTGGCTTATAGACAACACTCCAATTTAAATCTCTCAAAGTCAGCCTACAATAGCAGGATCTACTTCAATTTAATTATCAACAGTAGAGCTGATAGAATATTATTCAGTTGTCTATGCTTTTAAACTGGTTCCACCCCTAAATGCATATCACTGTAATTTTAAGAAAGCTCCTGACTATAGTAATTTCATCATTTTTGATGATGATATCATGTTGGATAGCAGATATTTAATGCTGGATAGCTAACTGAGATATTTCAAACTTCTGTTTGCACTTTCAAGCTGTAAGCTCTAAACGATAAGTATATTTTCTGATTACTTTTATGATCTTAAGATAAAACTGGCTGCAAGAAAGACTTTTCGCATTAGTTGCATTTTGACATCTTAAGTAATGATGAGCTTCTTTTGATGGAGGTTATGTGAATATTTGCAAAGCATTAATTTTAAATAATAAAGTGTAGTTCTCAGTTTAGGAAAAGACCTACTTATTTTTGACTCTACCTATGATTATCTGAGGCCTGAGTTTTGTTTTTTCCCCAAGATAAGGCCATGACTTCTGAAATTGAGCAGTTGCAACTCATCCAAGGTAGGGAAAAATGTGCTGCAGAATTTTTGGGTACCTGCTGAACTAACTTGGATTGAATCTCAATTCACCCTCTCTCCTTTAGGCACCTAACTTGGTGGAGATCCAAGGCAAGGCAAGTTAGGAGCCTGGGTTCCTTGTATAGTCAATGAAGAGAGGTGAGCACTTCAAGAAAGTGCCTAAATCTAGCACGTATATTACATTCACATTGTTTAGTGAGAAATGTTGGATCTCTTTTTAGTGTACTGAATGTTCTATTGATAGGCTGTGTTTTAAAAATTTGTGGATTATTTTTTAAAAGAGCTTACTGCAAACCTGAGCTTATAGAAACTAAACAATAGATGAAAAAGAGGTAAATATTGTACGGAGAGAGTTTTCAGACAGAAAAATTCGTAATAAATTCAAAGAGAGATATTGGAGGATATGAACCATATTCTTTGTTTCATTTCTTCACTAAAGAGAAGTAGATTTAAAGTTTTCAGTTCGAAAGAAATAAAATCACTTGGATTAATTGCATCAAATTTTATACCTCTGTTGATAATTCTGGTATGAGGCTGCCAACTTATATTGGGAGCAACTTTTGGGGATGGTTGTTTACAGAAGTCTCTAAATGTGATGAGGCTTTATTTTTAGCTATCAGTCATTTCTTTATACTTTATCAGGCGATCAACTGCTCAGTATATAGATTTCTTAGCATATAATGTAAAATGTATTTCCACATATGTGTTCTCTTTATTTTGATTAGGTTGGGATCTTTCAAGTCTGATCCTCCTGTACCAAGGCAACGGATTGAGAGGCAGAAAAAGACTACTGGAGGAGAAGAGAAACGGGCAATGCCTGCTCAGGTTTGTAGAAGTGGTATCTTGATTAATTATTTGTTATGGTGTAATTACTGCAATTGACTTCTGACTTTTTCTGTTTGTGTTGTTTTGGGTTTTGTAGTTACGAACTGTGTAGTACTAAAGGATTCAGACTTCATTATCAGGCTTCTTGATTTATATGGAGTGCAGTTTCTCAGCGAGTGGAAGGAGATAGGATTTACAGACTGATGGGTTTTTTCCAAGTTCAAATTAGCTCATTTGTTCTGATGTCATTGTTTTGAAAGGAAACTAAAACCCCCACTTCTCTACATTAGCATGTTTTCAACCTTTATTTGAAGAGTGTTTAACAGTGTGTGGCATTTGCACAGAAATGTGGTTAACAGCATCAAACTAATGAGCTCTTCCCTGTTTCCGTTTCCTTATGTTCTCTGTCTTACTCTGGCAGAAAGGCAAAAGCCCGAGAACACTTACAGGAAAGCTTACATTTGAAACTTTGAAAGAATAAGCCACATTGTTACAGGGAACCTCTGGCAGATAATGCCAGGACATAAGGCAAAATGTTGAGTATGCCTTTTTAAATACATCCTACTTCATAATAATCCAAATAGTGATAGAAATTATTCTGATAAAATTTGTACTGGGGGGAAGAGGAGCTGGAGGGTTTGCCAGAGTTGTTTCCAGAAGTGACTGCTCTTTGTGGTTTGCTTAGGTCAACACCAGCACACGTGTTAATCTGTGTTAGATACATCATTACGTGTGAAAGTTCCTGTAGTTTGCTTTATTGTAAGGTGGTCAAAGGGGAAGTGTTAGCTAACAGGAATAGCAAACGGATTCCTGAAGATTGTACTTGAAAACTGAACTGATTATAGTACTTGAAGGATGATTGGAGTACCCTGCTTTGCAGGCAATGAACAAATCTGTAAAATGGCAATAGTTGTGTCCTTTGACCATGTCAAACTTCATGCCATGATGTTTCTTACGTGTCAACTTAGGTGTCTTTTCTGGAAAAAAGTTAAAGATCTTAATAACCCGCCCTTCTATGCTTGCAAGTTAACTTCTTCAGTAAACTCATAGACTGTACCACTAGGGGTAACCCAGTTCCACAGAACTATTGGAAGGTAAGCATAGACCTGTAAATAGGCCCAAACCACAAAAACTGTGGCCTTTCAGTTTCATATTGTAAGGTGGGAATTCATTCCTAAAGCACTTTGGAAGTTGTCTAATGCTTACATAAGTGTGTCTGTAACTGTGCATGTGTGGCATAGAGGACAAAATTATCTTTTGTGTTATGTCTTAAAACAGTGGTTAGTTGAGGTGAAACTGTTTCTTTTTTCCAGTTAAAAAAAATGGAGGAGTCTCATCAGGAAGCTACAGAAAAAGAAGTAGAGAGGATCTTGGGATTATTGCAAACTCATTTTAAAAATGATCGTAAGTATGATTCAACTAAGCTTTTAAAGCATTAATTTGAGAAGATAAATACTGTTAATATTCTACAGTTAAGAGTGGTTAAACTACAAAATTAGGTGGAGTTTGCAAGTAAAAATCCTTATGTTAAGGGATATACGCTGACTGTATTTTTTAATGAACACTGGTCAGTTGCTGTTTGATTGCAAAATAAATTTAAATCCTACTCTCCCTCTTATTACAGCATGCCATTTTTTAGAAGGCAATAAATAGTCGTAACGTATGTATATGTGTGTGGCAAAAGGTGGAAGGAAATATGCTCTAGACATTTTGTTTGTGTAGGCAACTAGGAATTCAACAATGTAACTTAGTTGACATAAACATTGTTAGCTTTTAAAAGGAGTTAAGTGTTTGTTTACGTAACTGGCTCTGTGAATACCACCTGTGGTTTTTTTTTTTAACAAACCCATTTCTGCTTCTCTAGCTGATACGCCCATTTCCTTCTTTGATCTTGTGATTGATCCAAAATCATTTCCACGCACTGTGGAAAACATCTTTCATGTGTCCTTCATTATAAGGGTAAGGCATGACATGTTCTTGAAATCTTATTTTAGATACTGGAATTATCTATAAATATGGATTCGTTGTTTTTATGGCTTTAATATTGACAGATTAGGATTCAAATGTTAGGAATCCTAATTTGTTTTCAACACACAGTGTATGATAATTTGGTAAATGAATAGAAAAGAGTTGACAGACTAATCTTTTTAAATAAGATTTTTCTACTACAATCAATTTACCAACAAAACAATAGTGAAACTTTTGTTGTTAATACACTTTTTGAAAAGGGATTCTAGCTTACATTTTAGTGTAGAAGAGTGCTCACAGAGTACTGAAGAGTTACTGAGGTTGTAGGAAAGTGTGTCAGTGCAGTGTTTTATGTTCTTGTTGAGTCTGTAGATTTGCATATCCAGCTATACATAGTTGGTCTGATAAGTAAAATGAATTTGGGAAAACAGAAAAACTTACAGATATATTTTGACTAAACTTAGGTTTGTAGTGAAGAGTGATGTGATTATGAAGGGTTAACTCAAGTATACTTAATGAATAATAATGATTTTTTAATAAAACATTTTTTTTATAATCCAGCAGTTGCCAACTGTCCTGTATCAGCTGCATGCTTTATGAATAAGTGCAATATATAAATAATTTTTCTGATTTGGTATGCCAATTAAGATTCTTTATCAATATATGTACCTGTTTATGATTATCTAATATATTATGTTAAAAATAGGAAATCTCAGTGCACTGTCCTAATTAGATGGCTCTAATTTCTGAAACTTTAAATCCTATTGTCTTTTAGGATGGTTTTGCAAGATTAAAGTTGGATGATGATAAATTACCAATAATAGGTAAGATCTAATTTTAAAAGACTGTGATTGTTTTTTGTTACAACATTGGAAAGTAGCTACATCTTAAGTGTTCACAAAGTTTGAGCTATGTTTTTAGCTGCAAAAGTAGAGATTTGGGGATATGCAGTGAATGTATTTGAAGGTGTGAAGAGGTGTATGAGAGGAACTGAAAGGATGGACTTTCTTTAAATATCAAAATATAGGAAAAGGCCATTATGCTGATCTATAAAAATTAATTCTATTGATAGAAATAAAAGGTTATTACCCTTCCTTTTATGGGATATTTTTGCTAATAAGAATATGAACATTGTTATGCTTTGCTGAGAAAAGATATTTTTGTGTGTAAGAAGTCTCCTTTGCCTGAGTTGGGGAGTGCTGCAACTTCAAAACGGTTGAAAAGGAGATGTGTATATGTGTGTATATATATGTATATATATATGTATATAATATATGAGGTCTTCCCGCAGAATGTCAATGGAATTAAGACTTTGGCGAGATTCCATGAAAGATTAAGTACTTGGGTCTTCCTGGGACTCTGAGAAATGTTAGTTCATATATTTTTAGGAGGAAGACTAAAGAAGTTTCTTTAATACATGGTACAGGCTATTGATAGAAACTAACTTAGTGGAGCATATACAATTTATTTGCCTTTTGTGAAACATTTGTGTTCCTGGAGGAAAGTGACTTTACAGCTGTAAAGGTTATGAAAATGCTGTATTTTGAACAGAGCCGTCAAAAGACAGTGAGCGAAGGGAGGGTGATGGTGGTGCTGGAGAACGGAACCAGGTTGTCATATCTCTGAACCATCAAGAATGGAAGGTATAATACTTCAATTTTTTTTCCCCTTAAGTGTAAGAACACATCAGGGAGCTATGTTGTTATGTACTCCGATGAGGATAGGTGTTCCTGTATATATCATCACTACATTTAATTTTATGGGTTCCAGAACAATCACAAATCTGTGCTTTTAACTGCAAGAAAACTGAGAATTGGGATAGCAATTTTATCTTTGATCCTTGAAGCCTGTTCAGTTTCAGTGCTTTTAAGTTGGGCAGTGATTTGCCTTTACTGTTTTATATGAGCGCTGCATAAATATGGATTCTGTTTCTGCCCTTATATATGATACTTGCTTCTAGAGGGGAAGTTCTCCATACAGTTTCCTCGCTGTTTGTGATAAAATCTTACACAAAAAGTAGTTTTTAGCACAAGAAACTCTCCTCCTTTGTCCCTTGCTTAGAATGTGCAGAAGAAACTTGGTAATTTGAAATAGTACTTTAGTATGAGAGACTTTGACTACTACCTGGTGGTAACTGCAGTTAAATTGAAATAGTTCAGCTCCTGTAACTTGCGTACTCACTCCTGTCATTTCTCACCAGGAAATTGTAGAAACATATGAAATAACAGAACCCATGATTAGCTCTCCTCTTAAAAATGAAGATGATATGGACACAGCTTAATTCAAGTAAGTTCTTCTAATAAATCAAACAAAATAAGTATACAGTGTCTGACTTCTTTATGCATGTGAAAGAACTGCAGGGAAACTACCTGTGACTTAAAAAAATGTAGAAAAACTATAAGCAGGTAATTGTGTAATGTCTGAAGCGTTTCTGAATTCTTGATCTCTTCATGGAATGAAACGTATGCAGCGATTAACTGAAAAAAAACCACTTTATTTTTACATTTGATGGTCAGTTAAGTGATATGCTTCAGTTAATTTTTGGAACTTTATACTTGAACATGGAATGCGATGCTATGTGGAGTCATAGCTTAGTTTTTGTACTATTTAACCTACTGACAGCCAGTGTTGTTAATGGAGTAATCTGAAGAAGGGCGTAGGGAAGCAGGAAGGGGAGACAGCCTGGTTCCCTCTAAAAGCCTTTCAACAACAGGATTCAGTTCTTGTATTGTAACACTTCTTTGGTAAGTTCCACATCTTAATTTCTTAATTGCCTTTTCTTGTTTTCTTTCCCCTAGGTGCCTTAAAGAAAATATGTTAGTGTTTCATTCAGAGAAGTTTTTATATGTATATGTTGTAAAATTAAATTTATTTTTATTGGAACATTTTGAGCTGTGTTGTTTATACCCATCACAGGGTTATTACCATATACTTTCTATTTATTATGGCTTAGTTTACTACTTTATGTGAAGTTTACTGACACTTCAAAGCTTTCACGAAAAGGAAATGCTATCCCCCTTCTTTCATCCCGTCTCTCCCCAACAGCAGCCTGCAGGTGGAATTTCAATGGTTGTCACGGCAGAGATGTTTAGTCTTGTTACCTAGATGATCTTGGGTGCTGCGGGACAAATGGATGCTGTCTTTCTGTTCTTTTCTGGAAATAAAAGGCTTGAGTTTGGCGACTTGGTCGCGGTTACTGATGGTAACTCCTCCTTTTGCTCCTCGGAGGACCACTGTCTCTGGAGGTTTTTTTAGGATTTCTTCCTTCCTTTTAACACTGGGTAGGATTTCTGATTCAAGCAGCTGAGGGTAGCAGGTATCCGCCGTTAGGGCATGTTTCTGGGGGGTGACAAAACGTGCCCGGGCTCTGAGGGTTTGTGGCAACACTGTGACCATCTTCGGTCACCAGCAACAGAACTGCGGGCTGTGCGTTCATGCAAATCCGGCAGGCGGGCGGCGGCCTCGGCCGGGGGACAGGCGGCACCGCGGGGGGCGGCGGCCTCCCCCCCTGCTCGGTCCCGGCGGGGCGCTGCAGCGCAGGGAGGCGGCGGCGAGCGGGGCCGCCGGGCGCGATGCCTGCCGCAGTGGTGGAGTACAAGGGCTGGAAGGAGGGCTACCGCTGCGGCTACTGCGCCTCGGAGCGCGGCAAGGTCTCCGCCGGTAAGCGGGAGGCGGCGAGGCGGGCCGCGCCCCTGCGGCGGCAGCCGCGCCCGGGAGCGGGGCAGCGCGGCCGCCCTCACTAAAGATGGGGGAGCTCGCCGGGGCGCGCGGGGAAGCCGCCGCAGCTGCCCGCCGCAAACATGGCGGGGCCGCCGTTTCCTGTGGGCGCTGACCGTGCCCTGCCCGTAGCAAAGATGGCGGCGGCGGCTGTTTCCGGGCCGGCCGGGGCAGCGCGCAGGGTGCTGTCCTGAGCCGGGCGGTGTGGCGGGGCGCGGGGGTCACGGGGGGAGATGGCGGCGGCCGGCGGCTCTCCCAGCATCGTCGAATACTTCGGCGGAGAGGATGGCTACCGCTGCGGCTACTGCAAGAACGAGACCGGCAACCTCTCCCACGGTGCGGCCCGAGGGCAGGGCGGGCTCTGAGGGCAGCCGGCGGCGGGCCGGGCCGTGCCGCCCCGGTGCCCCCGGGGCTGGGGGCGGCCTGCGGGCGGCGGGTGAAGGCGGCGGTGGGGCCGTAGCGTCCGCCGGCAGCGGGCAGCCGCCCTTCCCTCTGGAAGGTGCCCGGCGCTGGGGGCTTGCGGGGCGCCGAGCCCCGCGGGGCGAGGCGGCGGCGGTGCCGGGAGCCCTCCCGTCCCGGTCTGCTTTTGTAGGTGTGTTTCTCCGCTCTGAGGGCAAACGGTCAAAAACGAGGGAGCGCTGTGCGGAGGGTGCAGCGCTGTGCTTGCTGCTGGCGCGGGCTGTGGCTGGGCTCTCCCCCTCGGCGTTTGCTCAGCCCAGCGCGGCGCCTCAGGTGCAGCTGCCCGGCCTGACCCGCCGCCTCAGCGCCGCCCGGGTTAATCCCTGGGTCGGAGCGTGTCTGCCTGGCGCGGCCCCGCGGCCCTAAAGCTGTGGCCAGACACGGCTGGCCTAAGCCCCTTTGCTGGGGAGCCGGCTGCGTTCTCTTGCCCGCTGAGGAGGTGGCGGGCCCGGGTTTGCCCCGGCAGTTGCTCTCTGAGGAGTCCCTGGGAATGGTCTGTGCCACCTTGGGCTTGTCACCCAGTGTTTCCGAATGATTTTAACAAAATTAAGGAGCAACTGTATGTTATTTGATTGGTGTATCTTTGGGAAAGAGAGCAGGTGGGGAGATAAACTTTTAATTTGTACAGCCAGAGCAATATAGTTGGTTGCATCCCAAGATTTATGTTGGTTATGGTGGCTTCTTTTTATATTCAGTGTGGGTGTTGAACTTGATAATTTGTGAGAATTACAAATATACCAAGGAAAAATCCTTGAAGGACACCTATTTGCCATTACCTGCTCAGATTTCCAGTGATATTTCTGTGGAACTTCTTGTATTTTCAAGCACGACTGTGGTCAGTCAAGTGTGTTACTGTATTATTTATTTCAGGTATGTGGGCACATTCAATGACAGTTCAAGATTACCAGGATCTCATAGACAGAGGATGGCGAAGGTAAATTTAAAAAGAAAATACAAAGCTGTCTTGTTTAGATACAATTTAGAGTCCAGTTTTAAAATTAAGTCGGTGGAAACAGTTAACTAGTTTCTATTACTAATCGAAGTGGAACTATTTGTCCACTGCTCTGCCACTTTTTGTAACGTGATGCTGTTGAACAGGAAGATACGTTATTTTAGGAGGAGAGTATTTTACTGTAGCAGTAAAAAGCTGAAGAACTTGCTTCAGACTTGTTACTCATCATGTAATATTTTGATATTTTAACAAAAAAGGTTTGTCTTCCATTTATTTTGTAGTATAAGCAACAAAAAATCAATACATATTTATTCTTGTTTTTAGAAGTGGAAAATACGTCTACAAACCTATCATGAATCAAACATGTTGTCCTCAATACACGATAAGGTAAGAAGCTCAAAATACATGACTGTAAGTGATTTGACCACTTCAAATATGTTGAACCAGTTGTGTTTCCTGCTTTAAATACATAATACTTGGAAAGTTTATCAACTTGAAATGGTACTTTGAGTACTCAGTATATGCTGTTGTGTTTGTGCATAGGCGCATCAGTGGCTCTGTGATGTTTTCCTGTAAGCTGAGTGTGTACCCTTGCCTTTTGCTTCTGGGTTGCAATCCAAAGCAAGAGTTCTGTGATTGCTGTCTTGTTCACTGGTTGCAGGTGAACCTGTGTGTTTGTGTCCCACAAACACCGCTTTAATAGCCCAAATAAGAGAGGCCGTCAGTTGAATAGGCATGAATCATTCTAAATATGCTTTTCTGGTATTATTAGTTAGTGTCAGTGCTGTATCTATAAAATAGGTAACTGAAGAATTCTAGTGTATTTGCCTCCTAGGAAAGCGTTTTTATGCAGTGCTTGAGCATATTTTAGTGATTATCCTGATATACACACTAAATAAAGAATGATATTGTGTGGTACAAAATGATTTTATTAACTCAAAAATGTTGATTAAATATTTGACCACTTAATATAGGGAAATGCAAAAATAATTAGAAAATAAACATACAGTGTAACTTTTTCAAGCGGTTCCTTAACATTTGCTTCTGAAAAAATCTTTCACAAAGTAAGTGGTCATAATTTTTTTCTTTTTAAGGTGCCAGGCTTTGCATTTTCAGACTTCCAAATCTCACAAGAAAGTTCTGAAGAAAATGCTGAAATTTATTTCTAAGGGAGATGTTTCGAAAGCAGTGAGTGAAGGTAAGAATTTTTTAGTGTTTGAAAACCAATGTTGATATTTGAAAGGATGACGTACCTACTTGGTTGATAGAACGGCTGGTACACTTCGATATGTTTATATGGACGCTTTTATAAAGGTCCACGTAGGTTGTGTCTTTACACTGTTGTTTTGCATCAAGAGCACTGTGTAGCCCAGAGACCAAACCGTGCAGCTGACTTGCTCTTCTGAAGAATATATTTCCTTACGTTTTGCATAGACCAGCTTATTTTCTTTTTCATTTCTAGGTACGTGCTTACTTTCTAGCTGGGTGCTGTAGAGGTTTAGATCCTGTTTTCACCTCTGTCATAAAAGCAATAATCTGGAGAGGACTAAGCAGGACAGTGGGTGGCAGAGAAAAGGAAGAGCAAGCAGGAAAAAGAGAGTTTTTCTTCCAAGTGATTGAACAGTTACACCCCGTTTATCCAACACCAAAAGTAGCTGTTCTCAGTTGTGGTGAAACTTGTTGCGTTGGTTCTGAATCATAATTTGCTTCTTGTGTGTGTGTGCGCGCGCGCTAGGTTTTTTGTATCTCTGTTGTTGTTGTTTGTTTGTAGTTATGGCATGAGATTAATTGCTCTGTTTTAGTGGAGAAGTTAAAACTGTTCTCATGAATGAGTTGGTGCTAGTAATTCAGGATTGTAAAGGAAGCTTTCTGTTTCCAGATTATCACAGTCACTTTATCTGTTGGAAAACAGTTGTAAAATTGAAAATGAGTTCATTTACCGTAAAATGTTAATTGTGCAAGGTGTGAGCTGTGTGTTATATATACAGAAATTCACTCATGTAATTATTTACAGAAGAGCCTATGGATTCCCATATAGAGGATGTGGTCCCATGCGATTTTGCGTACAAAGGTGAATCTCGTGTCAGTCAGTCTGAACTGACTCCCTTGAGTGTGGATCACACAGAGAGGGCAGAGTATGAAGATGAGGACGCAGGAGAAACAAAAGAAGAGGTGAACGTGCAGAAGGTGGAATCAGGTTTTCCTCAGATAAGTGCAGATAAAGATACACCACTCCTTGGAGAACCATCACGTTCAGCTAAAATTGTTCCTGCACCACCGAAGCCAGGTAGTCAAATTTCTTGTGGTAATTGGAATATACTATCATGATTGCACATGTTGGTGAAGTCCTTGTTTTTGTCTTGTCTAGTAAAACAATAATTGTTTCTTTTTGTTCCTTGTACTCTTCCCAATTTGTGGAATTATAGTGTATAAATTGAGAGATACTGCATGTTACTTCTTTTCTTAGTTTTTTTCTGAAAGTTGCATTGATCTTCATTCTTGCTTTTCTTTTTTTATCAGCTGTAAATGTGTATTCTCAGTAAGTAGTTTTCTGTAAGCTATTTAGATTGCAGTCACATTGATCAAGGTGGTTGAATCTCATCAGACATAGGCACTAGTTTCCAGTTTGGGATACATTTGTGGGCAGAATAAGAGGTATATCCAGCTTTCCCTTTCTTCTGTAGGATGTGGTGACTCAGGCTTTAAGTACCTTGAGGTATGGCTTGTAGAATCACGGAATTTCTCAAGCTGAATGGGACTTGTAAGGATCATCAAGGATCAACTCCCTGGTTGTGCAAGACAGAGCTCGATACAGCTCTGGCTGGTGCTGCAGCAGTGCTAGCGACTGAGTTAGGTTAAGGCTTAACCTTGTCTCTGTGCAGCAGTGGGAGATGAGTTTAAGACCCAAGAAAAACACCTGAGCTATTATTGTTCTTTACATTTTTTCATTTCTGCACGCCATCTTGTTGGAATACAAATTGTAGTGCTTACACCCTGTGCATACACCCCTGTGAATAGCTAGTTTAAGACTATGGTTTTTGTGCTTTCATAGACTATTTGCCACAGATCTAACTGGCATTGGAAATACGTTCAGTATGTTGTCATGTTGGTATTTCATAGGCTTAAAGGAAACTGTGTAGCTTTCTGGTGATTTACAAAAAAAAAAGTACAGATTCTTCTGGTCCTCTGTGAAGAATGACATTTTCTAGGTGAGCTTTTTCATCTGTTCGGGAGATTTCCTTGTTTTAGATTTTGGCTAACTTGAGATTAGAGGAACAGTTATCACTGAAGGGTATGAAATTATGTAGTAATTTCTCCTTTTTTTTTTTTTTATTTTTTATTCTGTGGACTTAATGTTACATTTCTGCAAGGAAGTGCAGTAAATATGTAGAAGTAAGGCAATCTTTCTTTACTACTTATGCATTTATACAATGCTACAGGTCTTGCGTTAAAGACTGAAGGTAAATGCTTAGCATTTCTACAGTTTTTGTGTAAAAGTACGTGAAATATTGGTGGCATTTTTAACATATTTTTTAGTATAATACTGATTTTAATAGTATGATCACTTCTTTCAGTATGGAAGTTATCCCTCAGTCAAGCTTTGGAAATCTTTACAATTACAATACTGAAATGCTGCCTTTGGGCTGAATTTGATCATGAAATCTTTACCCTAGAAAAAGGTAATCTCATTGTCAGTCATCTGACTGTAATTTTTTGTGTGTGATAGGTGTTGTGGTACCCCTTTGTGTGGCAAGAGAACCTGGAATCTACATCTGCTTGCGATGGTGTTAAGCTTTTTGTGTAGCTTGTTGTGACAGGGCAGACTGTGTCGCAGCTGGTGGGTGATCCCCTGTGTGGTGTGGTCATACCTGTTGCATGTGCAGGGGAGTCCTTGAGGAGGGTCCCCGAGGAAAAAAGTAGCACTGGAAACCACTGCTGCCAGGATATGCTCAGAGTGCTGCGAGTTGCCTCTCCTATGGCTTCTCTTTTTAGCTGGCTACGTTCCTGTGGGACATGTGTGATTTCTGGAAGGAGGATGGTAAGGTGTGGATGGATTATTGCAGAACAATTAATTTCACCAACAGCCAGCACTGGAAGAGAAGGTAGGGTTGCTGACAGGCTCTTTATGGCCCAGAGGTTGCAGGTGAGGCAGCCTTGTCTTACAGATCGTGTTTTCAGTTTAGCATAGCCTCTACAATGGCCTGCCGAGAAAAATAAAGGGCAGTTTCCGAGCTGCAATTGGCCAATGCATAGCGTATGATGTTAGTTAAAATCCTAACGGAGGCTGGATGTTATAGAGCTTCTGCATGTGTTGGGACATCCATCATACTAATTCCTAAATTCACTCACCTATTACAAGTTGTGCCGGTATTTATGAGAACGTCATTTACAAAGATATTTGTCCCCTTCTATAGTTTTTTTTTTTTTTTTCTTAATGAGCACTCATTCAAATTGGATCAGATTTTCACCAGCTTAACAAGCAATTTTGCATCTGATCAAAAAGGAGGGTTTTCAGAAATGCTTGATGAGAAAACCAGTAGTGCTGCACGAAAGCAGTACTGTTACATGTTCCTGGAAAACTACTCCAGAATTTTTTAGACTGTATTTTATATTTTGATTTTATAAAATGCAGTCAAAGCTTTTATAGCCCTTGTATAGTTTATATGACTTCTATTTGTTGTGCAAATTTTCAAAACCCTCTTGTTTTGCAAATAATTAATGAAAACCTTTGGGTTATGTAAACTCAATTTGGAAAGCAAATTAAGTGGACATTGACAGCAGATGGCAGTCTTGGGTAAAGCTTATGAGTGTAACCTGCCATTGTTTTGAAAAAGGTGAGGTATGGTCTTCAGTTATGTTAGAAATAACATTGGGTAAACCTTTAAATACTGAAAATAGAGATAAAGAAAGCTTGAAATGTTGTGCTGTGTTTTGGAAAAAGGTTTTACAGAGGAGAAATACTCATTAGTGTGTGTCTTTCTGGAGGTTTTAAATGAAATTTAAAAGTGAGTAATAAACGGATCAGAGAGCTTACTGATCTTTAATTTTTATTTTTTTTTTTAGGGTAAGTGGTGTCACAGGTCAAATTTAGTTTAAAATTTTCCAGCTAGAAAGATGTTTAGTTTTCATCTTGGAAAACTTAGACTTATTCCATAATAAGATTGTTTAATTGCATTTTTATTCCTTTATAAACAAAAAAGGTCATTGTCCTATAGAAATAATGGGCTGCTTCTGCACAGTTTCAGATAGAAAAGAAGGTTTGCTTATGTCTGTAGGAACATTCATTTTAAAGAAGTTCTTCTTGGTAACACAGCTTATAGAAGATAGGAGACATGAAACAGATCTCAGTATGGATGAAGTACTCATTCTTCAAATGTATCATGAGGATTTTAAATAAGCTCTTCCTCTGATTTGTTTGCCTGTAGACAGGTCACATAGTGTCTGTAATTTCCTCATAATATTTGTTCCTTTCTGGTGAATAATTTCAGATGTATGGATGAAACAAATACTCAAAAAACCTTAGCTGAGAGGTAAGAACACTTGATCATAAAATTTGCTAGTGCAACCGTAGGATGTATTAACAGTGCCAAAGTGGCATCGGCTCCTTGTCAAGTCCCTGAGATGCTCTCAAATTTCAGCTGTCCTGGAGTCTATGTGGAGAAACCAGCCTGGGACTTCTCTGGGTGAGCCACGAAGAGCTTGCTACTAACTTGCCCCAGAAGTGCCCTCATAAACTCTGTAAATTCTGTGTGGTATGCACATTAAAAAGAATGGTTTACAGTCTTACTGATACTTAAAAGTTTATCCCAGCATAAAGTATTTTGCAAATTTGTGATATATCTGTTGGTAAAGAAAGATGCAGGCAGCGGCTCTGAGGGCTGTGATTCTTGACAGTTGAAGTGACTCTAAACACACCAGTGAGCTTTCTAAATACCAGTGCTTTCACCGTTTCTAGTTTGCAGAAGGATACCACTGTTCCCATTGTCCATGAGAAGGTCTGATGCGGGTAGAGAACACGGAAAATGTCAGTTCTGGCTAATAAGTTACTGCTGAGGAGGAGGAAAGAAAGATGTAACTGTTTCATGGGAATCCTGGAAAAAACAATTTCCATGTAATTTCCAGGCCTTTAAGGGAGTAAAGGAATTTATTTATTATAATTATTTAAGGGAATAACTACCGCTTAGCCTGTTTGGATTCCACTTGATGTGTTATAAATATTAACAGATTTGTAAACGTATCTTCTTTCCAATGCTTCAAATGAAAGTACTGTTCAGGGTACTTTCCCATTTGAAAAGGTAAGTCTTTCAAAACTTGCCGCTGCATCTTTTGCAAATATGTGGAGTTCAGGAGAAAGCTGATGGCATAAAAGACTTATTCAGCAATTTGTCATAAATATTTATTACAGTTTTGCTTCTGTGCAAGATATGACTGCATTTCCCTGTATGGGATTAGTTTTTTCCTCTCTTCTTCTCTTTTTGAAATTTTTGATATTGTGGCTCTTTTTTGGCCTCCAACTCATCTACCACTGCCCTAAAAAGTAATAAAAAGATACAGAATTAGAGTCACATTGTATTACGTTAGCTGGCTGCTTATGCCATTTTGAGTACAGCTTTCACTCTGTATGGAACTTGGAACAGCAGCTGCTAAGCTGAGACAGCTATTCCTTGAAAATTTATTATTTCTTCCAGCAGTGGAACAGGTTCATAGAGCTCTTGCTCAGCCGGAGCAAGGTAGGTGTTCAGTGACTTGTGTGTGCTACATGGAAGAGCCAACAATGATGTACAAATTTTTGGCAGAACTGGAAGTGTTAAGAAAATGTTTATTGCTTTTTGTAATTTTTACATATTTGAATTTATGGATTTACAATCTGTATCGATTAAAATCATGCTGTCTAGGGAAATAGCTACTTGTAAGTAGATTATGTTTGGTAACCATCCTTTCAGTGCCTTTAGAGGGTAGCATGGGGACTAGGTATCTTATTGGTTTGAAAAAATTCTGTATTAATTTGTCTAGTACTGGCATTCCCATATCTTGACACTTTATCTCGTGTCAGTGTCCAACGTATAAAATTATCTAGCCGCTTACTTGAAGAGTTTGGACCACTTCAGTTTTCATTTGTGCATGTCTTTGGATTTGTGTTGCTTTAAAACTAAGTTCTTACACTATGCTATAGTTCTGTGTACTATTCTAATATTTATATGTACTATTTTCTATGCTGAGATACTTGTTTTCTAGGTTTGACTTCTCTTTTAAGTAAATAACACTTCAGAAATAGAGCGTTATGAATTGTTGATCTGTTAAAGATAGCAGCAAATTGATAAAAGTGAATTAATTCATAAAACCAGTCTGAATGTGATATTAAGCAAAGATGTAAGCTTATGTGGCCTTTTAAGTTTCTGTTCCATGATGTTAGTAGCATTGGCACTGATGAATGGCACTGGCATTGGCAGTAGCTCTGTATAGTGCGTAAGGATTCCAGGTGACAAAAAATAAATGCTTTTTTTGGTGTATTTTCTGCAGGAGTCTGTTGTTTAGCCACCTGAGTTTTTAATGTGGTAGAATAATTCTCTGTGAATTTGGCTGCAAGGTTTTGTGGTTGTGTTTTTTCTCCTTTCGGTGTTTGAAGCTGATCCTGTAGCTGTTTGAATGTAGTACACCATCATACCATACATTAAACAGGAGCTTTTCTTTGTTTCCGAGAGGGGGATGTGGCAGAATGATTTAAGGACAGACTTTAGCAGGAAGTCTTTTCATTTTAGTTTTTAAATATATCCTTGGCTCTGGGGTGGAATCATGGTCAAGGTGTTTCCATATTATAGTGCTGCCTTAAACAGCTGTAGAGGAAGAATCGTTGCAACTTAGCTTGGCATCGGGCATTGTCGGTAGTTGTAAATGTGGAAGACCATGTTATGTTCAGACCACAGTCTGCAATTAATGGTGACTTTAGCCATTTCTCTTTGGTGATTACGTAATAATTCCATGTGTAGTGCAAAATGTGGTGTTTAATTCTTTGCCTGTACCCTTGTAGGGAAAGGGGCTGATCTGAGCAAGCCACCGTGTCGGAAAGCAAAGGACATAAGGAAAGAAAGAAAACTGCAGAAACTCCTTCAGAACCAGATGTGCACAATTGAAGGCTCTCAGCTTCAAGCAGATCAAGTTTTCCTCTTGCAAAACTCTAAATCTAAAACAAACCAGCCTAAAACCATTGAAGACTTCATTTTTGTCTCTTTACCTGATGATGCACGACACAAGTTAGAGGTAATGTCTTGTTCACTGTTGTTGGAAGCAAATTAAGGAAAAGTCTGGTTAAGGAGTTTTTGAAATGCTTAGGTGTTTAGTATCTGTGACTTTATGGAATATATATGGTGCAGCTGAGCTCTGTGTAACCACAAGAGGGTACTCTGGCACTTGCAGTCAGTCGTAGCAGAGCTCAGTACAGTTGCCAAAATAACTTGCAAATTGATTTCATACAGTCTGACTTGAAAATGAAAGACTTTGAATTAACTGAGTGTTGAATGATGAGAAAGACTCAATATTTAGTTCTGCAGTATATAAACAGTTAACCTATCTATGCTAATGAATCTTGACAAAAAAGCAGTAACTGTTCATAAAATTAAACAGATAAGATGGTAGCTGCTGTTTATAAACATCATTGGTATGTGTTGATGTCTTTGGAAGCAGTAAAAGTGATGGTGGAAAATTTTGCTTACTATACTGGTTGCCATTAAGTCTATTATTAATATAGAGACAGTAATCTGGAAGACTTTTGGACTTTCTAACATTTGTTAATCATAAACTCATTTTTTTCTTTTTATTTTTTCTGGAAGCTGGAAAACTATTTGAATATAACTATTTTCCTGTAGTTACTGATTATCAATGATGGTATTGAAAATTAAAAGATTCTCTGAATAACTGACAAGAAGCCATGAAATCGATCCGTCTCACTAACTCGTCCAGATTTTCTGACAAGTTGTATAACAGAAGTGTGATGGCTTTGTCTGAACATCTTCATTTAGAAGATGCGGGTAGACTTAGAAGGAGGATGATTCCAGCAGTGTTTTCCCAGATTGTCTTTGCTCCTCACTATGGCTGTCAAGTGTGGTGTTTTGGTTTTTTTTTAATAGATCGGAACCAATGTTATTTGTAAAAACAGAACCATACTGAAAACTATGTGTTTTTTGAAATGAACATGTCCTTAAATATGCTTGAAAAGACATGCACTGTTGCTCATGTGACAGCATTGTTTTTGGTTAGGTAGCAGTCATTTTTACTAAGAATAATTTTTAATGTATAGATTTTTATTTTTTTAAAATATATTTTCATGTGTGTAAGGGTGATGGTGGGGAAGACTGACAACTTCCTATTACAGTTAACTCATAATTGAATATGGAAACATTGTTTCATCTCCCTCTTTCAATTTGAAAAATAACAAGGAATCCCCTTGAGGTAATTGGAATAAAAACTAATCTTTAGATAAAAAGCACAGATAAGAGTCTTCCAAATGCACAGGTCTTTCAAATATTTTTCAGTGTAGTGTGAAACTACAAGAGAAGATTTTAAGAAGTACAGAAAATCTCTTTAAAATGTTGATCTGCATACCATTTATTGGTGTTATGTCCTGAAAACTATTTGTTTAGTTTTTCTGTAGCCATTTTAGCTATCTTAATTTAGAGTTTGAAAACTTTATGTTATTCAGTGTAAATATAAAAACATTCAATAGCCTAAATTGAGCTGAAGACTTTGAAGGCTGTTGGCTAATACTAATTAAATTGTTAGCACCCTTATGCAGGAAGTCAAAATTTCTCTCTGTTGTGAGGTTTGTATATGTATAAATATATAGTTACTGCATGATATTGTGATAATAAATGTGTTTAACTTCTTCTGAAGGTGAGGGTGGTGAGATCATCTCCACCGAGTTCACAGTTCAAAGCCACATTTCAGGAGTCTTACCAGGTCTATAAACGTTACCAGATGGTTATTCACAAGGACCCACCTGATAAACCAACTGTAAATCAGGTCAGAAGGCCGAATTAATTTTATGGAAAGCTCAGCTTCCCCTCTTATTTCATGTATCTTGTTTCTAGAAGAAACAAGTGTGGATTTTATATCCGTTACATATTCAGGAGCATGTAAAATACCGTATCAAATAAAATCAACGTCCTGAAAGTGCAAACTCTTTTGATGTGTCTTCGTGAGTGCCACAAATATTTGGTCTTAATTGCACACAGCAAAGTTAAGGAAGTTGCATGGAGGTGCTGTTGGGTAAGAGATGGAGCCTTTTGGAGATAGTTGTGGTGGGCCTTATAAATACAAATCTTAGAGGAACTAAAACCAGCTGGACACTTAGCCTGTTAACTAACTCATTTGCTTTGGTTTGAATGCTTACATAAGGACAAACTAAGCATGATCAGGGCCAACATGTGAGTAAAAATTTATCAGACGTACAAACTGTTCATTTAAGGTTCACAGAAGTTGTATAAATCTCTTCCCTTTCAATGTAAGCTCTTTAAAATGTAATCTGTGCACTCCATCTAAATTACATATCGTTACTTCTTCTTGTAATGACCAGGCAGAATATGGTAGTTAACTGTCAGACATATTACTTCTCTAGTACTATAAAGAAAGAAAAAATCAGGAGTTTGGAGAAATAGTATATGTAGCAAGAATATGTAATTGCTAAACCAGGGCAATGAGTCATGTGCCATTAACAATAATATATTTTAAAAGTCCTTGAGACTGTACAATGAAAATAAAATTTGTGGTTAATTTGTTAGATACTTGGCCAAAAAGATGGGTTGAATAAACTGCTGCTTTGGAGTCTTCTAGTGTTATACAATTTTTATTCTTTAATGAAAGTATCAGCAGTCAGTTTGAGCTAGTGTTAGTTGTCAGACTTTCCCCTGTAGGTTTTGGTTTTTTTTTTTAATTACTGTGCTTAAAGTAGAAAACTGACTTCAGAGGCTTTGAAGTGGATAGGAGGAGATCTTTCACTAGCCTTACCTTCAGAAGCATATTACCTGATCATATGCACTCAAAACAGTATGCTTGTATTTTCCTTGCTCTGAAGGTGAGGTTAGTACCTGTCTCCTTTGAGGATCCCCAGTTCAAATCATCCTTCAACCAGTCAGCCACTTTATTTGCCAAGTATCAGATGGCTATACACAAGGATACACCTTCTGACTGTGGCGAAAATGAGGTACAGTTCACTGCATGCACCTTTATGGAAACTTTGTTTTTTAATGTGCAGTTAAATTATGAGACATGGTGTCTCTGAGAGTGATACCAAATATTAAAATATTGAAATCTTCATTGGGGAGGGAAAGCATTAGGTTTTTTAGGAAGCTTCTGTTGCAGGCTTTGGCCAAGGGGTAACTGAGCTGAAGAGGGAGGGATTATGCATCATCATAACTAAAAAACCTAATGTTAATAATGACTTAAGTAGAGCTGCTGTTTGTACATGATTTGTAAATGGATCTGGGACTGAGATTTCCACTGGAAATGAGATAATGGTATGGAATTGTTTTTTTGATGGCAAAAGCATCTTCTACTTTATAGCTGTTCGGTGCCTTTTCCACATTTGTCCTTAATTTTTTTGGTCTTGCTTAATTTAATAGGTGAAGGTTTTAAAATTTCAGGTTTATTCACATGCCTTTGCTACCTCTCAACTAGAACTTACCTTTGCAGTAGAAATAGTGCAGAATATTCCTGCTAGCTGATTGTCTGAGATTGAATGAGAATACATTGCCTGTGAATAAAGCCTGCTTTTTAAAATGATGTTTACAGGATGCTAATCCTAATCTAATAAATAATAATAAAAAAAAGCACTCATGGGGTTCTAAACAAGCAGCAATTCTCCATTTCTCTGGTAGGTGGCACAACATTTTCATTAGCAGATTTAATAAACTTGCTACCTTAGATCTGTCGTTTCTACTTACTGCAAAAGTATGGCTTCAATACTGATCAGCTATCTAGTCAGGCTTTTCTGTTCTTGAGAGCAATACTTGCAGAAGTAATACCTAGCAAGCTGTGGCTATTTTCCAGGTATCATAATAAAACCATGTAATCATTTTTGGCTTTAGTTCAAAAGAGTGTAAGGAGAGCTTTTTTGTGAGATGTCCATAATGCTACTGTGGAAAGCCATAAAAATTGTTTCACTTTGTTTTGTAAAATAATAGGACTCATAACAATAAGTAGTAGTCTCTGCCCTTATTATAATTACTGACATAAATTGGGTTAATTATAATAATGTAAAAATCAGAAGTGTGCCAGGAAGGATTGAGCTATTTACTAGATTCGTACCAGGTATTACCTGGTCTGATTATTGGTCTGCTATGAGGATGTATTTCAGCCCTAATGCTTAGATATAGTATACATGCCATCATGATTTTGCTCTGAAAATCTTGTTGCCGCGGAGGGGGTGATAAGAACTTCATATACTTACTTATTCTTTGTTTAGAATTATGCTGTTTTTTGTGGTTTGTTTTTTTTTTTTTAATAATACATGAAGAATCAAGGGCAAACCCATGATGGCTGCTTGCAGTTCAGTTCTGAACAGCAGTTAGCCCTCAGTTCATCACATCTGTTTGGGTCAGAGTGCATGGCTTGGTGTAAGCTTGGGTTTAATCACCTGTGGAACTTTTTTAGTCTAGGGGAGCAAAGCTTATAAAGTGACATTAAGGACAGTTCAGGTTTCCACCACCTTAATGTGTAAAGTCCATCATGGGAATTGCTGTTGAATAGGAGGGAGGTGGGTGTCTGTTTACTGCTATTAGTTTGATGGATTTTTATTCTCCTCGTTTTCCTTGGTACTTGCCATAGGTTTTTCCCTGCTTTGCCTTTATCTTCTCTCTGGCATCATGTTTGTGGAGGCTTAATATAATATTCTAGGGCAGACATAAGACCTCTGAAGCATCTAGTAAATGTAAAAACTCAGTCTGATGCTGATGGGTTTTAATTTATGTCCTTTAGCACTGTAAATTGTGTCATGTGTCCGTGTGGCTGTCTGGCTATGGAGGTCTTTCTATTCACAGTTATTAGGCACTAAAGCTCTGTCATTTCAAGCAAAATCATTTTGTATTTGATCCCTGCAGGAAGTAAACTGAGGAATACTTTACATAAAATGTAATTTGTGTATTTAGAAACCACTTTTTTTTTTTTTTTTTAATACTGAACCTGTATGGGAAGATATTTATCTGGGTCACTTTTCAGAAAAGAAGGTACCAAGTAAGGTAAAACTGATCCAAATTATTGAGGGGCAGGGTGGAAAATGCTATTTGAAAGACCTCAAATTTTTTCTTCTTCCTCTTTCTCAGATTTTTTAATATATCATACAGACTCTATGGAGCCAAGCAGTTTTTTTTTTTATGTACAGGTAGAATGAAATTCTGTCCCATACACAGGGCTTTTTATCAGGGTAGTAACAAGTCTGCTTTGGGCTTTAAACTGGCAAACATCCAGGATTTTTTTTGCATCTGAAAATTAAATTTAGCTTTTAATCTGTGCAAACTAATCTGTGTATGGTGGATGACTCCTTTTCAGGGGTAGTCCTGCACACTTTTGTGTTTGGAAAGTTTCTAGTTTAGGAAAAGTATTTAATTTTATATTTGGCCAAACACTTCATATTCAGAAACCTGCCTGTATTCAAGTTCAGAATCTAACAAAAATTGTTATGGGACATATTAACAACTTGGTTTTGGAATATATTCTTACATTGTTGGCATTACAATATATTGTCTGCCTATATTAGCTGCTAGACTAGTTTAATATTAGCCTTATTACATGAAAAGGCAATCTTAGGAATAGATTGAGAATTCTGGTGATTATTTGAAAATAACACTAATGTGGAAAGCTATAAAACAGTTCACAATATTAACAAAAGGTGTGTGAACCATGAAGCCAATTATTGCTCAATGAGTGTGAAAGAAGGTCCTCCTTTTGCACCTATGTAATATATACACATCTCTTCATTGTCATTTTGTGTGAGGAGGGGGAATAAATGATTTCCAGGACAGGGAATCCATTGAATGCTGGACACCAGAGATTACTTTGAACTTTTGGGCGCTGTCTTGGTTAGTGCCACTTTGAGACCAGTGATAAGGGGTGTTTTAGTGCCTTTCAGGATGGTGAGTCTTTTTGAATTTTGCCTTTTCCTCCTTACTTTCTCCTCTTCTCCTTTTGCATCTCTGATGGAGACTGAAGTAGCCCTAATAATAGTGTGTGTTCATTAAAAAGAATTTACTTTAAGGTTTTGCTGGGGAAGAGTCCTGCAATGCGTTTTGGTGATGCAGTACTGATTCCTGGTTAAGGCAGTGACTTCTGTTTGTTCTAATAAAAAGCAAGGTAGAAATTCCATAGTGGAATAAACTTTTTTCAAGTCCCAGGGTTGGTATTAACCCTGTGGTGATGAAACTTGCCTTTTCTATGGAAGCATCATGACAATCTTCAGTACTGCTCTCGTTGGTGAGTAGAAGATTTGGTAAGGCAGGAGTAGGTTTGTTATCTGCCAAATAAGTTAATGTTCTAGGAACAGTTTTGAGTATCTCTCTGCTCCTGGAATTAAAACCAGTTTAGTTTGCAAGTGAAATTTTTCAAATCTGTGTTTATCTTGACATAAAAGCTAGAAGTATTTTCTGCATAGTCTTTTAAACTATTGATTATCCCCTTTTCTCTTAGTTTTTCTGGTATAAATTGAACTTCCCCTGGAAACCTTCTCAGCTCTCTCAAAAACCTTTGGTCAATTGCTACAGGATTTCAGCTTCAACACTAACCTGGTTGTCTCAGTGCTTTGGAGTGCAGTCAAGTACTGATGTTATGCAAGTTGTTGACCTCTGAGAATATTTATGTCAGCATGTTTTTATTGAATTGAATTGGTGTCCTGAGGAAAAACATAGCAAACTATTTTCTGTTTTAAGGTTGCTTCCTAATACTTGCTCTTAAATAGTGCTGTAGAAGAACTGATATTTCTGTTTTTCTCTGTGGGAACACAAAACATTATTAAGCTGCTCTGTAAATGCCTAGTCATCCACTGTTTTAGGAATATAGGTACTCTTATCTTAAAAAGACTTGTTGGAAAAAAATCAGAAGACTTAGGGGGAACCTCAACAGGTGATTAAGCAGTAAAGTGTAAATAGCTTCTGAATGAGGTAAGATACAGTCTTGGAAAATAGGTGTATTGCTGCTTGTTGGAGAAGTTTATCCAAGGCTACTCTTGAATTGGCCAAGTCCCTGAACTGCTCATTTTTGGAAGCTGTGAAAATATATGAGGAAAGAACCTGTTCTAGTGTTTGTGACATTCTATGCGTTTCTATACCGTATGAAAGTACAGTATATGGACCTTTATCTTGGGTCCATGGTGGTAGTTGTCATATACTGTTCCCAATATAATAGAGCTGTTTTTCATGAGCTTTTTTAGGGTTTGTTTTTTTGCTAAAGTAGTGGAAGACTATAATAATGTTTAGTATGACGATCTGTTTCTGTAACATACAAAAATCCACAAATGTAACCCATTGCAAAAATTTATTTAACATGTCCACAAGTTACATGTTTCATTTTTTTTTTTTTTTTCCTGCTTGGGTGGTGGTTATATTTATTTTGTGAAATGAGTCAAGATAAAATGAGAAAAATTGAAGTAATGAAAGCTTAGAAAAACTGAAAAAGGGAAGACTTCTCTAATGAACAGTGAGGGGGTAGTAGGCTGAGCATCCTTTCATGGAGTGGGTGTTGTTTCCCTGTATTTTTGGTGAAAGATCAGTTGGAGCACAAATTATAGAGCTGATCAGCAGGTCAAGAGTACTGTAAGTATGCAAATAAGCTGTAGGAATGGAGTTTTGTCCACCTTATTTTTTTTTTTTTTTTTTCATTTCTTGTAAGAAATGTAATAGCTTTGTTGTAATAATTCATGCACAAAGAAATGGATAAATATGGGTTTGGAACCTTTTCTTTTTTAGTAACTTTTAATAGCATTTGGTTGTATTTCTGGGAGAAAATGTGTAGATTAATGTATAGAAGGATGATCTGAGAATACGACAGGAGAGTGAACTTTTAATGTGTTTTATATAATCCCAAGAGGCAGATATACTCTGACGATTGTCAAGCACCAGCACTTGATTCAATGCTACTGGAGGCAGCTCTCGACAGACGTACTGCTGTCTGTTACTCTGCTTTTACCTCAAGGAACAGACAAGACTGTGAGAGTAACCAGGTAGTATTTGATGCTCTGGCTTTGTAGAACTACGGTACAAAAATGTGGAAACAAGATAGAAACATAACTAGGTCTGAGGGCATAAGCTGGCTCTTCAGGTGGCAACACTGGATTTAAAGAAGCTTAGTAATAGATCTGGCTTGTCGTCTGCTTTGCTAAGAGCAATCCATATCTGCAGCTGTTTTAACTCTTGCTCAACAGCAAAAATACCTGTGTGTTCTGTGTAAGGAGAGCAGGGAGGCTGTGCAGAGTACAAATGGCCTGGAAGATGCTGTGATCCAGCTCTACCCCAGCCTTCAGGATGATTAACAAAGTATGTGGAATTGTGTATGTAAATGTTTTGGAAAGCTTTGCCACCTGCATGTCTTTTGTGTTTTAGATGAAGTGTCAGAATGTGTTTCTTGTTTTTTAAATGGTAGATACAGATGTAGAACTGTGTAGCTCTGAAGGCAAAGTTTTTAAATGAAATTAATACAGTGAAGACATTTCTTCTTGGCCCTTTCATCCCAAGAAGGAAATTTTTTGATCACAGTGATGTACTCAATAGCTAATTTGGATGAAGTAGGTGAGACCTCTAGCAGTTCTTCTTAATGAAGTATCATCTCATCAGAGGCATTTCATTTCGGACCTAATGTTGTCTTTTTTAAAATGCTTCCTAAAGTCAATTGTGGAAGCTGTCAGCAAATTTTATAGGCACACGCATATATATCTGTATAAAAGCTTGCAGCTAGTTTAGTTCTTTAGCTGTATTCGGTTCTTGTGCTAAAAAAAAATCTTGGTACTTATCATTCCAAACTGAGTTTTCCATATAACATATTGTCATGAGAAAAATTGAAGTTAAGCATTTTTTTTCTTCCTGCCTCTTCTCTAGTGAACTTAATGGTTGATCTGGGTGGTTTCAAACACTGATACAATACACCCAGTCCATTAATGTGATTTTTAGGCTTAAAGTCTTTTTACAGTAGTTTTTGTCTTTAGGAAACATGGCTGAATATAACTGAAACAAACTATGTGGCAGCTACGCAGGTTAGAAACCATTTCCATAAAAGATCATAAAAATTGTACAGTAGTTTTCAGAAAGAGCAAGAGTGAACAGTTTATTGCTGTTTAGAGCTTGTGAAGCAAACGTTCTATTTAACTTCTCCTGAGTGTTTTATAATTACAAACTTGTAGAAAAATAATGTGTGTCTCCGTTCCCTCTGCAAAGCTAGCTGGACACTCTCTTTGCTTTGTGCTTAACTAAATATTTGTCTTGGAAGAAAAGAATTTCACAACACACAAAAGATAAACTGTTCGAAAAGGTGCAAAAAATTACTGAAATATTTACAGTGTTTTGGTGTTTTTTTTCCCATTTTTTTTTTAATTGCCTTCCAGAAATCTACTTGAACTAATACAGAAAACTGTGTGAGTAGCCTGGGGAATGCCAAGGAGCACGTTCCAATCAATTCAAAAGCTGGTTAACAGCAGGCATTTGCAAACTTTTAGGTCTCACTAACCTAGTTTCCTCTGGATTTTTTTTTTTTTTTTAATTTTTCTAGTGAGAGAACACTTGAAAAATCAATAGCCTTTGTGGTTATTTTTAACTTTCTGTAGGTTACCTTGGCAGCCATACATTTTTATAATCATCTTGAATTAGGCCTTTTATCATGTCAGTGGATGGCAGCGCTGATCTGGTGATAGGCTCTCGAGCTGGTGTGTCAGGTCCATGATAACATTGGTTTAAAGACTCAGAGTGAGTATCTGTGTCAGCCTGATTCCCTCCACTTACCTGTGCGGCCCTCGTGACTGTAGCGCTGTGGATTCATGCATTTTTTTTCTTGGAATGCCTAGAAGAGCAAAAGAGTTTAGGCGTCCAGATAATTAAGTTGTCCGCAGCCATATTGTTTCAGTTCTGATTGTTGCATCGCTGTTTACATTGTCCTTCCTGATTTTTGACTGATTTCTCTATGTAAATCCATATAATATCAAAAAATCTTCACTGTGAGACTGGCAAATCTCCATTATTTTGACAGTAAGTTTCTTCTGGGCAAGCAAAGCCACAGTGACGCTTGTCACTCCATAAAAGAATTGAAACTGTAATTCAGAAATGTACGTGTTGTCCCATCAGTGATTATTTCTATTTCATCAGTCTGATTTTTGTACTGAAAACTACATCAAACATGCATTTGAATTCTAAATCCCCTCTCTCCTTATGTACTACGTTTTGGAGGCTCTTGCTCTTCACCTTTAGGTCTGTGGATATCTCTGAAGCTGTTTTGTTAGCATTCTGATATTTTTGTAAGTCGCTTTGAAAATGCCAAATAGAGCCCTGGAATAAGTCTTTGATCCCTCTGCTAACTTAGCTCCAGTATATTGTCCACTTCAAGGGCAGCAGGATAGCTTGGCACAGTCTTTCCTTGTCAACATGATACATTTTTTCCCATTTTACTGATTTATACAGCAAGGAACAGAATTTTGTTCATTTTCCTGCTTTCTGTTTTCCTAGATATTTTTTTTTATTGTGTGTGGGGTTTTTTTTTGTTTTTTTGGAGTGTGTGTGTCATTTAAAAGCTTCTTCTAGACTTACTGAAAGTTAGAAATTTTTTTTATTGTTTATTTTTTACTTTTTTTCACTCCACAGTTTTATGGCTAATATTGATTCCAGTCTGTCCCAGGAACCGCGTTAGGATTTTTGTGCATTGGGCTCCCATATTTTAATTGAAATAATCTTCTCTAGCCAAAACAAAGTGTGCTGATGACTACAGACCAAGTTCCAACAATAAACTGCCTTAGAAACAGTTATTGTTGATGAGTAAGTTAATGTTTGAGAGCAAAATCCTATTTATTCAGAACCTGTAAGAAGTGCCAACATCTTGAAAATAACAGAGTGTGAAAGGGGGACATCGCTCCTTCCTTTGGTGGTGGCAGGGTGTCCTACACACCTGTGCAGGGTTTACATGAAGCCAAGAGGAGCTGGATAAAAAAGGAAAAGTTTGACCTGGAAAGGAGCTTCTAGAGAAGAAAAACCTGATTCTAGCTCTTTGTTTCCCTGCGTACTTAATAACCTAAAAGATTGCACTGCTTGAGGAGGAATAACTCTTTATGAAGTGAATATATAGGGAAGATGCCAGGAACCCTCCAGAAAGATTGTGGTCTTTTTGTGGCTCGTTTCTTTAGTGAGTGCACTAAGGTTTGTTTGGCCACAAATTATTCATTGTGTTGGCCTTGGAAACGGGAGGGAAGGGAGGATGAACTTGCTTGGTACGCATGAAGGTGATACACTGGAACTGTAGGTTGTATGGCTGTATGGAAACTCGTAACACTATTTTTTATTTTATTATCAGTCTAGCTCCAAAACCAAAACAACCAACACCACAGGTTTATTTTAATCCCATTCACAGATTTGATTTAAAAACCAAACCAAACCCCAATCCCATATCCGTTCCCTACCCTGTCCTTTCTTAAATGAAAAGGGCAAATGTTCAGTTTTCTTTGATGGGGAATGGCAAATATGAGCAAACTCTAACACTGTCAAAGGGAAAGTTACAAATGAATGCCTTTCCGTGATGTCTTTGCACTGAACATCTTGGATTTTACCATCACCAATGGTGACAGCTCAGAGCTGTTTTTTTTCCGGAGAAGGCTATGACGTCATTGTGTGACGTCCCTGCGTGATGTCAGTAGCCCTTGCTTTCTGAGTCACTGGGTGAAACCCATTCTGGTTTAGCATCCAGAGCATGTGAGTGTCTTCCCCCACTTGTAAACTCAAGCACGTAGCTTTGGGTTGAACCAAACCTTCCCTTTATTTTTCTGCCTTTCCCCTGCCCCCCTTTGATTTAAATCTCAGTAATGTCTTCCTCTCTCAGTTTTGTTAATTACGTTTAAACTTATTTCCTGTGGTTCTGTTGGCTCTTTCTGGCAGTTGTAATTAGTTTGCACCAAAGAAAGAATGTTCTGTATTTCATATATATTACATAATTTTTAAAAGACTAAAGTTTATGTAATTCAGTCTGAAATTAAAATTAGAAAAGCATGACTTTGTGAAAGGAATTTTAATTGTGCTTGTGTGACAGATTGAGTTATTTTACATGCAGCACCAGCTTTTGACTGTATTTCTATCATGGTTTATTGAATAATTTTTGAATTGTGTTCATAGTAATATTGCAGTAATAATGAGTTCATTAATTTAGAAATTGAATCTTGCTTTTTCCTACAGTTTAAATAAATGTATAGTCTAGGTGTATTCCTGGGTTATGATGAAAGTGGTGTGGATTTTGGGAGTGGGAGGGGAGAATAAGGATTGAGAAAATAACAGCAGGGGTCAGTGGATCTGAAATATTTATAAAATTCTCCAGCTCTCTGTGTCAACTAAATTCTTTCTTAAAAAAAACACAAACAAAAAACCCCCAAAAAGAAACCCGAAACAAGAGACCCGCAACAGAAAATGTTTGGACTTTGGGGTAATTGTTTCTTAAGTGACCTCTAGAGAAGATTCACAGTCTTCTGAATTTTTCTAGGAGCTGATTAAGAAGTCTAAGCTAAGAAATTTAGCAAGTATCAACAGGTGAAACAGTATGTAACCAGACTTGCAATGTTGTTTTCCCTGTAACATTGTGATACAAGTTCAAGTGCACGTAAGAATTATTTTCTAGCCAGCTGGATAGGTAGTTGTAACAGTATATCCTCCCTAGCAGGCAGAAGTTATGCGGAGGTACACTGAAAAATTTCCCCCTTGCCCTCAAAGCCAAGGGATTGTACAGCAGGGCCTGGAGAATTGGTAAAATTATTTGAAAAGTGGTGTTGGCTCAGTTTTCTCACCCATAGGGTTTAACTTGCGCTATAAAGCTAAAGTTACAGATTAAGAACTATTGGGGGTCTTCTGACAAGAAAATTAATAACACATGGTTGTTTTTTTTTTTTTTTCTGAAACCTGCACGTTCTAAAATCACTGGCTGTGAGGACTGATGCACTCGCAGTGTAGGAATTTGTAACTGTTCTTCTTTTATGGAGATATAACTCAATAATTCAAATTTTGTATTACTTTTTTTTTTTTTTCCCCTCTTTAGATAGTATCTGTTTTGGTTTTCTGTTTCTTTAAAAAATCTTGTTCTCTCTCCCTATCCTCCATATAAAAAAAAATATCCTAGGATTTAATTAAGATATTGCAGTCATTTGTTTTTCCAAATTCTGAGTAATTTAGAGTGTTAGTGACTAGATTTGAAGTGGTTAATTGTAGGGAATGCACAATCTCCTGCCTTCACCAGCATCTCGTAGAAAAGAAATTCAGTTTCTTCCCTAAAGCCTGTGCACAGAGGTTTATCATTGCTCCCTCGATCAGCCACTGCTCTGTGTCTGGGGGGGGAACAGCCTGAAATGGGACTCCTGCCAAGCCTTGATTCTTTTAGCATCAGCAGATGCACTTTCTTAGAGACACGGTGTTAGAGTAGGTTCACTTTGAGCTCCATTAAGAATGGTGCGGTTGATCTTCACAGGTCAATATATACATCTACCAGAGGCTGTGGTTTTATTTCTAAAATCTGCTTTATAGCACCTTCTGAAGAAAGGAGAAAGCTTTAATTACTTAGGCTGTATATGGAACTCCCTCCTAAGTCAACAACTTACAATATTGGCACTTTTTACTGTTACCTTACTTCCTTTCCTGCCCTTTCCTGGGATGACTGACAAGTGATCACCCCATTTTTTGTATATAGAATAATCTTCTTTAATTAATCTCAGAAATTCTTATAATTCTTGACGATGAAGCCTTTACAACAATCAGGTTTTTGTAGGTATATATATTCTTTTTATCAAACTTTTAACTAAAAGTTCCTATTTACTATTGCTTGGCAGTTTGCAAGCTGCTGACTTAATACATCATCCAATTATTACAAGAGGGGGAATTAAATGGTGTAACACATACTAGGTTTTTAACAAAGGGATGTTTTGGGGTTAAATACATACCAGAACTTTGTAACATGTTTAATGTGGGATCCACCAGTAAGGAAGTATTTTTATTAAATAAGTAAATGATGGCAAATAAATAACTATTATATATTATTAGTCTTAGAATCTTGAACAAGCTCCAGATCATTAAAACCTTTCCTTTTTGGTTGATTACCTGCAGCACATCATTTTGTATCGGGTAAAGAATCTAGGTTTGAAATTACTTGCACTTTCAGGAAGCTGATTTTTTTATTTTTTCTTTCTTCCTCCTCTTTAGACTTAAAATGGGCTTGCTTATAGTTTTGAAACTATATAACTTAACCAATTTATATTAAGAGATCTGGGGGCCCTAACCCCTCCTTGCTTTGGTGGTGGGGTGGGTCCCAGTGGAACGGTGGGAAAAGACTCCCTGTCGCAGGCAGTCATGGGGAAGGGTAATGTGTAATTAAGAATCAAGGACACCAGAAACAAACCTGTATTACAAGGTGGTAATTCTCTCACATCACGTTTTAAAAAACCTTCTTCTATTTTAGAGAAAGGAAGTACTTTGGATAGTTTATTGTTATACCTATTTGTTCTTCTAAATGAAATAGAACATGGGAGTTTGTTTATGGATATTTTATTTTAACTCTTAAATCTGATGGTGTTTTTCAGATAGATGGTTTTGAAAGAGTGTATTTGACTGTGAATGTATCCTGATATACTGCTAATATTTTTCTTTTTCTGCTTTGCATATTTGAACTGTCGTCTTGGGCACGTGTTTCTGATTAATCTGCCTCGGTGCAGTTCACACGATTCCTCTGTGATTCACCTCTGGAGGTATGTATTCGTTCTAGGTGCAAGTTTTGAAATGAATGTATTCTTTCCTTTCCACTGCCTGTACAGACAGCAAACCTTTATGGTATAGGTGGGTGTCGCAGTATTGGTATCAACACTGACTGGTAAGGCGTATGGCACTGTGTTTGCAAAGGAGTCTGCGGATTCCTTTTGCTGGATAACGTGCTACCACTGAATTTTATATCACTGCATTAAGAGACAGTAGCAGAAAGTGCTGTCTCTCTTCTGTTCTTGATTTGTTTCTATGAAATAAAATAATGCATTACTAGACACCTTGCTAAGCTTGTACTTGACTACAACCTGAGTTATTTTGGAGCGATGCGGTTGCTTCATTTCAAGTAAGCAAAATGCTGTGGATTTTTGCACCATCTTTCTTGTTACTCTTAAAGAGTTAAGCACTGCGTGACTGTAATGAAATTGTCAGGTTATAGTAATTACGCTGGTAATTTGATATGTCGCAGTTTGAATGAATCCATGTGTGGGGAGTTTGTTGCTTTTCTCTGTTGAGTCCACTGGCCTTTACATTCCTGAAAGCTGAAGAGTAATAGAGCTCATTAGACTTTATAGGAAAAGGGCTTTTATCACCTCGTCAACTCAGGCAGCAGACTGCCATTATATTCTTAATTTTGTATGGCTATGTAGATGTTGATGCACACTTCCCTGCCAGGTTTATACCAGTATTGTTTCTTACAGACACTTTTTATTGACATTTCGAAACTTGAATTGAATTTTGTGTGGCACCACTACAGATGTCTTCAATTAGATGAAGTTAAATAAAAGGGGTTGTATATCAGAGGCCAAGGGATTCTTGAAATTCTTTATTCCAAAACAGTTGCCACAAGCAAATCTAGTAGTGTGTAGTCTGTTTACTCTTTTGAATAAAAATAATCTAAAATAAAATTTAAAATTTACATGATTTCAGTTTGTAATTTTTTGAATTTTTAATGTTTTTATTAGCTGCAAATAGTGTGAACACCCGAACTCTTCCTGTCTTTATTTCCTCATTTTGTTATTCTGTTTGGTTTCTGTTTTGGCTATGGGCTCTGGCACAAAAAATGAATAGTTTTTAAAAAAAAGAGATACAGTGTATAGTAGCAGAAAACTAGGCAATTTTCTAGCAGTAAACAGGATAATGTAGAAAGAACCACTTGGGTTGTTTTGTTTTTTTATTCATCCTTTCATCTTAGAAGCTACATTTAAACCTTTGCCATTTTACCACTTCACATATGGAAATCCCGCCGTGTTTGGAGAGGTATGGTTAGAAGGGTTCAGTAGAGGAGAAGGGCACGCAAGATACAGCCACATACCCAAACCCCAGCGTAGCCTGGTACCCTGTTGTTGCCAAGGGGAGAGTGTTTATGGAAGGAGGGCACAGGGGATACCCGGACTGCTCAGGGGGGCTCCTAGTTTTTGGTGCTCAATGAGTTAGGGCGGTGTTCTGTGCCTGTGATTCTATCGCTATCCCTGAAAGTCACCTCTACGTTTGTACTTCCCAGGTTGTTCCACGTTGTACAGTTGGAACAAGCCTCAGCACCCAGATGAGATGCAAAAACCCACGGCATTTTGCAGTCAGATGATGATTTTGTTTTGTTTGTTTTCAAATCTTTCTCTAATTGCTCTTTAGTCTGTTTCCATCTTGACTGATGCTAAGCATTAATTTGATGATTTTATAAAACTGCTCTCAAAAGCATGTTTTTGAGAGAATTGTTAATTTATACCTATAGTTTTGGATCTGTATATATTAATTTTCTCCTCCATGCATTTATGTCCCATGGATTTACGAACATTTGATATTTCCTCTGCCTTTTTAATCACTTAGTATTACGGGATCTTTCTGGAGTTGTTTGCACTCAGCTCTTGGTTAATCACCCTGAATACTCTCAAATCATCAGCTTAGTTTGCTGCAACATTGTTTGTTTTTCAGTGATTCACCTGCTGGTATAGACATAATAGACCCAGCACAACTGAAAATATGCTGCTTGCCATTTGTTTCCTATTATCCATATCGAGATGCTTTTGAATTCTAAAGAATTGAGAGACGTTTGCGAATCTAGCTCTCTGCTCTTTGAAAAGCACATCATCTTCTGCTCTGCATTATTTGTTACATGTTAATTTTTAGGAGATCTAATGTTACCATTACAGACATTAGGAGACAAATGTTACCATTACAGGTCTGTAATTCCCAGGATCACCTCCTGTAGAATGTTGTATTTCAGTCACATTCGATGAGCTGCTAAGGACTAAATCAAAACTCATTTGATTTAGAGAACTTGGGACGTTGCTTGTTTTTTTCTTATAGTGGTGTTGACATCACCATGGTGTTTACATGGGGATAGTCAGAGCCTCTCGCTACTGAAGTCCCTTGTACCTTCAAGCTTCACTAATCTTTTTAGCATTTTAAGCTTGCTATCACTGTCCTGATTAAATAGTTGACAGTATAGCTCGAATACTCTACTTTTCTAATAAGGTACCAAAGTTATCTCTGTAGATTCTGTCTTTACACTTTGATGCAGCGAGTTGGTTTGTTCTATTTTGATACGGAATCACAGAATTGTGCAGTTTGTAAAGGACCTCCTGAGATCACCTGGTCTAACCCCCCGGCTTGAGCAGGTTGTCCAGGCTGATGGGTTTTGAATACCTCCAAGGATGGAGACTCCACAGGCTCTCTGGCCAGCCTGTGCCGTTGTTTGACCACCTTCTCAGTTAAAATCAGTTTCCTTCTGTTCAGATTGAATTTCGTGTGTTTTAATTTGTACACGTTGCCTCTTGTCATGTCAGTGGTAACTACTGAGAAGAATATGGCTCCCTTATCTTCATTCCCTCCCATCGGGTATTCCTACATGTTGATAAAAGCTCCCTATGTCATCTGTTCTTGAGGCTGAAGAGTCCCAGCTTTCTCAGGCTCATGTTATACAGCAGATGCTCGAGCCTCTTAATCATCTTTCTGGCCCTTATGGCTTTGCCCCAGTAAGTTGGTATTCTTCTTGTACTGGGGAGCCCAGCACTGGTCCCAGTGCTGCTGCTGCAGCCTCACCGGTGCTGAGCAGCAAGGAGAGTCGCTGGCCGTCCCCGTCCCGTCCCCTGGCAGTGCTCTGCCTCGCAGCCCACCTGCTGTCGGCCTTTTGCAGGGCGAGGGTGCATTGCTGGCTTTTTGACTGAAAACATGCGGTGCTACCTCGCTGCTGACAGAGCCTCTATTTGCAGGCTGCTTTCACAGCATCTTCTCTAATCTCTAATGAAAGGAGGACGTAGTACTGAAAAGGAAATATGTTGCTAACCAAGAGATAGAAATCTACCATATGGTCGGGGGAGTGTGTGTGTGCGCACCTTTGGGAAAGGAACTGCTGGAATTAATCACTTCACTTATTCGGCAAATAATTTCCACTGGAGTGTAGAAGTCAAGGGAGTCAAGGATTTCCTGGCTTCCCCCGCCCCCCCCCCCCCCCCCGTTTTGTTTTTTTTTTCTTTGTGTAAGGGGTAGCATGGATTTCACATCTTTCTCCTCCCTCCATCCACAGCACATGGAAAAATTCAAAATAGGAAATTCCAGAGAAAAATAATCATGCAGTTAGTATGGTCAGGATCCGTGTTTGATGAGTATGCAGTGCCTTCTG
The DNA here is from genome assembly GCF_015220075.1 of Falco rusticolus. Lineage (NCBI taxonomy): Eukaryota > Metazoa > Chordata > Aves > Falconiformes > Falconidae > Falco > Falco rusticolus. The sequence goes on from NC_051195.1 coordinate 5,780,047, forward strand.
CAGTTGCACACTGGTCTGGCATGTGGGTTAACAAGTGCAATTTCCACAATACTACTACTACTACTAAAGTAGTAAAACATCTCTTAAAAGTCAAGAGAAAGACCAATGTGCTTGGAAGAAAATTGAGCACTTTCATCATCACTGAAGTTCAATTATAAGAGCTATTACGTTGAGGTGTACTAATTGGGGCAATATGTAATACCAGTTGCTATTAAATATTTAGATTTTAATAATGCATTATAAAATACGAGCAATCAGATGTGTTAATTGAATCATTAATTAGCAGAATATGAAGAGAGGTAGAATTAACATGTGATGGAATCTATTGTATTTTTCTCTGCACTGTAGTTAAACATTGGAGAGAATATTTGTTTTAATTTTTGTCCTGGGTTTAGTTCTTATTTTTTTGAGTGTTTCAATATCAGATTACAATAACTCATTATATTGAAGTTTGAGTATAAGTTGTTAATTTTAAATAAATTGGGTTGTTTCCAGGGCTAAAGTACAATTTTGGGTAGATAAGGTAAGCCCTTTCTGGTGGGGCTTGCCCACCTGATGTCACTGGTGTATTTGACATCACCTTTGACAGACATGGTCCCAGGTGGATATGTCAGGAGTGTGAAATGTATAACCTGCTTCGGGAAAAGGTTTCATACTCTAGACCTGTTTCATGTCAAATTGCCTGGATGCTGAATGAGAAATCAAGTTAAAGCCGCCAAGTATTCATTGAGAAATTGGAGAAAACATAATACTTAAAGCATTACAAAGGATTACATTGTATGAAAACTTCTGAAGGAGAAAAATGTTACTCTTTTTAAAAAATGTTATTTGCTTAATGTAATGGAGATCCCTGAACATTTTGTCTGAAATCAGTGCTGTGCTTATTACGTTTGTTACAGAACATAGCCTCTTTTATGTTCGTGACATTTCGTTGTAATTGCATTAGTGAAATAACTGTAGTTTATACTTTACTAGCAGTTCTTAACTGATGCTAATACTTCAGGTTGCAGTGGTCTGGTGACCGAAGCCATGCTTTGTGGTTTGGAGGGTTGGGGTCACACAGAGACGTGGCATTCATTTAAATTCAGAATACTTTCCTTTGAGTGAAAATCTTTTCCATGTTGGCTTAGACTATCTTTTTTTAGCATTCATTAAATTCTGTATGATGAGTTTTTGACAAGGAAAAAAAGTCTGTTTTAACCGAAACTTATTTAGGCAAGTCTGTGTTGTATTACCAACCACATTTCCCCTTGGCTTGGAGGAGATGTTTCTTTTTTTTCTGTCACTGCCTGCACCCTGATGGCTGAGAAGAGAACTTAACCTGGGCTGAGAAATCCTTAGAGAAAATCTCGTACTTGACTGTGACCCAGCTTAAAAGTTTTACTGCTGACCATGTGATTTCATTTGGCTCTACCGAAAAGTTGAGGATATTGTATGAAACCATGACTGCTGAATAAGTAGGCTTTATCTGAATGAGAAGAAACCCAGTTTAATGTGCTGGTATTCGAGTGTAATATCCTCGTATGCTGCAGACTGAGCTCTCAAATGTTTGATCATTTCAGTTTTACAGTATCTGTAGCTCCATATCCAGTTTTATGCTATATAGCTATATAAAAATGCAGGCATTTTATTATATTGGCCTTTATTTTGGGACTTATTGGTTGGGTAAGTCACTTGAAATGATTTTTTTGTTCACGTGATTGATTTCTTTTGACACATGTGGTACCAATTAGAATAACTTCTACTGCCCATCATCTCTTCAGTCTGCGCTACTGTATCAAAATACGTGATTAAACCCACCTTCTGTTGTTGTAATGCAAAACAGTTGGTAATAGTAGGCAATATTGTCAGATTTATTGAGTGAGAAGCAGCTTTCTGAAGATCTGCCAGTGCAGTGAAAAACATGACTAGATGGATAATTAAGTTGAGCACAGTGGAATTCGGGATTAAAGTAAACTTGACGTGGGAGAAAATGGCATGCCAAAGTTGGTTGCGTAATACAGTTTAAATTAGGAGATCATTTTCTTCTTAATATGAAGCATCAGTTTCTGGCTCTAGGTGCTTTACCCTGTCCAGAGACATTCTTCGCTGCAGATCCAAAACCACAGCGCGCAGCAAGAGCGAGTTCCTCAGTGTTTGCGCAGGAGATACTCTGATGTGGGCTGACAAAGAAGCTCCACAGGTTTTGTTGCAACACAGGAGTTTCAGATTCTTAGATAAAATGTACTTTTATAAAGAGTAAACCTCACATAAAGAATAAGCTGTTCTGTTCTTTTTGTAAATGCCTTTCTCAAGCAGCTTTGACGGCCCCTCTGAGAAGCTGGATTTCTGTGGCCAAAGTGCTTCCAGTACTTGGGGGCATGGGGGGGTAGAAACAGTTGGGTCCTTGCTGTGACTGCAGGTGCTGGGGGCGCTCAGCAATCAGCCAGCTTTGGGAAGCACCAGCACAGGGAAACGTCTGCGTTTCACCTTTCTGCCTTTGGGCTTTGTCTCCTGTTGAAGAGTAATAAGTCAAATTCAAGAGTACCTGCAGAATTTGTGTCTAATAATGCATTAATAACTTGCTGGATCACATTGTTTTATCATGGCAGTACTATAAATGCTGGTGTCAGAGGCTATTTGCAGATTCGTGTTTGGGATGCATGATACGTATAGTTTACCAATCACAAGCACAGCAAAGGCCACAAATGTTACAGTGAACTAACATTGTTTTCCCTGCTTCTCAAATTCCTTTTTCTAAACATGGGTAGAAGTGATTTTTCACAGTATTTACTTTAGTGTTAAAATTCTTTCTAACATTGTTTTTGTACTGAAAGTCTACCCGTCAGACAATTACATCCCTCTTGTTTTTGCTTAGGCAGAGGATGCACCCAACGGACCAGACTGTGGCTATGGTTCCTTCCACCAGCAGTACTGGCTGGATGGGAAGATAATTGCTGTCGGTGTAATTGATATACTGCCCTACTGCGTGTCATCCGTCTATCTGTACTATGATCCAGACTATTCTTTCTTATCTTTGGGAGTCTACTCTGCATTACGGTAAGATGACATTTTTGTTATCTGGTTAGACATAATAATAAGAATTGATACTTGTTCCTAAACTTGGGCTTTTAGTTCCAGTCTGAACATATACTGGTAACACTATCTCTCTAGCAAAGTATTTGTGGTGGGGTTTTTTTTCTTTCTTTCTCTACAGTTGGTTGCATTCACATACATTTTTAACTGTCATCGTTGAATAGGGCTATATCTTTCTAGTTAGCTAAATACTTTTAGAGATTAAAAAAACACTCAGGAATGAAATACCTATATTTTATTGCCCCTGAAAATAATTTAGTATAGCTTGGTTTCAGCAGGAAAAGCCCCTTTTTTGTTTGAATAGAAATAATTTTTCCTTTGACCTTTTTCTTAGCCCAGTCACCAAAAGAAATTAATCACTTTTATAGTTTTATGCACACTGAAATCGTAAATAGTAGAGTGCCTAAAACCTGTTGTCCTCTGAATTAGTAGTCTCCTGCTGTACCAGCACCAAGTATATTTTTCAGGTATGTTAATCTCATTATCTTTGTCTTTAGAGAGCCTGATGGAGAGAGTGATCCTATGAATTTTAAAGCCTTAAATTAACTATCAGCCTAGTCTTGCAAAAGAGTAGGAATAGTGGGTAAAGATTTTTACGGTGAGTAAGACTTGTATGCTAAATTGTGAGTTACTGTTTTTCTTATAAGCAATCTTATGATTCCATTATTATTATAAGGAAAAAACCTAAACGAGTGGAAATATTTGTGCACATCAGGGTTTCTTTCTTCCCTTTTTTGCTTCTCTGTTTACATGAAGTAAGCTGGTCACAGACATGTGGTTTTCCAGGGGAGGTTCTCATGAAGCAACTAGCTTTGAACTGCGTGCCAGACATGTCTGTTTTCAGGTTTCCCTGGGTCTGAGAAGTTCTAGCAAAAGGCTTTACCTATCGAGGTTTGCACTACACTTTCAGGTGTGAAAGAAGCGCTGCGGTGGTGAGATCCAGCTTTCTTCTTTCTCCAAGGCATCACCTGTTCTATGGGTGGAGCTTCTTAGCTGTTTAGTGTTACCCACCAGGATGGGAACATACGATATGACTTCTGAAATATTTAGGTGAAGCTTAAACCTTATTTTTAGGCAACCTCTCCCTATCACAGTTACTTTATATACTTTTATGATAAGTAATAAGCAGTATGCAGTTTAATCTCAGAAGTCTAATCACTCATAGTTTGTTTAGATTTTGATTAGGGTCTTTCGATTTCCTAAGAATCTTTTTTTTTTATTTTTATTTTCCGTTTGGGTGTATTCTTCTCTTTGTAGTGGTGAATTTTGTGATTCCTGAATTATCTTTACGTAAGTTGTTCAAATGCGTATGTCAAGATTGTTTTCCCACAAAGCTCATTGTTAGGTTTCTGACATCAGTCTAATGGTTTATTGCTGCTGTAACAAGGTGCTGCAATCATCCTTTCCGTCTCTGCTACATGCTGGGTTTCTAGCAACCCCAGATTTAGCCAGTTTAATTGACTGAGCAGAAGACTGTTTGCTTTAGCAACCTGGTTAGTGAGCTGAGTTGGCTCAGTGAAGAGCCTGTTAATACCAGAGCTGGTTCAAGAGTTGTGACGGAGCCACAATGTGCAGCTGAGAATGGGCAGGGAGTGGAGACCAGCACCTCCTCCCACTCCGGTACGCTTGTAGGTCGGTTAAGTCCTGAAGTGCAATTTCCTCAAGTATGTCACCTTCAGTAAGAGCTGATAACATTGTTTTCCTGTTGGCTCTCCCCACCTTGTTCTAGAACGGTTCTTTATGAAGGACAAACTGTAAAATCAGAGAAGAGTTGAGGTCAGAAGGGACTTCTGAATGTTGTCTGGTCCAGTTCCAGTGCAAATTGGGCTAACTTCAAAGCTGTCCTGAGCATTAATGTAGATGTTGCTGTAGCATTTCCAGTGGCTGATGTCTAAAAGAGTCTGAATTGTCATTTTTCTGAGGCAGTCTGTAGCACTGGTGATTTTATGAAAGTAATCAGAATTAACAAATGTAGAAAAAAATGTTGGAACTCCTATGATTTAGATTTAATCTTTTTGTCTGTTATGGTCTGGATTTTTAAAAGTTGTTTTGTTACACGTGCTAGGTACTTTAAACTGATTTTTTTTTTTTCCTCGAACAAGGTGAGCATATAACATAAAATACTGTCCTGCTAAAAGTTGTGTTTTAGTATTTGTATGTATCACATTACTTTATGTAAGAGTAGACTGACCTAATCCATGCTTATGAATTCTTGAAATGATTTTACATTTTCTACATAATAAATTAAAAACTTTGTCGGCGCAACATGCGTGCGTGGCTCAACTAGTGAAAAGGCAGCTTATAAATTCTGCAGCATTTAAGGCAATAAAAATGAGTTCCCAACAGTCTTAGAGGGAGCCAACCTTCTTGTTCTTTAAAAAAGGGGGAAAAAAATTGAGAGTTAGGGAGGATTTAGGAAGTTGCAAAGGAATCTGATACCTTCAAAGCTGTTGCCAATTTTACTCTGAGGAGGTTAAACTGCACTGCAGTGCTGTCACTTCCACTTCATGCTACTTTGAGATTTTTTTGCTGAGGAGTTGTAGAAAGGGTAGGATTTGAAGATCATTTGAAATATATAGGCTTGTAAGTGAAGAATGAGGGGAGGAGAAGCTACTTGTGTAATACTCCCCCAAAAAATCATCAGGAAATACTGAGAGAATCTTATTTGCAGGAAAAAGTTAAACCTACCCCCTACTATCTGAAATGATGAATAGTAGACAAGTGTAGTATTCATAATCTCTATGTAGTAGTAGGACAAATACTTGAACTTCTTTTGGAATTGGGTTATGTGGCACTGAAATACTCGGTCTGAATTGTGGATTGATGAAATGGATATATGTCTTCCTCACTAGCTGACTTAATTACTTTTGCCAGCAGCCATTATACCTCTTCAGATACGTACCATAACCGAAAATTTAACAAAAAGGAAATCACAAGTCTGTAGTCCCTTTTCTGTAGGAAAGATTTAGGCAGAAAGAATGCAGGTGGATGCTTGTTATGCCGTACAGTGACACCTCATTGCTGCTCCTGGTGTAAAATGATGGCGTTGGAGGATTCTCTTGTGTTGGATTACAGCACATGCTCCTGAAAAGCGGAACGAGAAGGATGGTTTGGCATACCCCCGGTAAAACTTTGCCTGGGGTGGAGTTGGCCTAAAAGAGAAATGCAAGGTAGAGCAAGAACTTGAGTTCAGGGTCTTTACCTAGGGCACGTCACCAGAGATTGTAGTATCAGCGATGACCCTGGCAGCAGTTCTAAGCAAGCTGGCTTTGCTATCATGTGTGCTAATTTGCTTGCCTGAAGCTCTGTTGCCCGTGGTAAGACTTGCTGCTGCAGCTCAGTTTTTACCTCATTACGTTACGATGTATTTACTTTACTTTCTGTTCACTTTGAGTCTTTTACTTTATTAGATCAGATAGTATAGTCCAATTGGAAAGAGTGTTTAAGAGATACTGAAATGCAAAGTTAATGTTTTTTTCCCTGTCATGTTCCAACTTTTTGAATTGCAGAAAGGTAGCTGTTTAATTAGGTCCAGGAAAATGTGCATCAAGGTCGTTTACCTTCATGCCATGTCTTAAAGTTTATGTATATGAAGTGCATGTTTGTATATTTTTGAGAGAACATAATCGTGCTTCTGGAATATGTTGCATTTACCTGGATTTTCAGATCTTGACTAACTTATTTCTAGACATTCTCCTCTTTTTGTGTGTATATATATAGATACAGAGTTATCATGAACTTGGTTTCAGCAAACTGCGTGCACCTGAAATGTTAGGTTTTCAGTACGTTTAGACACCCTTATTATTAAGTATTGGTACCTGCTTCCTATATGCATGTGCTCATACCTTCTTATCCCTTTGACATTAAAAGTAAGAACCAACATCCATGTTTTATCAAATTTTTTACAAAAGTGAGCTGCAAAGTTACAAATGCTGTAAAAATGAACGTTATAGTGGAAACACTGGCTGCATCTGTGATAATACTGCTGTCCTTGTGCCAGTGAAATAAAATGCAAACTTAATTTTGGAATACATTGACACTTCTCTTTCAGAATAGATGAGAAAAACCGTACGATCAAACACGGGACGGGTGAAAAATACCTTTTGTTGCATAAAGGCAAATGTTTTTACATGTAAATTGCTAGAAGTCAGATGATAGAGCAAACAAGAGGCTTATTCTTGAAGCTTGTTTTTTAGAAATACTCTGATGTTTTCCTGAGCCATGTTAGCCAGTCTGTGTACAACAACTCAGCCAGACTTCTATAAAATTTCAGTGTATATAAATATTAACAAGAAAGCTGTGAATTTGGGGCTCTTAGTCACTTTTATTTGAATTTCAAGTCAGTCGGTGGTCAGGATGAAACACGAAAATGGAAGTAGTTTTATGCCTGACACGGTGTTTTTCATTTTGGTGTTTTGTTTGTTTGTTTGTTAAGCATTAATTTTCAGTTTGTCATCTTTGGGTTTTTTAAGTATTACTTTTGAGTTTATTATCTTCATTTTTTACTTGATAGAAATTTAGTGCTTTGAATAGGTCAAGAGCCAGGTAGCGGTAAAAAGTTTCAATATGAAGAGGTAAAATGAACGTAGGAATTGTATTCAGAAGTAATTAGTCTTTTCTTTCCTTTCACAGAGAAATTGCTTTTACTAGGGAACTTCACGAAAAAGCTCCTGATCTCTCTTTTTATTATATGGGTTTCTACATTCATTCATGCCCCAAAATGAGATACAAGGTAAAGTGTGTTTTTACATATTTCCTTAGTGTACTATTATTGAAAGCATTTGATAGTATTCATAGTAATATAATATTTTGTAATTGTTATTTTGGATTTTAATGTAGACTTTATACAGTTAAATTTGAGCATTGGTTACTATTTAACTTGGCTTGAGTGGTTTTTGTGTTGGGTTGTTTTTTTTTTTTAAAATTTAGCTGCATGTGGTATTTATTACAAGTTGGCTTAAAAGCAGTTCACGTGGAGAGGTTTTCAAGGCTGTCAGATAGCCAGGTAACCAAATGACCAACTGTTATCTCATGTTTACAGTATATCTTCCAATAGACTAAAATTCTGCCTTTTTTAGGTTTGCATATTTGTGAAACCGTTGCTTAGTGACTGTGGGCAGTGATAACATGCCTTCATGGTCTTGGCTGTACTTGGGTTTTTCCTCTTTGTTTTTTGTTAGAGATGGGGGACTTGCTCTGCCAACCAAACCACGAGGAGTGAGGTTAGCAGCAATTCTGAGCCAGGTGGCAGATTGTTGAAAAGAGCCTCAGGAGAATCCATGGAACATTTAGAATAACCAGTGTGTCACCAAACCTCCTCTGTAACCCTGGTTAGCTTCAATTCTGTTTCGACCTGAGTGCCTAAGGGCGTCTCTGCTCTGTGTTTTTTAGATCTCATGAATGTGGTATCTTTGGAAATGTGTCGTTGCTTTTTGAATATTATGGTGCATTAGTGTACCATTCACTACCATCAGAGTAGTGAACATTTACCATGTTCATGTAACCAAATATATCTGTTAACAATGTGGAAAGACAAAAAGCTCATGAAATCTAGAGTAAGAGGTACAGTGTTTTCTTTCCTTTTTGTTTTTTTCTAAAAATCTGCTATGTTTCCAGCTAGTTTTCAAATAGCCAAAAAATTGTGAGGCTCATTGAAGTGATGGCTGTGAAGGAAAAACCATTTTGGCTTTATTCTGGCCCACACTACAGGTGACCATGATGATTCAGTCTTCTGAAAATAACAACAAATCCCTCCCTCTCCTTTTGTTAGAATATGTTTGTCTGTCCTCCCCATCCTCCCCTGCCTTTTGCCAACTTATCATCTACACCTGCTGGCCAAACAAAGAGAATATTAAGTTTGAGGGAAGCAAATTGGTGAGTTGGAAAACGCTGCCTCTGTCATATAAATAATCTTAAAAGCTATCGCGAGACCACCTTGAATCATAGGTTCTGATTATTTGCTCTACTCTTTGGAAATATTTAAAAGTTTGGGATGATCTGTTCATGTGTTCAGTGACACTGCGGTTGAACATCCCTTGTCTATTCTGCAACCTCCATAATTCAAGACTTGCAAAAAGAATGCATTTAGTTTACTAGGGCACTTAAGAAACAAATATGACTATAATGGCAAAAGCGTCCCAGTTCTGAAAGATGTCATTGCTAAGAAACTTTGGGCTCAGCCACTTGTACTAAGTTTTAATAAAAGTGTGAACTTTGTATGCTGTGGATTAAACAAAGCTCGTATATGAGTCAGTGTATTAAAGTAGCCAGCAAACTGTTTTGATTATGAAGATGAAACGCTGCAAGTCTGGGCACTAGCCCCAGTAGCCACTATACCATAGTACTATTTCTTATAATACGGTATCTTTTCTGTTGGACTTGTGCTGTTCTTTGAAAATGATTGCATCAGGAGTGTAAGACTCATGATGCTTCCAGTTTTCATTCTCAAATAATGGAAATGGAAGAAATTGTATGGGCAGTATTATAATTCCCACCCCCCCTCCCCCTTTCCACAAAAGCTCCTTTTCTTCCCTTACTTAGACTTAATGACTATCTGATATGACTGTGATTTGGTAGAATATACATTTTAGTCTTCCAGAAACCTATACATGTCAATGTGTTTAGGTAATTAACTGTGGCCCAGTATGAGATTTACTGAAGCAGGGGGTGGGGAGAAGAAGAAAGCCTATACATATATATTTAGAACCTAGAACCTACACAATAGCAGGTAAGTAATGCTCTGTGTTGGGAAGGTAATAATTCAATAAATTAATTGCAAGGAGGTTTTTTTTTTTTTATATTTCTTTTCCTGTGTATATTTGTTTTAGAAATGGCCAAATGTAATGCAATTGAAAATCAGATTGACGTTAATACTGTAGTTCCACTGAAATAGTCCCGGCTGAAATAGTACGCCGGAAACAAATTTGAAAACTAATTTCTGAAATGCCTCTGGATAATGCTATTATTCTTGTGAAGTGATTGGTAGTGGTAAGGTAGGGTGGGTAAGTACTGACTTTGCTGATTAAGTAATTTCAGTAATGCCTGGTTGACTTAGAGGCATTACATGCTGAAGACTTTGCTTTATTACACTTTAGTAGAGATGTTGGAGGCTCCCTTCCCTTAACGGTGATGGTGTGGAAGAAGGGCGGGCTGTAGGTACCCGTGGCTAAACTGATGTCAGGTAAGCAAATTAAATGAGGGAAAGAAAAGGCAGGAGCTGACAAGCTAACAACGTTTTTTTTTTTTTTTTTATCCTCTGCTTGTAATTTTCTTTGCAAATGATTTCTCCTAAGATGTTTAGAAATGGAGGCTATGCACAACATCACTTCTTTATGTAAGCAGCATCTTACGAAGAACACACGCAGGCGGTACCTATTTACAGTGAAGTGACAGGATTTTGGAAATCTTTGAAAATTTCCCTTCTAGTCACAGGTTGTGACCAGTGGACATGCCTAAGCAGATGTTTGCATTTGGTGTTTGATGGAAACACAGTACTAGACTACTTCTAGCAAAGGTGCCTGAGCTTGGCTACTGGTTTGTGCTAAACGGCTGTCCCTCTTCCTGCTGACGGAAGGGGGACAGCTGATGAGCTGGGGTGTATAAGGAACAGTGACTTTATGATGTTGATTTAAGAAGCTTGACAGAGTTCCAGTTTGCATGGAGTAAAACTCAGTCTTCTGTACAAGATGTGGCTGGAGTAATTGGGGATCTGTGAATGAACTGCTGTATTAGAATCCAAGAGTGACGGGTTAACGTTGCGCACATGAGGATGTAGCTGGACGCTTTGGCTTTAAATGCTCTTGACTCCTAACTTGGAGGTACAGATATCCAACAGCAAGCATTAAAGCTTTGTGCTGCATGGGTACTTTCTTGGGATGCAAATTATAGACATCTCTTCTGGATTCTGACTTTTTTTGTGGTTGTAAATTAATAGTCAAATTTTTTTTTAAAGCTTTGGTAATAGGTGACCATATATACCAGTGACTGGGCCATATACAGTAACAGCCTCTCCCTTCTTGGTTTTGTTGTGTGCTCTAAGGAGATCCAAGGCATTGATAGAATATTTTGTTGAAGTATTTATTTTTAAATAAGGCTGCTAATACACTTGTTCTGCTTTTGATGCAGTTCTTCAAACACTATCTATATCTTTATCTTAGAAAGTGTCTTTGAACAGTCACCTCCGATGCGGCCAGAATGTCACACCAGTTGCCCACAGTGCAACTGTGCCATGCAGAAGCTGAATGTTTCTAGCTACCACTGAGCAGGTACAGGGATGAACTGGCAGAGAATGCGTTTTGGGGGGTCAGCGTGTGACCTTTTCATCTGAATGATTCTGTTTCCATGAATGGTACAATTTTGGGCATAAATAGTGTATAATCCAGCGGAAGATGGGGAGGCCTGAGTGTCCTGAAGGAGGTTCCCCAGGTCAGGATTTCTGTGGATCAGTAACAGAGTTGGATAATTCTGGATTATGAGGCAGGAAGATAAATGGTTAAAGAGTATCATCTACCCCATAGATCAGATGTAATTACAGCAGTTTTTAAAAATAGAGCTGCTTTTTGAATTGCTGTTCCCTTCCCTTTCCTTTAGTTTCCAAAGAGCTTGCATCTGATTGCAATGTGATTTTAAAACAATGGACTACCAGTGAAATTACTTAAGACGGGGGAAGGGGATAATATATTGCAACATTAGGCTATTTCGTAGTTCCCAGCTTCTCTTAGATTTGTTCCCATATATGGGTTAATATTTATGAACTGGTAAAATAAAATCTACATTAAATTGAGACAAAAGGATTCCTGTAGTCCTATTAACTATGTTAATATGGAAAAATTCTATGAAAAACCTTAAGCAGTGGCTTTGTTCCATTTTTTTTCCAGGTAGGTTAGGGTAATACAAGATTAAAATGGTTCTCTGAAGAAATTCACGACCTTGTGGTAAAACTTTTCAGGCTCTGTTAGATGTGGTAGTTCTTATGTTGGAAAACAGTCTCCTGGAAAATTTTCCAGGACTCATAAGATACAAAGTCTTTTTCCTAATGCATTTTGGAGTCTGATAACATTTTAAGTATAAGAAAGTATTTTACTTTAGGTTGATGTTGGTCTCGGGCTTGCTTCTCATGTATTTTAAGTATTGTATCTGTATGTGTTAATGCTTTCCAGGTAAAGGCGTTTGTTTACAAACACGTGTATAGTTACAGAAATAAAAGAACCACCTTTAACCAACAGCCATATTGGAGAGGTGATTGAGGGGATCTTGGATTTTTTTTCCGGTACTGATACTCTGTCTGTTTTTTCCTGCATCTTTCCAAGTAAAAAATTTTACTCCATGGCTCTGTGTTACTAAATTCACATTTTCCACTCACTGCTGAACTCTTTGAGATCCTTTCTGTTCTTTCTGTTACAGCTCTTTGATACTGATTTTGGGTCTTGTGGTGGGTGACACTGAATAGATTTTGGACTTGTGCTTGGTGTAAACAGTAAGTGTACTTGCTGCCGTGCGTTTGCCATTCAGGCCTCTGTTGGGGTCTTAAATTAAGTTCTCTTCTAAGTTCTTGTGTTGGAAGGGATTTGTTGGTGGGGTTTGCTACGTGAGTTTTCTCAGTTCTGGGTTTTCTGAGTTTTTGTCAGTGTCGATCTTTGCATGCAAAGCCTGCAGCTGGAGCACGTGTCGTTCCTTGTTTTGGTCAATGATCTGCTTCCCCTGAAGCTGCTCTGCGAAGCCTCTAAATAACTATCAGCATACTTTGAAGTGTGTAAGAGATTTAATGTCTTTTTGCTGTGTTATCTCCATGTACCATTTTAAGACCATTCTATGATGTGAAGAGGTGTTTTGACTGAAATCTTTATCCAGACTTGTATACAGGCCAAAGTAAATGGAATTATTTCAAACAGTCTCCTTCAGTATCAAGGCATGGCCAGACTTCAGATAGAAGGAATACTAGAAAGGGTTCTGAAATGTCAGAAAAGAAACAAAAGGCTGATTCAACTGTGATTAATCATTCTTAAACTAAATACCTCTGACTGACTGTGGTCGTAAGCGGTGCCCCTGGAATTTTATGGCACTCAAGAGCCAATTTCTTTGGCTGCTTTCAGGAATTTCAGCATTGCTCCTCATGCAGCAGTGAAATGCATCCAGTGGTAGCCTGGATTTCCACATCCACGGGATCCACAAACATCTGGCTCATCCTCGCTCGTCCTGATTATTCCAGCATTTCTGACTGTGGAATTTAGTTAACCTTTTCAATAAGCTTGGGTTTGCTGTGTAAGCTGAAATGTCTGAAGGAAAAGAGACCTGATGTGACATGACTTAATGTGATCCCTTGTGATTTTGGGGTTACAAGCACGCGCCGTTATGGTTCTGCTGCTGTGCAGCAAACAGTTTTGCAAAACGTGTGTCGCTGGCTCCATGCAAAAAGAGCTGGCATTTTTCTAACTCCATGTGTGATCTTTTTATTCAGCATGTACTGAAGTTTCTGCCAGCTGCCAGGCTGTTTTTCTCACTGGTGTTGTGGCTTACCTTGACAATCAGAAAAGATGGCAAGCTGAGAGTGCTTTGGAGGACTGGGGTTGCACTGCTCAAGGATGTTAGCACTTGTACTAGTGGCTTTTCCAGGATTAATTTTGTCAGTTTATGGGAATAAATATGCATTCAAATTAGTACGATTTATTTTTTTTGATAAACAGGTGATAAATAGTCAACTAAATAGTCTGAAAAGTCGATACTTGTTATAGAGTGCCAGCTGTTGCTTGCAATACTGTTTGGTGATGAAGAACTGAAACACCTGCGCTGAAAAACTATTATCTACTCTATGAAAGCAATAAAAGTTTTAGCAATGCAGTGGCTTTGCTTTTTTGGCAAGACTGTTAAAAACAGAGTAAAATAATAAACAAGGACAGAAACATACATTAATAATAATAAAGCCCTGAATATTTCAAGTTACAGAAATGGTAGGGGGAAACCCCAGTTTTTTCTTTGTCTTGTTAACATCACTTTTAACTGCCTCCCTTCCTCCTTCCTTCTGTTTCTTCACTGGACTTCCCCAATGGCTGGGATACTCCTCTACATTAGCATCAGCAGCTAAACCTGAACATTCTTCAGAGCTGTGAACTTAACCCATGTGTTTCTTCTAATGGTTTGGGTTGGTGACTGAGGGAAAAAGACTCCTCTGAATTATACTGGAGTTTTGGCATTAAAACCCAAAGGGATTTTGAGAAGTCTTTTAAAGTGGCTGGCCGAAACTTCCAAAAGTATTTTGGATGATTGACTCGGTGTACATGCTTCTGAAAATCAAGTTGCTTTAATATTCCTTCAGTTGTAGCTAGCGCAAAAACATCCTTATCTCTCTATGTATATTTTATCAAATGTGTTTTGACTGGAAGGTTGGCTGGCTGTTTTTTGGGTCTGACAGGCCGTATGCTGTATTCAGGATTGCAGTGTCCCTTACAGCTTGCTGCCTTCCCCCCCCCCTTTTTTTTTTCTTTTTTCTTTTGTTCCTTTTCCATAAAAGCTTTCTCCTTTCACCTGTCCTCATCTGGAAGACTCTTACTATTCAGAGCCCACACTAAGTAAATGGAAATAAACATGTTGGAATAAACAACTATGAGAATGTGGGGTGGAATAAAAAAAATACCACGGGTGAAAAATTATTAGCTCTTTAGTTCTTGATGTAGCACTAGTGATAAATATTTAAAAGTATTTGTTATTTTCTTTGAACAGCACCTTACAAAGTGTTTGAGGCCACTTTCTAGGTTGCTTTACTTTTTAAGGCATTTCTAGTCAGGTTGTGAAAATTACATTACTAAGAGCATCAAAAAGTAGGAATAAGGAGGTGCTCCATTCAGGATAGCAACAACCATTGCAGAATGCTGACAGTAGATTTCCACTGAAAATATAATTATTAAAAGCAAAACAGCAGTTTCCATGTTGTTTTCATGTCAGGTAAATACAGTGATTGCAATTACTTCTCCCCCCTCCACCCCTCCCCACCCCCCCCAGCTGCTGTTCTATACTGTGTGTAATTGGTAACCCAGCTGCTGTTCTGTACTGTGTAATTGGTAAATTATTACAGTTTTTCCTTGGTGCAGGTGTTGAAGCTGTGCTGAATTTGACACTGTGCTTGCAGGGCTAAAACCAGTTGGAATCCCATTTTCCTAATGGAAAGAAACACAGATCCTAGCCATGTCTTTTTTTTAATTTCATTTTTCCTTTTAAAATATTTGCCATCAGAACTTTTTTTTTTTTTTTGTGTCAGTCAACTCCCTTGGAAAAAATGTGAACATGTCCCTGGGGGCTTAGTTGTCTGATTTTGGAAATGTGGATTTCTTCTCAATTGTTTACTTGCAATTTAAGATGATTGAAATGTAGCAGGACTGAAGTGAAAATAATATGTACATTTATGCCTGATTGTATTATTTGTGGACTTTTTTATCAGGGCAGAAAACATCTGTTGTATAGGTGTCAGCTGACCTCTGTAGTGAACAAGTCTCTCTTATTACTGTACTGCCTCTTGAGAAAATAAACGTGTCCAAAAGCAGGAATTTTGGGGTGTATGTTGTACAAGCTTGAAGGAATTGTATCTGAAAGTAATTTTCAGAATGAAGTCATATTTGTGAGGTGGCCTTTCTACAGCTTCAGCTGTATACCTGTAAAATTTTATTGGATAGGTCTTTGATTACAAATTTCCTCAAATTGAGTAAACTTTGTTTTTTGGTGGTTTACTTCACTATACTAGATAGATAAATGTTATTAAGTAGGAGTAGGTCCTTTTTAAAACCATCCATTTGTTATATTCTGTATGAGGCTTGGGTCAGGTTACATTATTTTCATGCAGTCTTTAAAAAACCCAAACACATCCTTCCACCCCAAACCAACCCAACATAAAGCTTTGAAGAGCGAGTTCCCAGGCAGTTTATTTCACAGGAATATTCAAAGTCATACATACACTTGTGTCTTGTAAGTAATTCTGAATTTTGAGGTGATTCAAATATCAGACTTGAATGTTGATGATTTATTGATTTTGATGCTACAAGTGATTTTAATATTGATCAGTAAAGATTCTTTGTTCTGCATACGACAAAGATGTGTTGGTGCGTAAGGAGGTATACAGTCAGGATTCAGATGTTCTGAAGAATAAACATAGAAATGTGATAAGAGATGGTATTACCTACCGATGTATGCACATCAGTAGGGGTAAGTTCTCCACCTTTTACTTGTTACAGGAATTTTATTGACTTGGGACAACTTCCCTATAGCGTTTCTTTAATAAATGTGATTTTGTTAGTGTTTGTGAGGCTTAAGTAAACTAAAATCTAACCTCATCTTTATAAAAGCACAAGAATAAGAAGTATGGTTTGTTAAACTGTAAGCCGGTTCTGTACCAGTGGATGTTTTCAGAGTTATTAGAGGTAACTTACCGGTCTCTGTCAAAAGGAGCTGCTAAAAAGATTTATTCGGGCTCATGCTAATAAACCTGAGGCAAATGCATCTTCTGAATGATAGTAGTTGGTAGAGATTTATCATGTCTAATTCATGACTCTACATGTCATAAATTCACTGCTTATTGCTGACTTGTACTAAATCTTTCTTGAGGGCTTATTTGGGGACTCCATAGCAACCATTAGCAATTGAAGTGAGAACTGTAAATTATGAAATATGTAGACAAGAGGTGTGGTTTTTGTTTGGTTGGGATTTTTTTGGAGGGGGAATAATATACTTCATAATTCATGTGTCTTTAATTTTCTTCCATCTCAGGAATGAAGTCACAATTCATGTTTCAGAATTTTCCAATTATATTTCTAGAAATCCATTAGTCCTTGCTAGTAAGTGTAAGAATGCATGGAATTGGGTGTATTTTTAAAGTTTCTAACAGCAAATGAATTAATGTAGTGCTGCTTTGCCAGCTTCACTTCATTTTTTTTTTTTTTTGTTGATTTAATCATTTCTGGACGGTCCTCAAACACTAGTTACCAGTATTTTCTTCTGCCTTTTTTCCCTCTACCTGTCTCTTTGTGGGTATTCCCAAGAGTGAGTAAAACTGAATGGGCAGAGATGGACATCTTACAATGCCACGGTGCAGAACGTTAAAGCACACTGATGAAGGTAATGCTCTTAGCTTTTCCTAACATAGCCTCTGTGAAGGGTTGTTCGTAGCCATGCCAGTTTTCAAACATTGGGCAAAATATCAAAATTCTTGTGTCCTGGAGAAAAATCAGCCCTTTAAATCTGTCGCTGGAGTGTAAGTCATTGAAACACTGGTTAGTCTTGTTCTATGCACCACATTTATTGAATCTGGCAACACTTGGAGTATCGGATCTCTCATTTAACTTCGAATCCAATTGCTTTTACTGTATTCTTTCTTATTTTTGCTATTTTGCTGATTATATTAGTTCTAATTAGGCAATATTGTCAAGTGGAATTTATTTGGTCTGAAAGCCAGGAACTCCTGCTTTTCCTGGCTCTACCGTATTTCACCTTGTGGTCTTTACAGTAGGAGCTGGCTGACAAGTCAGTTAATCTACACAAGAGATGTTTTTTCTCCAATTTTCCAAGAAAGATTTAATGGTGGATACTTTAATGAGGTCTGGTTTTGCTAAGACCTCATTAATTTTACAGAGGTATCACAGTACACTTCTCTGAAGTGTTACATTTAATCAAGAAGACAATTCATTATTTTGAATTATGATTTTCTTTGTCTGAGTTTGTTTAGCTGCTGACTCTACTGAGTCTCCAAGTAAAAGGATATTAATGAGGTTATGTTATTTATTCTCAGTCCTAATATTAAACACAATGCTTCTAACAAGTCTAGTTTGCAGAAAGTTCAACATCAGTGTTTGAATAGGAACGAGAGTCCCAGATTCCTATAGGGAGGAATGATTTGGAGCCAGGAGGGAAAAGTGGAATCATAGAAAAGCAGGTTTGTCAAGGGCCATGAGGGGTTGTGTAGTCCATCCCCTTACTCCAGTGTGGGTTTCAGCTGTATTTGTGTTAACTTTTAAGACCTGTCGGACATAGGTGTGCCAAAGGCTTCTCTTGACAAGCTTATCTCCATGTGCTGGAGGTTATATACTTATATATTCTTCTGCTTTATTAGTCTTGCCATTGAAATTCTTTTTCTTAATTTTCAGAAACCCTGAACTTTTCTTCCTCAAGAATATTACATTTTGGCCTACCTACCATGCACGTAAACCCCCATGTTATGTATTTATATTTTTTTCTTTCAACACCCTTATATAGTCTAGTGGATATTCATCAACTGATGCATTTCTGTCCTAGAGAACGATGTCTAAAATCAGCCCTTCTGTCTAAGGCACTCAGATGCTGAGGTCAGCTTCTCCCATCTGTATATATAACATGAGTTATTGCCTTCATTGTACTAAAGAAGACAGTAGGCTCTGGAGGCAAGGAGAAGGGGTAGAAAGGATGAAAAATGGGAATTGTGTGACTACAAAGTTCTCAGAATAGGCTAAATTGGGATGTGAGCTGAGTTATTTTTAGTGTCAAGGTTTGTGACTAACTATGAAAGCATACATGTATGTATGCTCTTGAATCTCTCTGCTGTTCATCCTGGTGTAGCTATATCTCTGTTAAAAGTGGCATTTTTCTTGGAGGAGAGAATATTGCATTAAATGAGGTGACAAAACATAGAGGGTTTTATGGTTGTTCTTTACAGTGCCTATAGAGATCTTCTGATGAGTTTTATCTTCCTTATTATAGTAAATTATTATTTATACTATTATAGTAAATGCTGGAAGCGGCAGCTCGGATAAAGTAACAGTAAATGAAGAATAAACAAAACCCAGAGCAAAGATGTGTTAGCTCTGGATTGCAGATGATGGTAATTAATTGTGTTTTCGCACCGCCAGCATATCACTGGTAGGGGAGGAGTTTACCTTACGTGGTAAACCATCAACATTATTCAGATGCAAGTAATTTAAAAACAAATCTCTGCTCTCTTTAACTGGTATTCGAGGTGGTAGCCAAAGTTTTGTGGAGCCTGGCAGGGTGTCGGATGGTGCTGTGTTTTCGTGGAGACTATCGTGAGGGCACTGGAGCTCTGAGACGTTGCACAGAGCAGGGCCCCAAGCAGAAGGGTCAGTGGAGAAGTGAAATATTTTTATTACAGCTTCTTTAGAGCTTTTTCTTAATCTAATAAAATCATTTCCCAGAGGCTTTCAAAGGTTACCTTCTTGGGGAGGCCTAGCAAGACCTGGAAGCTTGGCGAACTGTTGTCTTTGGAGTGCAAAATGAAAAAAAACAAACCACAACCCCCCCTTGCTGTTTCCAGACATTGCCCTGAGGTTTCCATTTATCATGTGAGAGAGTTAACTACTGCCAAAAACTATTTTGTTTAGTTGTTTTCAACTGAATAACTGAGCTGTTCTAAAAGGAATGACCGGAACTGTTAAGAGTAGCGTTAAGAAACTGTTAAGTGCTGTGTTAGATGTGTGGCATAATTTCAGGATTCTCTACTAAGAAGGTTTCAAGAAAGTAGCTCATCTTTTTTTTAATAGAATATTACACTGTTTACTTCCTTCCCCTTTCTTGTTTGGAATAAAAATGGTTTCACAAATAACACTGAGCTAGAATGAAAAAAAAAAAAAGAAAAGACAAGGATATGAAAATGACCCCTTTGTCAACTAATGGAAGAAGAATGGGTTTGTGGAGCACAAGTACACAGGAACCCACTTCTCTGTTCACCCCAACACAACTGTGCTGTTGTTCTGCGAATGGACAGAAGACAAGATGAGCTTTTTGTTCCCCAGATCTATTGATTTTATTTATTTATTTAAGATATTAAGGCTAGTGTTCTGAAGGGCTACTTAGTGCTAATATGGTCAGTAGGGAACCATGATTTATTTTATGTGGGGGTTTTTTGGTTTTTTTTGCATTCTTTCCATTTCAGTCTTTACCTGTTGGCATTGAGTGGCTTGCTATTAATTGTTTTTAATTATCTTCTGTTCAGGGGGAAGGGGAGGAAGGTGGAGACCTGTTACAGTATATTTTGGGGGGGGCTTGCTCCTCTTTGCATCCTCCACTTATGTCATACAGTGGCAGTGAAGGACACAGAATAAAATGCTGTAGTACCGGCTGGGAGCCAGAGAGCCTGTCCCAAGTTCTGCCCCTGCTGCTCCTCAGTTTGGTCAGTTTGAGGATGCTGTGCAGGACGATCAGGTGGGAAGGTGTCCGTAAGGAGAAGCTTTGGGGCTGCTCCACCACAATTCCTGCTAAATTAGGTGTGGCATTGAGAAAGGATCCAAAGGACAGTACCTGCACAGCCTCAAGTGTTGCAAGGTGGTATTTTATTGTGCCTTGGACATCGTTGTGTGCTTCTAACAGAGCTCAATTGGTAAGCCCTGACTGAAGCTTTGTTTGAGAAGATAAAGCAGTTTCTTTCTCATAACTGTATCTGTTTTGCTGCTTGTTGCTGATGGTGGTTTAATGGATTTATGAACACAAAGTGATTCTCTGTCAATGGGGGATGGTAAAGAAACTACGTTCAATGTTGTCTTGATGGCATTGGTGACTGAACTGTTAGCCCTTGGATGCCTGTACTGACGGCCCCACCTGATGGAGTTTTCAGTGATACACATTTACCTCCTTTACTTGTGGTGCGGGAAGAAGTTAGTGTGATGATCCAAGAAAAAAGGTGCTAATACTCCTCAAGCCAATACTTACTAAGTTGGAAAAGTTGCAAACTGCCACAAACGTGTCTACAATCCCGAGTTCAGCTAAATCCTGTGTATAATTGCCTTGCCCCTATGGTGGCTGCACGTCCTTAGAGCAGCAGCAATCGAGAATGAGTGTGACCCTTCTCCTGGGAGTCTCTTAAAACTGCAGAGAATTGTTCCTTCCCTCAGATTTATGAACTCTTTCTGGGTTTGCAGCCAGATCTTTGGCTCCTGGCTGTGTTAGGTTGCTTGGACTGTGCAACGCAACAGAACACTTCCCTAAAGGAACAGCTGGAGACCTTCTGCAGGGGGGGGTGGTGGAGCTGGCAAGTGCCATGCTTTTGCCAAGCCCCGCCAGCACCACAGCCTCCCAGTGCCCGCTGCGTGCTGCTGGGCGCTGGAACGGCTTCAGGTGCCACCAAAGCTGAGCAGGAGGCAGAAGAGCTTAGAAACCTTTTTGGTCACTGTCCTTTAGATGTGTAGGTCTGGTTTAAACTATTGTGTCAGTATTTATTGGCATATGATGCTAAGCGTACAGGTATTTATTATACTTTGCTCACTGTTTTAGAAATGCGTTACAAATGCATTGAAATGCATGAAACTGCTTTCATGTTTCAAGATACATGTGCATGCGAATACCATGTGGAGCTTTGCTGATTTTAAAATAAAGCAAGGTGATTGCCAGGGGAATTTTTAATTATTTATAACTCTGCAAAGAAAGGGTTATAATCTGTGATAATGTCAACAAAGTGCTTGATTTTTCTAAGTGCAGTTCTAATTTTAATACTCCCCTAATCCTGTATTTGGATGTATGTTTAATATACTCCTGAATTACCAGGTTTTGGTATGATCTAGACCTAATGTAACATATGGTATACTGTTAATTATTCCATCCCGTTTGCCTTCAGACTTGTGTTCTTCTGTGAAGGCCATTATAAAGAAAACAGTTTCAAAACATCTGGCATGAAGAGAAAAGTGGAGTGTTGATGTTTCAGCTCAAAGGCTTTGGGGATACATAATGTTAAACAGTATGTTTTCCTAAACATGCAAGTGTACCTTTTAATGGTAGTAATTCAGATGAAAGCATAATAGTGAATCTGTTCGAACCAACTATGAGAATCGTGTTGGGCAGTTTTACAGAGCCACAAGCACGCATGTGTGTATTTACATTGCTAATAGACGCAAAAGCTGCATGCAGAATTACTGCTACAGAATTTGCAACTATAATTTAATTTTTTTCAGTTTTGTGTAGTAAAAATTGACTTACTTGACAAGGATTTCAGTAATTATAAACAAAATATTTAAGTTATTGTAAGGAGACAGAATTCATTAACATAAGGACTTGGAAAACAAGCCAATGGCAGAAAGGACACGTTGAAAAGATACAGATATTCTTACTGTATCATGTGCTCAGGCAGTTGTTATTCCCTGTAAAACAGCTTAAAAACTCAGTACATCTCCCCAGCCATATTTGCTATGTCTTATTCCTACATTTGTTTAGTGTTCCTGTATTTGGATTCTTTCCCCACTTTCTTACATTTAGCATGGTCCCAGAGGGATGCAAATGCGTGGAAGCCCAGAAACTCTGGGGCGCTCTCTGTTTAGGATTTCTTCTGGCGATTGGTGCAGCTACAGCCTGGTTTTCAGCTTCAAGTGTTATGGTGGAGAAGATGAATGGACGCTGGTACGGGCTGTGGTGGCAGTTCAGGTGCTGCTTTCTGCAGTGCTGGTTTTCTTGGCTCTTACAGGAGATGCTTGTGCACGCGGCAGGGGATGCATTGTGCCTGGCTGCTTTGCATTAGACATTTCCAGTTCTGGAGACCACGTACCATCTCTTCTACTGTGACAAAACTTCCACGTTTTTGCCGTACAGGTTTTTTTGGTCTCATTTTGAGACCGTTGCAGTGAGATCCATACTGGCTCCAGTTCTGATGTGTGCTTTGTGAGCTCTGCATGCGGAGGTGGTCCCAAGGTGGAGTGCGGTGGTCTCCTGCTGAGAGCGGGCTCCTCGGAGAGCACAGAGAGGCTTTGTGTACAAATTCTCCTCTCCCAGCAAACAAAGCAAGCTTGTTTAACAAACACTTGACAAACAAAATGAACCTAAAATTAGAATGCTTGTTTCATGAATGAAAATTTCCTATGAAAATAAACACACTTAGGGACAATAGAAGAAACTTCTTTCGGAGTCCGCTGCTTTTGATAGTCCGGTATTTTTGTACAGATACTTGATGGTACTTTGTACAGATAGCTGTTGGTTTACTTGCTGTTAAGGTTTAATTTCTAACACATGCTTGGAATACTGTGGTAAAACGAGCCTTTGTATTTATTCCTTTTTTCAATCTGCAGATGTGATGGAGACGAGTAGGTTCAGATTTTTTGGCAGAGCTGTGTTGCTCTATCCTGACGATATAAACTGTAGACACCTAAATGCTGAGAAGTGTCATTGCCTTATTTTCTCCTTTGGATTTGTAGTCTGAATAACATATTTTTGTGTGTGGAAAGATGTCTTAGCTTGAATTTCAGAGTATTTTTTAGTCAGGATCCAGCAGAAATGAAGTTTTTTTGCCAATAAGCTTTCCTGTGCTGTTTCCTCTGCTCTGTCCTACAACTTTACTCTTTTCTACTATCCTAAGATTACTGTAAATACCTGGTTATGTATATGTACCACTGTTGCTGAAGTTATTTCTTCAGTACTGGGTTGTGTACATTGCAGTGGTGACTGACTGTTATTTGGCTTTTACTAGGTTTTTTGTTGTTGGACATGAAAAAAAACATATCATACCATATGTTAATAGAAAACCATAAAGTTAAAAATCTTGTACTGTTCTGAAATACAGGTTCAGAATATTATGTCTTAGTCTTAGTCTTAGATGTGTGAAAGCAAAGAGAAATTAAAAAAGCTGGAGTGGCAGTTTAAGTGACATTATTTTTCAACGTGATTTAATTGCATAAACACTATAAATGCTTTTGAAAATCCCACATAGCATATCTTAATATAAAGCCAACGTCTCGCAACTGAGTTCTTAATGAGGAGTGTATTTCAACTTGTGAATATCGGTGTTTCACCATTTGAAAAGCTGTCAATTAGTCTATCATTATGTCTTCAAATATTTCACAGACTGAGTCAGTAGCTGGTCATGAAAGTGAAGCATGAAGTTATTTTTTCAGTGTAAGGCTACCATCAGCCCAGACTTATTTTCTTGCCCTTGCAGTCTTGTCTGGATAGATTTTTGGCAAGTTCTGTGTGTTTCTGGCTGAGTTTTTGGAAACCCTGTTAAAGGCAGAAGTGAGAGTTTGAGAAGGTCTAGTACAGAGGTAGTATTCCCAGCGGTGGCGTGATGGGTGCAGGCGGTGATGCAGAGGTGGATGTGATGTGTAAGGCTGAGCAGAAGAAGGGGCGCTGAGCAGCAAGTGCTAGCCTGTGCTCTGAGCGGCTTGGGCATGTGGAGGGTTGAGTGGGATGAAGGGTTGAGTCTTGGAGCTGGGAGAAGAGAAAGTTTGGGGCTCCAAGGAAAACCCTTTGTTTTTTGGAGAGTCGTTGGAGAGACACTAGGAAAGACGGGGAAATCTTGGGCGCTGATGAGCACTGGTGCTTGCTGGGGAGGATGGCATAAGGTCTTGGAGGTAACCACAGAACACAACGGCTGTAATGGGGAGTTTGATTTGAAGATAGACCTTACAGGCAAAGAATTGCCCAAAGCATTACAAATACAGAGAAGTTCCTGGACAGGAAGAAACGCAGGTTTCTGTGTGCCCTGGTAGAGCCCAGTAGTGAACAGGTTTGTCCTGGAGCTGAGGATCTGCAGCTGGGTTAAGCTGCAAGAGCAACGCACGTGTTGTGTGCATAAAACGGGTAAATTGGAGAATTCATAGATACTTGTAAAGTACATACCGTATCTTGCTGTAGAATATACCTGCTTTTCTCTTGTGTCATCGTTCAGAATTACGGCTTTAAAAGATGAGAAGAACCAGATTTGAGCTGAAGTGAGTCATATGAGCAAGGGTAGCAGGTTTAGTCCCCATTTTCTTTTAATCATCACAAAGGATTAAAAGTTAACTTGCATCGGTTTACTTTTTGGTACATCATAATCAGGGTCAATGTTTTTTTAAAAATACAAAATTACGCACTCTGCCCTCACACCCATTTCTGTTGTGCTGGTGGTTTAGTTCTGATGAATGTGAATTTTCTGGTCCCTTGTGCAGTTGTATGGAAAAATATATGAAAATGTGTTTATTTTCATTTAAATTCTATCAATTTAATTTTGTGTTTAGATGGTTGGGTTCTTTTTTTCTGTGAAATAAACATGGTCTGCAGTGTTTTTACTTTGATAACTAGACAGTAGAAGCCTGTTTGACAGGGCGTTAATTTAGCTTTCGTGTGGAGGCTGTCTGTGAGCTGTTTAGATGAATGCTGTTCTTTTAGGTAAGACTCGAGCTAGCGAGGTAGTAATGAATGTTTAAAGCTATTTGATATCAGCGTGACAAGTTTGTGTACGTAAGGGTAAAGCGTGAGTATGACATACGAAGTTGTGCGTATTTTTCCCATGATTGTTTCACTTTATGTTAAGTATAAGGAAGTTAATACTTAATTCTGTATGTGTAATTTTATGAACTAAAAAAATATTGTCAGTTTATAGCAACTCTTCAAGAGAAAGATACGAGATCCACATGACTGAAACACTTTTTTTTTTTTTTTTCTTTTGCTTCTCACAGCTGCCAAAATAAACTCCTTTGAGATAGACCTAAGTCAACATAGTTGGTGTGTCTCTAATGAAGCATTCCTCTTGAGGCCCCTACTTGGGTTTTAGCTTTTTGTCATAGCTTTTTAAAATCTCTCTTTCCAAGTGTAATGCTAGGGTCTCCTTAAGAATTTCTGCTGCAGATTTAAAGTAAACAAGTTCCATTTCAGTAATCATATGATTTTTATTCCCCAAGACCTTTTTTTTGAAGTAAAAAGGCAACGTGTATTACATTTTTTCCTGTAATACACTTGATATTTTTTTAAGTTGTTGAAAAAATTGGCTAACATTCAGAAAAGCTAATGTTCATCAAATGTACAAGCTTAACTCTTCTTTCTTGCTGTTTTCCACTCAAGCTTTCTCAAACTGTGCTACTTTATTTAGAATTTTTGGGTAGCTTCTTTATGGGCAAAATGAGTACTAGCTTTCAGCTTCAGAAGTACATGTGTGGCACCATCTTTAATTAGCTTGCTCCCAACTGGATTTTTAATGGCAATTTCCAGTAAATGTTAACTGCTTTTATATATCTTTTATTTAAAATCACAAAATCATGTTTTTTCATGTAAAATTGTTGAACATACGTCTGTTTTGAATTCACAGGGAATCTCAGTTCCAAACGTGTCCGAATACACCTTTAATTAGAAACATTCTTTCGAATTTCAGCTTTGTGTTGGATGTCACTATTGTGCCAGTGTAGTATCACTGATATTAAGTATTAGTAGATGAGAGAGATATAAAATGGCAATATTTGAAGCTATGCAATGTTTTAATATTCTTGGTGGCCATCTATGGAATTCCAGCCAGGAGCGTACAGTAGGGTTTTCCTTTTCCTCTAAGTGCCACCCCATATTAGCATCTCTTATTTTTATATGCCAAACAAATGTAGGAACATTGAAAACTAAGCTTCGTTTCAATAGTCTGTTTTAGTAAAATGCCATTGTGTACAGCACAATTAGCGGATAGAAACAAAAAAGAAATGATAATTAAAAAAGAAAGGAACCTTGTGAAATACAAAAGGAAAAATAGATACATCAACAGTTTGATGGTGTAAAAGTAGTTAGAAAACATGCTTAAAAAGTGACTAATTTTATGTAAGCTTCTTTGAGTAGCGACATACTTGTAATATTTCTCTTTGTTTCTCAGTTTCAGGAGTTGCCTTCATACTTGTCTGTCATTTGGATAATATTATTTCAGCTTTGGATAAACAGTCAGCCAATTTAGGGCAGTTCAGAATCCATAAACTTGCTGTTTCTGTCATCAAAAGCCTGGAACCAGGGTACGATAGCTGTTGTAGGGTAACTAATGCACTTCATTGGTCTTGAAGGGACCGTTTTGTAACGTTTTGTACTGTTTGTGGTGTGAAACACCCTAGACATGGCAGATTCAGCCTCGTAGTGCTCACTGTTTAGATTAAGCTTGCTGAAATCTAAGAAAGGCAAATGTAGAACTTGTATGTATCTATCCATCTTTCTTACTCAGAAAAAAAAAAAAAATGAGTGAGAACAGATGTGGGGTGGGAATAGCCACGGATATTTAATGGTTTGTGTCCAAGTTCAGTAATTTTACTGCATGCTAGACACCCATTGGCTCCAGTAAATTTTAAAATACAAAGAATATGAACATAAAAGACTGACAACTGCCCTGTCTGCAAAAGTTATCTTTAGATTATCTTTTCATAAGTATTCATTTAAATATGTGTTTGTCTGTCTAGTTACCAAGGAGATGTTAGAAGTATAGTTTTTATGCTGTAATTCCTGAACGTACAGATTTTTTCCCTCTTTTGTGCAAGCCTTATCACAGGCTTTATTCCCAATATAGTGGCTTTAATATAGTGACTTCAGATAGAGTGGCTTTAGTTGCTTAGAACAAGCAATGAAAAACTCTCACTTAATGGTCTTTGTAATTGAAAAAGAACAAACTCTTGGCAAGGAGTTTTGGAGGAGAGAGCAATGCTTCGAAGCGGTTGGCAGAGTGTGCCCGGAGCCGTGCGTGTGTTATCTGTAGCTCTGGGCAGTTGCATCCCAAGCTGATAAACTCGAGGTGATAAATGCCTGCTGTCATGTCTCTGCTGTAGCAGCCCCCCACCACGGCAAAGCCAAAGTCTCTTGAGCATGCTAATTACTGTTAATTCTGGTTTCAACTTTAAAAGTTATCTCATTGATTAATACGGTGGTGTTTGAGGGGATAACGGGATCTGTTTGAGTACGGTCATGGATAGACGCTGTCTCAGGCAGCGCGTTGTTGGCTTCTTGGATCTTGCTGAGGGCATGTCTGTGTGTTGATGTGCAGCACTTCATAGCTTGGACCTTGTGACGTGAACATCCACAGCCTCCCTTAGCGTGTGGTACTTGGTGAGTGGAGGGAAAGGTAATATTGGCATATAAAAGGAGGAAAAGCTGGACAGAGTTAGAGACTAAAAGGAAAATGGGGAAAAAAACCCCACCCTGTCCCCAAATTTCCCCCTTTTTCCTCAATGGAAAGCAATTTTTTCTCTAGTGGTCCATGAGCCTTTCCAGATACCTGTTGGCTGTTTTCCAGTGTTAAAAAAAAGCTAGAACGTGGTAACTATTTCAGGTTATATTTATGAAAGAGGACAAGGTGAAAGCAGCTATTTAGAGTGTACAATGAGTTATGAAGATAGCAAAATCCAAACAATTCAGGAGATTCCTAGGTATAGCATTGTTGGGAAAACAAAGAAATGATAATATTTTGTGAAAGTATTTGGGAGTGTGTGTGTGTTTTTGAGTGCTTCTGTGCAGACCACCATCAGAAAATCAAGTGCTGAGATTTACCTTAAATCTGAGTGAAATTGAAGATAAATTTAATTCCATTTTAGTGGTGGGCTAAGAGCATATGGACAGTTAATGGCCACATAAAGGCATGATAGTTGTAGGATACTGAGCATGAATCTTGGCCGTCTTCCTTTTTGTCTTTTACTCATTACTTAAACTATTCTACACTTACAGAGATTTTTATTTACCTGAGGAACACTGTGAAAACTTTCAGAGACACTAAAACCTGAGCAAAGAACAGCTAAGTCTGAAGATGTAGTCAATAGTTGTAGGAAACTGTTTGTTTCCTACTAGTTGTAAGCCATGTAGGACATAAGTGCCATAACTCTTTTCTCATTAGAAACAGTTTATCATGAGTTATTTCTGTTAATACTTTATATTGAATTGGGAAATGATGAGGAGAGGTGAAAGCTGGTCAGTCAGTGTAAAGATTGTTGGAGCACGTTTAAAAAGCAAATAGCAAAAAAGGCACGTTGTAACAAATTAACTGATCGAAAAGAGTGTTGGTATACTTCTGTTCAAAATACAACTCCAAATGATGTTTACATTTCACTTATGGGAAACAAACACTATAGGGGAAGGTGGGCACGTGCTCTACGTTGTTGTGTTTGGGATGTGCTGGGAAGCACGCTACAGCTCCCTGGCTGGCCTGTGAAATTCCCATGACACAGGTTTTGTGCCTGTGATAATGTAACTAAAAGAATGGGAATCGGCACAGCTTTTTGAAGAGGGAAGGCTAGCACTTCATATACTTCCCTAAAGTAGTTTGAGTTCTATGAGCTACAAAATGAATTTTTGGTTATTATTCCCGACATCTTTTAAGGATTACAATGCATTATTCTTTAATAAAACAGAAAGGTGGCTAAGCTCTCAAGAATGCAGCTCTGGGGTCCTAAAACAGTTGATTGCATAATTAATTTGAAGTTCGGATAAAATCGGCTTGTTTGATACTGGCAGTGGAGTAGCAGGCAGCCTGTTTGCACGTGCAATGTGAACCCCACGGTTAAATACAGCTTGTTGTTACTTACTCATTGAGTTACCCGCAACGTATACATTGGCTGATCTAACTCCTCTGGGGTGTGTACCTTCAGGTACACTGAATGCTTCTTGGTGATAAAGCTGAGGTCACCAGCTATCTCGCGTTGAGAAATAAAGTTTTATTCCATATCTATTAATCTTGGAGGAGGGTGGGTTGTTTGTTTAAAGAGATTAAAAAAAAAAAAAAAGGGAGAACTATGAGGTGGGAGTGGATTTGTGCGGGTTGTTTTGGGGTGGGATTTTTTTGTGTTTTTTCCTGAGTCTCTCAGGCCTTCCACAGAAGGATCCCCTGTGAGTAGCTGTGGACAGTTGGATGGAGAAGCAGATTCTGATGGGCTCTTTGTCCCCGCGGGTGCAGGCGGGCACAGCGCAGCCCCGCTCTGTGAAAGCACAGTGGTTCGGGCGACTGCGAAGGATGCTCTGAGGATCCATGGGGTCTATTTCTGTTTATGTAACGAAACCAGGGAGCAAGCGTCTGCGGTAGTACTTGGCCGATGGCATTCCAGAGGGGTTGTCTTTCAATGCAAGGTCTGAATTTAATAAACCCGTGGTCCGGCACGCTCTTTCTCGGCCGGTGCTGCCTCACTGTTGATATGGGTGGCTGTTGATAATTTGGGGTTACTTTGTTTATGCAGTCGGGGAGCTTCTCTTAAAGCAGCTGGCTGGACATGGAGATGAAGGCAGTCTTAATTCACTTTTAATAAAAGATCAATGGGTTTATTGTGAAAAAATAGAATACAGATGTAAACGGTACCCGATAAAAGAAATAAATGTGTGTTTAACCTTCCTATTTTGTTTTTTCAGTGCTACTGGTTCTTGACCTTCTTTGTTTTTGAGACTATTCTCTTTCTTGGTAGTTTTACCTTTTAAATTTTACTTAGACTACAAAAACAAACTCTGCTGGTGTTTTTCATCTGAAGTGCTTACCAAATCCCTCAGATTTTACAAAATATTTAAAAAGTAATCTCCAGACTAAAGTCTCATTAAAACCTTTGCCCTTCCTGTGGAACAAAAGTTCAGTGAAGTTCTGGTCAAATCTTATTTGGAAACTAATACAAAAAAATTCATGGTGTGAAGTATTAATTTAGGCTTGGCAGGCTCACTGTAAAATTTATTTCCAGAAGCTTCCAATTAAAATGCAGCATGTCTAATAGCATAAGGGAAAGCACCTTAAAGGCTCTTTCTTTTATATTATATAGGAGGAAAAATGCCCCAAACATTAGTGAAAATAAAATGTCTTGGAGGTATTTTTTTATTAAATAGTCACCTTTATATTGCAATGAGTTGACTTGGTAGAAGTAACCATGTACTCAGGAATTTCTTAGCTCTGCTAATATTCAGTATTGCTTTTTAATCAAGCCATTTGATGTATTAGTCAAATATTTATAAAGATGCAGTTTTCTCTTTTGGTCTTCTTTGTATCTTTATTATGACTTTTATTGTCCTGCTTCTTGAATGATGTGGTTTGGATGGTTTCCCCCTGTGGCCCTTTCTGCCTTTTTTAAAGGAGGCAAAGCAAAACTGGGAGGAGGACAGACTGACTGGGGTGGTTAAAGGTCTAGAATACCTTATGTAGGAGGACGCAGTAACAATTTAGGTCCCTTCAGTCTGATGGAGGTACCATATTTATTTGCAAAGTCATGACTGGCATGGCAATAAGGCAATGATTGTTCACTGCATTTCTGTAGTAGAGGTAGGAATGAGCTACCATTTGCAGATGGAAGCAAATCAGCGCAGTTGACTACGATTATCAAATGGCAAAATGCATTATTACTCAAGTTATCTGTTATCTGGTTGTGGAAGGATCTGTTGCAAACTGTTGGAGGTCAAGAGAGTATTGGCAGAGTAACGCCTGCTCATACTGTTCTTTTAGCCTTCACTGTTTTTACTGTTGATGCTGTCAGATATGGGAGATGTGACAAAATTCAGCATGGCTCTCTGGTATAACCCACAGTGGCTGTTATGTTATAGCAGCTCAAAATGTGTTAGTACTCTGTCTTGAGAAAGGTGTTTCTGGATGTCCATGAACTTTTTAAACAGCATCTAAAATAATGACATTTTAGGCAAGTGTATCTTTTTTATTTCCAAACCCATTTCAGAATAGCCCATTTTATGTCTTGCTGGATATTTCTCAATGAAACGTAGATGCACAGGCAGAAATATGTGCAGTTGTTGTATATTGACAGGGTGCATTTTGTCAGCAGGTGGTATTGGGTTTAAGAAGCTGAAACATAAGACAAGTGCTTAGGGATGGTCTGTAAGATGATACTTTTTGTTGAAAGTCTTGTAGTGAAGTATTCCCAAGATGGTCTGGACAGCAAAACCAGTGCTACTGTGTAAGAGCTTTTATATTATCAGATAAAAGAAAGCAAAATGTTTTCAGTTGTGGAATTTTACCACAGACAAGATTACTTCTGAAACGTATGCTAATTTAATCTGAAGCCAAAAAGAAATTACTTTTAAAACAGTTTTGCAAATCTGATGAAGTTCTTTTGTGATAAATAGCTCTGCAGCAGTTCCATTCAGATCTCCTTTCTAGTTTGGATTTATGTTGGGTGCATAATGCGAATGCAATGTTAAGAATAAGAAGGAATACAAATAGTATGCTTAGAGGCAATTTGTTTAGATGATGTAATATTTAAGAGTGAATAACAAGATCCAAACATTTCTCTTAAGGTAGAGAAGCTCCTGTAGTGAGGCAGAATCTGGCTGGGCTCTGAGGTTCAGATTTTTTCACAGTCCAGGGATGAGGGGTGGGGAGAGCGAGGTGGATTCATAGTTGTTTATTTTCATATTGAGGTTTTATATGTTTTTAAGAAAGTAAGTAAATTGAGAGTAAGTGCTTAGAGGAGGGGGGAGAAAAGGAAAAGCCTTTAGAAATTGTTGTGTTTCATTTAACAAGTTCTGTGGATTCCCTTTTAAATTCTACCAATATAGACAGGGCGTCAGTGCTGTTCACTGGGAAACTCACCTTGGGATGTCTCTGTGTTCCCACATCCTCCGCGGAATGAATCATGGGATGTGGGTTTAACCAGCAGCGTAAATAACGCGCCTTTACAGGAGAAATCTCTTACTTCTAGTATGTTTGGAAATACTTTTAACAAGGGAGGATATTGAAGAGCGTCAGCGGCTCGGTTAATTTCTACCTGTAATTACACTGTGTGTCACTTCTCAGTGATGTGTCATCACCCCTCAGCCTCACACCCCTTCAGGGAAGTTTATTAACAGGATTCTAAATTTTGGGGGAAGAAAACATCTAAAGGAAGTCACCTCAGAACTATTTCTTCTTTTTTCTCTCCTAAGTAGGGTATGTTGAGACCCAAAATAAATACTGAGTTTACACTGATGGATTGGACAATCAATTTTTCCTGTTGTTGTTTTGCTCAATACTAAAGCAGCTCTTTTCTTATTATAACCAACCTAGTGGTACTGCAATTGAGTTAATTTTATACATCCCATTTTATGACATAATATGACATTATAGAAGTAATCGGGAAATTCAGAATGCGGCTACATGATATGATTTTCATGGGTGGGATTCACAAAAGTGATAAATTTCAACATGTAGGTGCAGCATCTTCTAGGAAAACTGTGAGTGTCTGAGTAATCTTTACTTATAGCCAAGAGTATACCTATGCTACTAGGAAAGACGAAATTGCCACCTTATATTTTTTGCACTTAAGCGACAGCTCTGAAATACGGTAACTTGGCTATTTCTGCCGCCTTGGCCAGTTGAGAAAATGTCTTTAAATCAACAAGTAATCATGTTCTATTTTTTTCTTAAATGTGACTGAAAAGGCATACTTTTTTCCTCAAGTCCTTAAATTGTTTCATCTGAATAATGGTGACTAAAAGTGTTCTTTAAGTATTACCTTCACATACCTTTCAACTATTTCTGTTTAGTTAGCGTAAGATTTCAAAGTGGTTTATTTAATAATGTCATTTCCATTCTCTGGCTTTAGAGGATTTTCCAAGGCCTGGAGGTTTAAGCTTCTGCATGGAATTGGAGGAATATTGTTTTAATTTAATTTAAAAATTTGCATTTAATTAAAAAAAAAACAAAACAACTCCAAACCCAACAAAGGTAGTTACAAGCCATTCCTGAATGCTTTTCAAATGAGGAAATCAGTCTGTACAGAGTGACTTCAGAAAGATACGTCAGGTATGTGACAAGGTTCAGCACGAAGCTTGGTTGGTTGTTTTTCTTTCCTGTGGACAGTTACGACTTTGTTTTTTATCAGAGAGAATTTCTGTATTACTCAATTTACAGTTGGTGGGAAATACGTAATAAACCAAGCTAATTCTGCTGTAAATTTTGTGAAGACTCGGAGAATGAAAAGAATTGGGAATCTCTGCAAACATTCAAAAAATGGTTCTTCTGATTCTCCAAAACTGGGTGTTGCCACAGAAGGGTGTGTTTACAAGAACAGCAGAACTTTGAATGGGGCTGTTCTGAATTACATCTTTATCACCCAGGTGTAGTCACAGGAATTATCTGTGCCCCTTCCCAAACATTGGTCAGTCTCATTCAAAACCACTTTTTTCAAGGCCTTTTTTCATAGGAGACATTGGAAAAAAAATCAACTTTGTATCAACATGATCATCTTCTTTACGTATTTAAAGTAATTTACATGAAGAACTCTTAATTGCATCAACTGCAGTGTGACTTCTTGTAATGCCCAGTCTTTCAGCTGTTGCTTCAAGACCTGTATGATTGAGATCCTTAAAATTTTTCATTCCATTTACTGTATGTCTGGTTTTCAAACTGATAGGTGTAATGAATTTCCAGTTTAAAAATTAAGTTGATATTGCCACCATATAGCTTTGAATGTTGAGAGGGTATAGGCTAAGTGAATAATGGCTCAAAGATAGACTTTTGACCGAAGTTACAGGCCGATGAAAAATCTGACTTTAAATCAAAGAAGAACTGATTAGAGGAGGTTATTATTGCTGAGGTGGTGATTTTCTGTGTCGCTGAAGGGAAAATAATTATGGCTGTTTAGTTTCTGGGAATGTCTGCAAAGGATATCTTTTTAATAAATCAACAAAAAATGGTAGAATTTCACTAATCATTACCTGTAAGCTATTCCAGGAAAAACTCCTTGAATTAAAAAGAAAATGTTGCTATTTAAGTAGGAAATGCTCAATCACTACTGTAATAAAAATAGCATCCTGCATACAGTTAAGTGTTTTTTTTTTCTATTAGATCATTTTTTTTCCATCTCCATTATTTGCTAGAACTACCAACACTCGAGATGAGCTGCTTTTGGAGGTGCTGACTTTTTTAGTGTCAGCACCAGCTCAGCAGAACTCTAGAGGATAACTTAAATACAGAGTTTCAGTAAGCAAAGCCAAAACTTTTGTAGTTCATCGTGGATATCATAAAAATGTGCGATGTTAATTTTACATTTTCTTCAAGTGCCAAGGTTAAGTTTGTATTTCTGAGGCGACGCTGCAATTGCTAAAGAAGTAACCCTGCGATTGCAGTGAAGCTGTTCCTGACTCATTTGGTGCCGATTAGATTAAAACTATTCCTTGTTCATAGAAAAATCTGGAAAGTTGTAGCCAGAGTGTTCTTATGCAACTGATATGATGACTCTCTTTCTTTCTTTTTTTTTTCTTCTTTTCTCCTTTCCAGGGTCAGTACAGGCCTTCTGACTTGTTGTGTCCAGAGACGTATGTCTGGACACCTATTGAGCAATGCCTGCCCTTGCTTGAGCACTCAAAGTACTGTCGATTCAACCAGGACTTAAAAGCAGGTAAGTTTACAGGTAACGATGGCCATATAAATTGTCTGTCTTGTTTTTAAAATGTATTGGTATCATCTGCTGCACAGCTCCTCCAGCAAGCATTAGCAGATAGTTTTAACAGAAAATGAGCAATACAAATTTTAAGTACGTTCTGTTTGAGAGACTATATGTAGTTCAAAATTAACACACATCGCTGCCTTTCAGGTAATCTGTTATTCTATGCATGAACAAAACCAATCAAATAATTGTTCCTCCCTTATGTTCCAGTCGGATGAATGCATGAAGGAAGGAAATTAGAATCGATACAGGAAAGTGAAAGGGCTGGAGAGGCTTAAAGGCATCAGGTGCATTTGTTAAGAAACAAACTGGCAGATTTAATGTAACAATCTGTCGCTGAATGTGAAGAATCCAACGAACAGCAGAAACACCTTAAACGTCTTGAAGTAGATGGGACATAATTTTTTTTCTGGATTTATTCTGTAAAATAGGCACTTATGTTTTGCCAGCATAGAATGGTCAGAAATATTACAGACCAGAACGTAATGCAGTAGTGATACTGTAAAACAATGCAATCAAATGGCAAAAAAGGCACCTACTTGCTTCAGCTACTGACCGTGTGGGCTGGCTGTGGGCCCCAAGGGAGCTGTGTGAGAGCATGCTTGGTGCGGTGCTTGGGTGGAAGGGGAAAATGGATTAACTACTTCTATTAATTGCAAACAGCTGAATATCCTTTTCTTAAAAATTTCTCTTTCTCCACTGAATAACGATTCAGAAAGGTGGTGGCGTTATTCAGAGATGTCAGTGATTGAGCTCAAGAGTACATAATGCCGTGCTGTTTCTAGCCATCAGAACACAGATTTACCTGTCTGTGTTTGCGCAGTCTTCAACAGCTGCTGCTTTCTTTTTACTTCTCATGGCTGTAGTTCAATTTTCATTCACTAGCTGCTTAACTGTTAATTGTTGGCAGGGCAGGCTGTAGATAAATGAAAGGCATTTGAACAGAGATGACCGCTGAAGCAGGATTGTGAACTTCTGGAAAAGCTGCTGAAGTTCCTTGGTTTTCCTCATCCTGTGCCTGTTAACCATTTATGCTGTGACTTGGTTGCTCAACGGGAACATTAAGATAATAATTAGAACTACGATAATGATGTCGAAATAAATTTCTAGATATAGATACCAACTGAAAAGTTTGAGTAGCAGACTTGCCTGGGGCACCCTGTGCAAACAGAGAATGTTCTTCAGGGGCTGTGCAGGGAGCTGCACAGGGTGGTGTGGGTCAGGCTGGGGAGAGCGCTTGGATGCTCCTTGGGAAGCGTGTTTATCACCAGGGGAAAAGCTCAGTGGGTAGGAGATCTAAACGGGTGGCACATCATGTCTTGATCAACTAGAATCATCATTGGATTGGTGAGGGGAAATGGGAAAAAAATTACAAAGGTAGGAGAAAGAAGGGAAATGGGTTTGGAGGCCAGTGGTGGTCAAGACTCTTGTTATTCAGAAAGAAGGGAGTGCATTCATTTAAGCGCAAAAATGACAACTAAACTACTGCCTTTGAAGGCGCTAACCCTGTACCAGCAGAGGGGCATCATCATCTCGATTCTGTGAAATTCCTGTGGCATACCACGCGTTTGGAAACTGCAGGGTATAAAACTTGGCATCATTATCAGCACAGAATATCTCACTCCAGACACTACTGGGACTGTGACTTATGTCCTGTGGTTTAAGGAAATTAAAACATAGCTACATGTTGAAATGCGCTGGACCTGCTGTGAGCTTATAGTCGTTTGAGGTTTAAATAGTTGCTGGCTCTAAGGAAGCTGTTTCTCAACAGTAAAGTCAGTTCCTTCTTTTACTTCTTTACTCTGCAATAGTCAGTAATAGGACTTTAATGAAGTTACAGTGAATTTAAAAAAGAGCAGTAGGAATAATTGTGTGCTTTCTTCCTCTTGAATATACTTTCTATAATACTACCTATAATTATGTCAGTTAAGTAGGTCATGATTTATCAGGAGTGGGACTTCCAGCGAAGAAACTGAGGGCAGTAACCAGATCCAGTAAACAACTGGGAGAAACAGTGCCACTTGCATTGCTGCCTGAGGCAAGGAAACAGTCACTGGCACGGGTCATCTTTTAACGTTGTCTGTAATGTCAGAAAGTTTCTGAAACACTAATTCACACTAGTTTGTTCATCATGTTTGATAATTTTTGAACTTCTTTTCCCTCCCTTTAAAAAAATTTTAAAATAACCTAATTTACCAGTTGTGGGTTACAAAAATGCATTATAGAACAGCAATGAATGCTACTTCAGGAGAGGGGGCTGTGGGCTCTGGCCTTCCAAGTTTCTGCATTATGGAAAGGGTTTCTGAGTATCCATACACATTCATTGCAGAGCTCCTTCCTAGAATCAGATTTATTTTCTCTATTCTGAAAATAAAAGAAAAAAGAGATGCTCACAAAAAGTAGCAAATTTTTTCTAAGGTATCAGAAAATATTATTATGTTTTTGCAGAGGATTTTTGCCTGGTGTACATTATGTGTTTGTCCCTACCTTGAGTGTTTTCAGATAGTTTTAAAAGTGTGTTGTTTTTCATCCCCTTCTCCTCTGACATCTAATACTTTTGTTAACAGTTGGAGAATGAAGAAGAGAGGACAGATGAACTAAACAAAGTTCTTAACTCCTTATACCACAGAGATAAGTCTAAAAAAAAAATGTCTAACAGCTAATAACTTAAAAAAGCAATCATAGGAACTGCAATAACTTTTTATTGTTTAGGATGGCAAATCATGGGCGCCTGATGGTTGAATTGGGTCCAACTCTTTACTGCTTCTGGCCAGGGTAATGAGATTCAGCCTTACTTAACCTCAAAACACTCCAGTCATACAGAGACAACGATGAGGTCTTGTGCCAGCAAACACTCAAATTTGATACTTAAATAAACTGCTAGTAGGCTTTTCACATGTGGTTTCTAACTTATGTTGACAAACATCAGTTACTTCAGGAAAAAAAAATTGCATAACAATACTCGGACAACACTCACAGATGAAAGGTCGTGTTTGTCAAGTATTCTTGCTTTAATAAATTACCAGTTTTGCCAA
The DNA here is from genome assembly GCF_015220075.1 of Falco rusticolus. NCBI lineage: Eukaryota > Metazoa > Chordata > Aves > Falconiformes > Falconidae > Falco > Falco rusticolus. The sequence continues at coordinate 5,818,199 of NC_051195.1, forward strand.
AGTTACTCATGCTTTAGAACAGATCTTTCATTTCTGTTGTCTGTTCAATTTGAAAAATTCAGAAGACCTGGCATCATTGTATAAATGTGAGGGGTTTATTAGGATTCTGATGTGTTTGTTAATAAACGAGTGGCCAGCCATTTACTTAAAAATAAATAAGCAGCTGGTGAGGTAGGGCAGTAACACAGGCTTTGGATGCTAGTGCAGTCTGAAAATTGAGATCGTGCTAAACTTCATTTAACAGGCCATTGACTTTAGTACAGATGGAGTTACAGAAAAAAGAAGTTAATTAAAAGATTGCTCTGCAGGTAAGTACTTGGCAGTGACTTTGACAACATATCAACAACTGATGGGCAGAATTCAGTGACGTGATAGCGCCTACTGAAATATCCTGGCATGGTCTGTCTGTCATGCTAGTTAACTTCTTCCTCTCAAAACTGGTCTTCAGGGTTTTACTTCGTTGGTGCTTTCACTAACAGCTTTGCCTGTGGAACTCGTGCAGTGTGAAAAGAATTATAAGTAATTTACTTGGTATCCTGGCAATACTTTTATCCTTCCACTTCCCATTTTTCTGAGACTAACCCAATGAGATGACCTTTTTTCCTAACATCTGTTGAGATTTTCAGTTTGTTGCTCCCGAGAGAAGCCTGTTTCTTCACGAAGTAAAATCTTTAAGAAAATCTACTTTTGAGCTGGTAATTAGTGGGAAAACTTTCTTCCCATCAGGACGGGACTGTCAAGACCTTTAAGAAGCAACTTCAGATAAGGGCAGATACAATCCCAGTCTAAAGTGGTGGTTTCAAAGCCCTCATGGTTTTATAGCCTCCTGCCTGTGTCGTGTAACGTGGGGTGTACCTTGTGCCAGCCAGGGTGAACAGGCTGCTGTTACCCAAGGGAAAAAAGCTATGCTTGATCTGACCAGCTAGGCATGGCCCACGGCAGTCTTGGTGGTGGAAGTTGCTTCCCACCTTCCTGCGTCTGCTGCTTTCAGCACAAGCATTGAACAGTGCAGATCAAAAAGGACTTTAATACCTTTTTTTTTCCTTGACTTATTTGTTTGCTGAAGTTGATAAATTGGCTGAGCTAATACACATCTGTTGCAACATCTTGTATATCTAAAAATAGAACAAAATCAAAATGGAATCAAATGGGATACATTAATTAAAATGAAAGTGCTTTCTCCAATGTTGAGAAGTACAGATAACAAAGGCACACATAGGCTCCTCTGTGCTGGTGTTGTGTGTGCCTGGAGACAAGACGCTCTGCTCCACAGGGGATAGTCTAACACCAACCAGGATGGATGCAAAAGGATGCTGTAAAGAAAGAGAAGCACCTTCTGGTTTGTCAGGTTGATTTATTATAATAGCCTAAATTGTAATCTATTCATAGACTAAATGGTAATAGACTAGACTGTATATTTTTTGTTTGGTGTTTGTTTTGGGGTTTTTTTGGTAAACATCACAGTGAAGGAGAGTTTCGAAGAGGGACCTAAGCAAGTACCTTAGTTATCTTTTCGAGTTAATGGAGAAGACTTTCACAGCAGAAGAGGTGTAGGAGAAACGAAGGGTATGGGGAGACACAAAGGAGTTTCCTTCAAAAACAGATAAACTGGTCTGAGACACCAGATCCCATAGTCAAAGGCAGAGCTTGCATTGCTGCCTGTAGGTGCTAGGAAAGAAGATGAAGGTGAAGCAGACTGTGGAGAGCTTTAGAAGTGAGGTGGTTCTGATGTGGTCAGGGTATGGGCAGCTGGTAGAGACGTGTGTGGAAAGACGAGGATTTGGGTTTTGTGCTGGTTTTTATCGGGATAGAGTTAATTTTCTTCACAGCCGCCGGTGCGGGCCACGATTTGGGTCTGTGCTGGAAGCCGTGCTGATGACACAGGGATGTTTCCGTGACCGCTGAGCGGTGCCTACACGGAGCCGAGGCCGTTCCTGCTCCTCCCCCACCCCACAGCGAGCGGGCTGGGGGGCACGGGGAGCTGGGGGGGCACAGCCGGGGGAGCTGACCCCGACCGACCCCAGGGATACCCCGTGCCATGCGCCGTCACGCTCGGCATATGGAGCTGGGGACGAAGGGGGACGGGGGGACGCTGGGAGCGATGGCGTTGGCCTTCCCCAGTCCCCGCTGGGCGTGCTGGAGCCCTGCTCCCCTGGGATGGCCGAGCACCTGCCTGCCACGGGCAGCGGGGAACCAGTGCCGGGCTTTGCTTTGCTCCTGTGCGCGGTGTTGCCTGGCCGGGTACGCTGTCTCCGTCTCAGCCCACCGCTTTCCTCACTTTTACCCTTCCGATCCTTTCCCTGGCCCCGATGCGGGATGCACGGGCGAGCAGCTGCCTGGGCTCGGTTGCCGGCCGGGGATAAACCTCGACAATGGGGAAGTAAATTTGGCAGTAATTCATGTAGGTAGAACGATGAGAAGAAGGACTTGAACAGAAGAAAGCTGTTGAAGTAATTGTAGGATTGAAACTTGAAAATCTAGATAGGTGTTTGTAGAGTTCAATAAGAGTGGCTGTTCTGTAGGTAACACCGTGGAGAAAAAACTAGAAGTGAAAACGTGAACATGTCTCGAAGCCAAAGTCATATGCCAGCAGAAATTTGCTGGTGCCTGACAGTTCATCAACCACCTTCCTCTTGTTGCTCTTGTTGCCGACCCGGCTTTGCATCTGCCATCTCCACACAGTGATAAAGACCTTTCTTCTTCCAGCAGAGGAGTGAAAGTCCTTAGAATTTAGGCTTTAGAGTATTTCCAGCTGGTGTGAGCTAAACTGACAGTAGGCATTGGAATGGGGAGGAGATAACTGGTCTTGTCTGTGCTTTTCCATGATCTCCCTGCAGCCCGGCAGAGCTGGTGAGGCTATGCCTACACAGGACAGATGCTGAAATCCGGAAAGTCTTATATTTATACTCACATATAAAAAAATTCTTATATACTTATATTCATGTTCACATACAAGTCGGAACCATCTGAAAAAGAGCCACAAAACCAAAACAACACTAAAAGCAGTGCCTGAACTCTCCTCTCCAGGAGTATCAGCCCAATGGTCCATGCCAGAGTCCTGGGACACCACACCTAGCTATGCAGAGGTTGAAGGGGGAGGTCTCACTCCAGGCTCACAGGAATCACTCTGTGATAACCCGGTCAGTGGATTACCTTATGAACAGAGTTGACACCAGATCACCAGGTTTTGAGTTACCGAACTAAAGAAAATTACTTAGACTGGAAATTTTTTTTAGTAGTCTTATAACTTTTATTGCACGTTTTTACCAGATTTGTAAAACTTCTAGGAATACGAGCATCAAAAACCTTTTTTTTTTTTTCCTTCCCTTCAGCAATACATCTTTCTCACATATTACAGAACTAATTCATTTTTCTTCACTACATACAAAATGAAAATTTTCACAGCTTTGTATTGCTATTCTGCTGCACATAATAAGCTGGAGTAGTAAAAGGCAAACAACATTCCCACTGTTTAATAACTTCTGAACCCTCTTATTAGCGATTTGATTATGCATCTTAATGCTTTTTGCAAGAAACTGAGGCTTATTAGTTCTAGTAAATAAAACTTAGAATTTTTTCCCCAGAAATCTGCAGGCTTGGGCTGTTATACAAAACTGTATTTATTTTAAAAATACACTTCTGTGCATAGTGCTTTCACTAGAAAAATAATCTGTCACAACTCTTTCAATAACCTTGATTTCTAGTGCTGTGCTTTTCAGAACCTTTAATTTTCTGTACAATTTAGATACTATTCTATGCTAATAAAAAGGGTGTATTTCCAGTAATAATGCTTTAAATTTATTATGTATTTTATTGATTCGTTTTTGCTTTTCTTTTTTCCCCTGTCAATACAAAGACTTGTTTAATTTAAGACATATTTGAAAAGTATAGTGTACTATACTGCTCTTATTCCTCCTTCCTCTGCACAGACAAACCATGATGACATATTTGTATCCATAAAGTGATCTGCGGTTGCCATTTGGTCACGTCTGATGGTTTAGATCCCTGGCAAAGCGATGGCTACGTGTAGCGTTGCATCTTTGGATCTAGTCAGGTGGATTAATGCAAAAAGCAGCATATGTTGATGTTTATAAGAGTACTGTGGTGCCGATTAACATTTATAAGGGTAAATGTGCTGAAGTTCTTGAGACGATGAAAATGTAGTCCCAAAACTATCGCAGATGGAAAACATTAAACAAATTGTTTAGAACTGTGCAATCATCTGATTAGAGAGAAATTGCTGGGCTGCTCTAAACCAACTGCTGTTTACAATTTTTTAAAGATAGTCTTGTGTACTTTGGCAAGTTAGGAAATAGTTTAAATAAGTTCTGACAGATTTTGAACTGAAGTCTTCTGAGGAACTAACTTTTCGCTATCTTATCAGAGCTATAGGCAATAAATTTGAATTCTGTAACCTAGAAAAAGGCAGACATACCAGTAATTTCTAGCAGCTCCTCTAGACAAGAGACATCTTACAAGGTTGTATCTGTTTCTAATTAAGTTTATAAACACTTAAAATCATCAGAATGCATATTTCTAAATCCAGTGTGATTCTTGAAGCATGCAAGATATTTAAATGATGAAGACAGTGCCAAGAAGGTGTAGCCTGGCACATTTTCCCCTCACTTTTAGTTTGTTTGGATTAAATTGAAATGACCGACATGGGATTTTAGCTTCATATGCAAAAAGATGCTTAAATATTCCAGTGCTTCTGTAATAAAAAGGTAACATTATTCATGTAATTTGTGGGTCCTAAACAACTGGCACTGCATAAATTGGTGTGTGGTTTAGAGATTACACTGAACCGTCAGCCCTATAACAGCATCTCCAAAAAAAAACATTAGCAAGGACGGTCTTTAAAATGTGATTTGAAGTATGGTCATAACATGAACTCTGTTTTGCATTGTTCTAGCAAATCGCAAATTTTGCTAAATATTTGTGATTTAAAAGTTTAGTTTTATTGATATCCTAAATATAATTGCTCCTGACATACACGTAGCAGAGTAAACCAGTGCCCCTCAAGAAGTACCAACGTCTGACTTTCAGTGTAGTTCACGAAACGTTTGACTTGGGCTGCAAGATTCCCCAAAATACATTTTTAATCCAAAATGACTGTCATACAGATTGTGTAACAAGCAGATGTATTTTGAAATTATGTAATTTTTTGAGAGCTGTGCTTGACAAATCAAGATATCCTGGCATGCTGCTTGCATTGAAGAGATGAATCTTAGCTGGTTGTGTGCTCAAGATACTCCTTCACCATTTGGATGTTGTGACTTGATTCTGCAGCACAATAATTCTGTTTTTTTGTGGTTTTGTGGTGGTTTTTTTTTTTTTTTGTGTGACTGGACCAGAAGTGAAATCATTAGTTGGTAAAGATTCAGGGGAACGTAAGAGAGGGCAAGGACAGCCAAATCTTGTAGGAGTCATTTTCCATACAGAGAAGGTGTTAGAAACACAATAACAGAAATTAAAAACTAAATAATGTGGGATTAGTAGAGGGATCGTGCAGATTTATTTCATGCTGAGGATAACTAGCATATGGGATTAGCTTCAAAATGTGATAAAAGTTAAAAGCTGTAATTAGGGGCAGATCTAGAGCAGCTGTGGAAGCACCACCACAGGCATGTGCCGCGTCCCGGCTCAGCTACACGCTACCAGCCACTGCGGCAAACTCTTCCCAGGGTCAGACCTTTTGTAACGATCCATGGTGCCTCAGAACGTGTTTACTCTCTGCTCTGGTGACATCATCCCGACTTTTCACATAGAACATAATTGATTCCATGTTTTAATTAATTTAGCCAGTAAATTGATTGCTGTAATCTCATTTATTTAGCTGATAAGCTACTGCCAATTGCTTCAATTTCACCCGTTTCATGGAAAAGCTTGCACTTGTAATTCTCAGCTTGACTCTTGTTATTTGTTTTTCTTTTCTTCCTCCTATATCAGTCTTAACAAGGACTTTGCTTTGCCCTTCTTTTTGAAAGATCCTCTTACTGCTTTCTGCTATTTTCACTTCTTTAAAGTTCAAATATTTTAATAAGGAGTATTTGACTTTCTTAGTCTTTCAGATTTTTTTTCCTCTTGCCATCCCATTTTTTTTGAGTTGTAACTCCTTAAACCACAGCGCTCTACATTTTGTCTTTTGTGCTGTCTTTTATTCCATTGTGTTTACTGACATTGCAAGCTTGGGGATCAGTACTGCGTTTTGCTGTTGGCTTTAAGTGTCATTAAAACCTGTGATTAAAAGTGTCTGGCAGTCTGCTTGACAATAGGGTTGTCTTCTAGGAAGCTTTCTTCTGAAAGTCTTAAATCCTTGTATATAGCCCTTCAGGATCAGCTGGCTTGGGATCAGTCCCATGGGAAGATTTTGCATCAGAAAAAGCAAGCCAGCCGCTAAAATGTTTTAGTCTTGCATAAAAGTGATGAAGATAAATATATGGAAGTACATTTATAAAATAGTATTGAAAAATCCTATCCAGAATTGCTAAAATTCCCTTTATTAATGTTTTTAGTTCATAAAAAATGTTTTTAATTCCCTGGAAGCAAGGTTATAATTCAGAGGGTGAGGATGGCCTATTAAAGTGACAAGGTGTGTTTTCTTAATTTGTTTGTGCAATGCAGAATGACTCCAAAATATATGATGTGAGGCGATAATTCTATTCCTGCATTTTAGCCCTTGTAATATAAAATCTATTTGACATGAAAAATGAAGTCTGAAACACTTTTATGTGTCATAAATGCCAACGTTGCAATTGTTGGAAGCTGCAGAAATCCAGATACTTGGAAGAGCAGTGATGATTTGCTCTCACGCAGCCACGAAGGTCAGTACATCTTAGACACTGTTCATGTGACAAAACTTAGACTGACTCATTAGTACAGTTAGAAAATTACTGATTTTAGTAGATTTCAATATTTGGCTTCTTGGGTAGTCTTACTGAATTACAAGTATTTTAGTTAAAAGTTGAAATTAAAATGCGGTTTATGTAGTGTTTCTGCTTTTTTCATGTACAGAATATGTTCAGGAAATAGATGGAATAAGCTGTTCTGTTTGAGATGTCAGTGTACTTACCAGTTTTAAAGTTCTACTAGAGTTAACAATGAGATAAGCATTCTGTGTTTACATAAGAAAAATATGTTTTCATGTTTTTCATAAGAAATTAATGAAATATTTCATTCATTCCTAATAGGAAGTGTTTGTGTGGCAGTTGCTGTCTGTCTCTCATCTTTTCTATTTAAGATGCATCCTTAATTTAGTACTTCTAATCTATAATTCACAAGTTTAACAGGTTGTTTAATGGTCTCCCCTAACAGTACCCGAGTCACTTTCAATGATGTTCTGGAGGTAAGTACCTTGCCTGAACTCCAGAAAGAGATGTGTGCAGTTGTAATTCCCTGTTAGCATGTGAGTTAGAGTTGCTTTCGTGCGCTGTTTCCGAGCGCTCGTTGGATTTGGACCATGATTTTCCCTTTCAGTCTCTAAAGAGAAATGAGCGGCTCAAAATACTGAATGTTCTTTTGTTGTTCTGAATAATTTGGATACTTTGAGGAACAGAAAAACTTGGCTAACAGAAGTTCTGAGCAGCACGGAGATGCATGTGATGCAGGAAAAATCTTGGTCAGGCTCGTCAGTGCTGACACAGAGCGAATAAACCTTCCCAGAACCCACTGTGATCAGAGTCAGGCATTAGAAACGCTTTCAGAGCCCAGCAAAAACGAGGTGGGGCATGGATGAGCTTGCAAAACTTTGACCCAGCTAGTCTGGATCTGCAAGACTACCTTGTGGAGCCTGCTGGGTGCTGCAGCCCCCAGCCTGGGCTAGGGAGACACCCCGCAGGGAGCCAGCATCGCGCAGGGTTCGTGCCGTCAGCACCCAGTGCTACTGCTGGGTGCTGCTCCTGCTCCTCGCGGGCATGGCACATTTAAACTGAAGGCATAACTCGGTGTTGGCTAGGTGACCAAAAAGGTATTTAAAACCTTAGGTATTTAAATCCAGAAAAAAAGATAACCTCGCAATAGCCACTGGGGTATGCAATTAATATTCTTCTTTGGCCATTCACATTCTCATTTTTCATATCCAAAGTCATCAAGAATAGTGTCAGAGATACAACTTACAAGGAATTGACTAGTTAGTTCTGTCTTTCTGGAAGAGGTGGTTGCTTTTTTGTTTTGTTTTGTTTGTCTCTGTGTCTTGATTTTGGAGGCACTTCATACTGTTTTTAAATGGGAAGTTGTTCAGTCTCATTTAACTAACGTTTTCCCAGCTACTACTAGTTTGTGTGTGTTGGTTTTTTTCGGTTGGTTTTTTTGTTGTTGTTCGGTTTTTTTGTAGTGCATCCCTGAAAAGTAAGTCCTTGGAGAATAATATCTGTATCGTTTAAATCTAGCCCTTCTGTAAACCTTCTCAGTCACCATATTTCAGGATGATAAATTGAGGCGGGTTAGAATAATTGTATTGTTAGAGCTCATTACAAATAAACCAGGAATTTTATACTTATTTCAAATGTGTCCAAAACAGCAGGCTGTGCTTGGATTTTAGTGTTAGGCAATGTAGCCGACGGATTGTATTTGCAGGTAAGCCTGCAAATGACGGCTGCAAAGGAGAGCTGCTGTAATCGCTGTATTCACAGGAAATGTTTTCCGTTGCCCCCGTTCATGTTTACTACTGGAATAATAAAGAGTCAAAACACAATGAGTTATTGTTTCCGTGCGGCACAGCAGGGTTAGCGGATTTTGAATGAGTTTTGTCAAGTGATTAGTGCGCTCGCTTCTCAAGATTGAATTGCAAATCATAAACCAGTTGTATGATTCCAGGCACAAAGCCCAAAAGTTTTGTTTGGAAGATGTCGGTAGGATTTGCCCTTGTCGCAGCTTCCCGTCTTTACCCATTTTAAGGTCCCCTAGACATTATACTTGTAAAACTAATTTTTCTGTCTTCCTGTGTTAAAGGATCATTGGTAATACTTTGATAAGGTGTGTTTTTCCCCCTTTTTGAGCAGTGTTTTCCAGAGTTCCTCTTTTATTTCTTGTTAGAGTAACTGCAGAGTTGGCCGATTAAGAATATCCTGAGCATTTTACTGAACTTCCTTTGTGACTTGTGCTTTCTGGTTTTAATTAAGTATTCTTTTCATTGAATTTTGTTGTTGTTTATGCTTCATTTTAACTGTACTCTTATTGTGGTTCAAGTTAGCGTTTTTGTACCCCGAGGCATACTGGTCTTTAATATTTCTTCATGTATGAGCCTAGGATGAACGAAGCAATATGAGAAAAACCACATTTCAACTTGCTGTTTTATAGAAATACTGCTATTAATGAGTATGGCTTATCTTGTCACTGTGTGTTGTCTGTTTTGGTTTTGAGGTTGATTTCTATGCTTTGCTGGTGAACAAACAGAAATAATGCTTTAAATTGAGTAAGAAATGAGCTTAAATTCAAAGGTCAGATACATTCGACTTGTGACTGAGGTGGAAATATTTTGTATTTCCAGTAATTAATATCTCCGCTATTTCAGTCATAAAATTTGAAGAGTTAATTAAAGTTCTTCCTTTTAAAGTTTTTTTTTTTTGTTTGTTTTAAAATCACTGATAATTATCTGTGACAAGGTTGCGTAAACCAGACGTAGCTTTTCTTTAAATAAAAACCGACAAGGCTGTAGTGTTTCTCACCCAAGTGAATGTTGCTGTAGTGTAACCGGCAAGGGATGGGTGCTGCTTTTGATCATTTTTATGCCTGGTTTGAAAGCTTGGGGTATGACAAAAGTTTTAAACTCCTTGTAAATTGAATTTTAAACCCGTTATTTTTCTTTGATTTGCAAAATGCAAACACTGTGTTCATCTTTAAAAACTATGTGGGTCCTAACTGCTCCAAAATTTAAAATTAAAAATCAAGAACAACTTGAGACAAAACCCAAAACCAAGCACACCCTTTGGGCTGTCAGTCTGAAAATACAGCAGTTTTAAAGTATTAATCTTTGTACTTCCCCCCTGCTATCAATTTAATGATTAGAAGTAAAAATAATTTTTCTGAGATTCGATTTTTAGGCAAAATGGAAACTAATTTATAATGTGAGTTATTTAGGTGGGAGTTTCCTTCACAGACTGCTTTCAAAGGGAGTCACAGGTTTCAGTTAATGGCACAGTTTGAAGTATTTTTAATTCTGAATTAGGTCTGGTTCTTTGCGTGTTTCCTTTCTTTCTTCCACTGTTTCATCCTGCTATGGAGAAAAAAATATGTAGTCCAGATTCTCTGCGTAGCATGGATGCAGAAGCACAAAGTGAAGGTGGCCAAATCCTTTCTTTGTTGCAGGGGGTTAAGCAGCGTTGAAGGAAACGGAAACTTACGATCAGAAACAGCATCATGTCAGAGTTTAGCAGGAGAGCCACATTTTTTTTTTTTTAATTAGATATACTAGACCTCAGTAAGGCTTCTTACTAATTCTGAATGCATTCTGTGCAGAAAATGTAATAAATATTTTCCTGTAAGTAATGTGGGTTTTATTGTGGAAATTGGCAGTTGTCCTCTTTCCTATTTAAAAAATAAGAAAGTCAGTAAGTTTGTCACTTATTTTTTAGTCATTTCTTAATTTATTTTCCTGTAAAGGGAAAAATGTGCTTTAAAACAAACAAACAAAAAATGTTAGCTCGCTTGCATCTCTAGATTATACCCCTAGTAAATTGAAAAATGTCGTGTTTGTGAGGAGCATATTGAAAGGGCTGAGGGAAGAGGTACCGTTGACTCTGCACCCATCGGGCATGCCTAAGGAGCGGTCCAGAACGCCGCCGCCACCGGCTGTCTTTCCAAATCACTATTGATCAAAACCAGCTTGACCCAAATCAACCACCACCGAAAAGCTGGCTTAGAAATAGTTTTCTACAAAAGCCTTTGAACCATCACACGTTTTTTGCAAGGCGGCGTTGGCTTCCCGCCTGCTGGGTTGCAGCAGGCTGTCGCAGGGCTGGCTCTCGGAGTCTCAGTTGGGTGGCTTTGCACGTGCTTACCCGGCTTTCTGGCCAGATATAGCCGTTTTTCACTTCAGCTTGTATTAGGTAGCGATGCTAAAGATTAATGCACTTGGAGAACAAAAAATATTTGGCTATTGGTCTATATTTTATATTTTATAAGGATGCTAAGCAATTCCTATGCTGCAAGAAAAAAATTCAGAACTTGAAACTTCGGAGTTCTATATAAAAGCACACTGATGCTCGTTTTGCCTGTTACTGTGAGTAAAAGAGGTAAAATAATTCCTCCTTATTTTATGTTGGTATTTCAGCAGGAATGCACGTCAGTATTTGAAAACTGTCTTTTGGTTTCAGGAGGGAGCTGGCAGTTCAGGGGGAAGCTGCTTTTGGATTGTGCAAAGAAATAAGAACGGAGTTGTGGAGGAGTCTGCCGGGCTTCCCACTCTTTGCATTCCGCCTTGTCCCTTGAGTATAAAAGTATTTCAGGGGCCGGTGGCCGGAGGAGGCTGCCTTTGGAGATGACCGCCGTTACTTTTAGCTTGTCACTTGGTGTCACTCAGCAGTGTCGCCTGGGCTGCTGCTGAAGGTGGGTGTGTGTAGCCGGGCCACGAAATCAAACAGATATCTGCCCGACGTCTGCCAAGACAAACCGCTGTGTAGAGGGTCTTTAGAGCACTTACACTTTTTACTTTGTTTTTTTACCAGTGCTTAGCAACATATCTGATACGCTTTGTTTTATTCGGAAAAGAAATCCTCCATGTCTGAGCTGCATTTCATAGTGTTATGGGGGTGGGAACAAAGAATTCTAACACCTTTTTGCAATTTTTTTATGGGATCGCAGTGGTGAGGTTGAGTTGTATATGATATCTCTCTTATATTCAAATTCTACTAGATGAATGCTGTATAAATAATTTGCTTTTTTAGGAATATAGAGGAGAAGAGAGAGAAGTGACAATTTATTCAACAAGAATTCAGCTGTATTTTTAGCCTTTAGACTTAAAGTCTATTCCTGTATATTCCTATAAAGACAGGTGGTTGGCATCTGCAATTTCTCAGTTTCCTAAAATGACTGGTACTTTCAATCTATAGAATTGATTTTTCTGAAGTTTAGTTTTATGTATCTGTCACCCAAACTCTATTGATAGATGCAACTGAATGAAGTTTATGTTTTGTGGTTTTTTTTTTTTTATTTTATTTGTTTTGTATGTGAAGGGACAGTGTCTCCTTGGTGGACTACAATTAATCAGCAGCTCCCCGAGAAGATAATTTCACAAAGGCAAAGCCCTGAGGATTCAAATGGGCGTAAGCAGTACTGTAACTCCTTCTAGTGCTGTTGCTCATTTATAAAGCTTTGTTAACAGAACCGCTTCCACCAAATCCAGTTGTTTCAAGGGATGAGGATGAACTGTTTTCAGGGGCGCCAGTGGAAAATGCACAGAAATAGATAAATGGTGAAAAAATATTAAAAACCCAGAAAAATATGTTCTGAGACCTGGTGATATTTGCTTAGGTGAACAAAATGGGCATTTACAGGAGAATGGTTTCTACAGCACTCTTAAGAAGCAGCGTACCACATGAGCTGCGTGGCACAGCCTTTGAAGCGGTGGCGCACAAGGTCTGGTCTTACTCGTGCAGGTTTGGACTGGGGCGATGGTTAAAGAAGCAAGCCTTAGAAAATTAACTGGCTATAAATTATAACTCAATGAGGCATCTAACAACTATGCATTTGCAAAAGAGATTTTGTCTTCAAACCCGTGATTTTATCCGTTTGAGGGTTATATAAATTAATGCACTAACTACTTGTGAGGCGAAGCAGAGGTTACTGGGAGACTCGGGAAAGTGTGTGAGGAGGGAAAAATAGGCTTTTTTTAGCTTTTTAATGGTAACAATACTGCATTTGGTAATTACAGTAATGACTACAGTTGCCCTAACAGATTGCTCCACTATTTGATCAGTCTGAGTCTTCCCAGAAATGGAAGTCACTAACTGAAATTACTTTAATAAAGCACGGAAATAATACTTATTGATAAAGATGTTTTTCTTATTTTCAACAAGTAGGTTTTATTTAATACAGCACATGATCTCATTTTTGGATTGGGATTGCTCCAGTATCCCAGCATCAGTCACACAGAGAAGGCCTATTAGAATTCAGTTGGCATCTTCTAAAATATAAAGCACATTTTATCATGCGCCAGTCGGCAGGAACAGATGCTTAATTTTTCTTTTTGGGAAGGTAATTTATTTTTTAAACAATGCTGGAGCCCGGTCTGCTTTTATTTTCTATTAAATGCTCTTAAATCTATTCTGGCTTAGGTCTAAATCATGAAGAAAGGGAGTACTTCCCTGAATTTGCATGGTGTCACCTCCAGAGCAGTAGCAATTGAAAGGTGGCTGAATTTTAACTTGCGGATTTGTTATTATGGTGATGCGAGTTCTTAGTCGCTTTCTCTAAAAGCTTAACTATATACTTGAGATTATTTTACTGATACTTAACATTTCACTAAAAAGTTTCTTTTTTCAGGTGGAGTTTGTTAGATATATTTAAGTACTTTCACAGAAGGTGATTTTTATCATTAAGGTTTTTATTGAGGGGGGAGTAAATGGAGAAATGTTCACTAGAATAGGTGATCGTTGGACTGTTATTTTTTTGCCTTTCAAACCTTATTTGAAGAATCTGGAATCAACCTTAATGTGTAGAACAAATATGTCCGACTGAATGTATTTATAAGTTTCTAAGAGCAAACATAGCTGGCTCTAAACTTTTCTTGATGATAAACTCATTACCAAGTCTTTATATGTGTAGTTTATGCACAGAACATGTGTTAAGCTTAAAACATGTCTGAAGTATTCACGTTACAGTGATATATTTTTTTTTCAAGATACTGGTATTTTCTTGACTGCTCTGGGGGAGCCTTCTCCTGCCTGAGGGTTGTGTTGAGAACCTGTGCCACGAACCTGTCCAAGAAGGGACTGATCTGCAGCGTGGTTTGGCAAGCCTTACTCCTCCCCGGAAACACTTGGCTGCGGTGCTTAGCAAATTTGCTAAAACGCTGGGTTGTAGTAACAGTTTCATAAGGCTGTAAAGCTAGAGCTAGCGTGGGCCTGATTGCAAGGAGGATGATCCGCCGACTGCGGTTGATGTAATGAGTAAAAGCGGAGTAAGGCTGTAAATGCTGAGCAACAAGAACAAGAGCTCTGCTGAGCCAGTAAGGCTATAGTGAAACTGAAGGTACGGTAGCTGTAGTTACTGTAAGAAATTGAATCTGGAGCCAGAAACGCTACAAGCCAAAAGATGAACTCATCCGGAGTATCAAGCTTCAGTATTATTTGAAAGCAATGAGTATCAAACAGTGAGCAGTGAACGGCTTTGAAAGTGCTCTTGGCACGAGGCTATGAAGGCTAGGCTTGGCGCAAATCCACTGCGGGACACAAACTTATAGTCAGCCTAGAGGTGCAGTAAATATAAACTTTCCAATTTAAGAAGTTAAAATAACTTTACACTTGTGTCACCTCCAGAAGCTAAGCTTGCAAATTTTTCCTTGGTGAACATTTGGAATGGAAGGAGGATCCAATAGAAGAGGCAGTAGGGCTGGTAGTAAAACCAACCCATTGGGATATCAGGAAGGTGTTGGCCACACATCAAAAACCTCAAGGATTTCAAAGAGGGAGAGAAAGCCATAAAGTGTTTTTGACTTGGTGTTTATCTATAGCGATTGCCAACAATAATTAGTGGAGAATGCAATCTTAGCAAGTACTGTTCAGATTTTCTTCCTTCAAACCATGTTTTCCTAGTTAAGTCTTAAGAAATACATTGTGCTTTCATGTTAGGAATCAAAACACAGATAAAAGTAATGAAGTCATTCTAAACTTTGTAAAGCAGGCTTCCTTGTGTTGCACGTACTAAATTCAGGCAATCAGCAGAAAAATGTTTATAAACCACTTCTGTGGATGAATAGGGGCAGGTTCTTAAGAATGCCTTGCAAAGAAAAGCAATCTGTGACCCCCTTTGTCTTTATTAAAGCATAAAGAATGCCCAAAAGGGGGTCTTCAGCTTTTCCGTAGTACGGGCTACATTTGAATAGAAATTTGTCAAATGGATTTCTTCAGATTCTTCTGGATGAGTTGCTTAGCTTACGTGTGGCAAGTCTACTGAGCAGGTGGGGGCGGGGGAGGAAGGCAGGACTTGATGACCTTGGTGACCAATTTGCTTCCCAGAGGCAGTGTCACATCCGTGGCACTTTGCACCTATTGCCGTTTGTGAAACTTGCTGAGAAAGTGCTACCCCTGTTTATTCTCTTACAAATAAAACCTGGTGCTCCCCATGAAGCAGCTGTTCGAGGTACCCGGTTTCCCACAGCAGTTGGCTTGATTTTGAGTCGAGCAAGCGATGATCAGCAGAAGGCTTCGCTGCGGGCGTTGTGAGTGGGGAGCGGTGTAGGTGGATGCCATTCAGATCCTAAAATACTCTAACCTAAACGAAGCAAGTACATGAACATGTGAACTATTTTAGTCTGGGGCAGAGTGATGCAGCAGTTAAGCGGTTATACTCACCTGGGCTGGCTCTTCAGTCTGGATAATGTCCTGATGCCTGTGCTGGTTTGGGCTGGGATAAAGGTAATTTTCTTCCCAATAGCTGGTGCGGGCCACAATTTGGGTCTGTGCTGGAAGCCGTGCTGATGACACAGGGATGTTTCCGTGACCGCTAAGCGGTGCCTACACGGAGCCGAGGCCGTTCCTGCTCCTCCCCCACCCCACAGCGAGCGGGCTGGGGGGCACGGGGAGCTGGGGGGGCACAGCCGGGGGAGCTGACCCCGACCGACCCCAGGGATACCCCGTGCCGTGCGCCGTCACGCTCGGCATATGGAGCTGGGGACGAAGGGGGACGGGGGGACGCTGGGAGCGATGGCGTTGGCCTTCCCAGTCCCCGCTGGGCGTGCTGGAGCCCTGCTCCCCTGGGATGGCCGAGCACCTGCCTGCCACGGGCAGCGGGGAACCAGTGCCGGGCTTTGCTTTGCTCCTGTGCGCGGTGTTGCCTGGCCGGGTACGCTGTCTCCGTCTCAGCCCACCGCTTTCCTCACTTTTACCCTTCCGATCCTTTCCCTGGCCCCGATGCGGGATGCGCGGGCGAGCAGCTGCCTGGGCTCGGTTGCCGGCCGGGGATAAACCTCGACAATGGGGACAGAAGATCGAGTCTTTGCATAGTTCACGTCCCCAAATGCTGACGTTCTAGTAAGCATCTCTTCTCTGTTACTGTTTGAATTTATATGATTCTATTCTCAAACTCATCTTACAGATCCTGTGTTTCAGTTGACTCTTACCTTGGTGGCTTTTTAAACCTGAGGTTCAGAAAATCCCCAAATTTTATATCAGTATTTTGTAATAACTTTAATTTCATTTATCCTGCAGGGGACCCAGGTGTGTGGCATGTTCTCTCCCTTCCTTTAAAGAGTTTTCCAGCATTACAGAGCCAATTTTTCTGACATGCAGCGGCTATATAACATTATTGTTCAGCAATAGTAGCATCAATTGGATTCTTAAAAATAAGGAAATATTAACTTGCTCAACGATGCTCTTACGTGTATGGTTCTGGTTAAATTAAGTCACAAGGGGTCTATAGATGAGGTTAATAAGATTCAACTATGGTGCGTGTGTCTTTGAAAGCTTGAGGAATTTAGTCATGCCCACCCAGCTAGCGCTTGCACTGCTCTTCTCTCTGTCAGTCTGCAGAGCTTGGGGGTCAGACTCTGAGTGAGGGCATGCGTTTAACTTCATTCTACTGGAGAAACTCATAGACCTGTATAAATGAGGGGGGAAAAGGTGGGGGCTGGAGGGCCGGGGAGTTTCACCTGGGAAGGTAGTTTATTGCCTGATGCTTACCTAAGGCAAACAGTGCGGAGACTTCTCGCTGGGTTTAATACACTTTCCACAATGGGGGAGAGGGAGGGCTCCGTGCTGGTGGGTTCTGCAAGCGGTGTAGTAATTAAGTGCGATATGGTAATAACAGCAAGTCTCTTCTGATCGGTTGCATTTGAAAGTATTTCCCAGATAGAGTTTCACTTCTGGCAGTGGGCTCCAGCGAGCATTAAATGAATGTGAATTTTAAAATACACCAGTAGAGTTATCTTGAGAAATGCTGTATATCACCATTAGAAATGTGTGATGCATGATTTATTTTTTTGCAGATGGCAAATATAGTTACTTTGCAAGCTAGGTTTTGTTTTCGGCCATGATTCAAGAAGACTGCTCTATAGATCAGCTCTGCTTTCATCTGCTGTCCATCTGCAGATTAGCTTTATTACTTCGTATACTTTTCATTATGCATATTTAAGTTAGTTGCATAAATTAGGATCATATGGACAACATACATAACTAGGTTTTATGTTCTCTGATTCTCTTTGCAGTTGATGAAGGTCGCATGAAGGAACTGGGCAGAGTGAGGGTACTTCACAAGAGAACCGTGATGCCTTACAGTGTGTATAAGAAAAGAAGGAAGGGGCCAAGCGATGAAGCCAGCGTTCAGCAATATGCAAGTTTGGTTGGACAGACCTGTTCTGAAAGAATGTTGTTGTTTAGAAGTTGAAAAAAATCATTAAATGGCATTTCAATGGCGCTACGTTTTATTGCACTGCCACTGGGTGATATGTACTATAGTTGTGTGTCGGTATGCCTACTCAAGTAGCAGTATGAAATACAGGTATCTATCTAGGCGTGTGTCAATACATGGTACTGTGTTTGAAGGCCAACTCCAATAAAACTTACAATACAGCAAGGCTTTAGCAATATACATTTAGAAAAACATGCTTGCAATATATTTTAATTAAGTAGTTCTAGTCTTTCTATGCATTTTGAATAATTCTAAGTATCTAAGCAAAATGAAAAACAGGTGTCTTTTTTTGTAGAGAAAAACATTGACTAAATCTAGATAAACAATAATTAACTTAGAAATGTTTTCAAATAGCACCTTGGATATCTGTCGTTCAAAATTGCCATGACTTTTTTGCTCGCATTTGTACGCTTCTAAACTCTTGCAAGAGAATTGAAACGTGCTGTTGCTTTCTAATGTGAAATCTGGCATGGTTTAATTTTTTCAATAGCATATTTAAAAACAGGAAGAAATTATTTTCACTGCACATTCTTCATTTGTTTAAAGCAGTAGGATGGTGTCTGAGGTCCTAGTGAGTGCAGGAGTTCATAGTCGATTCTTAGTGGCAGGGGATGCAATGCTTTGGAAAACTTTCCCCTTTAGAGATGAAACAGAATAGTTGCACTAGAAATATACCAAAGATATGTAGCCAAGTGGCACAGTGTTTTTTTGGTATAAGCCTTATCCTTTGTCTAAAACGATGAGTATTTTAATGCACATCACTAATGTGAAATAGAGCTTGGAAGGTTTATTCTATAGCTCTTCGGTGCACATTTCAGAACTATGCTCAAAAAAAGACGTGAGGTACCACTGCTGGGTTTTGTTGTGATTTTTTTCTCTGCCGAATTTTTTGGGAAGACTTAAATATCACGTTCCTGAGTTTTTACTGACTGTTTTATTTATGGTGCAGTAGTTCACAGGTAACATCTTTAATAACATTTTACTAAATACTTCTGTTGGAAATACAGGAAGTTGTGATGCTTCATGAAAGCACTTTATTATCTGATATATGAATGTTGTCATTAGTAGTCTGTGTCCCTCTCAAGTCATATAAGTTACGGGAGTTTGGGGAAATAACACTGTTAGGTAATTCAGTAATTTATTACGACATCGTAAGAATACCGGTGTGTTTGTTTCTTATCTTCTTGGATAACGAGAGCTAGTATTTACCTTGAATCAACTTGAAGTTTCCTGTTAACCTTTGAAGAAAGATTCTTATTCAAG
The DNA here is from genome assembly GCF_015220075.1 of Falco rusticolus. Taxonomy (NCBI): domain Eukaryota; kingdom Metazoa; phylum Chordata; class Aves; order Falconiformes; family Falconidae; genus Falco; species Falco rusticolus. The sequence continues at coordinate 5,837,024 of NC_051195.1, forward strand.
GATACATGTGTAGATGTTTTCCCCTAGAAAGGAACCAAATTCAGTCTTACTCTGAGGGTTACACCTCCTATCATTCATGGGCTTGATTTAATTTTAAACACTTGGTCAACGTTATTAATCATTGATTTTTATGTGGAACAGATGTAAGAATTTGGGGATTCAAGTGCATTGCAGATTTAACTTTTTTTTTTCCTGTATCTGTTTGATCATTGTAGTATTATTGATACAGAGTACAGCTTCGACGATAATTTTGAAGAGTAATTTTATATTTAATAAATTGGGATGTATAGTATTGAACTACTCCCAGTCTACAACAAAATTGATTCTTTCTGTCAGTGTTATATCTGGTATGTGTTTATCTGTTGCCTGGTACCAAGAAGTTTCTGTATAGTGTACCATCTAGTTTGTGTCCATGTCTTATCTAAACTTACTGCCATGGGAGAACCACTAAATACTTCTTATAAACATTATTGTAAAAGAGTTCCTTTCTGTGGAGAAAATACTCTTGCCACTCAGTGAAATGTCAAATAGTATAACATTTTCTGCCTGCACAATGTGTTGAAAAGCATCGATGCCCATATGGCTTAAAACCAAAATAAATGAGAAAACCTTTTTATATGATATAAAATGTTAATGGGCACAGAGGAATTGCAGTATGACTTGCAAAAATCTTAAAGATTATCAAAACCACTTAATGACGGCCTCACTGTGCTCCTGGAGAAGTTAAAGTTTCTGTTAAGTTGCAAGGGGGCAGACTTCACGTCACCACTGAGAGTTCCTGAGGAGCTCCATCTTTTTGTCCCACTATTTGTTACCGATACGCCTTCTAGATACGCATTAGGCTTTTTTTATCTGATGCTTTGTTTCTCTTGGGGAGCTTTTAAGAACTGCCGTTAAAGAAAAGCAAGATAAGTATAAAATTAAAAATTCAGTACAGCTTGAAGTTCTCGTTAGTGTGACCACTAAAGGTAAATGGCCACATCCTGTGAGTGCTGAGATGGTGCTTTTGCTTTCTGACCTGCACTGAGCCGTTGCACCGCGGCGTGCTGGGCTTCTGACTCCTACTGGACTCAAGTATATTAAAAGAAAGGTCAACACTGAGATTAACTCATAAACTGAGTTCATCTGATGTTGTACGCTGAGATTTGACTGGCTGCTTTAGTGTAATTTTAGAAGGAAATCGGAGCAGTCGTTTTCAGGACTGATACCTCTATCCCTGGTTTAGGAGGGGAGTAGAGTCTGAGGATGAAGTTCTGTAAATGTTGCTATTGACTTCAGTGGAGCTGAAAATTCACCACTGTCACAATTGTATTTAATAAGAGGTTGTCGTTGAGCGTTACTGAATTTAGAGATAATTTAGTAGTTAGTTTGTGAGAGTTAATCCCTAAAGTGATGTTGCCTTGTTCTATCTTCTGTTGAAAAATAAGCATAAAACGTAAGAAAGTGCAGAGCTGTGACCAGTGTTAAAAAATACCATTCTTTGTTTTAATTGGGAATACTCATTTCCAGCATCAACATATTTCAGTAAATGCGAACAAACCCGCATGTTGAGTTTGTAATTGCTTTTCAGCAGGCCTGTTTGACTTGCAAGTATAGAAAATAAAGTTATTTCTGGTCTCTGTGAATTAATATAAATAACAGCTCCGAGTGTGACTTCTGTATTACTTTGTAGGAATTCATTATCTTGGAGGTTGGCTAAGTGTCTGGTGAACAGCAAAATCAGGGAAGTGAAAGAGCAGCAGTATGAGAAGGGATTCGTATCAATCAGTTCAAAACACATGGCCGTGTTTTACAACTAAGTTGTAGTTAGGTTAATAAAGCGTTTGTGCTTTGAAACAGAATTTATAATTCTTTTGTGGATAGAATAGAACTGAATAAAGAGGCTTTTGACAAATGGAGACTACACAGGACTAGCTGTTTAATTTAGTTAGGCGACACCATTTCTAGTTGGTAGGAAAAACCCTTTCTCTGAAGCCAAACAAGCAACGCAGCAATGTGGATGTTGTGCACAAAGATAACCAAACACTGATTCGTTTTCCTGCTGAACAAGGCAGAATTCCAGCTAATTCTGAATTTCCTGAGTGAGACTTTTGTCAAAGCCTGGTGCCACCATGGCTCAACATTTTGGTGAGACTTTTCCTGTTTCATTGCTCCTTGGGAGACGACATCCATCACTCTTTTTGAAGTTCTGTTAATACCTTTGCCAGGCAATCATTCTGAAGCTACCAGCTTGATCAGCCATCTATTGCTGAATTCTCTCTCGTTCTGGTTGTCCCAGATGATCCTTCAGATGTGCATTAAGGGTGCTCCTCACCTGCCTCTCCATGTCCACTGTCCCCCCTCCCAGCTTTGAGGGTTCTTCTTGCTTGTTCTGTCCCAGTCTTGCAGCAGGAAGAGTCCACATTTGCAAGGGTGTAGACAATATTTAGGGTCGAAATCATCACCACATTTCAGGGAAATCACCAGCATTTCCAGAAGCGTCGTAGCTACACATCGTACCCAATATTTTTATAAAGCTGCACCTTCAGAGCTAATTGCATATGATCTCCCATACTGAGCATAAGAAAAAGCCAGTTTATGTTTCTACACGCCAAATGATTTGTTTTCTTAAGTTAGTTGAAGTGATGGAGAGTTTCCAAGCACTGGCTCCATGGCTGTCCTTAGGAGGCCAGGGTGGTGAGCTGTGTTCCTCTGTCAGACCTGAGCATCTCCTGAAGCAGGTGCTACAGAGAAGACACGGAGGATGGGTTGGCGATGACCCTGCGTGACAGAGAGAAACGAAAGGTGGTGGCTGCTGGTCAGAGGAGCATTATCAGGTAAGTAGCCCTGTGATTTGCCTTTAGTTATGAAACAGCTATTAGTCTCACTGAGGAAATAAAAAAACACTGTGGAAAACAAATTGTATAAATAACCCCATTGATACACAGTGTTAACTGTATATGTTAACTATAGCCACTAACAAAATAAGAACACCGGCTAGGTTGGTTATAATAAGCTCATCTTATATGAGTTTTTTTGAAAAGCGTGGTGACCCAAGTCACCAAGTATACAAGCACTTACTAAATAGAACATTTTGTGAACAGAACTGCTTAAGTACAAAGATAATGGAGGGTGTTAAAATACCTTGCATAAGCCAAAACACATTTACAGGAGCAAATGTACAATAAATAGTAACTCATGCTACGGAGAGTATGCAGGTGTTAGCTGTGGTCAGTGGATTCCTACATAAAATATTGTTCTGCAAATTAATCTACTATATGCATTTTATAGCACATTTAAAGCTCATCTTGTGAAAGCTCATCTTTGTTTTCTAACAGTATGAAAATAAATAGGGATGTAAATAGATGAAATTAACGTGTGCCCTAAGTATAGTGTATATTAATGTTATCTATATTAATATGAAATGATCTTAACCCTGAAAACTGTGGCTTTTACTGATTGTCTTAGACAAGTGACAGCTTGGAAGCTTTCTGGCTGTATCTCTTCATGGTTATCTGTTACTGTTTTGATGTTTATTCATTTCCTTATTACAGCTATTCCCATCAGATTTTTGTGCAGCCCATCAGTTATTTCCAGTTTGGTTTTGACACATAAGAGATGTGTCTGCCAAAAGTCCTGCTGAGAGATTGCTATCAGGACAAAAGAAAGTGTTAGAAAGTCTGTTAAGTAGTGAGAAGAGAGCGGAGTCCACAGGGACAGCCAGTCTGCAACCTTTGTGCTGCAGAAAAAGCAGGATTTATTTACAACGTCGTCTGCTGCAGGCTTTAAAATCAATGTGTCAGATTTCATTCGTTTCCCTTTGTTTCTGACATCTGATTGTCATTGTCCAGGAAGAATCAATGGAGCCCTGTAGAATATTAAAAAAAGATATATTAAGGTCGGTGTACTGCATTTACAGCAAAAAGCTCGATTTAAGGAATGGAATGGCCTTAATTCTATTGAAATTCTCACTCGATGTCTACAGAGCAGCAGAAGAGGGTAGGTGGGTTGGAACTTTCAGAACCTGTTCGTGGCTTCATCTGGTCTTCTCCAGGCTGAAGTGGAGCAAGAACACACGTGCCATCCATCCCTCACGGGGCAAACCTCACTGTTTGCATCGATTTCTAATGATGGCAGTTCAGTAACCTCCTTAGAGTGATTTCCTGCAGGGAATAGCATCCTTCTTATTGAAAGTTTTTAGTACCTGATAGCTAGTTTTCATACTTTGGGTTGCAAGATTGCTTTAAAATAAATGTGGTTTGTTTTGTCCTACCTGAATGTGAAGAGCGATGCCTGGGGTTCCTCTTTGCAACAGCTCTAGGCGTTTTCGAAGACTGTTGCCAAGTCAACCTGCAGTTTTGTTGTTTGGTTTTGTTTTTTTTCTAAAGTAACCAACTCCAATTACCTTTCCAAATAGCCATGTTTGGAAGATATGTTATTGAGCTTTCTGAAGTATTCCGGCATTTGCCCACTTTTTTAGTGTGGTGACCTAGTGGCAGCTGCTCAGTAATTAGCTCTGGGGCCCCCAGCACGAGAAGGACACGGACCTGTTGGAGCGAGCCCAGAGGAGGCCACGGAGGTGGTCAGGGGGCTGGAGCCCCTCTGCCATGGAGCCGGGCTGGGAGAGCTGGGGCTGCTCAGCCTGGGGAGGAGAAGGCTCCGGGGAGACCTTAGAGCAGCTCCCAGCACCTACAGGGGCCGGCAAGAAGCTGGAGAGGGGCTTTGTACGTGGGCATGTGGTGACAGGCCAAGGGGGAATGGCCTTAAGCTGGGAGAGGGGAGATGCAGATGAGCTGTGAAGCAGAAATTGTTCCCCGTGAGGGCGGCGAGGCGCTGGCCCAGGCTGCCCAGAGCAGCTGTGGGTGCCCCATCCCTGGCAGTGCTCAAGGCCAGGCTGGATGGGGCTGGGAGCAGCCTGGGCTGGGGGGAGGGGGCCCTGCCAGGGCACGGGGTGGGACGAGATGATCTCTAAGATCCCTTCCAACCCAAACCGTTCTATAATTCTATGATTTTGGTGTTTTAAATCAGCAAATAAATGTTGCTTTTTCAAAATAATAATTGTCACTGTCCTAACCGATTCTTCTGTTTAACACTGTTCTGCATTTTCTGTGTATCTATCATACTTGGTAAAATACAGTGAAGAGCCAACCCTTACTAGACCAGCAAACATAATTTTTCTCCTCTTAAATGCTCTCAGCCTGCAGCCACCAGATGGCATGTTCCAGCTTGCAAAGTTCATTGCAGCAGTAATGTTACTTCTCGCCTGAATATCCAGATTTCCTGGGTCTCTTTTAGTAACGTCTTATTCCAAGTTTAATTTTTTTACTGTGTTCTTAATTGTGGTTATCAGAAAAAAAATTATTGTCAGGTGGGGTTGGCAAAGTTCTGTGCTTCATTAGCTGAATGAAATTCAAATTTGTTAAATATCAGGATTAAAAGCTATTTCAAGACAGTCTAGATTTTTATAATACTAGATTTATTAGCTCCATTATACTATGAGTATATTACTGAAATTAAGATCCGTAGAACACTTCAGGAGGGGCCAGCTGGCAGAGTTACCGATCCTGAAATGCTTTTGATGCTATTCCTTTCCATGCTGTTCCTATCAAACTGTGTGCAGTAGAGTAGGAGCAAGAATAATATCTGATATACTGTTTATTGCATGCATTTTGACAGCTGCTCTGTATTTCTCAACGGTATTGCAACAGCTAAATCAGTGCATCTCAGGAAAAATGCTGTCTCCAAAAAAGAACAAAGTGTGCTCGCACCTTCTGGTGCAAGAGGTGTGTGTTGTGCTCACCAACAATTAACTTAGCAGTTGCGTTTTCAGTTACTAACAGCTTCTCCGTTGCCTTGCTAAGGCCCTCTCCTTTCAGAAGCCAACTGATTTTTAAGTCAAACACAACATTTTATTTAAAAAGCTAATGCTCGGTTCACACCTGCCTTAAAAAAAATAATCTTCATTGTCAACAGATGTGTTGGCGAGGTTTCTAGTGCATTGTGAAAGCTAAAAAAAAAATATAATGCCATGTGTGCTATTTTTCTTCTTTCTCCTTAACTCTCTTTCCTTTTAACATAAGTTATTTTGATACCAGGATTTTTTTCTCACCAATGCAGGGTATAAAACTATTCAAAATAAGGTTTCTAATAGTGAACTTAGAGGTCAGGAGACTGCAACGCTTTTCTTTATTGCCAAGGGCATTGCTACCCATTTGTTTTGCGAATATATTAGTTTCTGTTGCTCAGGATGAAAGCAAAGACTTTGTTGAAAAAACAAGGTTCCCAATTTTAAATTAATTACTATTTTTCATACAAACACATCACGTGGCACTTAGGACATGGTTTAGTGGTGGGCTTGACAGTGCTGGGTTTATGGTTGGATGTGCTGATATTAAAGTTCTTTTCCAACCTAAATGACTCTATGATTACTGCAGTGTCCAGAAACTTAGAAGAGGCTTTGCTGTGACAGATGCCGTGTGTGTCCTCAATTTGAGATTATCATCATCCCTGAAATTTTTGAGAGGGGACTTCGCCCTTGCTGGCCTTTCAGATCAGCACACTTGATTTTCTGGTTATTTTATAATATCACTATTGTATAATATTTTATATTATTGTATATCATATTTTTATACTCTTCTTGCTATGTCAGCATCCTTGAGAGCTCGTATACTTTATAATAACTCCTACAGCTTGTTCCGTCTGTCTGCTAGAAATACTTGCATGGAGCGGCATTGCCATTCTTACGTGAAATGGGGACGTGCCATGGTGCTGTTTCTGAGACGGCCGTATTTGTGTCGCTTCCCTCTTTCATTTTGAGGCTGTCAGCTTTTTCAATCGGGAATTAAATTAGCATGTTCTTACCAAGTTTTAATAAGGGGATATATGGACACTGCCTCCTCAGCAAAAATAAGCGTGGCAGCAGTCTGGCAAGGCTCTTCAGGGGTTTAGGTGTTCAGCTGGGATGAGAAGGGCGCTTGCATGGATAAAAGGTAGTGGCCCCAGGTGGGACCTAGCAGCAAAGCTGCTGGAATAATAATGCACCTCGACTAACGTGCAGCCTTCAGGTTTACACCAACCTGCTTCAGGTTCTGGTGTCATGCAATTCCCCGACTCGTTACTGACACACTTCAAATCATTATCTCTTTCAGGTGGCCATCCCTGTGTTCACGGGCCTGTTCAATGGGGTAGAGATGTTCTAGGAATCCCAGTGGGGCGAAATGAGATTGGAGCTTATGTATCTTCTTTTGGTCTGCTTTTAATATGTTAAGTCTGTATTTTTCTTTTATTGCCTTGTTACTGTAAAATAAAAATTATTTACATAATGGGAAAAAGCAGAACGCTGAAATAGAAAAATGAGACTTGCTAAAATAAAAAATGGGCATTCCTGAAAAGGCAAAACCCCCCTAACAGAAACCCACTCAATCCAAAGGAGTGAAGTTGCCAAAACATACCTCCCCTTTACAAACGGGAATATGCTTCTTATGCCTGAAGATTTGGTGCTCTTTAGCAGCTGATTTTCCCGTCCACATTTCCTTTGGTGGTTTTTTTGTGTCCTCAGTTTGTCTTTTGCACATATGAGCATCTTTCAGTTCTCTAGACTCTTTAGAAATTGAGACATTTAATCGGTAGCTAGTGATTCAAAAGCATATTTCATCAAGCAATGTGTGTTCTTCATTATTACCTTGCAGAGTGACCTCCCAGGGAAGAACCGAGCGCATTGACATCTACAGTTGATAATCTATTGATTCATGGTAGAAAACAACGGCAATCAACGGGAGGGCTGTAATTGTTTCATTAAGTCCTATGAACAGCACATTGTACATTGATCCAGAGTGCCTTGGAGCTACGGCTTCACAATGTCATGACTCTCCCCGTGGGCACCTTATTTTTCAATTTGCCGTTACTTGGAAGTGGTTCGGTGCCAGTCCCACAGAATCCTGTTGTGGATTGCTCTCACCTAGCGTGAGCGGGGCAGGTAAGCCGCTCTGAAATCTAGACCGCTGGCTGCGGGGTGGTTTCCCACCCTTACGTAGTTGCTGAAGCCTTCAGAGGTGACTCCACTTTTCTCAAAATTCAGTATATTTGATTTCCCTGACTTGGTATTCAGCGAGCCTGAGCTGTCTTCAGAATGGGCTTCACGGGGTGTAATCGTTTCTTCTTACTCTGCATCGAGCAGAAATGGCATGGTGGTTTGAAAAGCCAGCAGTCTGTCCTCGTCAGAAGTCCTGCAGTTGCTGGTGCTGTGCAGTGACAACTGGGTACGTATTAAAAAGTTTGATTCCAACATAACAAGAAAGGGGTTTCCCAGCTCCTGCTTGATCCTTTTCAAACCTCTCTATACCATTGTTTGTTAGTGTATTTTATAGTAAGCACAATCAGAATTACAATCTCTTGGACCTTCTGGTGGTACTACAAATGCAACAAATAAATGTCTGCATCTTGCTTTTACCAGAGATAAAAATAACCTGGATCGAGAAATAACCATTATTATATATATTATAGCAAAGCTGTAAACACTTGTGCTTCTTAAAAGGTTGAAGCTAGGGTGTTAATGTGAATTTATAAGCTCAATGGTTTGTCTTAATTGTGTTGCCTCTGACTTCAGGGGCTCAGTAAAATGACCAGTCTTGTGATTTCATCCCTTTTCTGAAAGTTTTCACGCGTGGCCTTGTCCCTTTTCCCTGCCGCACATGTGCAGTATTAACTGTGGTGTCTCGCCCATAAAGGTCTCGTGCGTGCCATACTTCTCAACAGTTTTACCTATAGAAATGTGTGTGCAAAGATGGCATCTGGCCGTTAGGTGCGGTATCTGAGATTTCTCAATGTTCTTGCTGAGTTAATCCTCCATTTTTCAGGGATTGTACTAATAAGAAGCCATAAATTACCCACAGTACGTCTTTTGTGGTTAACTTGAACCAAGACAAGGGGAATGCTTTTTATGCCCCAGCTACTTGCTTAGTTGCCTGCAGTTTTAAGTAAGGGTCTCCTGCTTTGGGCAACGAGGCTTTTCACAGTCACTGTGGTCATGTTTGAAATTGAAAAGCCTCTCTGAAACCCTTCAGCAAAATGGCCAGAGCACTTCCAGCTCTTCTCATAGTGATGGTACAAACCTTCACCAAACCTTTAATGATTCTGATGTTTATAGCTTGGAATATTTTGCACACATGTTCCAACTTTGCATTCACAACATTTGTTAAACCAACAAGACTGTAGCAGACATGATAGCTACCATCAGGAAACTTGTTTGACAGTTTAAACAGACAGCATCTGTGTTTCTTGCATTTCATAGTACACAAAAAGAACAAGGATTGCCCGTAGCTCAATTAATTCAAGATGTTGTCACATGATGGAACTCTGCTTTGGAGATGTTAAAAACATCTAATTGAAAAAAGAGATTTTGCTCTTGTGTTTGGCTGAGTTTCATCAATATCACCTCCTCACTTGAATATTACTGGGAGCAGTTGGCTTGAGTCTGGGGAATTAAGTTAAATTGGTGTACATCGGGGCCGTCCTCCTGTGCTTCCAGCAATGTCTTTGTTGAAAGTGAGTTTAGGATTCTCAAATTTGAAAGCAATGTAAGAGAATTGAATTGGGTACCACTTGAGCATCTTTTAAAATGACACTGAAATTGTCACCATTGTCAACAAAAAGGCAATCAGAAAAGAAAGGAAACCCTGAATGCAGCAAAGACAAAAATGCTGGGATGTTAGTGCTGTGTAATCAGGATAGTGGCAGGGGATCAGAATAAGTTCTCTACTTACGTGACAAGAGGCATCTTGTATTTGCATCCTTTCTATTGCGTAATGACAGTCATTGCCTTAATGATAAGTCAAATTTGTCATTCTCTGTGTCAGTGAAGTAAGAGCCAGAACTAAACCAAATAAAAGGCGCCACACATCGAAGCGCTATATAGACGTAACACCGGCCGCTGTAAATTAGTGGAGCTCAATTGATAAAGGACACTTCTTGCAGGGAACAGTCGCATCGCACGGCATGGGCTTAGCAGACCGCATAAACAGAGCTTAAGGCTAAGTGCATGAGGAATGTTCTGATGAGGTGGACTCCATGAGAGCCAGGACATGACGGCGTGGTCCAGAGTTGCGATTTGCTATAAAGACTTAGAACCTTACACCATTTTGCTTATAATTAATAGGACCGTGTTTTGGCACCTGTTCAGGCTTTTCCAGATTTATGTTGCTATAAAGAACTAAGATAAAATAAAAATTTGCTCTTCTATGACAAATTCCCTTCAACTTGTCTAAAAATTGGGTGGAGCGAAGAAGTGGGAACATTTTCCCAGAAGCTGTAATCGTGGATCAAATTGTGATAGCTGCGTTGAGTGGTATCTGAGCGCATGATTTCATCTGTTGTCTTCAGTGAGGCTCTTTGCAGGGTAAGATCTTGTTCACTGTGTTATGTCTGAGCCTCTGACCCTTGCCTCCAGTAACATGAGGTCCTTCTGTCTATAGAAGCAGGTTTTTGGACAGACTGTTGATGTGTGCCATGGTGTGTGCTGTGCTGGCGTCTCTGGTGAAATAGTCCACAGATACACCGGTCCACGAGCAAACCAGTTTTGTGTCAGCGTTACTGGATGTCTGCTCAGGAATTCTTCCCCACACAAGTTTCTGGCTTTTAAATAGAGGACATGCAGTGAAAAGCACGCCCATTTATTTGAAAATTTATGGGCTGACCTGAGTGTTATCTCTAGGGAGGACTCCTTGGGTCAGTCAAAGTGAATTAAAGCCAAATGTGTCTGTTTTTCGTGTTTACGCTTTCCATAAACATAGCACATATGCAGTGTGCAGCTGCAATCCTGCAAGGGTCTTTTCCCCCTGCTATTTGGGGGCTCTGTACTTTGAAAGCACATTCTATTGATAGCGCTGTAGAAAGAACAAGTGATGTTGGACCACTTGACGATTCATTTATCAAACTGTCTGGAAGAATTTCAAGTAAGGTAAGACAACAATGAAGCTGGAGCTAAGACAGCCAGTATACGGCACATTTGAGTAAATAAGTAACAAAAAGTCAATGCCTTTCCCCTCTGCTTTTATCAGCTCCAGAAGAAATGAGATAAAAAGGTACAGAACGTTTCCTTGGGGGAAGATTACCATTTATTTTTATTGATTAGGGCCTTCAGGCTGTGACCTCAGACACTTCTTGCAGTTTATTCCCCCTGCCGTAGTCACTCCCCACTGCTGGTTTTTGCTCTGAGTGCTGTGCAGTCCCCAGTCCCCTTCAGCAGCGAAGGCTCCTCAGAGCCAGACCTGCCGTGATGCTCCGATTGCCGCGACGTGGCCGACTGGGTGTGTTGCTGATCTGTGGGGCAAAGCCTGACAACAGGAATGTACTGAGCCACTTCATCCTTTGAAGGCACTATTTTCCTTCGGTAAAACAAAGAGATGATATTTAATCAGCCGCTCCAGCAGCTCTGACATCCTTAGAACGGGGGTTGTGAGTGCAAAGAACTACTATGAGTGTTGTGGGAGGGTGAGAGGCCACCCAACGGTTGCTCTAGCAAGAAAAGGACAGATAAGGTGAAGTTCACGGTTGTACTACCAGGGAATTTTTACAAATTAAAAAAATAGCCGAATGGAAATGATTGGTTAACAGGGAGCTAGATCAGCTGGCCTCCAAAGGTCCTCCCTTCCCACCTGAGTTATCCACCAATTCCATGACTGAGTGGAAACTGAACTCAGTTCCTCATGAGGGCTGTGGCAGCGGATGAGGAGCACAGGACTGTGTGACTAACCCAACCCGGAGTCAACGGGGAAGAAATGAACATCTTGGATCAGGCTCTGCAGAGGATGGCTGAAGTGCTCGATGGGTTCATGCAAGACTTTCAGACTCCTGTTCTTATGGCAAGTTAATGGCATTTTTGAACTGAAAGTAAAGAAAGAACGTATTTTGCCACACAGGTGCAAGGTTCTCCACTGAGGACAAAAGCACGGCGTAGGAACTTGCCCCAGCAATATAACATTGACCAGCCTAAATGCTCAATATCTTGTTTGTTCCCTGTGTGCTCCCTTCAGAGTGTGAGTGAGGATGCCCTTTTTTCTAGGTGGTTTTTTTTGTGTCATTGACCCAAGTCTCTGGAGAGTGGGATCTATAGAAGATGACAGTGATCAATGGAAAGGAGCGTTGAGGTTTTAAGGGAAAGACGTCATATGGCCCATCTACTGAGAAACCAGCCATAGCACTGCAAGTCCCAGGTGGTTTGCATGGCGTTTCAGCTGGCAGAAAACGTAGCTCCTGTTGTTAAGCTCCAGTCAATCCCCACGCCAGGTATCTTGTAGCTCGGGGTGTGCAGTTTGCTGAATTAGCTGATGAAGCAGAACTTGATCTTTGCCTGACTTAGTGGGAAGCCTCAAGCTGGCTTTGACCTGGTGCTTTTCTTTCCTTGTTTTTTTTTTTGCCCCAGCAGCTTCAGCAAGTAGCAATTATCCATGTTCTCCTCCCTCCCTTTAGCAGGATGATTTCTTTTCAAAACCCCACCATTTTAGGGGTCTGGATGAGCTCTCTTTTTCCTGCTCCCTCCTCCCTTCCCTGGCAGTGGGCTGGAGGGGAGCACGTGATGGGACCCATCAACCTGGGGGAAGTGCACATAATGAAACCCTTTCCTGGTTGAATAGGCTTGCAGAATGTCAACTAATTTCCCCCACCAGCCAGAACCTTTCGGAGTCATTCTATATCCTTTTATTGCCGTTGCCATAGCAAAAGACACTAATTCACCTTTGTGTGAAACTTAATAAAAATCAGCCCATCATTCACTTGTCCATAGACCATTAGAAATGCTTGCGCTAAATTTTAGAGATGGGCTTTTCACAACCTATTAATCCACTCGCTAAAGAGTTGGTTATCTCATTCCCTTGTGCGGGACCTTTCCAGGGCACTGGGGATTGACTACAGTGGGCTGGAAATAGGCAAAAAGGCACACAGTTACTGTGGTTTAATTGAAGTGCCAAAATTACCTTTGTGATGAGCATTCTTTGCTCTTCAGAGGAGAACGGAGCTGTCTGGGAAACCCCTGCAAAGTCCTGAGAACACTGAATTGCCCTGACACTAATCAGAAATAGTCTTTTATGGGCTACATTAGAGGGGCTGTTTTACAGATACCGAAGCTTGCGTTCGGCTGTTAGGCAAGTTAATAGGGCGGCGTTTTGTGCAGAGGCAGGTTGCCAGTGACAGTGTGTCACCCAGACCCAGGTCTACCTGGGCTGTATGTTATTGGAAGAGAAAATATACAAATTTATCCCATAAACTGCAGGAGCTGGTTTTGGTTTGAAGGGGTATGGACACCACAGCTCCTGTCAGAAGCCACTGATTGTAAAGCCTTGTTTCTTGGCTTTCTCTAAATATTAGCCTGAAAAGGCAGGAGGAAGGAAATGGGTAAAAACAAACCAGTATGAACACCGGGGTGGGAATTCAGTAGTTTTTCTGGTGTTTCATTTTACAGTGAAAATCTTTGCGGTAGCGTGGCTTTGCTTACTGGAGTGCCTGAAAAATGAATGTTTCTCACGTTCAAGCTAACACAGCAGCTCCCTCCTCTACAGCCAGGCTTGGATCGCTGCAAAGAGGTTCATCCTACCCCCCGAAACCCCAGATCCAAACTGTGGCGGGGGATCCCCCTGGCACGGGGTGGCTGAGCTGCGGCCAGTCCCCGGACCGCGGCAGGGATCCCCGCATTGTGCTCCGGGCATAAATGCTCTCAATGGGATTAGCGTGGAGAGGGGGCGAAAGGCTGTGGGAAAACCTGCGTGTGTCATATTTCTCTCGTCTGCTGTCGCAGCTGAACGTCGCCACTTGGCTGACAATAGGGTTAAAAAAGTTAAGAGCAACTGTTGTGGTAGCTTGATTTTTGAATTATGTATTCATGAATCTGCATAATAGCCTTTCAGCTGCGGTATTGTTGTTTAAAGCACAATCTGGGAATTGTGAGAGGGGACGGAGCAGGGGGGAAAGAGGGATGGAGAAGCACAGAGGGTGAAAACATAGAAACTGAGACTTAATCAAGGGAGACTGACAAATTGTATGAAATGAGATTTTCTTCTCTGCTTACACTGTGCTTACGAAACAAGTTTTCACTTGGAAATGCTGACTCCTCTCCCAACCTAATAATACCTCGTGTTTTCTCTCTTGCCTAAGCGCTTAGAGCCCTAAGAGGGAATGAAGCAGAGCTGTAAATGCAGGTATCTGCTCTGCCGATCCTTGCTCACCCGGGTACTACTGGATTTTCCTGTCTTTTAAGCAGGTGAGATGAGCAATGAGCTTCCCTAGTTTGCTTAATGCTGGGCTGCGGCAATGAGGTGACCAGGAGAGGAAGCGACATCTTTGGGAAGGGCTGAGGGTGGGAAGCAGCCAAGAGGGGCAGAGCTGTTGGCCAGTTTAAGGAGCCCCAGTGCAGTCTTATTGACATAACGGCCTTTTATCCTGTGTCTGAGGGCTGACTTCCTACAGCAGTAGCTGTAGACCCCGAGGAGGATGAAAGCCATGATGGCAGGGGTGGTAGGAGGCGTCGCTGGCATCAGCCCTGCCCTCCCGCCGTCCCGCAGCGCCCAGGAGCCGGGCCAGAACGCAGCCTGGGACAAAGCACACCAGAAACCCTCTTTCTCCCACTTGCTTAATTGGCACAACACAACATTGGTCTCCAAAGACATTTTCTTGTGAACAAAAATGATTTTCTATTATTTACCCCATTTTTTTTTTCCTCCCAGATTATAGAGGAAATGTAACAGGGGGAAAATGTTTTCTCCCCCCCTAAAGAAGCCATTCCAAAATGCAAAAGTCTCTAATCATGCTGTGGCAGACCCTCCTCAAAGCCTTCAAGACCCTTGTTCAGCGTGCCAAATGTGCTCCTCAACTTGCAGAACACATCCCCTTTATTCCATGCTGCTGGAAAGTTGAAGAATTTTCTTTCTGCTCCAAGTCGACGTACGATTTGCATGAATGTGCCCAAATAAACTAGCTGATTTGGCACAGCTAACTTAAAATTCATTAGTAAACCATACATTATAAAGTCCCCAATCAGCTTGATGTGGCCTGCGTTGCTGCTTAACAAACGTGCACATTGTCAGTTGTGACAGCCTCTGGAATTTGGCCCAAAGCTGCAATGGCTTAAAGCACAGGGATTTTCCATAGCATCTATTTTTAGTAATTATATAGACTCTGCTTAGAGTAATACCTGGACTCCTCTTGATGTTCAATGTATTTATTCTCCCTGTGAGGTCGGCAGGAATGAACACAAGCCAGTTTAGCCATGTTGTAGCTCTTTTCTGCTGAATAGCTGGAAACTGGTGAGGTTCGTGCCTGTTCTCTATAGGTGAGGCACAACCACCATACCAACAAGTCTGAGGCCTTTTTAATGCATTAGGTGCAATTAAACATATTTCCAGAAGTGTTAGGAGTCCGCCTGCTCTAAGAGGAGGTTAAACAATGTGCTGTGTTTTTCCCACCCCTCGTATTTTTCTTGATGTTTTCTCTGTGTTAGCACATTTATGTAGATGTAAATGTAGTCCTTTTTGCGTAATGACAATATTTTCATTTCCAGGAACTTAGGATCCAAGGAGGAGATGCACTTGCTTTACCTCAGTTGTAAAGTGACTTTCTGGAAGTGGATGGAAGGTGACTTTCTTTTTGTTCTTTATCCTCTGCCTGGAGCACCGGCTGCTGAGCCAGCCCCACGTGAGCTGCCTGGTTTTGTCGGTGGGTCTTGCTCCCGTTGTGTAGCTACACTCACTGTGTGAGGCTGTTCCGGTGAGCCCGCCTGTGGCTCTCCTTGTGGAGCCGCGGCCGACGCGGTGTCTTCTAGCTTCTTTTTGTGCCATCTGGGCTGAGTTCCTCTCTCTTGCCACTCATGCCATCTTTTGTTTTGCCTTGACTGGGGTGGGATTTGATTGAGTTGGTACCTGTCTGCTGTGACTGGTGTTTCGCTGCCGTGTGGCTCGTTGCTGTATGCCATCCCCTTGAGTTGCTGGTGGATGAACAGGCTCCATCCAAATGAACAGGCTTGTCCTTGGGCTGGATTTTTTAAAGTTGCACAGACTTGTCCTCCTGTCAGTCATGGTACCCTCTGCACACCTTCTGCTTCCTGTATGCTTCACCAGCAGATAAGTCCTCTGGCTTCTCTCCGGTCTGAGTGTTGTCTCTGCATCGTGACGTCAGCTCTTTCAGCTACTGGAATTGCTGTAAAATTTCTTCAAATAAAATCTGGGCTTGTATATACAGCTGGTCTCTCACCTTGTCCCTTATGGCATGTGATGAATTTTGGCCAGTTCCAGAAAATGAATGGTTTTACTGTTTTATTCGCTCGGTGTTAAGCCTTGTTGGGTTGCCTGGAACCTCCCTCAGAGATGTGCAGATACTGCAAACAGGTGCCCAGACGCTGGCTCTGCAAGGCTGTTTGCGTGACACGCCACTCCCTTGCAGCCTGGTGGGAAATGGCTTTCCTAAGCATGTCCACGTCTTCCTCCTCCACTACCGCAGCCTCAGAGCTCTGTCTCCTGTTTACTTTGGCTGCATCCCACATGTTTTCTTCATGATGCTCTCAACCGCTTGGGACCAGCCTGCCTTTCCTCACTGGTGCTTCCCGCTCTGTTCCTTCCCTGCCCAGCTCAAGGCTGCGGTTGCTTTTGCTCTGCCACGTAACTGCTGTGTGGCGTTGTTCACCTGGAGCCGCACTGCTGCTTGTCCCAAGTACACCAGTGAATTAGCTGTTAATCACCTTCTGGGCAGGCACCTATCGGTCTTCATGTCTGTGCAGGTTCTGCTGTTGACATTCTTAGTAGAGTTATCTAACTCTTCAGCGCTGCTTTTATCATGGAATGAAGGTCAGGGGGCTGGAGCCCCTCTGCCATGGAGCCGGGCTGGGAGAGCTGGGGCTGCTCAGCCTGGGGAGGAGAAGGCTCCGGGGAGACCTTAGAGCAGCTCC
Source organism: Falco rusticolus (assembly GCF_015220075.1). Classification (NCBI taxonomy): domain Eukaryota; kingdom Metazoa; phylum Chordata; class Aves; order Falconiformes; family Falconidae; genus Falco; species Falco rusticolus. Next base: position 5,853,927 of record NC_051195.1, read on the forward strand.
CAGCACCTACAGGGGCCGGCAAGAAGCTGGAGAGGGGCTTTGTACGTGGGCACGTGGTGACAGGCCAAGGGGGAATGGCCTTAAGCTGGGAGAGGGGAGATGCAGATGAGCTGTGAGGCAGAAATTGTTCCCCGTGAGGGCGGCGAGGCGCTGGCCCAGGCTGCCCAGAGCAGCTGTGGGTGCCCCATCCCTGGCAGTGCTCAAGGCCAGGCTGGATGGGGCTGGGAGCAGCCTGGGCTGGGGGGAGGGGGCCCTGCCAGGGCACGGGGTGGGACTGGGTGGGCTTTAAGGTCCCTTCCAACCCAAACAATTCTGTGATTCATTCTATGAAACGGCTCTGTCAGTCCTTCACCAGGCCTTTGTAAGCTGGATATCCTTTTCTCTAACTTTAAAACTGATTTTTCCACTGGAATATGATATTCATGCTCCATCTGTCTTCATCCCACCAAGCCTCTGTTTCAAGTCACCATACTCGGTTCTCCACCAGTTGCTATGGCTATTCACTCCTCCTGGGCTGTCCAGCTGCCACGGCAGTGTGGAGGCATTTCTTTAAGCATACAACAGTTTCTCTTAAAAATGTCTTCTGCTGAAGAAAGTTTACTCCTGTGTCCTAAAGATGACCCTACCCCTATTTGGCAAGACATTTTTTCTTCCAAATTAAACACAGAGCCCCAGAACATTTTGCTCTGCAACACAAGTATGCTTCCCTTCTTTTTCTTCATGATTTTTCTGTGGGATATTTGTGAAGAGTGATATCTCTCTACAGCCTCTTTCTGTTAGAGATCACAGGACTCCCTGAACACTTTTATTAGGTGCTCTAGAGTTCATTATTCCTGGCAAGAGCACATCATCCACTTCGTACCTCTTTTCCCTCGTGAGATAGAAAGAAACTTTTGTTTCTTTTTCTTCTCTTTATTTCCCTCCTGGTAAGCTCTGAAGTCAGCCTCAGTTCTTGCTTCCATTGCTTGCACAGGGAGGTGTTTTCGCTCGGGAAACACAAGTTGCTTGGCAGCCCGAGTCCATGCGGCTGAGTCCAAACTTGCTTTCTTTTTAATCTTACGTGAGATTCAACAGTTAGAGCCTTTGCTACCCGTGTATGTCTATTGGTCACCCCTCAGATATGTGACAGAGGTGTGTGAGAGAAGTCCACGTTCATAGACTATACGTGCTGGCTGACACGAGACCTAGGGCTCCAGTACACAATCCAGTTTCCCTGTGTCGGCAGAGATTTGGGAGCAAGCCGCATGTGTGCTCCTGACCTTTTAGAAAAGTGGTGCCATTCGTCTTGACGCGATCTGCAGCGAGAGGGTGTTTGGGTAAGTCTTCTTGCTTTGCCTTTGCGGGGGGCTAGAAGTCTGCATGGGATGAGTTGCAGTGCCTCAGCTGGTGGGGAGCAGCTGACCGTACCCTGAGGCCCTGGTGAGATGTCCTACTTCAGGAGCGCTGACCAGGAGCAGCAGCTGAGGAGGCCTCACCCCCAGCAGGCTGCAGCTGTGGCAGGAGGTGATTCACCTCCCCAAAGGGCAGAGACTCCCCCTGACTGGAGTTTAGTCCAGCACCTTGTGGGCTGCAGGTTGTAGCTCTCAGGTGGTACTTTGAGTCAAAAACTGTAATACCTGTATTCAGGTAAACTGGCAAATGATAGCCCTGACAAATCCCTGGTAGTGATTCCCACTCCAGACCGGTGATTATGATGGATTATGAGGCACCAGGATTTTTCCAAGACTGGTTTGAATCATTCTCGTTTGCCTTTCTATGGACAGATCACCTAATCCCCTGGGTATCCCAGTCAGCATAAACAAAGAGTTCTAGGTTTTATGGAAAATGCTTGGCACATGGGGGATTTGCTGCTGTGAGATGGTTAACATTCTTAAGGTAATTTTAAATTAATTGAAGGAAACCATAGCATCAAACTGTAGCATTTCCAAATAACTTCTGTAATGGAATATCAGATGTCTGTGACATGTTTGATTTCTTTTAGGCTGGATTTCTAATTTTATTTAACTGGTGCATGAAACTTTACAACCAGACACTTGAGATGTGCTTTTTTGGAAAATTATGAATACCTCCTTGGCAGTACTTGACAGGAAAAATTTAGGTAGGTTGTAGGGCATAGGCAACAAGCTTGTCACCTTGGACGCAGAAAATGATGTTGTAATGAATTTTTTTTCTGCTGTTTTTAAACAGATTGATGGATAAGATATCATGCAGCATATCAAGTTGGGTGTGTAATCTATAATTTGTTTGTTGAATATTGAGCCACTTCTGTAATTATTTAAAGGAAGGAAGGAAATATGAAATGAGGAGAATATGTTACCAAATACTGGGTTTGCAGTGCTTTTTCTGGGCACTGTTCTCATAAACAATATGTTTTACTTGAATACCATGGTATATACATGAAAGCTTTGAATGTTACATTTCTGGTACGCAAAAGCATATGAATAAAGTAGTCAGATTGCATTGATTTTAATTTAGGTTGTATTTCTCCTGAATGGCAGACATAACAAAGCATTTGCATTGCTTTGGAAAATAGAACTTGATTGTTTTCAACTGAAAAAACCTAGGCTGCGTTGGAAAAGCAACACTTGGAAAAAAAAACGGTCCTTTTCCCAAGAAGTTCTGAAAGAATTGTGATTTATTGTAGCAAAATGCAATGAGGGATTTTATTCTGGGTCTGATATATAAGCAGTGGAGCGCAGGAGAGGCTTCTTAAAACTGTTTTAAAGTGGTACGTTGAGAGTTCAAGTATAAACCCACTTGGACATAGGTAAGATTCAATAATGAAGTAAATGAGTTAGACAGGAAAAGTAAATACTTGCTCATAGAAGAGTGCTAATGTACATTTAAAAGCCCAAACTCTGAAATACTTACAGAACTGAACAAATACTTCCCCTTCCCCCTTCCAAGTAAATCGCGTCTGTCTATAGTAGCAGTTCTGCTTTGTGTTGACTCAAAGCCACCTCTTGTGGCTGGCACCCTTGGCTCTCCCCTCGCCGCCACCCCAGGCAGTGAGACCTCCCAGGGGTTCCGACAGGCCCAGCACCAGCCCCCCAGTGACAAGCACCCTGCGGCAGGAGCAGAACCTGCCCCAGCTGCGGTGTTCCGGGGCATGCCTTGTGACTCCCACCCCACGGCTCTGCTTTCCTTACCCTCCACAGCTATCGTGCCCCCAAGCTGTCGCTACAAACCAACCCTAACGAGTTTCTGAACGGTTACGCTGTGGTGAAGCTGATTCCCAGTGGTGTTTCCTATGTAATTGGCTGTCTTCTGTTCCCAACAGCTGACCACGTGTGTGTTTTCCTTGTAGTCACAGCCTGTCTTTCTGCTCTGACTTGTAAACAGATGCAGATGCTTTTTTAATTCCAACGCTGGAGATGGAAGCAGCTTTAAAAACAAATTAAGTTAGCTAGACATAGTAGGAGTTGTTTGGTGAGAACTGTCTTGGTTACAGAGGGACAAGTATTTTGGAAAGGGTAGCTACATCACGCTTTTCACGGCATCCTACCACACATGCAAATTCAATTAGCTCTGTGTCTCTGGATACCTGGAATTATGTATATCTGAATTTGAATCTGATCTTATACTGAGATACATTCATACTTGTAGTCTTGACGGTTGGGAGTAGGATCTGTGAAAGCACGCAGCAGCTAGAAATTAATGGGATTTGCACTCCTAAATCAGACACCTGAAACAAATTTTTCACTTTTCTTCTTTTTTTTTTTTTTTTTAATGGAACTCAAATCAGAAAAGCCAAAACCAGGTCACATCACCAGCTGTACTTTCTTCTTTCCAAAGACGGTGCTTATGCTGAGCGTGAATTCAGGCTCTTGGTAGGCAGCACAGCGCTGACTCTCATACTTTCGACTTCCACGTAAGGTGTCACCTGCCCTGCGATGCCGCACTACACATGGCTTGAGAAGTAACTTAAAAGACCACATGTAGAAACCAGCTAACAATCCTATGGGTTTTTTTCCCCCTAAATTCCTTGCTGTTTAATGAGTAAGTTGCTTCTACATATTCCTTAAACTCTTATTTCGTAAACCTCTGTGGCATTTAAGAAAATATTGGAATTTGCTAACATTTCCCTAATCCTTTGTATTAGCTCTTTTGACAGTGGAATGAACCCCATGGACAGTTTGTTTTCTTCTTGAAAATGTTTATAAGGTTGGGTGCAAAAATGTGAATATTAGAGTGAATCTGTTCTTTTAATTAATTAATTGAACACATTGTTTGTTTCAGGGTATATTATTGTTAGAACTACTTGAAAAGTAAGCAAAACCCTGTCAAAACCAGCAACTAAATGATTTGTACAAAGTAGTAAGAGCGAGCTGCTGGGTGAATACTAGCTTAATCAGACCTGATCATGCTGTAGAATTGCTGCTCATCCTAATTCCAGTTGAGACTTTTCATCTGGTACAGTCATGTCTCTGAATCCCTACAGATACAGTATTTGCAAACTTAATCAGGAGCAACAGGTTTTTCTCATGACCTGTTGTATAGTCTCCCTTCTGAATGGGCTGTTGTGCCGTTGCATCTGCAAGCGGCTCTGGCTGCAACATCAAGAGCGCTGCTCTGCCCTTGTGCCCCTCTGTATTTCACACTGGTGCGTAGAAATGGCACTACACATCTCTGCTTTCAAGTGACACCGAATGGTTCATTTTCTTCTCTATTCATTGAGGATTTAATTGCCCTGCACACATCAAAAGCGGAATATCCCCCAATTACCGTCCTCCTGCCTAGAAAACAGCTAACTGCCTATCTCAGGAAATTCGCCAAGAGATCCAGGCACCCGGAGGAGAATGGAAGTGTCCAAACACAGGCCAGAGGAGCAGGGAAAAAGAGACCGGTGCAGACAAGCAGGTGTTAAAGCACTCCCTTTTTTCCGCGTATCTCCATCTGCGAACGTCTGCAGAACGTGTCATCTCCTGGAACACGGTGCTCTTTAGCAGCAGAAAGGGGAGAGACGCAACTGCCTTCTGACAGTTGCAGGGCTTAGGCCATCCCATCCCGAATGAAGATGCATGGTATTATTCTTTAGCTTTAACGGGCCTGAGCAGTGTTTTTGCAAGGTGCTAGATGCCCTGGCCTTAAAAATACTGCTCTCCACCTCCTGCAGCTTAAGCTGTTTGCCAGTTATAAAGAATTATTTGATGAAAAAGTGAGGTCAGATCCAGACCACGTCAAGAACTGGCGTTTTTGTGAAAAACTAGCTTTCAGGCTGCTGCAGGGTGGTTGAATACAACCTTACAGAAAATTACAACTGATTTTTTTTTTTATTTTTTTTTTTTTATCAAAAGGCAGTAATCCTACCCACGCTGGAAATTCAAACTCTCAAAATTCCAAGAGACTGCTTCTATGTTGTTTCCTCTTCTTCACCCCCATTCCAGCCTGGATTTCTTTTGTACCTGTTTCACAGACCTACTGGAAGGTGAAGCTCTGTTCTGCCTGCCACTGGTAGGGTTTTTCTAACACAAAAAAAAGGAGATGACCGCATTTCTACTGTCTGGGTGTTTGTAAAGATTCCCCCTTCCAGCTTTGCTGCAATGTACATCTCAGCCAGAAATGCTGGCTTTAAAAGTTTGACATCTCATATAGGAGCAGGAAACTTTCTAGGCTGATTGTAGAGATATGTCTTCAAAGGAAGCTAGGAATTTAGGGAAGACTTCACTGGAGCTGCATAACGAGGTAAAGAACGCGTTTGAATTGGTAGGCGATGAGAAAATTATTCAAACTCCCTAGAGGTTGCCTAGATAGGACAGTCTGGAAAAAAAAACACTGGCAGTGACTTGAAAACTTTCCAAAGAGACTTCCAGACAGAAAAATTGACTTCTGCTCACCTCTTGCATGCAAACCCTTTCCAGGATGCCTAGGAAATGCTTCCCCTGGCTGATGCCACTAACTCTCCGGGGAACTGGCAAAGGGCAGGGGTAGCTGAGCTGGTGCCTTTGCACCACTGCACAGCTGAGGTGGTTTTAGGTTCGTCGAAGCAAGGCTCCATCTTCACCTCTGCCTTTTCTCCCTCTCACCCTGTATGGCTGCGCTATGACACTGCTGCCTGCACTGCAGCTTTTCTGAGCAACAGTTCAGGTATTTCTTTCCCGTGTGTGTATCAAAGCCTGTGCACGAGGTGCACCTTCTGGCCCCGATCCTGCACGTTCTTAGTCATGTTCTTAAACACGAATAATGTCCTTCAGGGACATGGCGCTGTTTACACGCTTCCCGTTAAGCACAGGCACAAATGTATTTGGCATTAGGGCTTCTGATGATTTCCTTGCACATATATGTTAGTGTGGAAATTTCAAGCGCATGCCTATAAATTAAAAGGCTAAAAGTGAAGCAAATGGAGAGGGACAGAAGTGTTTTCAAGTTTCTCCCCAGAGAGAGAAAGCACAAGGAGACGGTACTTTTGTGAAGACTGTTTAAGCAGCTGGAAAAAATGCCATTTGTCAGAGAATTACGATAGTCTAGTCTAGACAAGACGAGTGCCTGAATCAGTTTCCAAATCCTGACAAATTAATGTGCGCTGCAACTTGGAAATATAATTTAGATTTTGACAGAGATTTCTGCTGCGTTAGTATAGGTACACAGACAGAAGCATTAGCGTATGCACATGCAGAGGGAAAATTCCATTTGGTTTACTCTGTGGGTTTGTCCCTGTGGTTTGTAAGGTGACTGTCAGTCACTAGGACTACAAACATGGAAGGATGTTTGCAAATGCCCGATTCAGGCTAGTGGAAAGCCTTTTTTTTTTTTTTTTTTTTCCCCTTGGCACTAGCTAAAAAAAAAAAAAAAATCACTAGCTGTCATTCAGACCTGGATTGCAGACAAGCAGGTGGTAAGCAGAGGCATCACTTCGCTGGACTGTGTGAACAAGCAAGTGTAGCTGGAGATCATCTTCATAAATAGGACAATCAATGTCAAATTTAAACAGTCTTTCTGGTGTTTAAAAAATATTTTTCCCTTGCTGCTTTGGCCTGTTGGACCCCCCTGCCCCTTCTTCTCTCTCCTCCTGAGAAAGCAAGCATGATGAGCAGTGCACCCGGCCGCAGAAGGTGCTTTGCTGGGATAGCACCCTAGCTGGCCAAAAGCTCATCCAAGTACTTTATAATTTAGCGTATCAGCAGTACCTAATGCCTACATTAAATAGTCTGTTCTCATTCCCTTCTGAGCGTAAAACAACCATCTGTTTATTGTCTCGGAAAAAAACCTGCATGCTTTTGTATGTGTAATAAAACAGAATTGCATTGTCTGCAAGGGGTTATAGCTCTTATTTTTAACCAAAAGTGGGAAGACTTAGAGACGTCAGCTCCAGCATTCCCTGTTGTTGTCAGCTTCTTTCAAACTGTTGTGACCTGTTTCATTAAAAGCTGTTCCCCCTCCACACTCCCCGCGTGTTGTGTTTAACAACAGATTTTTCTCTGCTAGCATTGGTTTTCATTATTGGTCTTTGCACTTCTAGCATCTGGGAGTAGCGTATGGAGCATATGTTCATATAATTTATTTATATTTAGGGGAAGTGTGGTGTAGGTTGTGCAATGTTAAATTCCCCTTTGGATGGCTGTTTCCTTGATGTGTTAGCACAGTGTTTTCAGAGCATTAGTGTTTCCTGTAGTAAAGACTTGATTCACTGTTGTGTCATACCATGGATCCCCTGATACCCCTACAATGATATTTTTAGTTTCACATGAAGGTTCTGATGCTGTGCAAGGCACCATGGTCAAAACCCTTCTATTTCACTTTCCCTAAACACCCCTTTATATCTTTGTCTTTTGGATTTTGTCTGCTAGTAGAGACGGAGGTCAATAATCTTCAAAATAAAATTGGATGGCATAATTGTTGTTCCGGCTCAGTTAAAAGCTTGAATGTTTCCATATTAATGTCTGTCATTCTCTTGTTTTGAATGACAGTGCTTCTGACTGGGAGCTGCCAAGAACAGTTTGAACATTAAAGATGCATGAGTAAAAACACAGTATTTTTTTAAGCCAGTCCATTTGAATGTCTTGGAAATATGCGTTCATATCACATCAAAACTGCCAGCAGTGGCAGGGTTTTTCCTTTGCAGAAAGGGGGCCTTGTAAATAGTTGTATTCATTGGAGTTAAAATTAGGTTTCTGTGGTGTTGACTTGCAGCCAGCTTTTCCCACAGGGCAATTTATTTAAAAAAAGAAGAAAAAAAAAAAAAAAAAGCCCTAAAATAGTAATGTGCATATGACATATTCTGTGAACTTGAGAGTCCACTTGGACTGAAGCTTTCTTTGTATTTCTTTCGTCCATGGTTCCTTAAAGGAATAGTGTGGCACTAAGCTAACCTCCCTTTCTAATGCAGGGAGGGTGCAGCATTTTTCTCCAATTTGAGCTTTTATAGGTGTATCCTATGGGGTTTTAGTTAGAGAAAAGGAGTAAAATCCTCCCTAAAACCATTGATCTGTGAGTTTGCCCAGGACTTGGTCCATGAAGGTACCCTAAGTTCTCCCACTGTATTGCTTGTTTTTTTACAAAAAATAGGATTCAGATGGATATCAGTGTTTGGGTTTTTTAAAGAGAAACAGCGAATTTTATAAACTGACCAGTACTTACGTGCATCACTGAACAAGTAAACTGGAATTTGTGTTGCACATTGTGGTTTCCTTATTTTGGTTCACTCCGAGGGCAGAAGACCTCTGTTCCCCCCAAGACGTGTCCACCTGGGTAACGGCGAGCTTTCGTCCTGCCTTTTGGCCAGGGTCAGAAATAAATCTTGGACTTTGTCCCAGGCAGACATTGTTCGTTTTACCTCTCTCTCCTGCTTTCTCCTGGCACGGCTCCACAACACCTTGGAGCGTGTACTGCCAGCACACCACCAGAGCCCCCAGGAACACGGACTCGCCCATATGGAGTTTGTCAGTATGAAACTTCTGGAAAAAAGTTTCCCTGATTCAACTAAGTATAGGAAGGGAGACGTGGTGTCGCTGACTTTCACATGGAATTAGGATCCACTTGCTGAGTCCTCTGCCCACCTCTGCTTTTGGTCTGTCAAATGATCTTCTGGGCAAGTCACAGGTGGATGATTATTTTGACTTCTTTTGTGAAAGATCTTGTGGATATTGATGGAAAAAGTGATTTAAGGTTTGGGTATTATTATTGTATGGTTAATCTGTTGATCTTACTGAGTATTTCAATGAAATACCAATACTTGTATCTTTTGGCAGGATCTGCTTTGTGCAAAGTTTCTCAACCTTAAAAGCTACCTACTCACTGTCAGCCCCAGATGGTGTTGCTATACCTGCAAATCAAGGAAAATGAGCCTCTATATATGCACGTTACATTGCTTGATTTTTTGCGGGGAGAAAAAAATGTACCAAATGAGGTTGGATTTCAACCCTCATTTTTTGGTTTCTGCTAAACATCCTTGTCTGCTTCACTGCTATGGCTGAACATTGCAGGTTTCCCTCAGCAAAGTGCAGCCAAAGTAGAGTCTTAAAGATGGCCATAAATCAAGTGAGATACAATAGCTTTCTCTTTGACATCTCCTGCAAGCCCCATGTGAATTCCACTGGGTTAATTTGCAATGTACTATAGCTTAAAAAAAAAAAAAAAAAAAAATCCGCATTTTGAGGGCAACATTACTGAAGAGTTATTCATAAAGATCAGTCATCCAGAAAAAAACACACATCAAAGGAAAATCTTTAAACAGCACCTATGTTACTAACAATTATTAAAAGAATGCATGATGTTTTACTATCAAGGAGACTTCATAAACTTCATAATGGTATAGTAAGGCAGTGTAACTAACTGCAGTGGCTAAACCTCCTTCCAAGAGCGGTCTAGATCATGAAGTTATAGATAGAGTAATACCTCTCTTCTGTCCTCTGCTCACTCTTTGGCTCAGAAGAAATACTTTTGGTTCTCCGCCTCCTGCCTTTTTATTTTCCGTTAGCATCCTATTAAAGGGAGCCACAGAGGTATGAGAAACAGCATGTTTTGTTTCTTAACGTGCAAACCCCAGCTTATCTAAGAGATTTATATTTATCTTGTAGACTGCGCCTAACTTCTGTTCATTTTCATTTGAGGACTCAGTTGTCCAAGAGCCTCTAAAGCCAAGTAGCTCTATCTGTGTGAACGTATACAGAATGGGCATATGAAGGTGTACAAAAGGAGAAGGATCAATAAATTGAAATGAAGATGCACTGAGAGTCCCTTACAAAGCTACTGAGATCTGTGATTTTTTGTTCTACCAGACTTTGCCTGGGCTTTGAAGGGTTTGTTCTAAAAAATGAACTTCTCTACTTCTCATTGAATTCACTTAATGGCAGTGAATAAATGTGAAAAAGCATTCTCTACTCCTTTATTTTTGAAGCTTTGCCTATGGCAAAGTCTCTCTGCATCTTGAGTGGAGAAAATGAACCATTTTGCTTTTTTTTTTTTTTTTTTTTTTTTTTTATAAGGGTATGACAGCTAAACTAACATTTCTGCCTGCCAGCTTGTCTTGGAGTATGAAATTGAATCGAGGGCACGGAAGAATAGTATGGAGTCTGAAAAGCAAGCTTCCCCCCCCCGAACATTTTAGGTGTGTAGAAAGACCTGTTTCTGTTTGCGTTATGTGAAACTTGTGGGGAGGACTTTGAAAGTTCCCCCTTGCGTGTTTGCGTTGGCACATGCAGCTATTGAGCATCTGCCAGCAGGCTTGTGTTTCCTCTGGACGGGGGGCTTAGGGAAGAAGATTTGAAGGGGCTGGGCGGTAAACTTGGATTTAGCCACTTGGTTGATTTTTTTTTTTTTTTTTAATTTATTCACTTATTTATTAAAGAAAATGGAGTTTGATCAGGTTCTCGAGCCAAGCCTGGATTTCAGCCTGGCTTGGTGGAAGGGGGGACTGGAGCCTGTGTGGTGGGTCGTCTCTCCTCTCCCCGGCCGAGCCGCAGTGCTGGCATTTCTAGTGGAGGCAGAAAAACCTTTCCCTTCCGCACACAACCTTTTGCTTCTTCAGTGCCAGTAAAAATAAGAAATCGGCATGGCTTAAATAGCAGACCTCCCTCAAAATAACTCTGTGGTCACGAGCCGAGGGCAGAAATTGTTCCTTCTCCTTAGCATACGTGAGATAAATGATTTGTATGATTATTTCTTTCCTGTGCCCCCTTTTTAAAAAGAGGGCTCGGAATTTTGAGTGGTTTCCTTCAAGGAAGTATATTGGAGCTATTAAGCACATATTTCTCTTGGAAATATCACTGGAGACTTCTTTTCCTTGCACTGGAGGGAAGAAGTATATTAAAATATTTTCACTGAATGGAACTCCATCGTACCATTGTATTGGGTTGTTCTGCTCAGTCTTATCTATTCTTTCTCATTTTTAGTTGAAGTGGTTCCTCTGGCAACAAATCATATTTCCTAATCACACAATCCAGCCTGGGAATTTCTCTAATTTACCCCACAACATAGCTCAGTAGTGGAGGAATAGGGGAAAGCCGAGGAATGCTGAAGCATTTTTGCACACCCCCACTTACTGGCATCCTGAGATTAAAGCTCTTCTTTTTCTCACCACAAACCCCTGACCCCTTCGCTTTCTTGTAAGTCAGCATCCTCTAGATGGCCCTTAGGCACAGCTTACCGCACGATATGTGCAGATAGCTTAATAATAGAGTTTCCTGCTGTGAGGGTTTTATGGATTCTGTGAAATCCCAGTGGGATTCAAGGAAATCTGCATGATAATGCACTGTTTGGTACAGATCTGTGCGCCGAGCGGTACACAAAAGGTAACGGAAACTAAATGTGTCAGGCATCATCTTTCTAATCCAATGTGGGGTCTGTTTAATCTCTTTCAAAAGATGTCTTACAAACTGCCAGTGTCTTCATTGAGCTTTCACCCCCGGGATGGGGGCTGTGGCTGTTGTGTGGTGGGGCTCTGCTGGCCACTGCTCCAGTGTGCTGAGCTGCCCTAGACGGAGTTTTGCTTAATTAACACATAGAGGCACGTCGGCTGCTAACTCATCCTTGCCACTTGCTTCAGCCCGGGCAGGAGGCTACGATACAGGGTCTGCAGGAAGCACCTGTAATCCTATAGACAGCTTGCTGAGGGGCACTAGAAGAGAAGTGGGAATTTGTTCTCTTTCTGTCTCAACTAGGAGAAACGGAAAAACCTGTAGACCTGATACAGTCAGGACAGAAAGTGTCGGACCATCCCTGCTACAGCAGTGCTAGCACTAAACTCTGACACCTCCATGCACCTCTGCTTTCACAGGCACCGCATCATCTGACAAAAATTTAAGGCCTCCTGCAAAGTCCCCAAGCTGTAGACTCAAGATTTCGTTTATGTTTTTTCCTGTGCAAATGGCTGTCTCCTAAGCCAGCTATGGAAAGCTGAATGCCGTGGGAAGGTGGAACGGTGTTTGGAATTGGGGGCGGGGGCGGGAATGTGTGTTGAGTAACAATAATGTCTTACGACCCTGAAGGCTCTGGCGAGCCTGCAACTCCTGTTGGCTTCTGGAGGAGCATCGTGCTCGTAGCGTAAGCCCCACTGCCTCATGGAGTTATGTCATGTCATGTTACTGAGGAACACGGGGAGGAGAAAAGTCAGAGTTCATGGAAGACTTAATGTGATGTTAACCAATAGTAAGAGTAATGTACGAAGAAGTAAATAGATACATTGAGCAAACAAAAATGTGTGAAAAATGAAGAACTGGTACAGGCAGGCCAAACTTTTATCCATACTGATCTTTGCCTGCTTCTGTAGTTTCGCAATAGTAATTTTTGACTAGTTTGGACAGCATAATGCATGACAGCAAAGAGTAAAATGAGGACCACATGGGCAGATACTGAGAACAATTAATAAGTCAAGCAACCTTTCCTTTTCTGTACTTGGAGATCATCTTTTTTGTAAAGTTCTGAGTGAGCCTAGGAAGCAAATCTGGTTACTTAAGATAGCAAAAATTAGCAAAGGACACACAGTTCAGTTCAGAGTACACATCCTGCGGTAACTAAATGCTGGCTGTACTGGTTATGACTCAGTTAAGCTACATTATGTCTATGTGTAAAAAGCTATAGACTCTGCAAAGACACAAAAGAAGGGGAGAGGTAGGAGAAAACTGTAGAATCCCTTTCTTTTAACCCACCTTCCAGTGTTTGGCTTCACTGCGGTATAATTAGTAACAAAAGAACTGTGCGTATTTATTAACTAAACCCTAACACTTGTATGTAAATGTCTATAGAATGAAGAAAACCGTAACACTTGTGAAACTGGTCAAGGTCTGTCTCTCCTTGTTGGCACTGGGAACTTCAGTTTTGTCCGATTGCTGTCTAACAAGCCTTCAGCTGCGCTGCTGGGACAAAGGAGTTGGGTCCTTCCAGGGTATTGACCACCACCACCATGACCCACCTGCACTCCCCTCAGGTACAGCGCTCTGCTTCTTGGTCAGAGTCCCTCTGGCAGTGCCCAGGGAAAACCCACACCAGCTCCCATGGGGATGAGCCCATCTTTGCATCCAGCCAGGAACAGAGATTACAGCAGGGCCTTTGTGCACCGTCAGTCCCAAATCACCTTGGCTGTTGCATGTCCCGCATTCTTTGTTCAGCTTTCAGTAGCACAGAAAGTGGCACTTTGGGTGGCCAGAGCCTGAAAGGTTGGAATTTTTTCAGGGATGTCAGTCACCACATGGGCCTTGACCTTCCAAAGACCCATCTGGAGTCCTGTTACTTTTTGAAGTGGGGCTTAGGGTGCCGTTGCGGTGGTAGACACACCAGGAACTCCCAGCAGGAAGATGCTAAAGCTGCTACTGTGGGAACCAGTATGTCAGTAAAGCTGTATATCGATAACTGCTTACAGATTGATACCTTGGGACAAATTCTGGACTTTAAATGATTCAGTCAATGCACTGGCACTGGTCTTCACCACTTGAGGGCAGAGGCCCCAGGGTTTACTTTAATTACTTTAATACATTTACAGTTGATGACAGACAACTGGAGCATACAACATGGTGCCCTTCTATATCTCTTCTGGCCTTTTCCGATGGTATTGTGTGGTCGGAGCTGGTGGAAAAGATTCAGTTGCAAAGGAAAATGTGAAAATACATTGGACACTTTTAAAAATTCCAGACTTCAATAAAAATGTAGCTATCTCTTCATTTATTTGTTTTAAATAGCTCTTTCATGTGTTGGGACAAAGGGACATTGTATTAATTGTGAAGTGTGAAATGTTTTTCTTGTTTGCTTGGGACAACAACTGGGAATACATGGATTTGCCTATTCACACTTTATTGTTATGACAGCATTTTTTCACAAAGTATTTGAAAGCCAGAGCTATGAAAGGAATAAAGTTGGCTATAAATCTGGAGGAGTTTCATGCTTTTGTTTTAAGCTTGCATGTATGAGCTTTGTCAAAATTATGTCTTTCATCCATGCTGTCTGCCTGATTCAAGGGTTCTTGTTCAAATATCCTTTAGTAAAACCCATTTGACTGAAAGGCTGTGCAAACATAAGATGGCTATGATAAGAGTTCTACATGAAATCTTTAACATGCTTTGTCAGCATGAGGGGTTTTTTTTCAGCTGTGTGCCCTGGTAAATATTTTTTTTTCCCCCCTCTACAGTAAGTCCATTTTCTTGAAGTACATTTCTTATTTATAATTGCTGTAATTTTGTGATGGATTTATGACAACAAGACATTATGCTTTAGGTGAAATGTTAATCCACTGTGGATTAGTGTTACGTGAAAAATACTGCCCTAGTCCAAGCTGTGTTACTAAAACAAGCTGCATCAGAACTTAGGTCCCAGACGTGACTGAATTTGCAATGGATCTATTTATTTTCTGTGTCTCTCTTTCCTAAGTAAACTGCCTGTCAAGCTTTCTTTAGCAACAAAATGCTAATAGTCATCATAAGGAATCTAATCTTGTACCTTTGCTTAGCACAGAAAAGGTGCTGGAGAAGAACACATTAATCAGCTTAATCAAAATTGAAAGACATGCTTTTTCTTTCAAATGTGGTTGTCATATGCGAGTACATCATTGCACAGGCAGGAACTGGGAACAGAAGGGTTCATTTAAACCCTGTCTCAGCTCTGTAACATCCAGGATAGCTGTTGAAAAAAATAGCTGTTTGTCCTGTAACAAACTATTTGTATCACGCAATATTTTCTCTAGTAAGTTTGGTTCTGCAACTAGTTTACGGGAAGGACAAGAAGTAAAACTTCTATCTGAAACCCCCTTTGTTTCACTGCTGTTCATTCCTGCGTTGCTGTTTTAAAGTCGGAGCTTTTCCAGGTCCTATTCATCTCCACTCACCTTTGCTTTTCTTGGTAAAAGTCTACATTGGCATACAGCTCTAAGACAGGAAAAAAGGAGAAATTTTACCACATGCCTCTGCTAAACACTAATAACACGCTGGATATTTTCCACTCCACCCAAGCTGCATAATTGTTCACCATATGAAATGAAGTTAATTCCGTGTAATGTTTTGATGAGTAATTTTAATCAGGATTGTGGAGAAACTGCTCTCCAGTCTGGAAATGTAAGCGCTTCCTGTAGTAAACAAATCTTGTAGTTTTAGCATTTCACTTAATTTGATTTTTCAGATGACAGAACATGTTCTTTCTCTTGTCCTATGGTCTTCAAGGCTTAGGAGCCCTTTTGTAGCCCAATTTAATTTGTTCCTCCCTTAAACCAGTTACAGGGGAGAGAGAAAAGGGTAAGTTTTGTCCCTTTCTTTGACAAGTCAGAAGTCTTGACTGTGATTTCTCCCATTTCACCAGGAAGCGTGTGAACCCGCTGTGGCACCAGCTGAAAATTAGTGGCTTCTTTGCAGAGTGCACACTGGATCAGTGTCTTGTTGGAAGAATACATGGGGAAACTGGTGAGTGCGAGTTGACTCGACACTTTTCAGCACATGGCAATGACTGCAGGCACCTGGATCTACCAAGTAAATCTCTTGACTTCTGAGAGTGGCTGCCAGGATGAACTTGGTCCACGGGTCTTAAGCAATCTTTATTGCATGCCCTAAGCTCCCTGGTGCTTTCAAGGCTCCTAAATACGCAGGCTGTGTTCCAGTCTAATATTTGAAAGCAGTAAGAAGTTGCAAAATGAGTGGCTGGTAAAAGTACTGCTATTGCATAGAGTTAACAAGGAGTTGTTCATATTTGGCATGGAACAGCCTGATCTGTTTTCTTCTTGGGCTGTCCCAGGCAATCTGTGGCTAAAAAGGCCAAGGTACTCCGTTACCCAGAGGAATTATAAACCCAAAATTCAAAAACTATATTGTCATCTGCTAGACATGTTATCCACAGGCAAATGAAACAGGGCATACGTTCTGTAAGAACTGCAAGAATACATTAAAGAAAAAAATAGCCAGGTTGGCTGGCTATTAGTTGATTACAGCCATCTTACAGTTTCACACTCCCTATCTCTGCAGGCTCCTGTGTGCTGCCAGGCGATGTGTCAAAGTGGAGGGGGAGCAGGGAAGAAGGGACTACAGGTCGCTGTGGATGTAGCACGTGTGTTCGTGTGGTCACAAACGCAAGTCTTGGAAGCGGATTTCCCCGGAAATTGTGAATGGCAGTAAATCGGGAATTCACATTTAAAAAACGCCCTCCTATATTCAACGTAATTCTTTAGTTTTAGGGATTTTTCCATGAATAATCTCATTTCCCAGAATGCTTCCAGAGAGGAAACATAAAACAGGGAAGTCATGGTCATTTTAATATAGATGTAAATAGGAAGACGGTGGTGTGATGAAGGGGTTATTAACATTTAGCAATACTCCATTTACTATTGGTAAGCACCATTTCACACCACTGTTGGAAGTTTAAAGTACCGGTCCCATGACCTATCCTGTCTTTCTCTTTTATTAAGTTCTTTGCCATAGATCTGTCCTTTGGCAAACACATTCCCTGATATTTTAAAGCTGAGAATCTCCAGATGTTAATTTTTTTGCTAAGGGGGATTTAATGTTCCCCCTGAAAAATAGCACAGCAAACAAAAGATGCATGCTGTTACAGAAATGACAGGTTTCTTTTTTTGGCAGGTATTCAACAGGTTGAGAGTGCAGGGAGTGCCTGCTGAAGTTCATGATTACCGAAATGTAAGAAATTTCTTTTTGATCCACACCGCAGCGAATGGGGAGTGCAGCTTTTGCTACTTTTGCTACGTTTTTTTTGCACTGGGAGTGCAGCATCCATGGCGCAGGCTTTACCCTGATGAGGGCAACAGGGGAGAAGCTGCCCTACCTTCCTCTACAGACAGCTCTAGAGAATGTTGCATGAAATCTTTTCAGGTCTTAAGTTTGTTTCAACCTTCATTTGCTAAGGAAAATCATCTGTGAACATTTGATTTGATGCGTTGTGCTGTGACATCCAGCAGCAGCGTAGCCCCAAATTGCAGAATGCTCCACCTGCCTCGCATGGCAGGTCAGCTACAACCTAGTGAGGAAGAACGCTGCAAAGCTTTAAAAGGCTTAAACTTCTAGTTGTTGGACTTCATACCCTAAAGCCCTTCTCTGTAGTCATCTTTGTCCCCATCTGTGCAGCATCTGCCGCTTGGTGATGTTCTTGCTGTTGCATCCCTGTTTGGGAGGGTGAATCATACTGCTCCCATTTTACAGAGAAGCGAAACACAGAATTAAATGGCTTGTGCAGTGTCTCAAAGGGGCAGAGGTGAATTCTGAACTTTGGCCTCCCAAGATCCTCACCAGCATCTTAATTTCTTTCCCTTGTCTGAAGGGTTCTGCTAAGTAAGCCCAAATGGGCGACGCCATCCTGGGGGTATGCAGCCACTTCTCCTTGGCCCAGAAAATGCAGCTGGCTGGTTGGGTGAGGTTTGCAGAGGTTTCCCAAATGATTGCTGTCCATGCAGCGCTGGGTAGAGATTTATATGTCACATCTGAAGCACTTGTCAAAATGCTCAACACAGTAACTCGAGATGTGGAGATTGCAAAAAGATCAATGGGCTGAAAGGGAGTCCAAGGCATGCACACTGCCAGGGTGGATTGTACGTAAAACATGTATTTAACAGAAGAGCACAACATTGATTTTCTGTGACCTGGATGATTTCACAGATTATTTTGGCACTATATTTTGTTACCTAAGCTGTTTAAGGAGATACCGCATACCCATTAAAGAACCCTCGTAGCTCATCCTTTCCCTGTCCTTCGTTGTGCAAGCACACCCGGGCTGCACCCACTGCCTCTCCAATGCGTTGTCCAATACTGCCCTTCCCTGTGTGTTAACCTGATTTATTTCTTACTACATGAACCGCTGATTTCTTCATTCGGCCTCTGTCTTTCATCACCAGCGTTTTCTTTGGTTCCGTTGATAAAACAGTTACAGCAAAACGGAGGATTTGATAATGTTTTAATATACTGAGGTTTTAAACATTAAAGATTACAAACCGCCTTTTCTACAGACAAAGCAGGTTCTGATCCTATCCGCAATGCAGGGGTTTAGCGGTGGTGAAGCTTAGAGCTGTACGGTAACTGTACCCTTTGATCTTCTTCCTCTTCCTTCGCCAGTAACCTTCGGAGCGAGTCCGCTGGCGAAGAAGCTCAGCGAGAGGACGCGAGTCTGGCTGCTTCATTGATGTGCAGAGACACTGGATCAACACCTGCAACACACAGCTAGGGATGGATACCACATATTGTAGGATTCGCTTCCCGGCGCTCCCCTGCCTACGTGGGGACAGAACAGATTGTCGGCTTCTGTTGCAGCTATCTAATAACCCACCATCTGTTTTTCATTTTTAATTTAGACACGAGCAATAGACCTGAATCGAAACTGTGGTTCCAGATCCCGTGAGGGTTGCTTGAAATTCTTCTGAGTTTAATAATTAAATAAACAAAAAATTATTTAATCTCTCAGCAGAAATCCACCGAGCTGTGCACGTGCCTGCCATGAACAACTGCACGCTCATTACCTCATTTGTTCCAGCCCCTGTGCTGTTAGGGCTTGTTCCTTGTCACATCTCAAGTCTGTACCATAATTTCTTCAGGGCAAAGACTGTGTATGTTTGCCTGGTAATGTATCTATGGGAGTAACGTAAAATACTAATGGCATTAACAGCAAGTGTGAATGGTAATTTGGGAACTCGAATTAATTTTGAAGTTTGGCTCTTCTGTTCATCCATGAGTAATCAGGGAGAAGAAAGAAACATTCCCCTCCAATGTACTTCAAATTAGGATTTGAAATTGGAAATTCCACCAAAGCTGTATTTTCTGTCAAGAAAATGGCCAGTGAAATGCCTGCACTGCTCATGAGCCCAGCCCAACGCCACCCCTAGCAAGACACGTGATTCACTCCAGTGTCTCAGGGCCACCAGCAAGCGCGATGTGACCGGGTGGGCATGGTGCAGGTCCAACCGGGGATGCAGCAGATGGCTTGGGTACAAAAGAAGGGTGAGGTTGTGTTGGACTGCAGCGTTGTCTCTGGAGCCTGATTTGGGGGTAAATCGGTCCTGCCAGGTGGAAAGGATGACTCAGAGGGACCACTCCTCCTCCTGACTCCTCTCCACGTCCAGACATGGTTGTCTCCCTGCAGCCTCTGTCATCACCTTCTCCTCTCCAGCCCTGTTGCTGTGTTCCCCACCTTCCTGCTGGCAGAGCAGGATAGGTGTTGACCTGGAGGAGTGTTGGTATGAGAGAATAATATTACCAAAATACAGGATTTGAAGGTGAGGCTCTCCAGGGACTGTCTCAAGCTACTGAGGACTGAAGAGTCATCAGGGTGAAGCTTTAAAAGGGACCTAGTTCTTAAAAGACCTTTTCCTCCTCCTGAAGTGGTAATGCTAACAGGAGAAAGAGAAAAGAGAAAAATCTATCCTCCTGGTGTACATTGCTTGGAGATTAAGAAAGCTGAGTGAGCTCATGTTGCTCCAGGGACTGTAGCAACATCTGGGTGCTTTATGTAAACTCTAAGAGTTTGCTAGAGATGCTACTCCTGCGGTAAATGCTAGACTTCTGTGTCGCTACCAGTGACTCCAAATTCATATAACGTGAAACCATTGCAGATTACAGATTTTGATTCTAGAGTTAGCTGTGTTGACTGGGCATCGCAGCACATAAACCTGGCAGATCTAAAGGCTGGGCTGTCTTAGCTCAGCTTCTGTGTTTCCAGAAGTCTGATGTTGCCAGCGTCTCCCAGCTGTGTCAAAATGAGCCAAGGAGTTGGGCAGTGGTGTCAGAGGGCTGAAAAGCATTTATGGGGTGAACCTGTGCATCTCTCCACAAGGAAGGCAGTGAATGGTCCGGTCCTTTGCTCCCCAAGCATAATGCATGTATTGACTGTTGTGGGTCTATGGTACCCAGCCTTTGTTGGTCTGTCTCCGGTTTGGGGAGCTAAATGCTACCTTGGGATTCTCAGCAGCAGCTCAGGCAGTCCTCAGTAAAGAAGCCAATGTCATCAAGTGGGGTAGATCTTCCAACAGACAGTGTCCCCGACGTGGCTGCAGGGACTTCTGCCATGTGCTCCTTTTCTCCTTGGGACAGCAAACAGGGCAGAAGCCGTGCTCCCATGGTGTGGAGCCAGGTTACCGGTGTGAAGCAGAGCAGGATTTGCTGCAGCGCTGGCCGTAGCAAGGCCTTCATCTGAGGGCTGCTGGTGGGAGAAATCCGCTGGAACTCCGTGGCTGGGTGCTAGCAGAGCGATGAGAGATGTCTCTCTCCTTTTGGCATGGTGAATAATTTTATCTGTTTTGCTTTTCCCTGACGTGCCAGCATGGTGAACAAGCTGACAGCATTCGTCTAGTGTGAGTGCCAGCAGAGGAGAAGGGGAGTGGAGCAGCAGAAACATGCTGAGAGTCATGAGCAAATTATGTGGTGCTGGGGCAGACTTCCCTCTGGGTCTTACCTATGTTTGAAAGCCTGGAATGTAATCTTAGAGTTGATTATAGGGAGCTTCCACCATCTTCCAGCTCCAGCCCTACCCATGAGACAGCATATGAGCTGCTGAGGTGGAGGGACTATTGTCATCCCAGTGCCTCTGCTGTTATTTCCCCCTTAGGAAAACAAGCATGTGGCTCTGTGCGTGGTGAGAGGGGATTTGAGCATTGCGTTCAGGCTTGGACCTCTGAATGGAAAGACTGAGCTCTGCACACCACTGAGCGAAGCTCCTTGCAGCTTTCTGCCCAGAAGCTGTGTCTCCTGTGCCAACCCTCAGACGTGCCCAGCTTTCCCAGAACGTTGTGCAAAACCATCCTACTTTCTGCTCCTAATTGCAAGGAGCTCAGCATTAGGATATGTGGGTATTGTCGTGGTCCAGCTCTGGAGAAGGAGTACACCACTGAAAAGATCTTCTGCGGAGAAGATCCTGCAGAGGTTACCTAATGTGAAGGAAACAGCTTTCGCCTGAGTCTGCCAGACAAGAATCAAAAAGAGAGATATGGGGTTTTTTTTAAGCATTTCAGCTTCTGCCTGACTGTTGCAACCGTCCTATTATTTGCTGCATCATTCTTCATCCTTCTGCGGGAGGGACGTGGAAGGCAGCCCTGCTGTTTAATCACTTGCCTTTACTGCTCACTTGTGGCTAATACTTGCTCCTCAGCATTGCAAGTGGAATGCAGTAGCACTGCTTTGCATTACCGCCCTGTAGCTGAGAACCAGGCCAATATCATCAAAATTCAAGGCATTCCTTTCCCAAACAGCACTTTACATGGAAAAGTACCCTTAACTCTCTCTAGCCCTGAATACCAGGCTTGAGGGCCTCTTTACCTGCCAATGATGCTGGGCAAGCTTACAGCCCAGATAAATCACAGGCAGCTGGGGAACGGGCGGCGGCTCTTGTTTCACCACTTGAAAGGCAACTTTTGAAAATTGTTTGGAATTCAGCCTTTAATTTTGCACCCACACATTTGAACCCATGATCGGATGTGAGCTTGGATCTGCAGGGCTCATCTGCTGCAGTACCGATGCGTCACTGTGCATATTGCCTGCCTAAGCCAGAAGAACCGTTAGATAATTAAATATCTAAATGTCTTTAGTTTTTCCCACCGCTAGTTAGGAACAGAGAATTAAAAGGCATTGGGACCTCTGCACAGGCCCTGTGTGAGCAGATTCTTGTCCCCCTTTATCTCCTGGTCATTCATAAGTGCTCCCCACAGCTTTCCCATTTATCCCAGGCTGCTTTCCTAAGATGAGCCCTCTGACATGCTACTCCACATGTTACTATAATTATTATACAAAACCCCAAACCCATACGCTTCCCCAAAATGAGGCTTAAAAAATATTTATTTTCTTTCCTTTTCCAAATCCAAACTTCAGGAAAATTTGAAATGCAGCACATGCAGCATTCATGGCTCAGGGCTGTGCCTGCGGGCAGCCGGAGCCTTGGCATTGCTTCCAGGGGAATGCTGCTCCACTCGGCCTGGCAGAAAATTGTCACTTTTACTGGTATTCCTGCTGGAGCAGAATTTGGAGGAGGGCATGGAGGGGCTCTATGACACGGCACTGTTGTTGTCATTGGCAAATTAAATTGGTGAATTAAAAAACCCGCACCCTCTATTCTCTACTTAATGACGGGGGAAGATGGCCCGCTGGTCTGCTTCCTTACTTGAGATTTCTCTGCGTCTGCAAGAAAAAGTAAGGGAAGTAAAATGCAAGAAAAGAAACACGTTTTTTCATTTCTTTCCCAAGTGTATGTAATGACTATGAAAAAAGAAAGTGTATTTTCACCTGGATACTAAATGAAGTAATCACTGAAATTTGCATTTACTGCTGGATGACATCATCTTTGAGCAACTTCATTCACAGAATGACAGGCTTTACTCATAGAATGAAGTCAAATGGAGCAAAATGATTGGATTTACTTTGAAGTCGGTGATTCTCACAAGTACTGTATTATTTTATTAAGAAAAATTTAAGTCTCTGCACAGAAGCAACGGATGCTTCATTGGGTTTTGGATGTCTGCTCACCTCTCCTGTGGGAGTATGATCTCAGTGATCTGACTGATTTCCAGCTGGAAGTGAATGTTGTCTGGGTATGATCCCAGTGTCCAAAGACACTAACTGTGGATGGTGGCTGGAGACTTCTCCGAGAAGCCAGCCGATGCCAGGAAGACACCACTTACAATGAAGTCATTGAATAGGAGTTGCATTTTGCTCTGAGGCTGTGGTCTCAGCTGCGTTTCTCAGTCTGGATCATGATTAATGCTGTGTCCAGGCTAAAAATTTAGGATTTTTATAACTGGGAATTGAGTTTGTTTTTTCTGTTTCCTGACTCATTTGAACCTGCGTCAGGCAAAGCCTTTTTCCTCCCCTGGAAAAGCTCTGTAAATCTCTTATCTTGGTAAGTTTCTGATTTTCCTCTGCATCTTGCCTTTCATTCTGGAACTTGCAGCATATGTATATTTGTCATAAGCACATACTTCTTTCTGTCTTGAGATTAATTTTCTTCTTTGCATCTTTTTGCATTCATTACCTTGCTTTGTTGCAATTTAGACTGTAAAATCTATGGGCTTTAATTTTACTTGTGTATGTAAAACACACCCACGGTCATATGCAAACAATAATGCAGAAGGCATATTGTGTCTTTTCATGGGCTACCAGTTGTTTTCAGGAAAAACTCTTTTTTGCAGATGGACAAACAGCATGGAAATGGAGTGGAATTTGTATCTGTATAATAAGCTCCCAGAGATTAATTACTGTGTGCTCTTTGTCACGTTCAAACTATATGGAGCACCAAGACGTCAGATAGCATGTAGGCAGTAGCTAGGTGGAAGGCCACTCATAGAAACTCCAGGATTTGGGCATTCATAAAGTTAAATTTAATGTTCACCACTTTGCTAGGAGCAATGAAGCACTGGAGGCACCCACCTCCCCGAGGAGCTGTTGCAACAGGACCTTGATCGCTTGCAGCCCAGTGACGTTTCCATACAGGGATGCTCACTCCAGCCTCTTGGCCCACTTCCCAGTAAGGATAATTGGATATTATTATTTTTTTTTTCTACTTGCGTTTCCATTGCTTGTTAAATGCCATACGGTATTTACTCCACATTTGCTGGCCGTAACTGCTAAGTGGTATTGCTGAACGCTGTTACCTGTCCCAGTGGTAGAAACCGGGGGGGGACGGACGGGACGGGACACGGGTTGTGAGGCTGTGCAGGCTCCTTCAAGATGAAAGACCCTGTCTTAGGAATAGCGGGTTTTATTATTTATTTAGAGGATGTTTTCATGACACTGCAATTTCTAACCCAGCATGGTGAGACCGTAAAATAATAGTGGGTCTGTTTAGAAGAATGTGTTTTATTTGGCACATTTTGGGAATAGCAGTACAAAGGAAGAAAATAAAGTTGCAACGTTTATGGCAGCTGGGTTCTCTGTCCGTTGGTAACCGCTTACCACAAATAACTGCTTGCTGGTGCCCACACATGATATTTTAAGATCCGAGCTCTTAAAAAGAAGCTCTTAAACATCAGCAATATTTAGTGCTGTACAGCCTTCTGGCCACCACATAATGACTGCAGTGTTTTTTATGAAAATGAAACTCATCACATTCTGGGCTTTGCTTTAAGACCTCACATCAATCACTCAGCCCCAAGCTGTGCCTCACACCTTTTCAATTCCCACAGCGTTGTTCTTTCCGTTATGTTCGTCTTAATGTCTTTTCTGCCTTCTTCCTCGCTGTCTGCTCCTTGAGGAAATATGCTCTCTCCAAAGCTGTTGGCTGAACAGTTCTCTTACTGATCTGGAGGGGAGAGGGGAACCTGGTCAAGTCTATAAGGCAGAGACAACTGGAGCACAGTTATTGACCGTTTCTTACAATACAAACAAACTGGGCACAAGTAGTGAAAAAGTCAAGCAGCAAGTAAGAAAAATAAAGGAAAAAATATTTTTATCCCCCACAAAACTGTCCATGGGACTCATTGCTACAGGATATTGTGAAAGACAGAAATGGAAATTATTTTTGAAAAGGAGCTAAGAAAATGAATGAAGGCTGGATTCATCATCATTATGAAGTGCAACGGCTCAGATAAACCAAGCTGCTGAGAACCCCCCCCGAAAGTTGGTAGGAGCTGTGAGGCCCAGGCGCCTGCTGCTGGTCCTAGAGGAGGTGGGATGGATCTGATTTGGTCACTCTTACGTGCTTTTCAATCATGCCACTCATAAGGAGTAAAACAATGGCAAAACATAATTACAAACTGTTAAAACTGTATAAATGCAGTTAATTTAATGTAAGGGTTTGCCTTACTGATGAAATTACCCAGTTCTTCAACTTTTTAATCTCCCACCTTCTTCCTTTCTGCCTAATGCTGTCTTTCTCCTGCTCTGCTGTGATGCACGCTCCTCAGGGCCATGCCTGTGTCTTTCCTTCTGTAGGGCTGCCTCATGCAACTAAAAAAAAGTACAGTAGCTTTATTCATCTGCATTTACTTTCTCCCATTCCTTGACCACCCCATACGCTATGGCTCTCCCTTGGTCCTTACTCCCCTCCTCTCTAAATAGTGGACAATAAATGCCGCACAAAGTCTTCCCACCAAGCAGGCAAATAGGCTGGGCCTTTCCAAAGCACTTGATCCTGGCTTAGTCCCTTGTCACAGACCCTCCTGCTGGAAATGGGGTTCAACAAGCAATGAGGTCAATGCTGAGCATCTGAAAACTCTTCCCACGAGCCTATTTTGCTTTGAAAACCTCCCTCCCACCCATCGGTTGTTTTGAATTAGGGTTTTGGCCAGGGATCACTGAGTTCCTTGACATGGCATGAGAATATATATTGCAAAAGGAACATAAAGCTGTTCTGTGCCCCTTAGCTGCCTGTGCGGTGCCCTAGCATCACTTTATACCTGTTGACCTGGGTAGCGCTGGCTGCAGGCAGCTGAATTTCTTGCACTAAGCCTGCGCTCTTTCCTATCTGGGATGATGCCACCGTGAAGGAAACAAAAGGAAAGATAAGCCACCGCTTCAGAAACCTCATTTCTCTTGTCCCTTCTCATCTGAGATGCTGGTAGACAAAGAGATACTGATGAGCTTTGTTTCGGTGCCTTGCTGAGGATGCCGGGCGGTTGGGCAATGCTTAGTGCTGCTAGTCACCAGCTGTCCCGATGCTGCAGAGTGCGAATGTGCCCACAGTAAACAACCAGGGACAATGGGGACTCTAAGGAGGAGGAATGGGTTTGTACCAGGGCTAGTAACTGTACCTGAATTAACAAAGGGGCAATTCAGCTCGTTGGGATGGCGTACTGCGGCACAGTGCAGGAAGAATGAATGAGAAAAGATCAGCAAGGCTTGGCTTGTGCAGGCTGGCACATGATAACGTTATTGGTCCTGTCATTTGATGCTGGGTGAAGAATGCAGAAAGAAAGTGCTTTTAGTCAGCCAAGTTAGCGTATGACGTTGGTAACATTATTTTCTGGTATCTTCTGCAACATTCCCTTTTTCTGTCGCCTGGGTCGTTCCTCTTCTCCTTTCATCTGGTGATATTCCCGGTTATTAGGCAGCAACAGAACGGTGGGATTCCTAGCACAGCAGCGTCAGTGCTGACCCAGTGGGGATCGATACACTCCGAAATTCCTGGGGTGGTTTACCAGTAGTTTGGGCACACTTTGGATGGATCAAAAACTGGCCTGGGGCATTTGGAGGAAAGGTAGCTGCAACTCCTGAGGAAAAAAAAAAAGGTCTGATAAACTTTTGTGCTCTGAGAAAATGGAGGGGTCTGCCCAGGAGGGTGAGTACGCATTGAGAAACCCAACATTAGGCATCTGGGCTTGAAGATGTTGGTTTGTACTCTCCGTGACATGCTTTGTAAAACAGAAATCTTAATGTAAATAGTAGCAGATAAAGGATTTTTAAAATGGCCTGTTGCCATGAAAAAAAGGAGCTGGGCAAGCAAACAAGCAAACGCAGCTGAGAGAATGAAGGTCCCATAACTCACAGTGCATTTGTTTACTTACTTTGGCATGAGACGCAGGTGTGAGTTCATTCTTTGTTTCTTTCTGCAGGCTGGAAGAAAGCCTGCCTGCTCCTTGCCACGCAGGTAAAATAACTCGAGTACTGAGGAATATTCTTTAAAGCTGTGCTTTGCCACCTTTTTTAAATAAAAAGGCACATGCCTTTTGAAAAAGAAGTCCAAGGACCAGCTAAAGTTAAATAAATAAAATCTGCAAACTGTTTCATGCAAGGCTCTAACAATGGTTTTCATTTATTCTCCTCACCTCTCCCTGAAATGAGCTAAACTTTCAATGTTCATGGATTACTCTCCCCAGTTTTGCTTCCTGGCATAGATCTTTGCACATTTTCACCTCTCAGGTGTTGCAAATCTCCACGGTCCTCCTGACTGCAAACTCTTTACACACACTTTCTTCTTGGTTATATTAGTCTTTTGTATTTTCAACCTCGTAAGGACTTTTTCATACATACTTTTTGATCTTGGCCAGCTGAGATCCTACTGCTGAGAGTGTAACGGGGTGTTCTTTGAGTGTGCAGAGAGTTTGGGAGAGGGCAGAGTGTAAGAGCAGTGGGGATGGCTAAGCGGAGCCCAGGTAGGAGCTGCTGGCTACAGAGGGACTGTTTTGGGGGAGGACTAGACACATCCAGCCTCAGGAAAGGGAGTTTAGTTTTCAGAACTAGAGCCAGCTGTGGGGAAGCCCCTCCTGGAGCTCCAGGTGGAAGGAGGTGTGCTCCCAGGGTCACGCTGGATCACAAGACTGGCGCTCAGGCCAGCTGTGTAACCTGAATGCCTCTCCTGTGGGATGGATAAAGGGGAGAAAAGAAGCACTTGGAGATAGTAACCTGGGTGGACTGAGAGGCGGTATCTGGTGGGTGAAGATGCAGAGGCTGGAAAACAGGAAGGGAGAGGAAGAGCAGGGAGGAAGAGGAAGAGCAGACAGCTGCTCTGTGGATGGTCCCTGTGTTTGGCTAATGATGGTAATAAAATAGGATTAGCTGCTAGCCCTGGATTGATGGCCACGGCAATTGCCAGCCACTGCTTCCCTTCTGTGAGTAAATGAAGGTGGTGGCACGTGAAAATTACTTTTTAAAGCTAATTAGCTCCGTGTTAAGTCTCATCAGACAGTTAATGTTTCAAACAAGTACAACCTGGGTATAATTGCAGCCTCTGTAAATTTGTTTGCCCCATTAATACTTGTCACTATCAATTATTTAATTCCCCCTCAGCTGTTTGAATGTTTGTTTCAAAGTGGGCTTTACATGGATTTATTAACTGGTTTTTGGTACTGCCAGGAGATATCAGGAGCTTTGCAAACCAGAAGATGTGTTTCCTGCTCCATGAGCTCTGTAAACTGAAGGTAAGAGATTAAGTGGGAAACTGGAGAAAGACAATGATGGTGTGCTGATAGATCTTTGATTTAGTGCTACAAAATCTGTGGGAGATATCCAGGGGGAGGGCGAGCCCAGGTTTGAAAGGATTGGTGTTTGGGGGACCTGGTTCAGGTCTCACAGAAGCAACTGGGAGCTCCCATCGAAGCAAGCGGTGCCCGACTCACCCAGGAGGCTTCTGCTCCTGTTTATACGAGCAACGAGAGAACCATAGCAGCAGCAAAACAGACTCCAGGAGAGAGGGCAGACAAATGAGACCGCTCCAGGGAGAGGAGTGAGTAGGAGCTCAACAGGGATGCTGGAGGGGAGAGAGGGTCGCCTGCCCCGGAGCACTGGGGAAGTGCAAGCAGGGTGAATTGTCCCTGCCAGCCTGATAAGGAAAATGATAATCAGGAAAAATCTTTATTAGAGCTGACTCAAACATTTTTGCCATATCTTAAATCAGAATGTTTGCTTTTACTGCTGTTGATTTTCTTTTTTCTTTTTTTTTTTTTTTCCTTTTTTCTGGCTGCTGTGTCTCTGCTGAAATGTTTGTAGCACAGATGGCTTCCTGGTAATTTGTGTGCATGTCCTTTCAGGAATAATATGCTCCTCCAGGACAGCGCTTTTTTTTTATTATTATTATTATTTAAAGCGACACCTGTTTGATGTGAGCATTAATTGGGGAGAGCAATAAAGAAATGAGCTGACAGCTGAAGAACCTTCTCTTGATCTCCCTGTGCTTATCTTTAATGCTTTTAAGCTTTTAGTATCAAAATAATTAATTAAGGTGGCATTTCGGTGGTCAGATGGAGAGTGCTCATTTGGCTTGCAGCTCCTTGCAGCTGCTCAGCTGACATGTAAGCAAGCATTTCTGTGCCGTGTGTATGTGGCACGCTGCAGTCCTGGCGACCGAGTATAGGAGTTTATTTTGGAAACTGCTAATGGCTTTGTTTGCACATTTATTCCCTTTGCTGAGAGAGGCTGCAAACTGTTACTGTGACCTTTTGTGTTACTATGATAAGAAGCTGTTTTGGAGGAAAGTAGGTCTGGTGCCTTGGACACCCAGGAGCCTTTGCAAAGGCCTTCAGCCCATCTACGCAGAGGAAGACACGATGCTGTTTGCAGCTGGAATCCATAGGCTGTGTGACATTAGCCGGGGTGAGCACTTAGAATTTAGGTGTAAGAGTTTAGAAATAAAAAGAAACTAATGCGCATACTTATTCAAGGCACATGGTTTGCTGATTTTGAGGGTCCAGCTATGGAGGCATCTCCAACCATGCCAGGACTGCTTCAAGTTGATTTCCAGTAGAGCAGAGAGATGCATGCGGAGGGGAACCCGCCTTCCTCCCATCTTCGCTGTGGGACCCTGCAAAGTTGCCAGACGCCAGTTAAAAAGGGGCTTTTGGTTTCTAAAAGGGGAAATAGCAAACCACCCTGAAGCCAGAGCAGCAGCAGACCTCACAAAGTGTTCTTCTGCCTTCAGACCATCTCTTAAACATAGCTGCAAAAAATTAAAGTTTAAATGTTAATTTTTATGTAAGAAGCAAACTATAAATTGTGCTTGTTCTTTATTTTGGCACTAGAGCTGCAAACAAAAAGACATGTCATATTGCCTTCATAAACTAACCCCAAACAATTAGCTCTAATTTTCTTTCAAGTTTTAGCACCGTTTGTTTCCATATATGTCCCCAGCTTTTATTATTAAGAAAAGTCTAGTTACGTAAATCATAACTTATCACAGGGAAAACTGAATTATGAAGACATTCTTACTGAAAGTCCTATGTGTTTTGTTTTTTCTTTTTCTTGGTTAAATAAGTAGCTTAAAACTGGTCATTTAGAAAAGAAAGAACAGCACTTGCTGCTTTTGCAGTGTCCTCTTCAGATCGTGCATATAATAATATATAAAATGAAGCATATTCCCATAGCTGCCATTCTAGAGTGAACAAAGCTTGTTATTAGATGTCTAGCCTCGTTTGTTTGATTTGAACTGCAGTCAGAGGGATGAGTGCATGCTTGACATTTCTTCCGCAGTAAAATGTCTAAAGCAATGCCAGCCCAGGCTCCATTATGGGAAACTAGTAAAATCCATTCAGCATGTTCATGAACAGCAATTCTAACTTTTAATAAACTTACATAGTATATAACCACTTTCGGCTGCTTATGTGGGCAAATGTTTCTGATGTGAAAAACAAAATAGTGTAGGTTTTCTTAGATATGGGAAAAATACTAGCAAAATCCATATTTGTTTTATATGGCTGAGCCTGTTTATATTGCCCATGCTAAGGATTATATGCCCTCAGATGGGAGAGGAATCTTGTCTACAGCTGTTGTGGAGAGCCTTTATTGTAAAAGATGATGGACAAAAAGTGAAGAACTTTCTTAATGAATATATAAGTAACGAGAATAGAAGACAGACCGGGAACAGTGACTTTAGCTCAGTTCCTTGAACCCTGGCAATACTTTAAGTACATCCCTGAGCTGATGCCAGTTGAACAAATAACGTGAGTTTATCTTTAAGTTTTATTAGCTTCAATAGGCCTTACACATGTGTTCAATAACAATGTATAATAAAAGCTCTGCAGAATTGGGGCTCCAGGTTTACTTTTTAGGTCATGGTTAATGGTATTTGTCCAGCTTGTCCTGATAGTTAAAGATAAAACCACTCTCTGCATTCAAAGTAGTATTTATCCATGCCTTAAAATGTTAAAGAAATAGATAAGGTGTATTCCTCCCTCTTGGATTCCCTGGGGGTGCCAGTCTCATTTGACTGATTGTAGAATCATTTAGGTTGGAAATGTTTTAAGATCATCATGTTGAGCCAGTAACCCAGCACTGCCCAGTCCACCACTGAACCACGTCCCTAAGCAAAACGTCTACACTTTTTTTTTAAACACTGGTTTGCTATCCTTGCTGGTGCTGCTCAGCACCTCAATGTGAAGTATGATGCTGCTTCAAAGATCTGCGACTTGCCTTTTCTTTTAAGCCGTAAGATCTTCACACCAAGGATGCTCTATTTCCAGCTGTCAGTCCAAGCTCCAGTAGGAAGTGGCATTTCACAGAGGCTGCTGGAAAGCCACCAGCTGGCTAATGGGGTAGGCCTGAAATGGGAGCAGGCTAATGTCACTTCTCCTAGAACTGTAAACTCTCTCTTGTTAATGTCCCAGGATATAAATGCCTATATAAATGGCAGACAACCAAGACCAGAACTGCTGGCTCTGCTAGAGCCCTGTCGAGGCTTCCTCTGATGAGCTGTGTCGGGCAGGCCAGAGGGGTGCTCTAACTCACAGCCAGTGGCTACAGGCTCAGCCAAGACTGATGTGGTGGGATGCATCCTAGCTCTGCCTCTTTCCAGCAGCAGCAGGAAGCGGTTTCTGAGTGAGGTCCTCCTTTGGGTTCATGCCACCCAAACACGGATATTTTTTGGGGTAAATAAATAACGCAGGCAGCTTGCTTTACCTTGGTAAATACAGCGTGAGCGTATGTGTAAGCTTGGCGCTAGTGCAGAGTTGTGACTTTGAGAGGCTGGTCTGGCAGCTGGGGAGCTACCAGCAACCACAACCTGGTTTTAGGGTTTTGGCCTTTGCAAGCAAAGGCTGTGTTAATGCCATCAAGGCTGATACAGCAGCACAACAACCACAGTAGATGTTAACGAGACCAGTGCAGAGAAGATAATAATGGACCAAAAGCAAGAAGCCTACATATATGTGAGATCCATTTCTAAATGAAGAAAAAAGAAACGTTTTCCCACCATCTGCACCAGCACATGAACAAGCCTGGCAGAGCAGAAAGACATCCTCCCAGCGTTCACCGTGGGAGAGTGTCTCGGTTAGGGGTCTGCCTCTCCACCACAGGGTCTTACCTGCTTTGGGTTTCTTATTTTCGGCAGTTGGACTAGATGATCATTGTAGGTCCCTTCCAACTGGAAGAGTCTATTCTCTTTTCTAATTGCTTCCCTCCTCTGATCTTAGGTGAGCCATTTTGGCCTGAGCACTGGTGTGATGCAGGATCTTCCACATTCAGGCAACCTTTTGGCAGGAGGCCTTCCAGGCTGCTGAAGGCTAAGTCCCAATATGCCAAATAATGGGGATAATCAATAAAAACTCCGGATGAGGAGGAATATACTGGTGGCAAAATGGTGCTGCTGGATGATGTAATTAATCTGTGGTACTGTAGTGCAGGCACAATAACAACAGATCCATACCTTTCCTCCAAATTATGGAAGAATTGGGTAGCTGGGAACATCTATGAAGTAACTTTTGCATTCAAGTCTGGATTGTGAATACAAAATGTAACTGGGTTGGATTCCCTTAAAGAATGAGAACAAGATGTCACAGATTGCTGTAGCACATGCAGCAAACTGGGGCTCTTAGTCACCATCAGTTGTTTTTCTGTTGGCTGGCAGCTATCGCTTGAGTTTTCCCGGCTAACTAGATCAAGTCCCAAATATATGCCCCCAAATAAATTTCCTATGGAGAAGAGACTGAGCTCTTTGTGCATAAAGATGGGGTTTTCATCGTTGTGAATTCCTGTTTCCTCCATGAAATATCCACTTTGGGATGTCCATGATATCTTTAAACTGTCTCAAAGTCTTTATATAAAGGTTAAAGGTTAGTACCTGCTAGAAGTAGTTTTCCTTAATGCTCCATATCAGACAGTGTAACTAATGCTTTACTATTTATTGGCTTGCTGTCTGGGGAGTGCTACTAACTTTTTTTCTGAAGATTAATCAGGTCACCCAAAAGAGACATTAGTAGGAGGATGAAGCCTTCTGTAAACAGAATTATGCTTAATGGTCCCACTTCCAAGTGGTTCTCAGCACTGTTGCATTTCTTAAATCCTTGCTGTGGAGTTAATAGTTTATGGTGGTGTGATGTTTTCAGCCTCTGCGTAGGAGCAGGGAGCTACTGCCCTGCCATTTCTACTGTCAGCTGTTAGCCTGAATGCAATGCATTTTTGCATAAGGCTTCTGTTTTTCTGAAGATAAGCTAATACAGTTTGCATGCATTTCCATTCCTTTTATGGATTTTTTGGGTGCATTTTGATTAAGATAATCTGTCAAACAAGTGTGTGGCTGGCAGTGACAAATTGACCCTTGTGAGATCATTGGCTTCTGTTGGGACGTTTTCAGTAGTGGTCCAGTAGTGTTAAAGGGATGAAGGAAGACAATATGGCTTCAATGAAGCTAATTGGAAAAACTCCCATAAACTTCAGCAGAATTGGGATTTAATCCCTGCTATTTTACAGGAAAGCAAAGCATGGGAGAGAAGCCTTTAAAAACAAAAAATTGTTAGAGAACAGTTGTGATCTTGCATGTCAAATGTATTTAATTATAAGGATTTTTCCAGTATC
The DNA here is from genome assembly GCF_015220075.1 of Falco rusticolus. Taxonomy (NCBI): domain Eukaryota; kingdom Metazoa; phylum Chordata; class Aves; order Falconiformes; family Falconidae; genus Falco; species Falco rusticolus. Next base: position 5,887,472 of record NC_051195.1, read on the forward strand.
TCTAGAGAATTTAGGGACATTCAGTGGGACCTTCTTTTCTGCTTGGAAAATACTTTGCCCATTGTGGGCACTAGGAGAGGAAAAAATTGAAATAAGCTGTCTCCAATTGCAGTTGGAAATGTAATACAATGGGAGAGGGCTGAGACCCACAGGGAAGCCAGTGGCAGCACTCCCATTGACCTTAATGGGAGCTGGACCACATCCCACACGGCCTCGGAGATGTTTGTGGGAAAAAAAAAAGTCTACTGTAAAACTGAAAGATGAGAATGAAGAAACGCATGAATTTCAAAACTTTGTGGCTAAAGTGGGGTCAGCGCCAAAACCTGCTGAAGCAAACACAAAGTCAACGGTCAGGCTGACTTTGTTTGACTCAGTTATGTCTGTCTTCTTGTTTTGTGGAAAACTTTGTCAGTTCGTTAGCTACTACTCTTAGAAAATATCTGTTCATCACGCAGATAATATACGTTAGCAACACTTCTGCTTTGTATAACTGATACACTGGATTTTATACAAAACCGTAGGCAAGAGGTTATTTGTGTGTTTGCAGTCCTCACTGATGAAGTCCATCAGGAGCTCATGACCATTGCTCTCTGGTAGTTCCCCCCCTGGAGATCCTTGGGGGTGTCTCCCATGGGATCAGCCAGCTGGTGATGTGAGACCTGTGGGCAAGGGTTAGGTCACCTTGCAGCCGGGGGAGAGGCTGGCAAAAAGGGGTCTTACAAAGATGGGGTCTCATGACCATGGTGGTGTACAAATGCTGCCATCTCACTGGTTTTAAAGATGGCAACAAAATAAGGAGGGATTTTAACTAGAGGTAAAATATGTCCTGGGTTTGAAATGCAGTTCGGGGAAAGCTTAATGCTGAAAAGGCAGTTGCCTTCATGTTGAGGAAAAGAAATGCCTAAAGGACTGCAGAAAGGGGGTGAAAAATTCTACGTAAACAGTTCAGGGCCAGCAAAGGCCAGAAAGCACTCAAGCTGCCCTTGTCTGCTTGTCATTTTGTGAAATTATGGGAAAAGGTCTCCATGGTGGTCAGCAGTCAGGTGTCTGGCGTACAAGCGTGGGCAGCGGAGAGCTAAAGACAGGATGGACACAAAACCTCATCCTGGGTATTGGAACTGGTTTTTCTCAGTGTCTCACCAAGTGCATCAATTCTCCAAAGTATATAAACAAGTTTCCAGAACTTTCAAGAAAGCAGGGTCGCTAACAACAGCTTTGGAGGAAATTAGGAGGGTCCTCACTTCTGAACACCTCTCGGACAGGCAAAGACCGATTAAGGCATGGCAACACGCAGAAGGAGCACAGCTCCCGAGAAAAGGGTTGCTTGCGCTTTCAGAAGAACTTGCTAGAAGCCACAATGCGCCTTGGAAGGAACGGGGATCATATTTCAGCCTTGGATTTTAGGCACACGTTGTGACAGCCTGCGGCAGACATGCCAGGAACTTCATTCCGTAAATCACATTTCTTGCAAAGGAGGCCTCTGTGCTCAGTAGTAGTAGCATTTGTTTCTTCTTTTTCTTGGCTGCTTTGCTTGGAAGTAGTGTAAAGACTTAACCCTGGTGAGAAGGACCTGCAGAGAAATAATGGAGTATGTGAGAGCTCCGGCTTTTGCCTTGTTAAATGAAACTCAGTCTATATAAACACCCTTGAAAAAACCCACTGGTAATGCTGCAAACACAGGATTCAGCAGCAGGCTGTTTTCATTTAGCTTTTTGGCAGCATTTTTAACAAGAATATGTTTTTTGCGACTTTCAAACCAGACACATCATCTTGGATGAACTATAATGGTAATAAAAGCATTGCAAATATCTCTATTTCTAACCCAGGTTTTGCTGGAAACATCTCACCACTTAGAGGAGAAATAGAGCCTTCATGTACTGAGCGTAACAGCTTGCTTAGAAGTGAGTGTGTACTAAAGCATGTTTCTGTCTTTGCTCTCACTCCAGCTTTACTCTTAGTGTTTGTCCTTTGGTCTGCTCAGTATCACACCATCTTGTTATGGGTGGCTTTTACTTTCATCTAGCCATATTGCAGAAACTTCAAAAGCTAGTGACATGATGTACCTTGCCTTTTCCCTCTGAAGTGTGTGATGTGTTTAATGTAATAGTGTTTCATATACACAAAGGCTAGCATCTTCCCAAATGATTTATTTGTAGAGAAAAGTCTGTTCAGTCAGCTGTTGAGGGTGAGGAAGATCTCTGCTGTCGGCGAAGAAGATGTTGCAGTCTGGAGCGAGGTCCACTTTGAACACTTCTGAATAAATATTTTGCAAAGAAATGGGACCTAAGGTGTGCAGCTTGACTGTAGTGGTGACCCTAAAAAAAAAAAAGAAAAAAAAAGAAAAAAAAAAAAAGGAGATAATCATCATAAAAAGGGTTTAATTAGAAGAGAAAGCACCCACTGATTTGTGGAACAGATATGAACAGCTGCAATTCAAAGTTCAAGCCTCTACTAGAGATGCTAAACCTTCTTATTGGTTCTTGCAGACAACCATCTCATGTAATCCTCTGCGTATTTAGCTGCAGCCTAAGGTTGCATAGGAATTTTCCCTCGTTATCATCTAGAAAGATATTTCAGAATCTCTCTCAACAGCTATAAACTTGCTGACTTCCATGTCATCTATGTTTTCTTTTCACTGCAAGCTGGTAAACTTGGCATAAATTACCACTGTTGATCCTGAGCAGCACAACTCTATTCATTGTACAAATAAATTCAGTCTGCTTTTTTTTATTCTGCTCTGTTCTGATCCCCTTCTCCCAGAATGGGTATTCCCATCTTTCTGTATTTGACAGTCCTTCCCAGTCTTATGCAATCAGCAAAATCCATCAACATGCTCTTCTTGGCACGGGAAATGACAGTAATGAAAATATCTAATATATTCAGCCCCAAGACCAAGCTTCTGGGAGCTCTCCTCTTTGACTCCCTTCACACTGACAGTCCCCATTTCAGATGATGCCTCCAGCTTCCCTAAGAATTTCCCTTTTGCCTCTCTAGTGGTAGTTTCGCCAGAAATGCTGGGCAGAAATGCTGTTCTTCCCAAAAGCCAAGATAAGCCCCCCATGACCTGGGATGAGACTGCTGGCTGTTCACCGGGGCGAGAGAAGCTCTGCTCTGGCATGCTTCTCTGTCCCTCCTGCCTCATGCCCTTGTACTCGGCTAGTTTCCAAGCAGCCTGCTGAAAGGTAGTAATGGTGGTCACCAAACTTCAAATGGCCAAGGGTTTGATTTGTTTCAATTATTTTGCCATACAAAATACTGTAAGAATGTAAAGAAACCCTAAAAAGTTATAATTTCCACAATGAGTACTCTTTTAATATAGAAATTTACTATTAACAGTTGGACTTGATAATCTTTAAGGTCTTTTCCAACCTAGGTGATTCTATGATTCTGTAGTAGGTTGTAGACAGGTAGGGGGTCGCTCTCTACTCCCAGGTAACAAGCAACAGGACAAGAGGAAAGAGCCTCAAGTTGTGCCAGGGGAGGTTTAAGTTGAATAGTAGGAAAAATTTCTTCACCAAAAGGGTGCTCAAGTACTGGCACAGGCTGCCCAGGGAGGTGGTGGAGTCACTGTCCCTGGAGGTGTTTGAAAAACACATCGATGTGGTGCTTAGGGGCAGTTTAGTGATGGACTTGGAAGTTCTGGGTTAATGATCTTAAAAGGTCTTTTCCAACTGAAATGACTCTATGAAATGGGAAAAATAACTGTTGACTTCAGTGGCTACGCCTAAAAAAACCCTGAAGGCAGTCTGGGAACGGGTGAAGGAGGGAGTGAATGGGGAGATGACTTAGGTAAGGTAAGCTCAGCAATGCTACTGCATTTTATAGTCTCGTGAGGTGGCTAAAATTTGCTGTAAGGCCTCTTCCACCCTTTGACATGCAAAGAACAGTCTCGCTCTGTAGTGCAGGGCCAAGAAGTGCATCTTTTTAAAATAAAAATGATCAGAAAATGCAGAACTCTTGAAGCTGGAGGTGTCTCAGTGCCAAAACACACCTTAATAATGAAAACTTGAGTCTGAAAATAAAACGCCTCTTTGACAAAAATGTTGGGTTTATAAGAATCATAGGTAATGAGCTGTTTATCACCAAGAGCCCTTCAGTCCCTTGTTACTTTGATTAAAACACAGACCTGTTGCCCATGAAGGTATAGACTCAATATGTCATCAAACAGCTGCTTGTTACCAGTGCAGCTTGAAAATGCAGCATCTGCACAGAGGAGCTTTCCCTGCTTTGGAGCAGAGCTTCCCTCTGAGGACGTCCATCGCACCACGCTCTGGGCACCCCAATGGCTGCAAACGCAGCCACCACTGACCACAGAAATCATCGCCTCCGGGCTCATTGCCTGTTCCCATGCAGAAAACCAGAGACCTTGCTACACCCAAAGTGTTTACTTTTTCACCTCTGTCCTCCTTCGCCCAGCAAAGTGAACAGCTCTCAGGTGCCAATGAATCGCGACCTGAAGAAGGAGTGAGTGCGGTACTGTCGGTACTATGGTTGGGCTGGTCCTTGGTTCACCCTGCGCAGCGTGCCGTAAGGCAGGCGGAGAGTGAACTCTGCGCTGTGCTATCGCTCGGGGTGGATGTCAGCCTCTTTGCATGAGCTGCCCACGCAACAGGGAGAACTGTCAAGCTGCAACATGCCAGAGCCACCGAGACACACCTATTGGAATGGCTCCCCCTTCGCCTCTCCTTGCTTTAGCCTTCAGAAGTTGAATGGAAAATAACGATCAGGTACTGTATTGTTTATTTTCAGGTTTTCTGTGCCAAACACAATAAACATTCCCTGTGCTGTGGAGTGCAGACAGTCACAGAAACAACCTACTTGCAGCACATTTTTCTGCTGATTTGTGACTCTGCGTGGCTACGGCTTTTTGCGCTTTGGGCTTGTAGTGACACCACCAGCCACAGCCCTGTGTATGTTACGCTGTGCTGCTTTGGTTTTGCCTTAATATTGCAGTATAACGGTGTGTGACACAGTGTGGTCTATTGTAAGATGGGAGGTGGGATGGGCGAGCTCTCAGAGAGGTGCCCATGCTCACAACAACGTGAGCTGTGATGGTCTGAGCATGTCACCAGGAGCCAGGATGCTGTGACACAACTTCACCCCAAGAAGTGCTGTTGGCACGGTTGTGTGTCTGCTTCCATATCCCATTAGCTGCGAATCATCTCTAGCCTACTGGGCTATTTAATTGAAAAAGAAAATTGTTACAGCAGGGCTATAGGTGTGTAACCGCGGGCTTTGCAGGGGGAGATGGATGCTATCGCAGCATACAGGGATGACCTCTAAGAACAAGGACTGTACAAGGAGTACTTGGTGGTGGGAACAAGCCCCCCATGAGCTTGTTTGCCCTGTGTGGAGTGTATGCTTGGGCGTGGGGGTGGCCAGGGCTGTGTCTGGCTCTGGGATGGTGCCCTCACTGGAGTGTGGGGACTGGGGAGGCAAATGGGGGAGCAGGAGTGACGTATCTCTCCAAAGGCTCTTTCCTGCCTGGAGCCACCAGCAAAGCTGGGATGTGCTGTCCCTGCTGCTGGTCATACACCATAGCTGGTGTGTGCTAGAAGCATGCTCCTGCCACACCAACCATGCTTTATTTTCTTTCATATGTTAAATTGGTCTAAATAAAAGATTGGATAACCAATGTTAATTTAGGTTACTCAGGAAATTCCTGTATAGTAAATTTACACTGAGTTTACTTGCTATTCTGTGTGGACTCTCTCCGACAGCGTGTACGTCACCCCATACTTTTGTGCAAGGACAAACCATTAGTGCAAGGATACTGGTGTGGGAAAAGGGCTCTTTAATGAAGTAAAGTTATAATGAGGTTCTGCGGCTGAAAACTGAAGCTAAGAATTCAGACCAGTAATAAGGTGTGCATTCTTGGCCACTGGAGAATTTAATATCTGAAACAATTTGCCTAGGGACATGATGAATTCTCTCTTTGAAAACTTAAATTAAGATGGGGTTATTTTTTTCTGAACAATCTGGTTCAACCAGAAGTTATGGTCTTGATGCTGGAGGTACTGGGAGCAAGTATATGACCCAGGCAATGCAAGAGTTCAGACCCTGCAAGTCTCCACTTGGGTGAAATAAAATGTTTTGAATGGTATATTAAAGCATTGCTTACCCTCACATTTTGAATCTTAACTCAACCTCCCCTGCATGAAGAAATGGGGGAAAAGTGAGAACAAATCACGTTTTCTGCATTGTTTCTTCTGTGATTTCTTTTTTTCTTTTTTTTTTTTTTTTTTTAATCTATTCCTCCCAAAATTTCTCACTGATGTGCTTGACCCAAAAGGAACTGGATCGCCTTTGTAGGACTTCCTGATCTTTCTGCTTGTCTTAGGGAATGGGTCACTGCCTGCTTGCTAGAATGCCAGCGCTAAGGGATAATTCACCAGGAAATACCCCAGGCCAAGTAATGAACTGCACAGTACAGCAGCCCTCTTTCTACTCGTTTTCCTGCAAAAACAATCCATGTGCTTAGATATTTAAGGAATGCAAAATAAAGTGATGGTAGTGACTTTGAGCTATTAAGCATATTTTTCTGCTCTTTCCTTCATATACTGCTGCATAGGGGGGAGTTTTACAAAAGCCCCTGTATTTGGAAGGGTGTAGACCTCCCTGGCCAGAGCAGGACTGCTCCTTCTCCTCCCCGTCCCTTGTAGAGGAGCTGTAGCTGCAATGCAGAGGCAGCCAAAGCACTGCTACCTGCCCAAATGGCCCCTGAATCCATGATCCCCTGCAGATGAGCTGGGACGAGTATGGGCATGGAAATGTTTACTACACTACTGGAAATACTTGGCTGGCAGGAGTGAACAAGGCTGTTACCACAGCTGTGCCGAACAGTTAGTAACAGGTTTTTGATGAGGAGGAGGAAAAAAGGCAAGTAAGAAGAGGACCTTTGTTTGATACAATCCCACGGAGGCAACCTCCACAGCCCAAAAGTACCCTACATACTCTTTCAGCATTGTATAGATCTACTAAATTAATCTGGTAATGATGACCTAGGTGAATGCTTGTACTTATTTCAGCTGTTTCTATACAAGAACCCCAAAGAAAAAGGAGAAGAAAGGCCCGTATATGAGGTCTACTTGACTTTTCTCTGTTGCTAATAATAGCGGTGAATGAGTATATACAGGGAGTGCCAAACTTGTGTTGTATGTGCATAATGAGTCTTTTCTTAATACTCTGGAATTAACAGGTAAACAAAAAAGTATTTTTTGGGGAAATCAGTGTAGCTATTCCAGTATTTCCCAGATTTTACATTTAGATTTAATCAATCAGCTGGTTTGATTTGCCCTCAGACTGTGTCCCCACAACTACATCAGTCGGACTCCCTCTCTTGTGCTTTAGGAAATCATTCTAATATATGTGGCTAGTTATTTTAACTTGTTATTTTACTGTGAACAGAGCAGGGCTAGAGGAGACCTGAATCACCAATGTACTTCGTGTGAAGGTCTTGTGAAAAGTAGGTAATGCCCAAGGGATAAAATACTGGAAAAAGATTCTTTGATTTGTTATCATGCTAAAGCCAGGATCCATCCTTTTGTCAATGCTAAATTATTCTTCACTGTGTATAATGTATCTTCACAAATCTGAATTACTTTTTTAAGGTTGTTGCCCAGTAGCTATTGAAACTAACAGAAAAAGTCATGCTTTCGTTTAAAAAATGGCACACTGGGAAAAAAATATATTTACTGACAAGGATTTTCATTTTTGAAGGCCAAAGAACACTTTACTGAAGAGTTTTTTGGGGAAAACTGCATATGTTTATCTCCCTGTGTTGAAAATAAACAGAGAGAAGAATTTTTCCTTATAGAAGTTCTCTTTACTGGCAATGAGGCGTGGACCTGAACAGCTCTGCTGGGTTGTGAGCTAGCAGCTGGGAAAGTTCTTATGTTCTTCTGCCTTCATGGCTTTCATCAGCAGAGATGTGCAGGGTGGCATTTTAAAGCTGTAGCTTACCCAGAGACTATGTACCAAGTTGGGAAGAATAACCCCTAGACGGGCAAGTGAGTGAGATTTACACAAGGAATTTCAAAGCGTACAACTGAGAACTACGTGTAGGTAATTTTTGCTGGACAGATGTTTCTTTATTGGACTGAGACACACGTTGCTTTTTAAAAAGCTTCATGCTATTTGGCCAATAAATTATTTAATGGAACAAACAGTTATTCTTCAGTGTCCTAGCCTTGACTCTGGCTCTGCTCTTCAAGCTCATACTTACTCTAGAGCAAATGTTTCTGCTGACAAATTCACAGTGATTTTTCAAGTTGTTGGCGTGACCTGGCACATTTCTTCAAGGAAAACAAATTTTGATATCAAACGGGGAATATTCACTTAAGGAGAAACTGAATAAAGGCTGGCTATTTGGGTATACTTCATCAGAAGAAGAAACTAATTCTGATTTTAACTCTTGAAATTTTTTACTGGCTTCAAACAGAAAGAAAAAACATCTCTTAACAAAAAAAAAAAAAAAAAGAGAGCATACTGTAATCTCCTGACAAATATGTAAAAGCCTGTATATTTGTACTCCTTCATAGAGCAGAACTGAAACCAAACAATGAATAAAGACCACCAGTAAACTTCCGAAAAATAAGGCATACGTGCAATGGCCAGGAACCCTCATCATGGACAAAGTAGATGGTATTGCCCACTAGCTGCTTATACCTTTATTTTTGATGTTATTGTAAGATGTAGAGGGTCTGGCATGCTGGATATATGCAAATACTGGGTAAACGCCTGCCCCTTCTCAAATGAATTTATAGTGTCCCCAGGACAGATAGCAATGGAGCTGGCACTAGACCCCAAGTCAGGTCCAGACATTTTTGCCTTTTTGTAAAAAGGATTCCAGATTAAGCTTTTTTCTGTATGCATTAACATTAACAAAAAGTGTAATTAGCTTACAAATATTTCTTTCTTCTGATGCTCTTCTATTTCAGGATTTCCTGTTTCAGGTTTTAGTCCAGCAGGTAGTAAAATATCCATGTTTTAACTAGTGAGAAGTGCTGATGTGTGAAGGATGATCATCAACTGGGGCACCAGGTGGGACCCTTTTGGGATGTGGGTTCCCCTGTGACTGAGAGCTTGTCACACACCAGCCACCTGTGCGTTGGTGCTGTTGGTGTTAACTGTGATACCATAAGAGTACAGTAGTGGCCCTGTGGTGCTCCCTAGCAATAGGGTCCACTCAATAATAAATTGATAGGAGCAGACACAACCACGTGTGTGTAACTGAGCCTTACCCTATCACAATGATATTCTGATCTCAGGGAGATCAGTTGTATGAAAGTGGTACCCAGCCCTCACACGGAAATAATTTCTACTGCTTATCTGCAAGCCCCTCTGCAGTGTGGGTGAACTGAAGCCACAGATTACGCTTTAAAAGACAATTACGTGTCCTTCACTTCCTCAAGCCCCTCAAAAGCCAAATAGTGTTATCTAATCTAAACCACTCCAGCTCTTCTCCATCCCCTCAGACACATGCTGCGCATTACATTTCTGCAGAAATTCATTGCAGTCTGGTTCAGCAATCCCTTTGAAGTCCTTGGAAGCTTATCTGTACTCCAGCAAGCCAGGGTGTGTCTCCCAGCCAGCTTGCAGGTGACCGTAAAGTAGAAATTTATCCCAGAGGCCACAGGTGCCTCTCTGGGTTGTTTTTTTTTTCCTGATTATCAAGAATTGTCCAGAATTTGCCCCAGAATAAAGCTGTGCATCCTGAGGCTGTCACTTGGCCTGAGGGCCTGTTAAGTGTGAGCGGGAATGTAGCGTGGGACACATCACAGTGTCTTGTGGGTGTGGTCCGTGAGAGCTTCAAACCCAAAAAAGCTTCAAGAAAGCACTGAAAAAGGTCATAGCTGCCTTTTGGTACAACCGAGCGGGTAGAAACAAAGCAGGGCTGGCAAGGAGGCACCTGGCTGGCTCCCCAGACTCTGGCAAAGCCTGGCATTTCAGAGCACCGTAACCCCCCAGCTGCACCCACCAGCATCAACCCTTCCCTGCCCAGCTCTGTTCTAGCTCTCCAGAGAGTGTTCCCTGCTCCCCTGCCCCTACCCTGAGGGTCCCACATCCATTGCTATTCTCACCTCCCTTCCTGGTAACCGTTAATGCCTTCCCTAAAAAAGCCGGAAAATAGTTTTACTGCCACAGGACAGAAGAAAAAAAAGTCTGACAATAATCCTGTGATGAAAATGGCTGAGCAAGTATTTACGTTGATTTAAGGCTGTTCCTGTTACATTCTTGAAACTACTGAGGTTATCTTGTAATCCATCTGAATTGCAGCTCGCGGCATTTTGAGCTAATTTTAAATTATGCTGTATTTAACTATTCTTTACCTCCTTCTGCCTCCTGGTATATGTGGAAAAATGTATATCAGGTTTTAGAACCTCTAACCTACGGCTCTGAGGTATCTCTGCATCTGAAAAAGGAGACAGAGCATTCCTTGAGAAGAGAGATCTTGGGGGCTGATGAGACTGGACCCTGAGAGGTGGCACTTTTGCAGTGCTGGGTTTGGCTAGAGGAGGGTTCTGTTGAGCAGTACTCCTTCTGTTTATTTTCTGAATGTTTTGAGTGAATGTGAGTCTATAGATGTTTAGAGAGCGGCAGCACTGGAGATGAGGTTTATTTATTCACAAGATATGTATCATGCAAACAGCTGTGAACTGCTTCTTCTTGCTGCTCTTTTGGTGCAATTCAACTCCCACCCCAGGAGACCACCCGACCCACCAGGGAGAGGCAGCACAGCCTCCCTGGGAGCTGGAGGTCTGCATCGCCTGGAGGCTGCTGCCTCCTCTCCAGCCAGTATGATGCTGTTGGCCTTACCAGCTCCTGGAGCTGGAGCTCTGTGCCTCAAGCTGAGAAGTAGATGAAAACCTGGACGTGAGCTGGCAATGTGTGCTCACAGCCCAGAGAGCCCCCCGTGCCCTGGGCTGCATCCCCAGCAGCGTGGCCAGCAGGGCGGGGGAGGGGATTCTGCCCCTCTGCTCCGCTCCCGTGAGACCCCCCTGCAGCGCTGCGACCAGCTCTGGGGCCCCCAGCATGAGAAGGACACGGACCTGTTGGAGCGAGCCCAGAGGAGGCCACGGAGGTGGTCAGGGGGCTGGAGCCCCTCTCCTGTGAGGAAGGGCTGTGAGTTAGGATTGTAAAGTCATTTAGGTCGGAAAAGACCTTTAAGATCATCAAGTCCAACCATTAATCCAATACTGCAGAGTCTACTGCTAAACCGTGTCCCCAGATGCCACTCCTACACCCCTTTTGGACACCTGCAGGGCTGGTGACCCCACCAGCTCCCTGGGCAGCCTGTGCCAGGGCTTGCCCACCCTTTTGGTGAAGAAGAACTTTCCCTGCCACCCAACCTAACCCTCCCCTGGCGCAACTCGAGGCCGTTCCCTCTTGTCCTGTGGCTGGTTCCCTGGGAGCAGAGACCGACCCCCCCTGCCCACAGCCCCTGCCAGGGAGCTGAGAGCCATCAGGGCCCCCCGAGCCCCCTTTTCTGCAGGCTGAGCCCCCCCAGCTCCCCCAGCCGCTGCCCACCAGCCCTGTGCCCCAGCCCCCTGCCCAGCCCCCTGCCCGGCTCTGGACACGCTGCGGCCCCCCAGGGTCTGTCTGGGAGTGAGGGGCCCAGAGCTGAGCCCGGCTTCGAGGGGCGGCCTGGCCAGTGCCCAGCGCAGGGGGACGGGCGCTGCCCTGGCCCTGCTGGCCACGCTGCTTCGGCTACCAGCCAGGGTGCTGCTGGCCTTCTCGGCCCCCTGGGCACACGGGGGGCTCATGCCCAGCCGCTGCTGCCCAGCCCCCCAGCCCCTTTCCCGCCGGGCAGCTCCCAGCCCCTGCCCCAGCCCGCGGCTGCCGGGGGCGGCTGTGCCCCACGGGCAGGGCCCGCACAGGTGGGTTGCTGGGCCTGGAGAAGAGAAGGCTCCGGGGGGGCTTTATAGCGGCCTTTCAATACTTAAACGGGGCTTAGAAGAAAGAGGGGGACAGACTTTTTAGTAGGGCCTGTAGCAATAGGACAAAGGGTATCTAAAATAAGAAGAGGGTAGATTCAGACTAGATATAAGGATGAAAATTTTATGATGAGGGCGGCGAGGCGCTGGCACGGGCTGCCCGGAGCAGAGCGGTGGTAGACGCCCCATCCCTGGCAGTGCTCAAGGCCAGGTTGGATGAGGCTCTGAGCAACCTGATCTAGTTGAAGATGTCCTGGTTCATTGCATGGGGGTTGGATTACATGGCCTTTAAAGGTCCCTTCCAACTCGAACTATTCTATCATTCTAACATGGACACAAGGATTTTGGAAGAATTTTTTTTCCTCTGGTGAAGTTAATTTCCTTCTCCCGCTATTCTCTCTATTAAGAGATGAGCTCCAAATGGGTGACAGATTTGTCAGATTTTTGGATGTAAGGCATGAAGAGGAATTTTCTCCTGGGCCCGTTTGGTGATCTTCTTGGCATCCAAGAAAAGGAAGCCTCGGTACTAAACCCTGCATGTGTTATATCCAAGGACCAGACAGATTTTCCTGAAGGAAAAAGCAACTGGATATCTCTAACCAGAGAATCACAGCACAATTTTCCTTCTGGATCTTTTGCAAATCATTTCCTGAGGAAGGTGGGGGTTAACTTCATTTTTCACATCCCTTTGGAAAATGTTCCTGGGCTGCTCCTCACCCCCAAACCAGCAGAAACCTGGGGATCTGAGGCGGGCCAGGGTATGTGCAGAGAAGCCTTGTATTTCCATATCATGCCCTGGCTTCATGACAGTTTTAGTGGGAGCACCATATGAGTGTCTTCCTTCCCTCCTTCAGCTTCTTTTCCCTTTCATCCGTTCTGCCTCTCCTCATTCCAGGAGACCCCACTGACCCCTGGGCCCCACTGTGGCATCGGAGGGGACCGATTGCTTGTAGTTACTGCTGCTTGGTTGTTTGTGAAGACAGGGTTAAACAGGGCGTTATTTCTTATCTGTAAATGATGTTTATCCTGTTGAACACAATCACAAATGCAACCCCTTCGCTTTTAGCTCCATTTTTCACCCCTTACTTTTCCCCCACTCCCTCTTGGTTGTACGCTGGAGACCACAGTAGTTTCTGTTTAAAGTGTTTCAGCTTCTCTGTATTCCAGAATTTAACTGGGAGCCTGTTCCTACACGCTGAGCAGGGTGGGACTGCCGATTCCTTTTTTTTTTTAACCCTCAGAAAGGTGATTACTGAATGTAAGGCTTCAGGGAATAAAATTTATGGAGGAGAAATGGCCTTGTATGTTTTTAACGTAGAGCTACCTCACTGGACAGTGTGGTATTTCACCCTTCGCATGCCGCAAAAAGCTCTTAGTGCTAACGCTTTCTGTAAGTGAGGGCTCAATGTTTCTGCAGTTCCTGACTCCTTAGTACACTTTTCTCAACCTCTGTGGCGAAAATAAAACCTGATGCTTTCAGGTTAATTGCTGAATTGCTCTTATTTGCATGCAATGAGGCTGAATATGCCAGTAAAAATTGGAGCCCCGTTTAAAAAGCTTATTTTGGGAGGTTTATCATCTGTCACTGATCATCATTACAGCTCTTTTCAAAGGACACGCAACATTTTGGGTCCCATCCAGCCCGGGGAGGTGGGGAGAGGGGATGGCTTGTGAGAGGCCATCCACTGCGAGCCACTCATGGGGGCCACCCGTGGGACAGGGTCCTGCAGGTCCCTCACCAGGAGCCTGGGCTGCCTGCCAGTGCGCAGGGTGAGGAGCGCTGTGCAGGACAGGGGACAGCATGGCAGGCCACCCCTGCACACACCGCTTCCTCACAGGAAGCATCGTGGGGGATCCGCTGGGATGTTTTGGTTTTTTTCCTTTCCCCCCCTGTGTTTATACTCTTAGGACCTGATCTTCCCAAACAGCTGAGGGCCGGGGCCAGGAAGCACTGCTTGTTGTGCACAGCCAGCTGGAAGGCAGCACCACGCAAGGTCCCTGGGCACTCGGTGCTCACTCAACACTTCACAGCCGAGGGGAAAACGTGCGCTGCAAGGTGGGATAAGCAGTGTGCCAGCTTCACCGGCATCTGGTCAAATCCATGCTGGCTGGGATGTGTGATCTGGGGCTGAGGCACCACCTTTTCGTGGCAGGGCTTGAGTGAGAGCACCCTGTGGTTTTCTCAGTCTCCAAGCTTTTGTGCAGCTTGCTCTCACTCTGCACTCATGATTATTTCAGACTGAACGAGCAACAGCTCTAAGACCTTATAAACCTTGTTTATAACATTCCTCTTGCCCAAAACGCTCATGTTACCTGCTCATCAAATGCAAAGTGGTCAGATAATCGAGTCCTGTTGGCTCCATAAGGCTCTCCTTGGGAAATTAAAGGAGCACTACCTCTAACTAACATTAACAACCGGCAAAAGCGTTTCTGCACATCCACACAGAGGAGCTGTATTCCTCCCACTAGAGGACGGTAGCTGGTGTACGCAGCCATCAGTAGCATTTTACAACAGAAGCAAGAATAAAACAGCCCTACCCTTCCTGTAGAAACATGTTCCTTTCTAGTGGTTTTCACATAATGAATCCCAGTGAATATTTAACTAAGTCTCCCCTGTAATCAAGTTTCTGGCCTCCTTACTTGTATCCACAATGTAAAACATTTCCTGATCCATTGCGATCAGCAGCCCTGGGAGTCTCCAACAGTATCTGTTTCTCTGCTCAGTTGGCATCAGAAGAGCTGCGTGATTGTTACTGGGTTTTTCTTGTCCAGCAGTCACTGATATGACCTTTGCTGTCCTTTAAGAGATGGAAAGGATCTTTAGGACCTCGACTTGGCCATCTAAATCAAAAGCAGGCCTTCTCCTCAAGCCCTGAAATATTGCTGTTTATTCATACATATATGAATAGTCATTGTATGCGTATGAATATTCAGTAATGCAAGTCTAGATTTCATGCAAACTGAGCTTCCCTGTAACCCTGCCTTTGAAGCACGAAAGAACAAAGGAGAAAAGTGTGTTTCTGGGTCTGCGTGAGCAGGGAAAGAGGACAGTTTGGGTCTGTGCGGTGACTTGGGAAACCTTTCTATGGTAAAACCTATGATTCTTGTTTAAGGAACTCCAGGTGCCTGTATCAAATAGCAAATTCCTATTTGTGTTTGGGCTTTACCTGCCTGACCATTACCTTTTCAACCCATTTTTTTGGACTGCAGGTTGTGAACGTGGTTACAGAGTTAACAAACGAGTGTTGTTAAACCTTGATGCATCTCCGTTTACATGGAGGCTTTCTTGGGCAGGTCACTGGCTTCTCTCCAAGGCAATCCAGTTTCTCAAGTGAAATTGTGGGTACCTTAATCACCTGGCAAAGTGGTGGAGGAGGTCATCTTACAGTGGGGACAGGAGCTGATAAAAGACATGGCTTTCACAGAGAGAGAGACAAGCAGCGAATTCCTGTGAAAACTAGGGTAGAAGATAGAGAAGAGAAATTATGTGCAAAGGATGGGGAGAGAAGAAAGGATATGAACCGCTTGGGGAATCCTGACTTAAAGATGTTTGGGGGATGAGAAGAATGAGGCAGGGAAATAATTGTAGGCATTTAGTACTTTATCACCCAGGGTGGTGAAAAGTGAAAAAATTACTTTTGTTTTTTTCAGCTGCTACAGAGTGGCTGTGCCTGTTCGTGCCTGCAGCTGGGCCTCTGAAAGTGAACTGGAAACACGGAGCTTGGCACTGCAGTGAAGGATGTGGGAAGCAGAAGGGGTCTGCTGGGATTCGGTGGTGTGGGATGGCTGGGTCACGGGACCTGCACAGAAAGAACAGAGTGCCTACACAGGGGATCGCCGCCATATAGTTTTCTGCCCCTTCCAGGGTTCAAACTGTAACACGAGCCTTGGTGTGAGCCCGACCTCACACCTTCGGGTCTGAGGTTGTGCCTGAAAGTAAGAGCACGCTTGCTGAACCCTGTGGTGTCACCAGAGAAGAATCTGATCTGATGTAACATGGCAGAGGAAGCTGCCACAACCACCAGTTGGTCTAGTTAGACAACAGAGCTTCAGTAAAATAAACCAGCGTGTATTGATCAACTGGAAATAGAAATAAGAAATGCCTGGGCCAACAAGCAAAATATATCCAAGATCTGTAACAGAAAGACAAATTGTCTTTGCAGCCTTTGTCTTCTCATTTTTATAAGTCTGGCTCTGTCTTGCTGTGCCCTGCTCGGTGCTGAAAAGGAGTTTATTCACATGGGTTCTCTGAGGCCTGCTTTAAGGGAGCTCACTGTAAAAAGTTCTCCAATGGAGGCTGCTTTCCACTCTTGTAAAAAAGATGCTATTCCTCAAGAGCCAGAGGTGCTCTACCAGGACAGCGTGTGACAAATTCTTTATGAGAGAATACATAATAAATTGAGGATTTTCTTTTATTTTGATTATTTAGTATTCAATATTTGCATTATGGAAGTGCCTGGAGGTTCCAGCTGAGATCAGTATCCTATTGTTCTAAGCCATGCATAAAAACACGGTCAGAGATGAGGAGCTTACCATCTAAATAGATGAACTGGATAAAGGGTGGGAGACAGGAAGCATCTATTATTCTCATTTCATAGCTGGAGAGCTTGGACACAGACAAATTAAGTGCCTTTCCCAGGACTGTGTAGGAAAACCGATGTAGAAGGGCAGAAAGCATCAAATGTCCAGTATCCTAGTGTAATACCCTACTCATAACACACCACATTTCCTGTTTAAATATATCTTGCAACAGTGTAATAATAACAACAAATACTTTTTTTTTGAATATTTTCCTTAAGACATACAAAATAAGAGGAGTACCAGAAAGGTTACATGGCTACAAGGCATAACAATCTGGAGGGAGTGTTGATACTCAAATGCCATTACAAGACATTTGACGCAATAGCAGTGAAAATAATCTCTTTTTTTCCAACTGCTTGGCCTTACTGCCTGAAAAAGTATCTCTCAGAAGATTCTGCTGTGCATAATGCAGAGGGAGATCAAAAATCGATAGGCAAAAGCAATTAATTTGCCGCTTTCTGTAGCTTAACCAAAATGAGTTTTTTTGTGGATAAACACCCAGTAAAACTATCCCTTTACAGCCTGGGAACTGCAGCCCCCCCCCTTCCCATATACATTTTACTGTGGAATTACTTGGGAGCCCATCTGCTTCACACTTTTATGGATAACTATTGCATCTACTGGCATTAAAATAAAAAAAAATCTTACCTCAGTTTTTCAGTTTAGCAGCATCTTGAAGTAATACATGGTGAGGACTAGTGATGGAAGTCTTTCAGTAGCAGTTTTTATGTTAGAGAGGGTTTGCGTTTATATGAATATGAAGGGACTTCCCCCTAAGACACTGACAGATATGCAGAACAAATTAGCCTATCTTTGAAAAGAAAAAGATTTGCAGAAGTGGGTTCCTATGATGTGCTGCTTCAGCACCCTAAAAAACAGTTGAAAGCTGCCAGGAAAGGGAGCCATAAATACTTTGGAAACCAGGTAAATACTTTAGCTGCCAGACTTTGGGGTTAGGCGCTTAGCTTTAGAAGAACATTTTTTTTTAAAAAAATATATCTTGGATAAGTATGTAATTGTATCCAGCATGGTCAAGAAAAATTTTTGGACAGGGCAGATTGAATAACAGAGAAGAAATGTTGCTTCCCGTTGTCTGCCATGGAGAAGCTAAACTCTCAGCAATGTTACATGGCTGAATTAGGATCTAAAGGGTTTCTCCCAACAGATATCAAATACTTTAATGTGTGGGTTGTCTTTTTCTTTTCTTTTCTTTATTTATTTATTTCTCTGTAGTATATTCCTATTTTCATCAGATAGAAATGTGACATGTTAGCAGGTCCCACACCTGGAGAATAGACCAGTACCAGAGAATTTGCTTCCCTTGGGTACCCGCCGTCTCCCTTGCCATCTGTGTGCAATGTGGCAGGAGCTGGGGCTTGTTTCCTTGCTGGGCTCCGATGGAGGAGCCGCTTTCCCTGGAGCTCTGACTACACTAATATCTCCAGCACTTGAAAGAAATGTCAGAGGCTCTGTAAGGATTAGAACTGAGGAGTGCTCAGAAGCTCCATGTTATGTTTTTTTCCTAAAGTGACTTTTCTCACATTACTCGAGGGCACTGGTTGCTTTTCTCGCCTCATCTCTCCATAGGCACAAGCTCTTCGGCTTCTGCTTAACCTTCTACCTTCATCCCTAAAAGCCCTTGAGCTGGGCTCTTGCACCTGCCCAGCAGCAGTAGCCTGCAGTCAGGCACGTCTTCACCTTTCCCTGCCAGGCAAAAGCGATGCTGGGTGGGAATGAATCCATCTCCTCGCCGCCGAGTGGAGATCCAGCTGAGCCCGGCTGTGCCGTCCCTGCAGCCGGAGCCCCTTGCTTGTCCCGTGCCCCTGTTGAACATTAACTGTACCCCTGCCTGCGTGCAGGGGGGGACCAGGGTCCAGCTGACAGCAGTGACAAAGGGCTGGCAGGGCTGAAAGATTCAATTTAACTTTCTTTCTCCTCCCCGGCTTCCATATGCGAGGGGGGACAGCGCTGTTCCTGCTTTTGAAACTTGCGGTGCAAAGGAGCATTGGTGTCCTCATTTTCCTTCCTCCCTATTGATGTATCATTGCCAGGATGAAAAAGGACGTCTCAAGAGCTTTTGAAAAAATGGGTGACTACTCAAGACATTTTATAAAGGAGGAAGAATGGGAAAGAAAATAGGACTCGGTAGGGGGTAGAAGGAGCCTGAATGTGTGCCTTGTCTGTCTATTCTTTCGCTTGAAACCTGGAGCTGTTGTTCCTATTTCAGTTCAAACTGTCACCTTTAGTTCATGATGGCTTTACTGCCCTTGCTCCTGAACCTCAACAGATTGGGGCTTATTTACCTATTCACACTCTGCTGTGGAACCTCATTAATAGGCTTATTAGCCACACCATTCACGTGCAGGAGGGCTCACAGAAAAGATCCCAGCCACTTTGAGAGGAGGAGGAAAAAAACTGTAAAGAGATTATGCTCTCATTCAGCAGCCTAACTGCTATGAAAGGCTCCCTGGGCCCACTGAGATCTCTTGAAGCCTAAATATGATGACAGAATTGATCCCCCCCCCCCCCCCCCCCTTTAATTCCAAACATGCTTCTGCTTTTCTCAGATTGAGGAGCGGGGCTGTTGTGGGCCACTTTAGGAGAATGTGGCTCATTTAAGAGGAAAGGATGCTATTGATAGACTGCTATCTTTTCATCCTGAAAAAGAATAAATTCTGACAAGTGCTTCCAGACATTGGAAATAGGTGTTCTGATTTGTCATTTTTAGTGGAATGCTTCCTTTTCTTTCAGAGTATGCAAAGATATCGATGAATGGGGAAAGGTATTGCAGCTTCCTGTGCTGGACAATAATTTATGTGAGAATGCGTTAACAACGTTTTCAATGGGCGATGGACATGCCCGGAGCTGGGAAAATTGGATCTTGACTGTGACATCTCAGCTTCTCAATTAGAACATTCAGATGTCCGTTGCTTTAGGAATGGGGGTGGGGTGGGGTAGAAATGAAACCTATGCTTCTAATCAATTACAAATTTGTCTGCCATCCCTCATAAAGCCTGAATTACTGCTGGCGATGGTGGGAAAGTACTTTCTGGGAGGTAAGTATGGATTCTACAGAAAACTTGTTTTCAAGTTTTCAGTGGCTGGAAGTATGCAAATAGAGAGTGACGCTATGCTCTGTGACTATAGTCCTTGAAAATCCCCTTGATCAATATTGCACACAACATATAAAATGTACAGTAGGGCTATGCTTAAATAAAGTAACATTAAATTGATCAGCAGTGATTTAATTTGAGGCAACCAGCACTTATTGATTTTGTTGTCAAGCTGATTCTACAAAGCCAGCACTACACAGACTCTGTATTTAGCTGTCTTTTAGTTAATGGTATCTAAAGCAAATGTTTTATTAAGCAAGTGTCAGCTTAAGTTATACTGAATTGTGAATACCAATATGATGCAGTTGTAAATCAGTGTGTCCAGCAGATGATGTCTGGTAACTATTTGACAACTTTCCCTGCTGGGGCACCCCACACCCCACGGTTAGAGGTGCACTGCCAGGCAAAGTCACAGGGCAGTTGGCACCAGGCTTTGCACTCAGAGGCTCCTAAGCTGAGGGTGATTTTTTGAGGGGGTGTTAACCCATCACCAGCTCCCTCTGGAACCGGCCCCGGCCAGCCGTGGCTTAAGCCCCCCAAAAAACCTTCTGGAGAGGTTTTTGGGGAAAGCTGTCGAGCTGGTACCGTTTCGGTGGGAAGCTTTCGGTGTTGCCCTGCATCACCCAGGCCCAGGGAGGCACCAAGCCGGGACGCTCCGCGCTCCCCAGCTTTGCTTCCTCACCCGCTGGAAAACTTCTGGCGGAGCAACCCAAGCGCAGCAGCGCGGCATCCCCCCGCTCCAGCCCTGCTCTGGCTGCGGGGTGCGCTGCCCCGGGGCCGGGCGGGCTGGCCGCCCCCCCCATCCCGCCTCCTCTTGAGCATCGCTCCCCGCTGAACGGCTGCTCCCCGCGCCCCGGCCGGGGTGGCGGCTGCGCGGAGGCTGAGCGCAGCGCAGGGCGGCGGGCCGGGCCGGGCCGGGCCGGGCGGGGGAAGGGGCTCCGCGCCGCCGCCGCCGCGATTGGCAGAGCCGCGCAGCGCCGTCCAGGAAACGGCTCGGGTTGCAGCGGGGGGAGTGACCAGGGGAGGGAGGAAGGGAGCCGGCGGAGTGCGCCGGGAGAGGGGAAGGGGGGAGGCAAAAAACCCCTAACCAACCCCCCCAAAAACCCAACCAAAAAAAAAAAAAAACCCAACACAAAACCACCACCCACCCGAGGGGGGCTGTCGGCTGACAAAGCTGCGGCGGCTCGGGGCGGGCGGCTGGATGGAGCGGAGCGGGGCCCGCGGCGCTCTGCTCGGCGATGCCCGCGCGGGGGAGGAGGCTGCTGGCGCCGGGCACGGCGGGCTCGCCCCTCTGAGGCGGTAGCCGCTGCAGCCCAGCCAGGGGACGGGACGGGACGCCGGGCCGGCTCCTGCCTCGCCTCGCCACCCCCTGCCTCCCCCAGCCGCGTCCCGCGGGGGATGCGCCCCGCTGCGCCGCTGCGGGTTTGCCAGCCGGCCCCGCCGCGGCCGCCCGCCGAGTGACCGCGGCCGCCCAGGAGTTTCCTCCCCGTCGCGGGGAGCCGCCGCGCCTCAGCCCGCCTGTTGCGGGGCGAGCGGGCCCTTCCCGCCCAGCTTCTCGCTGCAGGTAAGCCGGCACCGGGCAGGGCGGGGGGCGGCGGGGGAAGGTGCGCGGCCCCGCGGGAGCCGGGCGGCTGCGGGCTGCCGGGGAGTCCGCTGCCGCGGGGTCTCGCACCTGGTGCGGGGCGGGCTCTGCCGGTGCGGGACGCGGGGCCGGGCGGCGGCTGCGGCCGGGGGGCGGCTCGGTCCTGCTGTCAGCGGGGAGCGGGGGGCGCCCGAGCAGCGGTCCCAGCCGGTCCCCGCTCCGCAGGGCGCACGGCTGCCCGTGGGGACGGCGCGCAGCGGAGACAGCGGGACGGGCAGCGCGGTGAGAAGGGGAGGCTCGGCCCCGCGGGAGCAGCCCCCGGCCGGGTGCCGCCGGCGGGGGGAGACCGGGGCCGCCCGGAGCTCCGAGGAGCGGGCGGTGCTGCCCCGCGGTGCCCGGGGAGCGCGGCCGCCCGCCCGCAACTGCCCGGTCCGGCACGGGGGGGGAGGAGAAACCCTCCACGAAATATATATTTAAATGCAAAACGGCCCCTTCAAACAGGGACCCATTATGCGTTTGGTGTGAAACGCTATCAACATTTAGAACTTCATTGTCTCCTTTGTACCAAATCCCTGTAAATCTTCCACTAGCCTTTACTCATTTTCATCTGAAAAGCCTGTTTGGGCTGAATAGACAGCAATCAGCAGCCTCTGGACTTCTCTCTCTCTCTCTCTCTCTGGAATGTCAATTAAAATGCAGATTTCCAACACCCCCCCACCCCCCCACCCCCCCATCTCTTGGTGGCAAAAGACTTGAGAAAAATAGGATAGTCCTGGAAAGCAAATGAAAGAAGTTCAAACAATGAAAAAGTACTGAAGCTGCCAGCCGGTTCCCATTAGTCCGCCAGAATTAATGTTTAATAGCTGTGATGCTCAGATTTGCTTGGAGATTGAACTGGGATGAAGAGTCTTGTCAGATATACGAGTGTGTGTATATATATTTAGAGATGCATATATATTTCTGTGTGTTTATGTGCATGTGTATATAAAGCTGTTAGCTTTAAAGCTTCGCGTACCTGGATTTTTCTGATGAAGCTACTGGGCTTTTAGGGCACTCGAGATCTCTTTGTGGAGGGAAGAGCCGTATTTCATTCAGATTTTGCTGTTCCCTGCCTAATAGAGAAAGATGCCGAAGAGTTATACAACAAGCAATGTATTGATTTGGTTAACATACTCTACAAATTGTGCTCTCCCTGGGGAGTGATAAACATCTTATAAACAACAATGGAAGTAGATTAAAAAGAACACTGAGCATTGAATTTAATTAATGCCACTGCTGAACAAGTACTACTTGTTTGTGTGTCTGAGTGTGTTTAAACTGAAGTACAGCTCCGAGGAATTTGGTTGGGCTCCCAAACCAGTCTGCTTTCCCATGCTTGTCAGTTTGGCAAAGAAATTTGGGCAGGTATGTGAGGAGGTGAAAATTGACTTGATGAGCGAGTGGCAAGGAGAGCCATCAATCATGGGAGGCTGACAACTCCTCCCCGAAGTGTAGGCTGAGAAGAGAGACAGAGTTCCCTTTCAAGGGGAAAAATAAACACTACGTGTGGCTTTCACTGAGTCTGAGACTCCAGGAGGGATTATGGTATTGTAGTCAGGAAGCCAGAATTGTGGAGGCCAAAAAGCATGCTGGGGCTGTGTTCCAAACATTGAGATAGAGGTACATAATTATCCAGCACAGGAGGTCTTTCCAGGGGCTCGTCCCCCAGCAACTGTGGCGATTCAACTATGAAAAGAATTTGGTTTCATTTCATCTCCGTTAGACTCTGCTTCTTTTGGGAAAGGGCAGTCCTTGAACCCTGGTCGCTGTCGTGGTGGTAAAAAGCAGTTTGGCTCCATGGATGGGTCCAGAGCTCTGATTTTTGCTTTGCTACGCCTTTGCAAGCCACGGGTTTGAATTTTCTGCTGCCCTGCGGATGAAGAGTCCCTTCCTTCTGCTGGCAGATGTTCAGGTGCAGAAGCTGGCAAAAATCTTCAGGTGAGAAGACGCGTGGTCATGTAGCCTTGTGCTGTGCTTCAGGATTTAGGGTGAGGATAGGAACCACAAACGTGTTTGCAGTGGCATTGAATGTAGCTGAAAAATCTGAAACAGCTGAACCGTAAGTGGAATTAATGCTGTTAGTCTGGAATTCTGCTAGCATTCTGGTATGTTTTCTCTTTTCAAAATTATGATTAAATTTTGCATTTATATACATAGCCTCGAATCGGAGTTTACAGGATGGCTTATGGAAGTCAAATCAGTGTTGCACCTGGTCTGTTAATTGGCGTTTCTACCCACTTTATAGCTGGATAAATGGAGCTACAGAGCTGTGGCTGTCAGGCAGCAGGTCGGGTGGTTGACCTGGGTGGTAGCGTCCAGGAGAGCTTGCTCCGGTCCCTCACCAAATCCACATCCATCCCACAGACAGAGCTCTCTTCAGTTCTACACCTGCTCTGTGCTTATTTAAAGAAGTGCTCGGCAAGCTCTTCACAAATGTTTATGCGGTGGTCTGGTGGCGTTTTCACTGGAGATTCAATAGTAGTTGCTAGCTTGCGGTCTGGGATGCTCACATTAGGCTTAATTCTCTAAAGGAGGGACAGAGCTTTGAACTGATACCAGCTGAGGGGTAAAAAAACTTGCCCTAAAGTATTGGAGATTCACCAGAAATACCGTGTATTAATTATTTTCCCCAAGTGCCTTATTTATGTCATCCAAAATCTGTTTCTACCGACTCCGGTAGTTACTGTATATAGTACCCATGATAGAAGATGCCTCAACAGCATTTTTGTCTGTAGCACTGTGATCTTGGTTTGTATGTAGGAGGTAGCAAAAATCTAATAAAATCTGAATAAACTTCTTAATGGCTGGCTTTGTAAAGGGTGGGTATTTGCCCATGTTTCTGTGTAGTATATGCTGAGGTACCATACCACATCCAAATGATAGGGAATTTTGAGAAGTTTGCCTTTATCTCTACACTCCCTGCCTCTTTTTTTTTTTTTTTTTTTTTTTCTCTGAAGAGTGAGGGCAGGAGGGAAAAAGAGGTTTTATGTTATTTTTCCCTTCAAGTGCTCTCTAAGCTTCGGTTGCATTTCATCACATCTAAGATGAATCATTGGCCAGATAAGAACAACTGCTGCAGTTACTTGTTTTATCCCTTTGCTGAGGTTTACAGTCTTTTATTTCTGAAGTGGAAAATCAGGTATAATTTTCTGGTTGAGCTGTAAAATCACCCTGTGAGGATGCTCTTCTGACCCTCACCTGTCATCTTAGTGTGGTGGTAGCGCGGTATGCCAGTTGGTTTGGTACCGCTTTGCTTCTCTCTTCTATCAGCCCATGCCTGGATTACCAGTTAACTCAATTTAAATTAGTTTTACTGTGAATAAAGTAGGCTTCCCCCCCCGCCCCCAATGAAATATATCAATAAGCATCAGAGAGAGAGAAAGAGAAGAGAAATGTTTGTGCACACGGTTTAGCGTATATGAATGGAAACTGATGCTGGGGAGGTCTCCTATGAAGCTGCAATTGGTACCATACTTGATACCGATTTTAATTACCTGTAATGCAATGTAACTAGCCAGTGTCCCTGCACAGAGTGGAGCCTTTCCCCTGTACAGGACTCTCAGGCTTTAAGAGGACACTGCACTGAGTCAGAAGTTGGTACATCCATAGTGGAGCTGGAATTCCTGAAGTGAAATAAAAGTTTTGCAGAATATCCAAGTCTAAAGAGTATTTGTCAACTGTTCTTCTTGTGGAAAATTACTGAATTCTTGCAAATTCAGAACTGCCTAGGTG